>NW_027512709.1:0-617500 GCF_048772815.1 Callospermophilus lateralis
TGGGCTCAACCAGTCCTTGTCTCAGTCTCCCAAGGCCTGTACCAGGAAAAAAATTTATACGAAGCATTTGATGAGTCACCATGGAATTGGGACTGGCAAGGATAACTTCCATTTGACTCAAAATATCTTGGCCCCATAGGTTAACAGGGAGGTCAGGAACAACGAAAGGAGTGACAATTCCCTTATTACCCTCTTTATCAGTCCAGCTAAGTGCCCTAGAGCTGATCAGAGGATTTTTTGACTGTCCTATCCCTTTAAGGTCAGTCAAGGATGGGGTGAGGGGCCAACCTGATGGCCAGTGTTTTTGAGAAATAACTGTGGCATCAGCGCCAGTATCTAGGATTCCTTGGAATTCCTTTCCTTCATTATGTAGGGTAAGGGTGGGTCTATTGTGAGAAATGGGCTGAACTCAATACACATCAGAGGACCCCAAGGAGGCAGTCCCCCGCGGTAGGGTTTGGGCAGTGGAAGTGCCTCAAGAATCTAAGGGAAAGAGTATTAATTGTGCAAGTCTTGTTCTTGCTGAGATGGCCGCAACTCCATTGATAGCTGTAGCCAGTATTTTTATTTCTCCAGTGAAATAATTATCAATAATGCCAGCGAAGACCTGAACACCTTGTAAGGTAGTAGAGGCTATTCCAAGAATAAGGGCACACATATGAGATGGAGGGGGACCCATAATCCCAGTGGGTATTATTTGGGGCCCTCGCATGGAGTCTAGTATTGTATCGGTGGTGGCACAGAGTTCCAATCCTGTGCTGCCTGGGGTGGCTCATTGGAGGGAGGCAATCGTGGAGAAGGATTTTGAGGTAGGTTGGGAGTTTGGGAGGGAAAAAAACCTTATTGCCCCTGGGTTTGTCCTGGGGGAGGTCGGGGCCAGGGGCTGGCCCCGAAGGGATTTTCCCAAGAAGCGGGAAGAAATAGGCCGTCCAAGGGCATTTGTCTTAGATCTTCACTCATTGGCCCAGTGATACCTTTACCACATCTAGGGCAAAGGGTGTCTGGGGGTGGTTTAGCCCCAGTTTGAGGAGACACTATCCCTAGGCTTTGTTTGCCTGTCAGACACTTGCATGCAAAATGGCCAGGTTGTTTACAAGTAAAGCAAGTACATGAGCCAGGATTGCGAAAGGCCTTGGTAAAGGTGGCACCTAAGGCAAGACCCATGGCATGAGCTTCACCCACCCCGGCACAGAGTCTAATAAAGTCAGAAAGTTCCCCTTTATCCTTATGTGGTCAAAGAACATCCTGACATGCCGGGTTGGCGTTTTCAAAGGCAAGATGTTTTACAAATGTACTTTCGCTTTTGCTTGGTCCAAGTAGGCATTCCGCAGCTAGGTTGAGCTAGGCAAAAATGTCGCTTTAAGGCTCGTCAGGCCCTTGTCAAATTTTTGCCAGGGAAGTGGTAGCTGAGTCCTTTTGAGTGAGGCGTCTCCAAGCATGTAAGCCAGCCATATGAATTTGCGCCAAAAGTCCAGCAGGGAAACGTGCCTGTTTAGGGTTAGTGTCAAAAGGCGCTTTGCCAACTAGCTTTACATAAGTCCAGGATTTAAAGGAGGCCTTAGTTAAACTTTTTTGAGCAGTTTCCCGACAGTGCTCTTTGAAATCTGCATTCCATAACAGGAAGTCTCCGGCATTGAGGGTAGCTCGGGCTAAAAATTTTCAATCATTAGGAGTAAGCCATTGTGCGCTATGGCTTTCTAATAAGGCCAACGTATAAAGTGCAGTGGGGCCATAGTGAACACAAGCCTTTTTAAGTTTTTCAAGAAAATACAGGCTTATTTTTTTGTAGGCACTCTGGGTTCCTTCCTGCCTAGGGGTGAACTCCTCATCCTTTGAGTCTTCATCTTCCTCTTGTCCTTCCCCCGCTTCCTCCCCTTGATCTGTTTCCCCCACTTCCTCCTCTTGATCCTCCTCTAAGTCTTTGTCCTCAGTCTGGGCTGGCTTATCTATCTGACTGTGGAGTACTGGGAAGGTGAGAACAGTCTGATGGCGTGGCTTAGCCTTTGTATTAGATCACCTTGGGCCAGCTTGTGTTGACTCCGTGCCTAAGGCTAATGAGCAGAGATTAAAGTCAAAGGATCTTAATTCTTTTAAAAGTTGGATATGTTCCCGTCTATGTTGGAGAGACTCTCACAAGGGAGCCAGGTTAGGCAAGGGAAGTGGGGAAAAAATATCTGAGGGGGCAGTTAGACCCTGAAGGGCCAGAGCACAAAAGGCAGGAGTGATATAGGTGGGAGGTGAATTTGTAAGTGCTATAGGCTGTGGTGGGGTCCTGAGAGGTGGTGGGTCTTCTGAATGGTAGCGAACTGCTTCATTCTCCAAGGTAGCCTCCTACCCAAGGGTCAATGTATCTCCGGGATTTACAACTGGATAAAGGTGGTTGGCAAACTTTGTAGCCTTATTCATTAGGGTAGGATTTTGAGGGGGGCCAGGAAGGTTCCCAGAGTCCTGGGGAGACTGAGAAGGATCTATGTCCATACTAACTGAAGGGCATGGCGAGGGGGGACAAGAGGGACGAGAAGTCTTTTGCATAGCCTCTTCCCCAATCCTGACAAGTTTTAAGGTACCGTTTTCAAAGGATGAACTTTTAAGAATTTCATTAATTAAGTTCCAATAAGAAAAGGTTGGAACAGGCACCTTTTCTGGGCCAAAGGATTCATAATAATCTTTCAAACAGTTTCCTACACTAAGCATCTTTTACCATCAATGGTCCCTTCAAGGAGAAACCATGGACACAATTCTCCTATGTATGAAAAGAATAATTTTAAGTCCTTTTTCTTAACACGTGCCCCCCGTGTTTTGAGGGCCTCCCTTAAGGAGGCCTGACAAAAACAAATCATGTAACGAGACTGCTTGTGCCATGGTGGGTCACTCACCGTGCATCGTCCCCACTTTCCTCCTGGATCTGTCTCTTGGTGGTATCTGCTGAGGGGATCACGAGCTCCACTTGGCCAATTCTCCATGGAGGACGGTGTTCCCCCTCAGTCAAAGGCTCGAGGCCCAGTTGTTGGGCGCCAAATTTCCCGGCAGGCAGGACATCAACGAGGGCAGCGAACCTAGGCAGGGAGGAATGAAGGGACAAGAGACACAAGGGATGATAGCAAGACAGGAGTTCTGATTAAGCTGAAAATTTTTTTTGTTCACACAGAGGTATTTATATGCTGGGGATGGGGAAGCTCTCTTATCAGCAGTTGCTGGATATAGGTTGTAAAACTGCCAGCTGCAGGATGTCTGCACAAGGTGAGACAACCACTGGATGATTCAGGGAGATAGATGGCCGCAGGATGTCTCCCAGGCAGGATGTTTCCCAGGGGGCTGTTTCTTGTAAATGTCAGGCTATTCTTTGAAGGAGAATTTCCTTCTAGCCCCTGACACCACAGTAAGACCAAGAACAATTACGGCATATGTTGATAAAATACAAAAATGTAGCCCATGGCTTTTTAAAGAGGAGTTATTAAGTATATCAATGGGACCATCATGGTATCCTGTAGAAGAATTTTTCTTCAACAAGAAAGAGATGGTCCCATTGATATGTTTGAAAAAACCAAGATCTTAGACAAGTGTAGTAAATATCTGATTAATTTACAAAGCTAAAGTGTTAAAATATCAACCACTAAATATAAAATCAAGTACTCTTTACTTATTAAGATCCATAAGGTAATATATTTAAACATTATGTGTGTTTTCATAAATTGGTAAATGCAAAAATGTTTAATATTGCTTTGTGTCTGTGTCTTTGCTACAACAAGGTTACTAAGAGTTAAGATTCTATCACGTGTAATTTATATACAAAGAGTATAAGAAGTTTCAGTTGGGTTTCAATTATAGTATTATAGTACCATAAAAAAACATGAAAGTATTTCATCTAATTAAGGTGGAGTAATTTGTCTAAATTAGAAATTTTATAAGAGTTGTTTCAAAATGTGAAAATATAAAAAGGGTTAATGACTAGAAAAGAGATATTAAAAGATTCAAGATGTGGAAATATATTTTAATATGTAAGGTTAAAAGAAAAAGAAATGTTTCTAGATGAGATAATCTCTGTGTGGTAAAGTAAAAAGTTGTAAAATGCCATTTTAAAAGATTTTGAGGAAACTAGACTTACTTTAAAAGCTTGTGAAAGGAAAAAAGAAGAAAAACGTATTTGTACATGACAGATTGAGACAATGCTTCTTAATGGAGTAAAAAAAAAAAAAGCCTTTAGTTGAAGGGCAGCCATGTAAACTAACATTAAAGCTTATGGGAAGAAAATAGGATAAAATGGGAAGATAATACAATAAAATATACTTAGATAAAGAAGATTAAAAATTTGAAGTGAAAAACTTTAAAGACAGAAGTATAGAAAGTTAAAAAGAAAAAAAAAGATAGAAAAGATGTAGGAAGATAAAAAAGTTGTAGGAAGACAAGAATTTTAAACCCACAAAATAGGAAACAAATGAAAACTAGGAGGAAAAAAGCAAGAAAGGGTGAATGTACAAACCTTAAAAAAAAAACTAGAAGATAGAAATAAGATAGAAAATGGTTGAAAATGTCAAGTAAAGGTATTTCAGATAGAAAATTCAAAAAGCTAAGACAACTATTAGATACAGACATTAAAGATAGAAAAAGTAGAAGAGAGAATTTTAAAGTCAAATATTGGATAAAATAGAACAAGGAAATTATTAGGAATTTTTTTCTAAAAGCCCATCAACTTTAATTTCTGGTGGTGCATAAATTAGAAGTCTCAGATGAGGGTGTTAAATTTTATAGACAAGAGCCAATTTAGAAAACATTAAACTAGAAGCAAATTGGTTTAAAACCCACATCAAAAAATTAAAAGGACTAAAGTAATTCTAAAAACTAAGGCAAAATGCTTTTGGAAGACTTGAATTTAAAAGGATCTTTAAATTTCCAAAGGATGCATATAGGATATTTTGGCACATCATCCCTAAAGAAAAATTAGTTAATGTTTTACTTAACAGAAATCTCATACAATCCACAGGGACAAAAAATAGTTGAAAGAGCTCATCAAACTATTAAAATGTACTTATTAAAGCAAAAAGAGGGAATTGGAAAGGGGTATATATCCCCCAAAGATAAACTTAAAATAACGCTTTTTACTCTAAACTTTTAAAATTTGGATTCATCAGGACTTAGTGCTGCGGAAAGGCATATGTATCCAAAAAATGTACATAAACCTAAGCTACTTTGGAAGTATATTCTAACAGGACAATGGAAAGGTTCTGACCGAGTGATTGTCTGGAGTCGGGGTTCTGTTTGTGTGTTTCCACAGGGAGAACAGCAGCTGATTTGAATTCCAGAGAGACTAACCAAAGTGATTTCTACAGACCAAAAAGAAGATGATTTGACTCAAATCCATAACAGCTGATATCCAGAGCTCCAGCTTGGCTATTCTTACATTTGTGACAGTGATTAACCAGGATGCTTTTTTCAATATCTACTTTATTATTGCCTTTTCCCACATCATAAAGTTCTATTTTATTTTTTGAGCTCATACAAACCTAGGTTAATGTGTTTCTGATCAGTTTTATTTTTTGACTGTGGAGTTTTTAAACATTGCAATGGAGATTTCACCTAGGTAAAGCTACAAGGCCTCTACTATTGTCTTATGTGTTGTATGTTTGTGTGCACTCTTGTGTTTTGTGTTGTATGTCTGTATGTGCGTATGTCCATATATCATATATGAGGAGCGCTCGTGAAAAAATGGATCCAATTTTTTTTTATTCATGTGATTTTAATGGTTTAATTTAAATTGGGTAAACAGCTGTTGAGGATTGTTTTAATATGTGTACAAATAAGGAGGTTAACAGATCTGTTTGTTTACTTTCACCTTTCCTTTTCATTATATTTAATAATTCTGTTCAGGATAATGTAAATTTTTCAGAAAATTGTTTTCTTAGTACCTGTTGGAATGTTACATGTTGTTTTTTTTTTTTAGGATCATTGCCAGAATTTCTATCTTCATCCCAGTGCCAGTGAAGAGAAATATAAAACCAAACTACAGTTTCTTCGATAGTTAACACAATAAACTGTATAAACTGATGCCTCAATGAATAATAACTCAACAAGTAATGCTCATTCAAGGAGTTGATTTACTTTCAGAGGAAATGGACATATTGATAGACTCCTCCACTTTGAACTGCTTGCAGAACTTTCCTGGACTATGTATCACTTGTATACATTGTGAACTATCTGTTGGTACAGCGAATTGTGGTAGTGCTGGCGTATCTTTGCTGATGGGGTCACTGGTGATACAATTTTTCCATAGGAGCCGTCGATTGGCTTGGTGTCGTGGCATTTCTGTATCCTCTTTCCTTCTGCTAGTGATGGTCTAAAATTTGGGGGCCAACAGAGGTGAGGCAAAGAACCTCACCCCCCCACTGGCATCAAGGCCAAATTTGGGGGCCAACAGAGGTGAGGCAAAGAACCTCAACCCCCCCCCCCCCACTGGTGCATAGGCCAATCCACAAGTATGGCTGTATGCTGGACCAGTAGTCAGTGACGGGTATGATCCAATTGCAGTGGTACTAACCTAAGACAGGAGGCTGATGCCTAGATGTCAGCTCATCCAATGATGGGTAAGAAACACATGTTGTACTGGACAACCTAAAAGGCACAGTCCCTAAGCCACATTGCTTGTTGTTTATTTAAACAGAAAAGGGGAGATGCTGAGAGCCATAGCCAAGGAAGAATGATGCATGGCATTTTGGGTTGAAAGGTGACCCTTCTCAGGGATTAGGGTGGCTCTGGTTTAGGGTGGATCCTGCTGGAATAGGGTGGCTCCAGGTTTAGGGTGGATCCTGCTGGGAATAGGGCGGCTCCAGGATTAGGGTGTATCCTGGTGCCTCAGGCACCTGCTTTTTGGAGTTCCCGTTGAGTTCTCATGGGGTTCTGAGAGAATTGATACACAGAGCCTGGTGGAGGCAGTGTAATTTTCCCAGAATGTGGGTGTAGAGTGTTGGTGAGAGTAAGGGAATAAAGAGTTGCTGTTTGAATCTACAAGGCTTTGTGGTGGCTCTGTTATTTTGTGCCCAGCCAGACTGCAGCACTGATCCTCTTCAGATGCTAATGTGACCTGTGATTCTGAGTGACCAACTTTAAATTGGGTTTCCTACTATCCTCTCCTCATGTTCAATTCACATGCAAGACTGACTCACAGAACTTAGGAAAGTATTTTACTTACACTTATTTATATGTTATAAATGTTATTAAAAACAATATAGATTAAAGCCAGATGGAAGAGACACCTAGGGCCAGGCAGGTGGGAGTGTGTAGAGTTTTCCTTCCCTCTGCAGCATGTTGCCCTCCAGGCACCCCCACATGTTCAACTATTGGGAAGCTCTGGGAACTCTGTGGTTTTTTGCAGAGGCTTCATTACCAAGGTATGTTAAGTAAATAATCCTCCACCAATGATCTACTCAATTTCAACTTTTCTCCACTTCTGGGAGGTTTAGGTTGATTGTCAGGCCTATGTAATCATGGCTTGGTTTTCCTGGTGACCAAGCCCTGTCCTGAGGTTATCTAAGGATCCCCAGCTACCAGTAATCTTATTAGCATAAAAAAGCCATTCATAATGCTGAGATTCCAAAGATTTTAGGATGTCTGAGGCAGAAAATAGGAACAAAGATCAAATATACATTTTGTAATATCACAAAACCTTATTCATGAATGTGGAAATGGTATTGTGAGAACAAAATAATAGTGGGGACCTATGTTAGTAAAAACAGGGTGTTTCTTTCTACAACTGAAAGAGCAAGGGAAGAGCAATGAGAGGAATAAAAAGAGAGGAAGTTGAGTGGGAAGGGTTGTCTACACAGGCTTCTGGATTTTATTTGAAGGGTGCATCTAGGTGAAAACATACTGCCTGATATTCCTCTCTTCCTTTTTTTTCCCATTGACAGATTTCACTGAAGAGCCACAGTCACTCCTTGATTTGACCTGTGCATATTAGTTCTGGACCTAGAACAAGTTTATTTTCTTGGGTCTTTTTAGACATAATCTGAAATAATATTAAAGCTAATTTTCCATGTATTGAATTTAATTTGCATGATATAATTTGTGCAATAACCACAATAATATTTTACACTATAACTGTAAACAGTGGTAAGGGCTATCCAGTTGTTTAAAATGGAATCTTGGAAACCATGTTTGATTCCAGACACTCCTTTCTCCCCACGTATATTGTATCAGCATGAAACTTAAAATACAGAGTCTGGTATCAAACTATTTATGTCCATGTCTTACAGGGTTGTCCTTATCACAGTTGATAATTTTGAATTTTTCAGAAGAGTCTTCATTCATTTAGGTGGGTAAGTGCAGCACTGAACTGGATTTCAGCCCCATTGAAATTACTGCTAGCTTCCCTTGTTGACTGACATAGTCATGAAAGCCCCAAAATCCTGGCTGCAACATTTCAGAGTAGGGAACTTAATTAAATCCCTCTCCACACACCCATTTTCTGTTAAAGAGGAATAACAGAATATTTACCTTTCTGGATTCTTTAAATAATTAAATAAAGGAAAATATTTAAAACTTTTAGAAAAGTTCTGGCATAAATTAAGCATGAGTATGTGTCATTTCATATTCAGAATATATCTCAGACCTTTGCCCATCTTTACTGCCAGCCTTCATAACTGAATTTTTTGATTGACAGTAAAGATGAATGTTTATATGTTTTCTTCTTTGACTCTTTTCCTACTTTTTATCCTACTTTCTTATCCAGAGAGATATTACACATACTGTTTCTATTTCACCACATACATAATAAGCATTTACTAAGGTGTATTGTTATCTATAACTTTGTAGAAAAAAATCTGCCTTCAATGTATTAGATATTTTGAAAATACCCATCAGCAATTTTTTTTTTCTTGAGTCACACTAGCTTAATGTGTGGAAGAACCAAGACTGTCCTGAAAGCAATACACATTATCAGAAGGAAATCTGAATACAGGAGGCCTGGGTAAGCCTGTTTCTTTTTCCACTTGATCTGAGATTCTGTTTTCTGCTCTGTTTTCTCCTGCCTCTGTGCTCATTCCTCTGAGTTCTCCCTGTGAACCCACCTCCCCTGCAGCTCCCAGTGAGCAGCTGCCTCTCTCCCTATGGACTTCTGCTTCCCAGTTCCTCTCCTTGCCCTTTTTCCATCTGGATCACTCTCTTGCAGTTTTATACCATTGCTCTGCCATTCATGCTGGCATCTCCCAAAAAGGAGGTGCCATTTCATCAGCCCAAAAGATAAAACAAAACTTCCAGATCAGCAGTACCTGTAGGATTGAAAGTCTGCATTTAAAAGCTATATAAAGCTTTTATGAGGCATATAAGTCTTCCAGAGGAAAGGCACCTGTGGAAACTAAGAGCTCCTAATCAAAAAGAGCTGCAGCTCTCAGGCCAAAGGCCTCAGCTAAACAAATAGAAAATGATTTTTTGGGTATTGACTTTCTCTAAAGTGATATAAAATATATCTGACTGCAAAAAGCATATTGCTGAACTCCAAAGATTACCCAATTATTGTTATCTTCACTTTCAGAAATCTCATTATTTACAAGTCCTTTTGATGCTCATGAAGTCTAATTTTGATTAACACCAAGGTTTGTAGATCATAAAGCCTCATTACAAATATATTAAAAGCTTAACTGTGTGTTCAGTACACACCTTCCATTTTCTTAATTCTTTTGGTTTTTCTATTGTTTTCCTGCTATTGAACTGATATAAGTGGCATTTTACCACGTTGTAAAAAGCAGATTCATTTCTTTTCTGTGGTTTGACTTTGATTTCCTTCTGCCTCTTAGCTTCTGGGAAAAAGAGAAAAAGATACATTCGTGTCAGGCTTTATTAAAAAAATCACCATCACAAAATGCATTTTTATTTAATCAACAATTTTAGAAGATTTATCATTCTGACCATTTAAAACATATTAACTCATTTAATTTCCCTAAACATCTGTAAGTGTTGAATACAATTATCTAGTCCCATGTTACAAATAAAATAATTGAAAAACAGGGAATTCAAGTAACCTGCCACAGGTCAAATAGCTGGTCAGTTGTAGAGCCACGTTTTTAAGCAAGGAACTATTCAGATCCATGCTCTCAATCATTCTGTTATTTTGTAATGTTAAGAAGTGTTTTCAAATCTGACCCCAAAGTATGTATACATTACTGAAAGAAGGCTTTTACTGATTTATGGGGCAGGGGTAGGATAGAGAGGAGTACTAATATCTCATATCTGAGATTTCTTATTCATAAGATAAATTTTCTCTTTTATGTACAGAGGAGGAAAAATTTATTCTGAGCTTACAGTTTCAGAGATTCAGTTCATGAAAACCTAATTTCATCACTCTAGGCTAGAGATGAGGCAAAACATCATGGAAGTCCATGGAGGAGAAAAATCCCTCATAGTAACCAGGAAACAGCAATCCAGGCATCAGGAATACAATGTAAAATCAAAAGGCACATTCCTAGTGACTTACTTTATCCAGCCCTACCTTACTTAGCTATAATCACCACCCATTACATAATGCTTTCAAATTATTTATCCATCAAGTGGATTATTCCACAGATTAGGTTATACCTCTCATAATCTAATCATTTCACCTGTGATTATTGCTACATTGTCTGCTGAACTTCTAGGGGACATCTCATTTTTAAACCCTACAACATGCCACTTTAGTGAATTACCATTTCTTAGTTAAATGACAACATATTACTTACTCCTGATATCACCCTATAAGCAGATATTACACTATCTACTTTTTCAAGGATTGTACTATATATTTATAAACTTTAAGAATTTACAAAACTCACAAGCTCTGCAAGCTTGCAGAGCTGTTGTTTTAATTTTACAAAATCTAACACTATGGATTAAAATATTTCTGATTTTCTTAAAACTACTGAAAATCCAGACAGAAAACTACATCAGTGGTAACAATATTCATTACATAGATCTCTGGAAAATTATGTACATTAGTGGAGTCTGCAGGGTCAGTGTAACCCCAAATCACTGTTTTGCAAGCACCAAGATAGGCATGCAGATAGACACAAAGAAGAATAAAACAAGGTGCATATGCTCAGGAGATTCATGATATGTTTTAGACAAGAGAGACAGATAAAACTAAAAGCTTCAAAGAGGGTTATGAAATACTAAATGAGTGAAACAAGTGCAAATACATTTTCATGAAGACACTGCCAGAGGCTTGGAAAGTAGCTGGAGTTTTGAGTTTAAAATGAAATTAGAAATTACAAGGGTAGAGAGACCAAACAGAAAAGAGGACATTATATATCATTATTAAACAAAGTTATAGAGGAAGGAATATAAATGGTACAGCATTCAGGACATAATACTTGGGTCACTTTTATTAGAGAATGGAGTTTGTAGATAACACTTATGTAAAAGGTTGGTCTAAAAAGAAAAATATATTTATCCTTAGACACTAGGTACCTATTAATGTTTAGCTTAATATACTTAATATAGTAAGTACAAATGTGGAAAAAACATGACAATGATTGTAGAAAATAGAATTAGTGAATTCAACAGGAATTCATGAAAAAAACAGGAAAAAAGTACTGGTCTTCACTAACTCGAAAGGAACTCGCAGATGACATAAGGATAGTTAGCATTGCCATCAGCAGATGGGCAGAAAGCATACCTGGCTTTGGTAATATTTTTGCAGAAATGAGTGGGAAAATAACAGTAATCCAGAGAAAGAGAAAGTTTATATAGAGTTTTTTGTAAAGAGGAAAATGTACTGGAAGATATTAAAAAATTCATCCAATCCATCCTGTTCTATCTTTTGTAAAGAAATAGTCAAGACAGAGTGAAAAAGCCAAACAATTAAAAAGCCAAACTCAGTTTTTAAACTGAGTAATGAACTGATTCAGTCCTAGCCATGGAAACAAAATATGCATCAGAAAGGCAAACAAAGTTTTATGGAGTGAACAATAAAGTGGCTGATGTGTATTTGGTGCATTAAAAGAAATATGAGAAGTAAGTGATTCTCATTTGACCGAAAGTAGCACACTAATATCGAGTCAGAGAATTTATTTTCTACTTTAAGTTTCCAGATGATGCAAAATCCAAGTAGAAACTTCTAGGTGAAACTTGATTCATGCAAAATTTAGATTTGAATAAAGAGTTAGGTTTAGAAACATGGGTCTGACTAGATAGCAATTTGGCAATTTGATAAGCTAATTTCCTAAAGCATGTTAAAAACTGAAAATGACAGTGCTAAAAAATGAGTCTTCTGTGTGTCTCCATTCCAGGGAGAATGCACGATACCCCTGCCTCAGGATTATTCACCAGCTCCTCATACGGCCTCAAGCTTGTTATCTCAGCTTTGAAGAGTCACTTTTCCCATTGTATAATGGGGATAGGCAGAGTTCCAGTAATACAATTTGAGATAGAGTAGGTAAAGGACAATTGTAGTATTTTAACATACTTATTTTTTTAAAATATTATCATCCTGTGTTGGGACCTTTTATCTCCCTTGGAACCACAGCCATTATTGGGTGTTGGCTGAGGCTGCCTCATGGGTTAGCATTTCTGTATATGGGAGCAGGCTGGATTGGCATTCACAGTCCTCTAGAATATTTCCTTGACTTGTCTTTCCATGTGAATGCCCTCCATTGCTTTATCCATCCTCAACATTTGAGTGAGACAAGACTGGTCACCATAACTGGGCATAGCAACAGTTTTTCCATTTACAACCTTCTATGTCATTCTTTTCTATTAAAAACTCCTCAATTTTATGATGACCCATCTTACAGTATGCCTCTCTACAGCATCTTGGCATTTTCTTCTACTTATGTTATTTGTATGTACAATGAGCTTCTGGTATTTATATCTCTAACACAGTTCAATGTAGATGAGGACTAGAAACAAGCCATTATATTTGGCCACGTAGGAAAATTAGTACTAATGAAAAAAAGTAACAAGACAAGTTTCTACTAAACATAAATGAAAGTTACTGAGTCAAAGGTAGACTGTAATGCCTCATGAATTACAGAAATCTCAAACAATGATTGGGTTACCAATTGGCAGGTAAGTAAGAAGAGCTATTAAAAACATGTTGTGGTTGCTCCAACGGACTATCTAAAAAAGAATCTTGATTTTTTTCTGTTCAATTATATTGAAGTACATAGTTTTAGTAGCAAGGATTGCTGAAGCCAGATAAAAGTATTGAGTGTTATGTAAAGTCATTTGGAAATGGGTGATTTGAATGTAGTCAAGAGAAAAAAATGAAGCTTAATTGAACATCAAGGTCAAAGAAATTGTGTGTGTGTGTGTGTGTGTGTGTGTGTGTGTGTGTGTGTGTTTATTAACGGTGCATGTACATCTGTACTGTTTCCTTGTTTTTATTTCATAGAAAACACCAGAACAAGAGAATTATATATCTTTTCAGTTCATTACCTAACTTTAATACTGCTTTTGTGAGACATCATTGCATAACAAGCATTTTTCTCCCTCTTGAAAATAATGATCTGCTTTGACTAACTGACAGAAATGTTAGTACATGGGTGGCTGCCTCACAAAAAAATTAAATTATTCAGAAATACCAATAACAGTTTTCACTTTTATATAATACTATAGCTCACATATAATGACCCTGAGGTTCCTTATAATAAATGCTATTTGTCCAAAAAAGGAGTCTGCTATATATTTGAAATTAATAAAGGAAAAAAGCTTTGAAACTATAAAATCAGGGCCAATTCTATAATACTTCATGATTTTTATTATACTACTAGTTTCAACAAAGAAAGCCAAAAGATTTTATGATTATTACCTCACCCGCTGAGAAATCACCTAGCAAATATAAACAGTAAAAGAGAATGTTCCTCAATGGTTGTGCAACTGATGTGATTCTGCAATCTGTATATGGGGTAAAAATGGGAGCTCATATCCCACTTGAATCAAAGTGTGAAATATGATATATCAAGAACTATGTAATGTTTTGAACAACCTACAATAAAAATTAATTAAAAAAAAGAGAATGTTCCACAAACTACACAATCATAAAAATTTGAAAGCAAAAGCCAGATCAATGGAAAAAATGCAAGCACAGGAAGGTTCAATCAAGATCAAACTAATGCAAGGCTCATGTGCATATATGGATTTTATGTTTTCAATAAAAATAAAAACATTGAAATCCAAAAGGAAAGATGTCTAAATCATACCTGTCATCCCCATTATCTGACATTTTGTGCAAAGCAAGGGCACTTAGTGCAATCATAACAAAATCATAAACAAAACCACAGAATAGACCTTCACTGTTAAGTTTTCACTGCTCCTGATTCATGTATAACGTAAAAGGACTTCATGTTCTGCCTTAGAAACTCATGATGCCCTTTGTAATTTTTCAGCATGCAAAAGCCAGAGGAAAAGTATCTAATATAATTCAACACCAAGGTGAATGCCATCACAATTAAGGGATTTGACAACGCAGTTGCTTAAATGAGTGCCACATGACTCCTGTGCTTCCAAACTTCTGCTAGAGCTTTTTGACAAAGAGCAGAATATGGGAAATAGCCTTAAAGTGCTTGCCTGACTTCCCTTTCAGACTCTTCCCTGCTACTCTTTGGTTCTATGACCAGAGCTTTTCTTTTACTCCCACCTCAACCCTCCCTAAGTTTTTACTGACTCCAAGCTCCTTTCCTGCTCAAGGTCATCAAATCTTCTCTTCCTGCAGTTTTCCTGTACTTGTGCCCCAAATTCCTGCACACATTCATAGTTGTTCTTTAATGTCACTTTTTCAGAGAAACTCCAATCCCCCCATCCAAGCTATGAACTCTCTGGATTTTTTTAACAGCTGTAGCCTCTTCACAGTTTCTGTGTATCATTACATATTTAATTTATTTTTCTGGTGTCCATGAAACTCCATGAAGCAATAATATCTATGTTGATCACTGCTGCTTTCTCAGGGGCTACTTCGGTTATTACTGAATAAATCTCTGAGAATTATCTGCAAGAGGTAGTAATGTGTTCCAAGATACTGGCATTCAGTAGATGATCTTTGGATTATTTTGTAAGTGCCTCATTTAAAAACACAAATTAACATCAGGGGAGAAAACATTAAGAATGCATTCATTGAAATTATATATATATATATATATATATATATATATATATATATATATATATATATATATCTGTTATAACATGGCTCTTGGAATTTGCCACTTAAAGCTGTGTGACCAAGGAGAAGTAACTTAATCTCAGATTGTGTGTAACTTAAAAATGGAGCAATTATACTTACAACTGAAATCCAAATTAAATAATTACATAAAACACTATAAAATGTGCACATGTATGTAGCATATATTCAAATGAATTGAGTTGCTTTAAAGTTGACACAGTGTTGTTTGCAATATTCAGCACAAAATATGTTTACAGTTTGTTTCCCTTCTTTTGTTACAGAATAAGACTCTCACTGAGGACCACACTTCCTCTTCTCTTGAAGCTCTCTAATGGCAGTTTATTCCTCCAGAAAGGGAAGGCTGAGTTAGAGGGAGGCTTGCACCCCACCTTTGCACTTCTCAACAACTTTCCTCCCTCCTCAAGCTTTAAATGTGGGTTCCTTCGCCCACACCACCCACAGTGCTTGGTTCCCTGGCCATCTTGTTGCATTGTCCACAGGCTGTGAACATCTTTAGAACCTGGCACAGAGGCACTCCTATGGAACCACCCAAACCTGCAGGTTCCTAAATTTTTTGACTCTCCTAGAAGACTCTATCTCCTGAATCCCTTTCTGATCTGGTCACGTTCTGACCTTGGATAGCCATAGACCACTGACCTTGCATGATTACAGCAGACTCTTCACTTCTCAGTTCCAGGTGTCCACCTCTTTAGTCAGACCTTCTTTCCTTGCAGTTCAACTGATCTGGTAAGTTGACCACAAAAAGTTCATTTAGCTCCACATGGACCTACAGCCCATGGAACTTAACCACCTTTTCTTCATCACTCACCTTCAGCTCTTCTGATTTTCCTCTTGATTCACTCCAAAAAACAGCCCTCACGGAATAACTGTTTCTCACCCTGTCATCCCTAGCATATCCTAACCACAGCTCATTTCTTCACCCACACAACTTAGTGCACTTAGAGAAAAATGCGTATCTGTTCATACCCTTTCTATGTTTATGATCAAAACCTGAAGTACTTTCAATTCTTCAAGTAAACATTCTCCAATTGTTAAATATTTTATCTTCCTTTAAAACATCTCCACCTTCATTTATAACTGAAAGCCTTATTTATAAAACCCTTAGTCTGTCAAATGAACCAGAAGGAAACTACCATAAGCAACTACCACCTGTGCTTTTATTTCTCCCAGTTACTTCTGTTAAATTCACTTCACTCTCCAAACATGGCTCCATTCCTATTGACTTTGAAATTCTTCAGAGGAAATGTGCTCACCATTTTTACTTAAACCCTTCTGATTTTCTCTTTGAATAACAGCATCCCTGAAATTGTTCTCCTCAAATTTCCCTATATGGCCTTTGCATTGGTAATTCCTATTTGCAATTCTCAGTATTCATTTTATTTGACTCATCAACACCATTTGACCCAGCTGAGGGCTCCTCACTCTTCCTGAAAACACTTTTTCTACTCAGCTTTTGTGACACCTCAGTATTTAAAGTTCTTTTCCTACCTCAACGATTGCTCTCCTATTCTTTGTCCTTTGATGCTTCAACCCTCCCTCTAGGGGTGGTGACAGGGTAGAAGCAGGGTTTTACCTGTGCTAAGTGAGCACTCTACTTTTAAGCTGCACCCCCAGACCTGAGGCTCCATGTTTCTCTTTCTTTCCTGAGGAGATCAGAGTAGCCCAGAGCCCACACTTTGAAGGTAGCTATAAGGAAAATGGAGTCCATAAAGTACCCTACCCAGATGTCTGGGAAGCCATGAGTAAGAGGTCTTAAGTCAAAAATAAGAGCACGTTCATAGTCTTATATAACCCAGGACATCATACTTGGCACAGGGCCAACATTGTTGTAATCTTGTACATAAACTGAACAGAATTTTCTGCTGTGCAGATTGCCTGCCCATCAGATAAATAATGTCAGGTCTCCCTAAGGCTTTGTGTTATCTTCTTTGGGATGTGCCAATCTTGAGTTAACCTGCCTTGGTTGGGGCAGCTGCTCTACGTAGTACCTTCTGATGTACATTTCCCTCTTGGTGATTTCATCTGATACTGTGACTGTGACTATCATTTATTTGAGAATGACACGAGCTCCTTTCCTGAGGTCACCTCTGAGGGCTTATCCAACAAGTCCTTTGAAATGGTGACTAGCAATGTCCAACTCAATATGTCTTCTGAAGTCAAAATTCTTTTTTCCCAAACAATTCCACCTGCAGTTTTCCCATCTCAACCGAGGACAATTACATATGTGGATGTGACATCAAAATATTGGGGTTATCCTTAGCTTTTTTTTTTTCAACCATTCAGCAAATTCCTTTTTAGCTTCTTGGAATTATGTCTGGAATCCTGAGAGTTTTCACCACCTGCATTTCAACCATACCCAAGAAAGACACACATTACATTATCCCAATGACCTCTTCATTGCTCTAACTCATCTTTCAATTTATACTCAGTACAGCTGTCCAAGGGATTTTGTCAAATTATTAGTGAGATTATTCTCCCCTTCTCAAATATTTTTTCCATGTCTTCTTACCTCATTTATAATAACCATTCTATGGCCTCTGAAGAATTTATTAGATTAGGCCTTCTTTGACTTTTATTTTCCAATTCACTTTGACTCCATTCCCACCCTATTGCAATCATGGCACCCCAGATACACCTTTCTGATTTTTTTCTTGTTTTAACTATTTTTGTCATACAAGTTACCAGAAGAAAAAAGTTAACTTTATTTAAATTCTATCTCCCTTACAAGAAAGTAAGGCAGGAATTTTTCTGCGGTTTACTCATGATTTTATGCACTGTCAGAGCAATTTGGGATTTATAAGTGTTTTTTAACTAAAGGAAAAATTTGGATTAATCAGTAGGAAATTTGTTTCAACTAGTAAGGTGATATAAATCTGCAATTCTAAACATAAATAAAGAAATAAATGAAAATTATTAATTTTTTTCAGCTGCTTCACTGTAGTGCTGAGAACCTGAAGAGATAAAATGTCATTTGTATCACCACATAGTTAAAAATCTGAAATAAACTTAAGTTTCTGTATTTAACACCATCCTTCTATTCTCTTCTGTAGTTGGACAAAAGAAGCATTTTTATACAAAGTTGTTTCAATAGGACCATATAAACAGCTGCCTTTTTTTCTTAACAATAACGTGATTTTAATTTTTTTTTCTTTTTTGGATATAAAGAAGTAAATGTGATTTAAAATAGCATATAATGACATACTCTTTTTCATCAAGAAAAATGTGCACAAGTTGTATAAGCTCTTTGCTTCCAAGATTAACTTATCCATTTTTGCTCTCTCATATTTTCTATTTATTTATAACATTTTACTTTTAAAGTGTAAAGTGTATTTTCTTTTATTCCTTTTTGTGGGACTGTTTTACAATGGAAGGAACACTGGGTTTTTGTTTTGGAATTCATCATTTCTATTCCTGACGGCTATTTTCTAGCCCACTTATCTTAGTTCATTCTAGTGAACTTTTCTTCTTCACTGCAAAATGTGGACACTTGTCCAGACTTACTTACTGGGTCATTATGAGACCAGATGATTTAACACAGGGTTTGTTCAATGTTGGCCAGTGTTGGGATATTTTTGGGCTCAGGATATGACAAAAATAAGGATAAAATTTAAAAAGTTTATAATAATATTTAGTATACACCAGAGGATTTTAGAATAAAATTTAGTCCATACAAGAGGATTTTCTTCAAGTTGCTGTTAGGTACTGTCTATAACTTTCAGTAGTAGTAAAATATCTTCTGGTATAAGATAATCAGAAAAACATGGTTGTTTTCTTCTTTCATTTTTATTTATGATTGTTTAATTTTATTTGTGTATTTTATCTCTGGTAAAATGCAACTGTAAAATCTATATGTGAGTTTGCAAGATTTTTATTCACTTATTTATTTTTAATCTAACAAATATGTTAAGGTCTGGGGATGACTGAGTTAATATATTTGTGGCTTAAATTTTGATACCTAGACCTGACAAGTTAGAAGTAGAAATAAAGATGGTAATTATTTGGGTTCTGTCATTAAAAAGGGATTATGACCTGGGGTAACTCACTTATGTTCTCTATATCTCTAATTCTGTTCTATGACATAAAGAAAACAGATTAGAATACTTTGGAAGTGGTTTCTGGTTCAAAATTTATGACTAAATCACATGATATAAATTTCTACTTGATGTTTTCTAATTCCAACAAATTATTGAGTCCTACTTCTATGTTCAAAAATTTATTAAGCAGTTGGATAATGAATGCTTTCATGAATTCTTACTTTATCATTAAATAGTACAGTAAAGCTCATATTATTTTCTGGAAATAAGTGTTTTAAATAAACAAAAGCAAATATAAGACTATAAGAGAACAAAACAACTCATACATTGCTTTACCACCAAGCAATATTCAAATTTGGACATTTGAAGTCAGTCTGAATTATTTTCCATTCAGAAAGCTATTTTGCTAAAGACAAACTGCTAATCATTCATCTCTTTAGATGACATTGACTTTTAACAAGACACTGCTAGGTTCTAAAGCTTCATATGGTGTTTTAATCAGAGTGATTGTGTAAAAAGAAACATGAAAGGGAAACAGCAATTAACCTTCCCCAGTTTAGAAATGGAAATTTTAAAAACATAAACAAGATTTGAATCCATAGGTCAGACATGGCAATAATCATTTTCCTTTTAATTTTTTTCATGTGCATATTAATTGAAGGACCTTATGCTTTATTTAAATGTTTTTATAAAATTTATATTTGGGGAAGAAGCATAGAGGACATAGTGCTTAAATATGAGGTTTTCTTATGTCTCACTTTAGCCATGTTATTCAATGAGACGTGTATTCAATGAGTTAGAATCAGAAGATTAATTAAATGGTTCTGATTAACAGTGAGCCTTTGTGCCCCTAGACAAAGGGTGAGAGCCAGTTTTTTAAGTTTCTTCTATTTGCTGGGTTTATATGAAGGTTGGTTGAGGACCAGAAATCACTCAGCCTTCTTATTATGTGATTATTAACCTCATAGATTCGCCACATTGATGCTAAAGACTAAATGCAATGTACAACAAGAAAAAATGATCACATCCATATTAACCATGAAGCCAAAAAGGTCAATTTACCTTAAAAAATTGTATCATTTCTATCAAAAAAACAAAAAACAAAACAAAAAAAATAGTAACTATCATTTCTTAAATATACTAGTTTAGACAGGGTTGGTGTGGGCTTTATAAAAAAATACTTATTCTTTTTCTGTACCTCAGATACAAATATCTAGAACTTATGACATATATGTGGAAAACATACATATAAATTCACATTCAGTTATATATTTTATATGACAAATCAGATGTTAGGGAGTTTTAAAAAAAATCTAGATTTTCCTCAATTCTTAATATTCTGGAAATTACCTGATCATGGTCCTTTTAACAAAGTATTTAGTAACCAGATTCATTACAGAATGTGTCAATATGTCTGATTACATTTTAAAATATTATATCTCAGGAATAACGTGAACAATTTAGGAATCAAATTTTTGACATAATTTTAAGAAGAAAGTGCAATTCTGCAACATATTAGGTAAATTGATTAACCCAAGCCTTATGGTACTTGATAAAATCATTTATAGATGATGCCAGGTATAGATGATGCCACTTCCCTTTCACACTTCCCCTGAGGAACCTAAGTGTCCCTCATGAAAAACCGTTATTTTGTCTGTAAGTGGTATTTTTGCTTATTACAAGATGGAAGGACATGTTCCCAAATAACATTTTTTTGTATGACTTCAGATATTTTAAAAACTAAAAAGAAGCATAAAACTTAAAGAACAGAAATAAAAACTGAAGAAGCATCAGAAAGAAGGAAATTAAAAATGTTCATTTCCTGCTTGAAACAGATGGTTACATTGATTTTGCCTCAAAAGAAAAAGAATGTGAAATGGAGGGTTGTTAGAACCATATGTCTTTTTATTGTGATCCTGAGATGAAGGCCTCTAGCTATGAATGGAATGATAGCTCACATGGTACACAAGAGATAGAGAAATATAAAGTAGCTCTAAAAGTAGGATATAAAATTATCCAAGGGATCCTAAAGGTAGGAGCTTGAATTTTCATATCATTTCTAAAACACACATTTTTCACATATCTCCAGATTTATGTTAATATTTTCATTGTGGCATTAATTCTTCAACACCCAAATATTGATTAATTACCTGTATTTTAGTATAAGTTGATATTTTCAAAACTTTTATATTACCTAATTCTTTCCTTTCCTTCAAAATAAAAAAGCACATTCTCAAGCAATCTTACTTTTATATCAAAGTTATACTATAAAATAATTATAAATAATTGTGTGAAAGTTGCTATTATGTCAGATCATCTTACTAGATTTTAGAGATAAGTATTTTATTTATTAATTATTATGTTTCTAGTTGAACTGTTAATTATATTATTTTAAATTTTTTCTTGTGCTTTTGCATTTATTCCATCAATATGACAATACTCTTAGTATTTTTATTTATTTGCCTTAATTTTAATTTTATTTACAATGACAAGAAATCCTAGAAATATAGCAGAGATAAATCATTAGGATTTAAGCTCTAATATCTGAAAGTATGATACTAGAAGTGTTCTGGTTTATAAGTACTACTAAGAAATTCATTTAGTTGCTCATATTTGTTAGAGTTTCAAATTGGTGTATACATGTACATGTGTCTTAAATTTTTACTTTATATGTGTAAAGGGTTCATTGTTTATAGGATGTTTGCACTGTATACATTCAAAAGGATATCTATTCAAGTAGATAAAACCTTAAAAAGAGTTTTATTGAAGAATTTACTTCTGAAAAAAAATGTTTACTAGCAAAGAATCTATTTCTCTCTTGTTATCATGAATCATTACCAATAATGATTTGCATCCCAACTTTTAATTTTCAAAAGAAGGATTCAATCTGTGCCACAGTAAGTAAATTCCATTGAAAATTGATTGAATTTAAATGTAGTTTTAAATTAAACAAAATTATGTCTTCATGGGACTGGATGCAGTAGATCACACTATTCCAAACTGCCACAGGCATTGCAAATGTTTTTCCCTCTGTTAAACCCTAATTATCTCTATCTCCTTTATTTAGTAACCAATTCATCATCAGTTATCAGATCAAGTATCACTTCTTCAGGGAACTCTTTCCTGATATTGCAGCAGACTAAATCACATCACCTATAACATGATTCTAAAAAACTTATCAATAACATCTAAGTTCTATTTTTTATAAGATTATGTGAAACCTACATGGCTTATTGCTCATGTACTTCAGTGTATTTATGACATTGGATTGTGCCTAGTAATAATGGTGACTAATAATGCATTGTAGGATTTTACATTATCATTTCAATAAATAAAATCTACAAATAAATGAAATGATCCAAGTAAAGTGCATTAAAAAAGAGTCACACCTCTTAAATTATGAGATAAATGTTTTGCATATTTCCAAGAAAATACTTTAAACCATGATTCTTGATATCTAAAAATATTCAAATTGGTAATTGCTATGACTAACAAATTCTATCAGTACAGTTGTCCCTTGGTATTCATTGGATACTGATTTGTGGAATTTCACAGATAATAAGATCCATGTTTGTTTATGTCTGTTATATAAGATACTTGTAGTATTTGCACTGAACTCACACACACACTCCTGTGTCATCTTTATGTTATTTATAACTTCTAATATAATATAGGTGGTATGTAAATTGTTATATTTTATTATTTATAGAATAATGAGAAGACAAAAAGTAAATATAGCTGTGTTTTTGTTGTTGTTTGTTTTTTTGTGTTGTTGTTGTTGTTTTGGTTTTTAGTATTTTCCAAGTGTAATGGGTTGAAACTGCTGATTCAGAGGCTACAGATGTGGGGGGTTCACTGTCTATGCCCTGTATTGAGTTCCTCAGTTTATAACTTGCATATTATAATTTTATTTAATATTTTAAGGTATTATTACCAGATACATCTTACGGCCCTGGGGAGACAGTAAAGATTCCTTCTTTTATGGAATTTATTTTCTGTTGCTTGGTTTGGGGGGAGGAATATAATTACTAAAAGAAATAAGCAGAACATGAGGGAAAATAAGCAGATCAAAATTAACTAAATGAATAAACATGGTCATTTTAACAATGGCAGTCAAGGATGCCTTCTCAAAGATTGAGACATTTTAGTAATGATCTAAAATATGTGAGGAAGTAAAACAGAGCAGAGAAGGAATGCTCATGGTAAAGAGCAAGTATTATAAACTAAGAAAGGCTGTATATTATGTATTTGAATTCTTATTTTTCCCTCAATACTGGGGATTGAATCCAGGGTACTTTACCATTGAGTTACATCCCAAACCCTATTTGTTTATTCATTCATTCATTCATACGTTTAATTTTGAGAGAGGATCTTGCTATGTTACACAGACTGGCATCAATTTGTGATCTTCCTGCCTCAGTCTTCAGTGTAACTTAAACAATAGGCATGTGACACTGTGCCTGATTGTGCCATATGCTTGAAAACAACCAAAGGGGTGTAGTGGTAAAGAGAGATCCCTCATTCCAATTGTGACCGGAACAGACCACATTTCAGACACTACTGCAAAAAGTAAAAGTAAAAAAAAAGTCTCTATATTATATCTGACATTCCTTGTGAAAGTTGTACTGAGAGATGGGAAGACAATTTAAAATCATACTATGTAGAAAATTTTGTTTTTACTAAAGATTATGTATTGCCAATATTTCAAATGTATCCTAGACTGAACTTTCAATGTAAAGGGATGCATTTATTACTTATTCAAAACACTTTGAAAAACTGCTTACACCTTTCTTTAAATGTATTATTCTAATTTGGTCTTTGTCTAGGTTGTAATGTTAAATCTCCATGCATATTACCTGATGAGGAGAAATTCTCTAATAAATTAGAAGATTTCTCAACATAACTAGAGTACTGCTGTTGATTACTTATGAAGATCTACTAGTTAGAGTTTTAAATGGATGTTTTCATGCTTTAAGTTGACTAGCAATGTCAAGGCATTGATCCAATATTGGTTTTCCCCTCTATTTCTCCTTCAAAAATAATCTAGCACTTCTACAATATTAAAGCAATAAAACTGCTGATTACCCAAAGGAATGCATGAAAATAGATTATTAAGCAGTTCAATATGAAACACCTGATATCTGTTCCTATATTTCTACCTTAACAAAATGATATCCAGGTATTTTTAAGACATTTGCCAACTCAGTAAAAATCTTAAGTCCTGATTCTGCTTAGTCTTTACAGAAAACATTCTAACACCTCTCCTTGTCTTTATCTGACAGAAGAATTGTTTAGAAAAATCATTGAAAAATGGAGAATTATTTAATATCAATTATTACTAGTGTTGTTTTTTTATTTGTAGAATTTCTTTATAATTAAAATTTTAAGGCTAATTGTTTTTTTAAACAGAGAGAGAGAATTTTTTAAATATTTATTTATTTATTTTTTAGTTCTTGGCGGACACAACATCTTTGTTTGTATGTGGTGCTGAGGGTCGAACCCGGGCCACATGCATGCTAGGCGAGCACGCTACCACTTGAGCCACATCCCTAGCCCCTTATTGTTAAAAACAAACAAATTTGCTTGTCAGACTTCTCTCATCAAGTGAATCTTTTTATTACCTGTACTATAAATCGTATATTTGGTTGGAAAGGAAAAAAAATATTGAAATTCAGATAGTCATTACATCATCTCTTCCTTGCATCACATTTAAATTCATTTATTTTTATTTACAATTTAAAACAATTATAGGTGAGAGGAATGTCTTTGAGTTTGAAGAGCTCATTTTGAGGCTGCAAAAACCCAATGGGAAGTAGCAAATGTGGTTATTTATGGCCTGTTTATCCACAAACTTCATTTCCTATTGTTAGAAGACCATCTCTCCACCTGCAGTCAGCTAGAGAAAGAATTGAGAAATGTATGCATTCAGAAAGTCAGCTTGCTTTTTTCCATTATGAGACTATTTTCTTTCAAACCTTAGGGCATAGAAAACAAGTTACTGTTTGAAAAGTTGACAATTTGGGCTCTATTAAGGTAGAAACAGATACCTGCGAACATGTGAATAAATAATAAGGTCTCTTCAGACTTAATACTGGAGGGCAGAGAAAAGAGGTTTGCAAAACATACATTTATTATATGATACAAAGAAAGCAGTTTGGCAAAACTGAAAGCTATGAGTAGGAATTATTCTTGCCATTTAAAGTTTCAAAGTGTTCTACATAGTACACAGTAATTTGGAATCTTCTTCTCAGACATTATAATTTGAAATGCATCTATAGGAAAAAAATCCACAAATAGTATTTAGAAGGAAAAATATTCCTTGATAGTACTTCATAACTGGAGAAATGTAAACAACTCAGATAAGTTAAAATTAATAAATAACTATTATAATGTAATATTTTAAACAATGCAAACAATCTGAAATTTTGTCATTGTAATTATAATATGCACATTTAAAGTCTATGTGGATTCTGAAGTTTCTTGCTATTAACCAGATAGATACAGTTCTCCAAATGCCACTGGAGCAATATGTAGCAGCAAGCACTTAACATGTTCTGAATGTTGTTCTGAGGGTGCCAAATGTGTTCTTTTATCTAATTTTGACTGATTAAGAAAGTCATGGCTCAGAGAATTAAATAATTTGCCTTAACAAAGTTGGAATTTATACTATTCCAGTGGGATGCTGGAAATAGCTTGTGTATTCTTGCAAAAGCCACGTATTAAAATATCTGAAATTTGGTTGATTTGATGTCAAACACAGGAATTATTAAATATTTATTTACTTTCCACATAAATATGAAATGCTATTTAAGATAGGTAATGCACAATTCAAAACACATAACTTCCTAATTATTTTCTACACTATTACCTATACTCTTGTTGTTTATGGCCATGATAGCCCTATCACGGAAATACTACACATTAGTGTGTTATTTTTTATCTTTACCATTCAGCTCCTTAGTGATTGAAATCAGGTATCCTAATAGTATTTACAGACTCAAAAACTGGCAATTAATAGTGAGAGTTGGATTTGTTGTTTTAAGGATAGTCAAAATACAAGATTTAAGAAAGGAATGAAAAAGATTTAATAATGAAGATTAAATTTAAAGTATCTTGGTCTGAGGTTGTGGCTCAGTGGTGGAGTGCTTGCCTAGTATGTGCGAGACCATGGGTTTGATCCTCAGCACCACATGAAAATAAATAAATAAAATAAAAGGTAATGTTCCCAACTACCACTAAAAAATAAAACTTTACAAAAAAAATGTTTTAAAGTGTCTTTAGCTCTTAAGTCATGAGCAACACAAATCATTGAGAATGTATTCATACAATATTCAGAAAACATTGCCTATTCAGCAATGATAAATTACTGAGTAAAGAATGAAGTTTCAATAATTACTTCCTTATTTTATTTATGTCTTATTATTATTAATATAAATATAAATAAATTAGTCAACATTTATTGGAGGTAGACAATTTTGTCAATTGTCACTGATATTCATATATAAATGGAAACAAGAATTGTGTCAAAATCAACAAATCATTCTGTAAGAATGATCTGGCTATATGGAACTTACAATAAATAATGTTTTTATTATTATTAGAAATTTGTATGCAACGTATTTTCACATCAATAAAATTGGGTAAGAATATACATAGATGTTTTTCCCATAGTTAGTTGTTAAAAATGTCACTTGTTTTTCCCAGAAAAAAAAGTGTTTATACAATGCTGTGATGTCCTGCTTCAAAATAAATAAAATATAACTAGGTTTACCAAAAATGAAAGGTATTGAAGAACATAGATTAGCATTTTAAAATGGCGTGGAAAACAAAAACCAAGTGTTTATTGAATCTTACATGGCATTGCCAATCACAACATGGTTGTGAAGCTATGAAGTTGGATGTAAAAATCCAGTGTTTGTCATATTCTGGACCAACTACAGTCTCTCAGAAATTTGAGAAATTGTGATTTGCTCAACACCAATATGCACATTCATGGGCAATTCTGAATTTATAGATGTAGCACAGATCTAGATTTAAACACATTAATTGCTTAAAAATTAATCACAGACAATGAATAGTTCTAGCAAAGATGCCCAAAGAAGAATTATCTAGGGAAAGAGTTACGAAGAAAAAAAAAACAGTGCCAGAAAACAAATTCATAAAAGAATAATATTCCAATGAAGAAAAAATCATTTACTCGGTGAAGTTATAATAAGTATAGGATTTGTATTATCTAGTTGAGCTAGACTCTATGGAGTCTAGTTTATGAAGTACCATTGCCATGTGGCATAAACATTTGGGAGTAGCATCTTATTCATTATATGGCATAAAGTATTTTGAAGGCAAGGGCTTATGCCAGGAACACAGTTAAGATGAGGAAAAGTTCTATCAACAGTGTTTCCCTATAATCAAGCACATTTGCACTGGGAGCCTCAACAGGAGCACCAATGGGAGCTTGAATATGTAGCTTCAATATCAGTTTTGGGTTTGTGTGCTAATGAACAGCACTCAGAACACAGGTTTGGACCTCTAAAGATAATTCTAGAAAATGAATACAAAAGTCCATGGTGAGATTTTAAAGCAACACAAACAAAAGCTTGTCATATCCAAACTCTGGATAGTAGCAGGAAACAACAACAAAAAAAAGTTAGGTGAATGTTTGATAATGAATGACAGAGAAACTACAAAACTAACATCCAATTTTCATTCTATATCTTCCACAAGAATAAACTTAAAGTTAGAAATGAGAGAGAAAAACAGTAAGCCAGGGCATTGTATCAAATAAAACATATAGGCATTTTGAATGAATCTGAACGTTCCAAATGCTATATTCCAGATTTATTTTAAAAAGATAATTGCAGAGATGAACAACAGAGAGAAAATTTTTTCAATTATTTGGAAATTTTAGAAAAATGAAAAGTTCTAAAAGACAATGGTGCTAAAATTTCCAGTTTGCAAATGAGCCACTGATATTCATTATATATTGAAAACTATGTCAATGTCATTATTAGGAAATATTCTGATTGCAGTTTTTACATGTAAGTATTCAGGACAAGATTAATTCACATCAATCAATAAGGTGTTCGTTTATAAGACCATTGACACTAAGGTAAGGGAGACTCATTTAAATTCTGCACTGCTACTTAATAGTTATGTAATTACAAATCACCTCACCAAGTTATACGCTTATGCACTATAAACTAATAATTATGGTTATAAGTTAAATAATATAACAAGTGAGAAAAACAAATAAAATCTTGAATGTGAAACCCCTGATTATACACAGAATGATGACATTACATTACTGACTTGAGATTTGTATTGTGTAACCCTGTGTGTCTTCATATACATAGAACATGCATGGTATAGATAATTATAAAAATGAATAAATAGTAATGATCTCACATAATATATCATACTTACACATGAGATTTGAAATGATTTAGCATATATATGCATTTTATTTTACCATATTGTAAAAATGTCTGTGTAGAGTTTATTTTCTCTATAAAAATAATGAGTATAGCAATTCCAATTTAGAGCAATAAAGAGGGAGGCAAAGTTGTATGCTGCAGACTTCCTTGGACACCAGGTGCCTCATTCTCAGCTCAACCATGTAGAAACTGTCCTTCCTGATACGGGGCTTAACTCCAAATTTTACTTTTCATATCACTAAGGGCAATGCTATTGCCTATCTGATAGGTCTTTATTTTTTATGAGACACAGTTATTTAGAAAAGTAGATGATTTTCAAGAGAGAATGTAGACTATCTCAGGGAAGAGACTTCGTTTAGGGAAAAGTAAGAAATACACATTCAAATGAGAATGCAGGCCACCTCCAGAGGGAGAAAAAGCCTAAACCATAGGTATTTATGTGAAAATAAATTTAGACCCCTTAAACAAAATTATGTTGTCTATTCTGGCAATTTTCAAGTTCATGGCATTACTAACCTTGACTTTATTAGGGGATTTTTCAAGAACATGATAAATTCAGCCTTATTGAGTAAACAAACTCTAATATCATAAAATAAAGGAGTCTACATCAATTTGGTTTGATCTGTCTGTTTTCTTCAGCATATTTAATCAATAATTTGATGGATGTTAGAAAAAAAACATTATTAAAAGTATAGACTTCTTGATGCAGAATTCAGACTAAAAACATTCTCAGCTATTGATAGAAAAATATGACATGTAACATAAATAAAATTAGAATTCAGAAAGAGAATTATATTACCTAATAAGGCACTTCAGTCAAGAGAAATTTGGCCTAGTTTGCTTTTGTGCAGTTTGAGTTCACTGAAATGTAACATGGTTCAATTTCAGGGTTCTAAAAGCAATATATGGTTAGGTTTTATATATGTGATTACAGACAATCCAAACAAAGCATTTCAGAAAGGGACTGAAATACATGATGAAGATGAAAATAGAAGTAAGATGAAAACTTTGTTCTATTTTGTAAATTTTAGAGGTAGCCTATTTGAAGAAGAGAATTTTGGGGAGTAACTTGATCTTTTTGTTGCTCAATATTTCAAATGCTGTCATGAAGAATTAAGGCAAATGACTGCTCTGGGAATGATCAGAAACACCCATTTTGCATCTTTTTAATAAAGGGTTGCAGTATTAATGAAAGAAGCTCAGTTTTTACTTTTTGTTTTTGTTTTGTTTTAAAGATATTTGAGCTGACAAAAAATGCCTATGCACTTCTCTATAAGTTAAATAATTTAATCTGACCCTTAAACACTCTTTCTTTGAAATGGGAATATAAATGTCATCACAGGATTATTGTAAAGATTTGGGACAATTAAGGAAGTAAAATACTATATATAAATGTTAACAGCTGAGTTTATTAAAATAATTGATATTCACTAAAGTCCACAGAAAATATTTTATAAGAGAATTATTAATAGAAAACATAAAAATATAGAAAGAAAGCAGAATGGTGATTTACAAAAGTGTTATGTTTGGCAAGAAAATGGAAAGCTATGAAAAACACTAATCAGAAAATTCTACAGAGAAATGGGTAATAGAAAATGAAAATAAAGAGGAATGCACTTTTTTCTTTATCAGATAAAAAAGCAAATCATTTATCCAGTGTTATTCCAACTGGAGCTCATTAACTCGCTAGACATCTGAGAAGCTCCAATGCTTAGTGAGTTTCTGGGATTGAATTTAGGACCCTCGGTCCATGGTTCCTGAGTTAGGATGTTTAGCAAAGATTTTGTTATAATTTCTTGAAAAACTATAATTTGTTAATGGTTTACATTCTAAATAAGTTGGAACTTACAATATATTTAAGATTATACTCGTCACATAGCCCCTGAGTTTTTTAGCAGAGGAAATAGTAAACCAAAAACAGTGCATTAAAAATTTCACATAAGACTGAGATCTTCCTTAGTAGGGGCAGTCCTTAGTAATATGTTGCCAATGCACATGATGTGTGTCAGAGGTGCAAAGCCCACTGAGAAACACCTGGCACACAGCACCCACTACTTGTGAATCTTCATGTGTTAAGCACATATTAGACATGACACCACAAACCCTGTAATTACTTACAAATGCAAAAAGGTCATTAGCACTTGAGAAATTTATTTAACTGTGTTGTGAATTTATCTACCTTCTTTTCCTAGGAGAAAAAAATTTTGTGCACAGAGAAAACCATCAGCACTTCAACAATTTTTTTAGCCAAATTCAGACCTTTGCTGGAAATTCCCTAAAGATAGACATGGTAACAAAAAAGGAATTAAAAGGGATTTGGATTGGAGTATATTTCTTCTATGTATGTCAATATTCAATATAATAAAATAATTGCCTTAATGCTTTGGCTTTGCTTATGATTATTTATAAATTATTAAGGCAAAAAGTGTGTCACATTAGATTGGATAGAGGGAGAGGAGGGGAGGAGTAGGGAGGATAGGAAGGGCAGCAGGATAGAATAGACAATATGATTGATGTATGTACATTCCATGTATGTATTATATGTCAAAATACATTCTACTGTCATGTATGACTAAAAAAAATAAATAAAAATTTAAAAAAATAAATAAATTATTAGGGCAAACTATAAACTCTGATCTGATGTAATCATACATATTTATGACAAAAAAAATTTAACTCATTTTTTACATATTCATTGCAAAAGTCACATTACGATTTCATAGCTTGTCATGTTCCACTGAACAGAGGAACATTACTCACTTTAGAAAGAAAATATTTAAAATTTGTTGAAGCAAGAAGTACCTTTAGAGAGACAAACTAACCAAGAAAGGAGTTTGCATTTTTCTGCTCTAAACTGTATTCAAGAGACTTTAAGTGTTCATTCATCTTCAAAAGATGACTAACCTTTCAGATTGTGTCTGCACTAGGACACCCTGGCACAATTATTTTGGAATGAGCCAAGTTCTCAAAACACAATTACATGCTATCATTTTTTCCATCTTATGTTAGACCCATTATCAGATTGGAAATCTATAGTCAGCGATAATGGAGCAACGAGAAAATTGGCCATATCCTTCAAGCCAAAGAAACACTTTGATTTGAAATTCTGTATCTAAATGATTGGGGCCAGAGTGCTCCTTTGTTTGAATGATTTGGATAATTGTTTCAGTTCTCTACTTCATTTTGCTAGTATATATTGTCCAAAAGCAAACGTACGAGCTACCATATTCATTCAGTGTAGTGAAAACATGTACATATTCTGTGGCATATAAAGTTTGTAAATGTTTAAAGGAAAATAAAACTGGAAACTACTGAAGGCATAATTTACATATTTTCAATACCTCCTTTACAGAAAATAAACTACAGTATGCAAGCTCACACATGTTCACTAAATTGCATTTTTGCATAGCTATTTATCACTGAACTATTCTGAAAATTAAACAATTCTTAAAAATTTGATCATCACAAATGATTAGGAAAGAAACAAATAAAAACCTTCTAAATTACACATGATTTACAAAAAAAAAAAAACAAAAAAACAAAAAAAAAACAAAAAAACCCTAAACACTTAGCAACCCCAGTTAATAGTGCAGGACTAGAGTGTATGAAGAAATATCTGCCTTCACCATTGTCATCCTTCATGTTCATGACTTATCCATGTTGTTTCCATTTGTTATTATTGCTTCATACTAAATAGTCAGCAGAAGCCAACTGCATTTCCCAAAGTGGATCAGTGTGCTTGTTTGGATCTCCCTTTGTGAAGTCGAAGTTCTGATCTATGCCACAAGCACCAAGGCAATCCATGCTGATGAGTGACTAGAAATGGCTTCTTCATTCCAGTCCTCACTGAGGAGAAAGTTTCCATTATCTCCTTCAACATCTTCACTCTATCAATTTGACAGGGGCAGGCAGTTCCACACTTGACTGATTTCACTGTGGAACAGTATTCTACTCACCCAACTGTTTCTAATATGAAAGAAAAATAAAAAATAATCAAACCTGGAGAAAATTTCTTGTTTGCACATACATAAGTGCCACCTTTTATTCTTTCTTTTAATTGTTGTTTGAACTTACCTGTAACATAATCACTGCAAAGGAAGTGGCAGAGTAAAAGATCATAGGTAGAGCCTAAATTCTAAGGTATTAGATAAAATAAGGTAATTTTTAGCAGCTGGAAAGGAAAAAACAGAATACAAAGGAAAGTCCTATCTTGGGTGGCTTTTTGATCGTGGATGTGGCACATTTGCTCACATTGCAAAGACCGGATACCATTTTGGCATCTTGACTTCTTCCTGCAGCTTTGTTCTGGCAACTAGCAGCTTGGAAACTCACCCAACATGCACATATTGGGACTGTGAGAGTTTTTTTTCCTCCTCTCCTTTTGTGAGTTTTTTCTATCTCTATGGAGCAGAAGAACATGCTCGAAAAAAGACAAGGTATAAACTGGCATTTTCTGGCAGCCAGTAAGTCAGCTTCTGAGAAGAAAAGTCTCCAAGGTAACATGAATAGATGTCAGAAACAAACTTAAGAACAAAAATGGAGAAAACCATGGAAATTGCTTGGGCATTAATTACTAGAAGTAGTCACTTACAATAGTTTTTTTTTCCTCCAGAATTTTTCTTAATTCTGCAAGAAGAGCCTTCTCATGCAAATAGAACTCCTGCTATGCAGAAACAAGCTCTGGCCCATGAATACCCTGGATTCAGTTCTGTTCATAAGCTTGGCCCCTCAGGCTGATTGTGCTGCTCACACTGAGCAGTGACCTTTAGGGAAACTGGATCACTGCCACAAGGAAACTGAATCTTTCTTTTTCTATCTTTTCTATTCCTTGTACATTTTTATATACATTTGTGATAACTGCACCTGTGAACAGTCATTCAAAATGCAAGGAGTTACCCATGTCTGAGAGAGAAGAACATTATAAGCAAATAATAGTAAAATCTCCAAATTATGTTGTGAAACATTTCATTAAGAATGTGTTTGGTTTGTGTCACTACAAAACTATTTTACAGAGAAGGAATAGGAAGGAGGGGGGCAATTGGGAAACTCTTGGGGAGAAAAAAAAGAGTTACAAAAATAAACACTTGTGACACAGACACTTAAGCTCACATTTTCCAGATACAGTGGAGGACATATGGCCACAGGTATCACATCACCAGTCAATGACCACAGTCCTCTGATACTAATCTTAGACTAGTCAACAGAAAACCCAAAGTATCCATTTTCTTTTCTCACAATGACAAAAACAATTCAAAACTTCTTTTTTCAGATACTTAGGATAATTTTCTCAACTACCTTCAAATTACAGAGTAGGCAAAAAAGGGATTGAGTGAGTGACCCTACTGAAAGGAATAAATTGTTGTCCAATATTTGCTATTTTTGTTTTTCCTTTTTAGCTATAATACTTGTTCTGATGTTTATACTTGTTTGGTCTTAATAAGCGGCATTAATGCAGGTGGTTTTCTTAGTAGAGTGGAATATATATATGAATAGGCACAATTATTAACGTGGTCAAGTATTTTGTCCTGGTGACAAAAACCTAACCCAAATGTTCTTTCCATTACTATCAATCTCTACAGTGATGTCCCACTTGCTTATCACTTCAATAAATATGTTCTAAGATTCTAGAGGTCTGGATAATCTTTTACTATTGATAATCTTTCTACAGGAAGAGATGAATTGCCCTGAGTAAATTGTAATAGTGGATCATTGTCTCTTTGCAAGCAGCCAAGATGTTTTTGCATTCTCTGAGACTTTAAAAAAAATTGAAAACCATGATGTTATAATGGAGGAAACATCTTTCTTGTTTTTTTTTAAAAATAATCCATTTACATTAATCTTTACATATTGGGGATGTTTGTGTATTTCTTTTTGAAGAAGTAATATTTAAATTTTTGTTTGATTTAATCTCATGTATTTGGAGAAATTTATCGTATGCTAATGGCTTTTTAGCTTATAGAGATTTTTTAAACATTTTGATTAAGTCAGCAATATTCTCACTTTTGTATTTACTATCAAGTTTTGTTAGTTATCAAAGTGTTAAGTTTTCCAGTTTTGGGAAACTTAATTGAAGTATTAAGGTAAATATGTGAATATCTTAAAATTCCTTTTATAACCAAGACAAAAGTATTGGGATATACAAATGGGACTTTTTAAATTATGGAAAGAACACTTAACAAAGGATTTACCCTCTTAGCAGGTTTTTAAGAGCCAGGAGTGTATTATTGTGTAAAGGAACATGTTGTATAGCAGATCTCAGATTCTTAGTCTCCATAACTGATATTTCATACAATCTGATTATCAGTCCTCCCTTATTTTCTGGTAACAGTATTCTATTCTTCTATGACTATTTTAGATACCTTATGAAAGCAAGGTTATGAATTATTTGCTCTTCCGTGACTTTCGTATTCCTTTTAAGACTGAATAATATTCACATTATATATGTGCCACATATTTTAATCCACTTACCCGTCAGTGGATGTTTTTATTGTTTCCACATCTTGACTATTGAGGCTAGTTTTGTAAGGAACATAAAAAACAAATACTTCTTCAAGAAGATTGTTTCATTTAATTTATATAAATATCCAAAAGTGGAATTTCTAGATCATAGTATACTTCTAATTTTAATTATTTGAATAATTTCTTTAATGTTTTCCACAGCTGATGTGTCATTTTGCATTCTTACCAATTGTGGAGTGTTTCTAGTGTGTGTGTGCATCCATGTTAACAGATAATATTTCCTAATACTTCTAGAGATAATGGTAATATTGTTTTGTGTTTTAGATTTGTGTTTTTGTAATAATTAGTGACATTGATCATGTTTACATATATCTGTTGGCAATCTGTCTTTGGAAAAATATCTGTTCAAGTTCTGAGTTTTTAGTTGGAATACTAGGTTTTTTATGTTTGACTATTGAATTGTAGGACTAACTATTTTTGGAAATTAACCCCTATTGCATGAATGGTTTACGAATGCCTTTCATTTTACACGTTGTCATTTTCTCCATTGACTTTCCCCTCCCCCTTTTGTTGTGCAGAGCATTTTAGTTTGCTGCACTCTTGTCTGCTTTTCGATTACATGCCTCTCCATTTGGTGAGATATAAGAAATTGTTCCCAAGACCAATCTTTATAGCAGCCTATGTTAATCTGGTTACAACTTAAATGGGATACAAATACTACAATATCTGTTTTCCTTATGTTTAGTTATTGATGTCAGAATGTGCAACTATTTATCTTGTGTGCCCATTATCATATATTTTAATTATAGTTATTTTAATACTGTAAGTCTCTGCCTTGTTAGAATTAAGTGATTTATCCACCACCATTACAACAGTACAGTATTTATTTGTATATTTCTCATTACCAATGCATTTTATGCTTGCTTAGGGTCCTGTGTTACTGTTTACTATCCTTTGGTTTCAAACTGGAGGAAAAAAAGAATTTTTTTAAAAAAATTTAAATGGAATTTAAATTTTTAAATTTTTAAATTTTTAAATTTTTAATTTTTTTTTTTAAATTTTAAATGGAATAAAATAAATTTATTCCATTTATTCTAAAGTAGTATTGATGAAAAATAAAGTTTTTGTTTATCTTTGAATATCTTTATCTCATTTTCATATTTAAAAGACAATTTGTTATGAGTAGAATTTTTGTTTGGCCATTGTTTTCCTTTGGCGTTTTATAAACAATTGTCCTGATTTCTTTTACAGCATGCAAAGTTTTGGTTGGAAAATCTGTTGGTAGTCATGTGGACATAACCTTGTATGCAGCAAGTTGCTTCTCTTGTGCTGCTTTCAAAATTCTCTGTATTTAACTTTTAACAATGTGAATATGTCTTAATGTGAAGTTCTTTGGATACTTATTATTTAAGGTACTTTTGACTTTCTGGATCTGGATGTACATTTCTTTTACTAGACTTGAAAAGTTTTCAAGTATTATTTCTTTAAATACATTTTAGTTTCTTCCTCTCTATCACTTGCTCTTTTGCTCTTGCTCTTCATTCTGAGATTCTCATAATGCATATATTAATCTTATTTATTATATTCCATAAGTCATAAGTTCCTATGCTTACTTCATTCTTCTTTTATTTTCCCTTTTCCTTTTTGCTTCATTAACTGAAATAACTTCCAGTAATCTGTTTTTGAGTTTAGTGAGGTTTTTCCTTATATCAGATATAATCCTCTCTTAAGCCCTGTAGTAAATTTTTAGTTCACTAATTAAATTCTTCAGCTCTTAGATGGTTATTTTAAAGTTCTTGTCATTAAATCATATTTATTTAATTTAAAATGGGTTATTGGAGATTTATTTATTTTATCCTTTTGAAGGAACATATTTTTTTTGTTTCTTTTTCTTCATTCTTTGTATTGGTATTTGTACATGATACAAAATGACTATTTCTGCCTGTCTTCATAGACAGGCCTCATACAGGTAAATAAATAACTTCACTAGTCAGTCCAACCAGAGATTCTGGAAGCTTCTTAAACCTTCCTCCTAGATGAATCCACTTTCTTTGTTGTTAGTGGTCTCCAGAAACTTAGAACATGCCAGGGCCTATCATGTTCTGAAGACAAGTGAGACCAAAGTCAGCTTCTTGGTCAGCTCCTCAAAAGTAGAATTATGGATGCTTCTACAATTCTTTCCCTCCACAGGTAGCTGGTGAGACCTGAGATCTTTTTCTTTCTTTCTTTCTTTCTTTCTTTCTTTCTTTCTTTCTTTCTTTCTTTCTCTTTTTGCTCTGTTAACAAAGAGCTGGTTCATAGAATTTGTAACAACTAGCTACAATGTCAAACCACCATCCTAGTTCTGACTGGCCCCCAAGGCCATTAGAAACTAAAAATATGCTGGTTCCGTTTAGTATTCTCAGATAGACTAGATAGAAAACAGTGTTTTGAGAAGCCATCTGAAAAATGAGGGTGTCATATATGTCATCTAATATTTTCCTCCTATGGAGTTAGTGGAATTTGGATATTATCTCCCACTTATATTAAACTCTTCTAGCTGCTTGGTTCTACAGTTAATCCAAACCATTGCTTTGGTCTTGGTAGTTACTAGCATATATGGAGCCCAATTATCTCTCTAAGGCAGCTAAGTTGGCTTATCCCTTGGGAAGGAACTACTTTCCCTATTAGGAATGCTACAAATGCAATTCAACTCCTCTGCTTCTCAGGGAGAAGCTGAAGGTTAGGAGTTTCTTCAAGATTATTTCACATTGAGGTGAGATTGAGGGTAATGGAAAAATGATATCTCTTCTTTTCCTAGTAGTTTCGCATGGTTGGATTTGTCCCTGCTGAGTTCTAGCTTACTAATTTCTAGATTGGTCATAAAAGGAACTGATTCCTCCATTGCTGTTGAACTGCTGTATCCTCTGTGTGAGGAAAAGTGCTGAGTCTCTAATGCACCATTTTGTTGACATCACTTTCATTTGGGAATTTTTTTATAATATGTAAATTGTCAGGAAGTTCATGAAAAAATACAAATAAACAATAAAATATCAAAATTTAATATATTAATATAAAAATACAATTTGATTTCAAATACTTTTAAAATAGTTTCTAATAGAAAATATTAATTCTTGAAAGTGTTAAAAATCAATTCCACTGAACTTTAAGAAAGGAGCACATGTCATTTTACTCTCATGCTTGAAAAAATTCTTGAGCAAGAGAAGCACATAAGATTAAAATGATTGCATAAAAAAACTAAGAAAACCTAAGTGCAAAACACTTTTAAAAAGGGAAAAAATAATTCAAATCATTATGATTAGAGTAGTGTGTTCTAAGGGATTCCTAAAGAATTCTAAACACAACAAGAAGAAATCCAAATACCTGAAGTAGACATAAGCTTCTCACCACACAATATTTCTCTCTCAACCAACACAAGCATTTTTGACATAAACAAGTAGGCAGTTAGCCATTGAGGATTTCAGGTAAGGAACATGGGGTATGGAGTATAGCATACAACGGGGGTGGGGAGTGGGGCAGGGAGCAGAAACCACAAAAGAGAAAGCTCAAGATGGACAAGACCACTTCTGGTTACAGAGAAAACAAATAATTTAGAAAAATGGAACTTCACGATTTCTACTTGGCATCCTTAGAGTTACTGTTTGCAGAAAGTAGGTAAAGGTTGAGAGAGGGCATGAAAACATATTTGCTAATAATAAGAACTATAATTTTTGAAATAAAAATATGGTTAAATTAATCAATGAAATAAACATGATTAAAGATAAAGCTAATAATCTTAAGATATCCTAAAAAGTAGAAAAAAAAGATCACAATAGAAAAATGGGCACAGAAAAAAATGGGGAGTGGGGCAAGATGTGATATAACAAATATCACAGTATAATTCAGATATCTGTTCTAAAGGAAGATAACAAAAGCATTGAGAACAATATTGAACAATTTTTTGACATTCAGATCAATTTTCCTGAGCTACTGTGTGATATACATGTTCAATTAAAAAAATCACCAAGTGCACAATGACATGAATGAAAACAAAGCAAAAGACAGAGAGAATTCCAGGAATCCTGGTAGTTCTGGAAAAGATTACTAAAAGCAACAATAACTGATATTTGAAACTTCATCAGTAATAGGAAATGCTTCAAAAATAGAAAAATATTCTGTCAGTCCATGATAAAAGCAAGAATATTTTTTGTAGAAGAATATAGTTAGCAAGTAAATTAAAATGAAAGTGTTGAAAAGTATAGACAAATGGAATAATATTTTTAATGGAAGGATTTTGAGAATTTTCTTTCTGTGAATTCCACCTGAAAGTCAATAGCCAATAGTTAAGTGTATTAGAGTAAAATTGAAAGAAAGTAACATGAGATACAAAAAAAAAATATTGTAAATATACCAGAAAAAAGAAATTCAAAGGAAAATCTTAAATCTGACATTATAACCTAGAACTGAGTATACCATCCAATAAAATAAATTCAAAAAATATTTAATTTTGGCACAGTAACTTAAGATAAATAGAAAAAATTAAAGACTTGAACAAACATCACAATACCACTCTGAATAATAAAAATAAATTTTAAATTAAAGCCAAAAGATGGGGAGCTGATTATCTAAATCATTGTGTTTATATATATGGCAGAATTAACAAGTCAGTATTAATAGGAATAATTGAAGTTAAAGAAAAATTTTCTAATTGATACTGAAAATATGAATGTGCAAGAATATGATATCCTGAATTAAATGTTATTTTAAAATTTAGGCAAGTTAATATGAATTTTTACAAAATTCCTTGATCATATTTATCTCTGTAGTTTCTATATTTCAAAGAACATTTTACAAATGATATTTTTAATGAATATTTCAGATTTTGTTTGTAAATATGGACAATATTAACAAATGTAATAGAGTAAAATAGTTTAGGGAACTTTTCAAAACAATGCTGAAGAGTGTTAATTGTTCATTTAGACACATTTATTCAAGTATAAGGTAGTTTTATGCATGTGATGATGCATTGAAATATTTAGAAGTATTTTTTGCTTTCAAGGAATTCACTAAATAGGTTGATCACTTTAATAATGCTGGATCAAATTATAATTTGACTGCTATATCTACTTAAAAAAATCAACAGGACTTTCCAGGATGGTTGAGTAGCTGCAAACTTTGCATGTCATACCTAAAGTGTCAGAAAATTTTCTCTCGTTATGCAAAAATTCATGAATAATCAGGTCAAGACAGTATGCAAAAAGATTATCAGACTGTGAAACTAAGGGAAGGCCTATTAGGCATAAGCTGTACACCTGTTTGCTGTTTCTACCTTTAAATGATTTGTCATTCTGTTTATAAAATCTCATCACAATTGAGAGTTCTGATTGAAGGATTGCAGTGTCTTTAAGTAAATACTACTCCAAAATAAAGTATATTTGCCCAAATAATTTGTAAAAATCTGACCTATGCTTGAATATTATATGGGGTTATTCTGTTTAGAACATATATTTTTAAATATATATAACTGAACATATATAAAACATCAACTAATTCTAACCAGAAAATCTGTGAACTTTTAAGTATTGCAGACACTATTAATTTATGCCCCATCCTATGCTTGGCAAAATATTCACTTCAAATATGAATATAGTTTCACCTTTAAACTGAGGCATGTAGCTTGCAAGAGTATTTGAATAGTAGAGTCTTATTATATTTCATCTTTTTACATATTACTCATATACATGTTTTTGCTAAGACTATACCTCAAAGTAGAAATATTTATTTCTGTTTCCTTGTACATATTTTCTGCCTATTGAAATAATAGGAGTTTAATGCGTGAAATACAAGGTGTTGACTGTGTGTGTGTGTCTGTGTATATATGTGCATTGCATTTACATAGGTCAGTGATAAAGTGTGGGAAGGCCAGAAGAAACCGGAAAAGGAGGTCCCAGCCAAGCAGCTGAGCTTTAGAAAAAATTCTTAACAGAGCAGGATTTTTTTTCCTTGTACTTTGATTGCTTATTTATTTTATATTTTCCTTTATTCACAAACCTCTATCCTGAGACACTTGTAGGTTTACCCTCCTATTTCAACAATTTTTAATTGTATATAGAAATCTAAGTAATTATATACTCTTGCAAGTCCTCACAATTATGAAGCTGATTTTTATATTTATGTAGATACTTTTATTATCAGATAAATTTTATACATATAATAATTCTCCTTAAATTTTACTAAAGTTATGTTTCATATTTTAAAGCTATATTTCAGCCTAACTTTTTCTATTAAAAATTTTAAAATGGTAGTGTATTTTTCAGTTTCTAACTTTTTTGCCATTATTATATTTTAATGTTAGTACTCGTTTAGAAAGTTGAAACCACATATTATCATTCCCCTAGAATTTTTATATTCTCATTAATATGCTCCAATCCCTATTATTTAATTCTGAAAATGTAAGAATTGTGCATATATTATAGGTACTTAAAAATATTTTTAAGAAATAGAGGTAGTTTTATATTCATTTAATAAAACAAGTAGAAAGGATTTATTATATGCCAAATGGCTGGTATTGTGTGTTTATCACTTTTCATTATATAGTGCTGTGTAACATATATATGCAAATTATGCATTGAATAGAATAAATAGTAGACTGTTCTTTTTATCATAGTTTTCATGAGTGTGATTCTTAAAGTGTGAGATGCTTTATATATGTATACAAATGCTCTTATAGTAAAGCAGATAGGGCATAAACATTAAAGACGTTTAGAATCCTGTATATCTTGTGGGAAAGTGAGCCAATTTAATGAGGTAGAACAAGGAATAGGGATAGATTTGAGGACCACCAAAAATAATTTGAAAGTAAATAATCAGACTAGCAATCATAACCTGGAGTTTGGAGAAGAGTATATCAGAGAGTCAAAAAAAAAAAAAAGAAGGCTAAAATGTCAGAAAAATTGAAGAAATAAACTTTTGAAGCTGAAATAATAATTTATTAGAATTTTGAGACTATAAACATAAAAATATTATGTAATAGCTGAAAATGACCACAGGAATAATAATATTGTACTCCACAAACTAAGAAAGTTTACACCCAATGAATGCTTTTTAAAGTCTTGAATCACAGTATTAATCTTTACAGAATGGAATGCATAACTAAAAAATTCCAGATTTTCTTGTATTTTGTAGAATTGTTTGGTTTCTGCTAGGTGTAGTTCTAAGTGACCTTGCCTGTTATTGCAATGTGTCATTTTGTCCTCATTTGTATTCCCTACTAAACATCTGCTTCCTTAATATAAAAGATCGCTGTCATTTAAGTTCTTTTAAACTACACCACCTTTAATGTCTGTTTTACAATCTATTTGATTAGTAAAATCTAAAGTTATTTGATTGCTCTTAATAGGCCTGATTTTGAACCTTACTTACCTGAGTACAAGTTAATCTTTGTCTACTGTGATGTGTTCCAGGCTAGAGGTATGATATTTTATTTTTGCTAATCTAAATAAAAAATAGTAAACTATAACTTTTGTAATTCTAGTATTTTTATGTTAGTTATTGTATAACATTTACAGTTGAATGTCCTGGAAATTTATACTGAAGGAATACCAAAAGACCCAGTTATATTTTTGAGGCCTCATGTCACAAAATATAGTTTTAGCTGAACTCTAAACATTTCATCTTGATGGTTTATTGATTTGGAGTAGTAGAAATCCAGAATATAACTGAACAGATAAATTCAGATTTTACTGCACTCCTGCTACCAATTGAATAGGTGGCAAATAAAATTTAAATAAAATATAATCAAATCAACAAAGAGCTAATTAAATCTGTTAATGATTATAGCACTGGTTACCATCAAACTCCTTGATCAATCCCAAACTGTAAACTACTGGTCAACTCTCCTCTTTAACTATGTAAGTAATGCTATTTTTTAAAAATGATATACAAACAGGATTTTAATCCTGAAAGAAAATTAACAATCATTTTTCTCAATAGACTCATGGCTTGATTTTACACTGTTTCTCACCTTTTATCTTAATGGAGACAGGAGATTGTTCAATTTGGTAATTAAAGTAATAGTAATTGAAAATTCAAGTGATTTCTTTCCATTTCCTTCTCAAATTAAATATCCTAAAAAATGGATTGTTCAATCTTATCAGTCCTGTAACATGAAAAGAATAACAAGGTGATAATTTAAATCATTGATTACAAACAAGTGTGACCTTATTCTTCAGGGTATTTACCATTATTATTTACTAGGAAGTTGTAAACTATATATTTCACCTTTAATAATTTTAGACTGTGACTGCATGAAGTATTCAAATTATTTCTTTTATATTGCCTAAAGAAAATTAGATTCATGTAATATAAAAAACCTACCACTGGGATAGGAATCAATTAATTGTAGCCTACTAGTTTTAGTACAGACACTCATTGTTGTTGAACTCTGTTCTTCCTTGAAAGTGTAGGTCTAAATGATCTCCTGGCTATAAAAAATACAGTTCACAAACCTTTTAGATTTATGTCCTCATCTCTAAAATGGGTTTACTTGTTTAACTAATGAGATTACTGTGAGGCCTAGAAATTGTACAAGGAGAATAGTTACCTCAATGATGAACTATGCTGACTTATATCAAGTAGGAGAATATATACCTTCTGTGTAGAATAATCTGAGACCATTATTACTTGTCAATTTTGAAAATTGAATTATTCCCTGTATATTCTCTTGTATGACTTGCATTTGGTCCTTTTGTAGTATTATTTTTGGTACACATATTTTGCAAAGAAAATGTGTAAAAGGAATGTGAGCACTTTCAAAGTTATTAAAATATGTAACTATTATTGCTAAATTAATTAATATTTTACAATTGGGTAAAATGCAATTTTCATGCTGGTATATAAGTTGCATCTGCAGAATTCTTAATATATTCAATTACATGTGTTTTCAGGTAATTGTACGGTGAGAAATGGGAAGTTAGCTAGGCTGTCCCTGATCTGTATGCATACATGCAAAATTGAAAGATAAGGTTCAGATGCACATTGGTCTGTTGCAGTGCAGGTATATCTATTTTTTGAAGATACCTCAATGAGAGTCAGTTTTATTTTCTCCGGTATTCTGCTTTACCATTTTGTTCTTTTTCTGTCCTGGCTCATTTCCCAGAGATAGATTAAATTGACAACCTTAGGGCCCTGATCACAAACTCAGATTAGTGCTCCTCCCACTGGACCACACTCACTCTTCCTGAGAGTGACAGGAAATTTTAAAAGAAGGTCCTCATTCTGCTTTGTACAGGGAAGGTAGAACACTGTCACTACAAAACATATCCAAACCCAAAGGAACTTCACTGTCTACTCATTTGGAAATAATAAAGACAGTGGCCATGCCAGCATGTGGCATTTCCAGCTGTAGAACACATTCATGTCCCTTCTCTCATTGCTGTCCCTGGGTCTTCAGGACAAGCATTAACTCACTAGCATTATACTCCTGCTTGATTTCCATTCCCCACACTGCATTCTGCTTGTGTCCTTTTTATGAAATATGTGCACATAAAATTGTAGTGAGAAAATAAACCCTATTTTATAAAGAAAACTATTTTAGAGACCTGGAATCATCTCCGTACCCATCAACTGAGCAGACTCTATTCACTGGTGCAGATGCCCTTGGGGCCCACTCAGGTCAGTAACCCAGTTCCTGGTCTATGCTTTGAGAGTAACCATAGCATTAATTTTTTAAGGGCTCTGAAATTCACCATTCTAATTTGGAACAGAGTTTTCTGCCATTAGACCAGAGGACAGAGGCTTCACTCTAACAAGCCACAGCATAGCATGCTTCTTCCCTGCCTGATGTTTACTTAGTCCTTGATAGAGTGAAGCCTGCCCTCTTTAATCAATCCTCATTGCCTGATTGTTGCAACCAGCAGTGAAGAAGAATCCCCAAGTCAAGCATGGATGCTTCATCACATTATTTTCCTCTGCACATTTTAATTTACATCCTATGATCGGGTATCTTTCTTGTTCTATTTGACCTAAAAATACAACAATATCCCTGTTCATGGCCCCATGCCATGCTCAGCACCAGCTTTCATGTGTGAGCCACTAGACTGACTTGTGTGCGCCCTGCTCTGATCTCACTTGAGCTGTGAAATCCTTCAGCTTGTCTGTCCATGAGAAATACATAGGACATGACCGCATCCTCCTCCAAACCCTAAATAAACTCTCACCTCTCAATCTGAGACAAGAACTTTGTTTCAAATATTCCCCTTGTCTTGAGCCGTTCTGATATGTGGCTGCGGAAGAGCAGCCCATGCTTGGTAAAATTGATAAGGATGTTACAGACAATCTCGCCAAGTACATGCCACTGATCATCTTCTCAAACCTGCAGTTCATGGAGGTTAAATAGAAAGGTGGTGGGATGTGTTGAGACAGAACGGAAAGCGGAGGGCAGCATGGTGGGAAAGGAATGCCACTTAATTCACTTTGAGCAGGATTCCTAGTGTCCTCTCACACTGATCCTCCACCTTCAGCAAAACTGAGCATGTGCTCTCTGCTCACACCCTCCCCTCACCCGACTACCACCACCACCACTCATGAAGCTTTGTGATGTTGGCCCTTGACCAGTTCTGGCAAGAGAGGGTGCTTGATGCTGGATGGCTGGGGGAGGAAGAAAGGATTTACTCCTGTGTGGGTGCCCCAGAAATGCTGTTTTACCCTGGGAGCAGCAGTGGTCCACTCATCATTTGTCCCTCACAGACTCAGCCCTAGGTTTTGATACCACCCCCACCTCCACTTTCCCAGGCCTCAAGGTGGAAGCAGCTTCCTCACGATTACTAACTCAGAACTTTCTAAGAAACCCATTGTCATCTCAAGATAATAAGCTTCCTTGCAAATGCTATGGTGGAGACTCCGATCACTCATTGCTGTCCATTCTGGGATACAAGACCCTCACCTAGTTGGGTGCCTACCTCTGTTTGCCCAGGTTGAGCAAAAGATTATCCACAGCCTTGTGAAATTCTGTGTGGAAGTCGTCCAGGCATCCATTGTCCCTGAAGCCCCCCAACTCCATGTTGACGCACATCCGCCCCTCTTCTCCATCCACCCCTCTTCTCCATCCACCCGCTCCACGTTGCACATCTCCTCTATGTAGCAGGCATTGCTACCCATGCCTGCCAATCACAGGGACACCAGGTCTCACTCAGCTCAAGCCTCCCACCCATCCAAGGCTTTGCCCCCCCACCTCTGTGGGGAGGATGGTTGACAACCATACCAACAATGAGGCCAACCTCACAGTGAGGGTCTTCATAGCCACAGGTCATCATAGTTCCAACTGTGTCATTAACCACACCCACCACGTCCAGGTCAAACTCCTAAGAAGGCAGAAGCAGATGCCTAGTCCACAAGTTAACCCCAACATTCTCCCTTCAGACATTTGCAAGGACACTTACATGTATATAAAATACATCTCAAATGCTGTGACTCACTCCCTTATTTCATGTGAGGCTCACTCAAGGCTTGCATGAAGACTTCCCTGCCGCAGTCCCGCTGCAGCAGAATAACTGGGGGGTGACGAATAACTTGTGTACGTTGATGCAGCAGGAGTGAGAGCCGTTTATTGTAGGATCTGAGCGATATTTATACATTTTACACAGCTTATCTAATTAGCATTAAATAGATACAGCAGTCAACCAATAAGGAATCTCCACACTTAATGGCTCACTTTTGTTACTTCACAAACCACTCCCTCTGGCATTTTGCCAGGCGCCATCCAGACTTGTTTACAGACTCTAACATTTCTCTGGCAAAATAACAGGTGCCAATCTGACTTGTTTACAGACCTTAACACTTCCCTAGTTGTGCTGCTATTAAGATTGCCACTTCCCTGCTCACTTTACCTGCTCTCCTTGTCCAACTTCATTTATCTTAGCCCTTAATAACAGTTGCCACTGGATGATGGATTTATGTTTGAGAACAAATGTTCTTTTCTTTTGTTTTGTTTTGCTGTCATTCCTGAATCCCCACACCCAGAACAGAGCTTTATGCACAGTGGACATTCAACCATTGTGAGCTGAATGATTACATCAATTTTCCTGCCAGCCAAAGCAACTGCACTCAATGTTGCCCCTCACAGATCACTTCAGGCATCAATGAATCAAGTCATGGGGTCTCCTTTACCTCTCACCTGTGGATCGCTTCCTTCAGCAGGGTGACCATGTCCTCACCCTCGCATCCAGATGCCTTGAAGCCTTTGGTCCACTTAAGGAGGATACTCTAAAAAGCACAGAGAAGACCTCAGAGAAGGGCTGCGGTGTCATTTCTGGGCTCTCAACCTCTTAAACTAGACAGATTCCCTGGAGTAACTAGCTATATCACCTACCAGTGATACTCAATCTAAGGTTGTCCCTAAGGTTGTTGCTTGGATTTACTGAGTACTTCCTGTGCACCAATGCTGGTGCATGATATATGCTACACAATTTAATCCCCACAGCCATCTTTGGAGAACATTTATCATGATCACACCCACCTTTTACAGGTAACCCAGGCACCCATGTGACTTGCCTAGGCCTAGTTTGAAGCTAGGAGCAGGACTCAACTCCAGACCTGCTGACTCCAATTAATGGCTCATAAGCACTGTGCAAATGTCCCAACACATGTTTCCTTCACTGGGTAAAGCAGTTTTGCCCTTTCCCTGTCCTTCACTTAAATCAGAAGGGCCAGTACATCTCTTAATGTTTCATACTTCCATATCCAGTGAACGAGCACCTGGCCACAGCTGGGGAAGTGTCTAGGCCTTACATTCCTCCACATTTCTCAGTGAGAAAGCTCTCTAAGGCTTCTCAGAGTCCTCTGTGGGCCCATCTTTAATGTGGCCCTTGACCATGTCACAGGGCCATCTGGAAGTTGATGCCTGGTGGCTTTGCATGTGGGAGAAATCTTTGTTCACTTGAGCCCTCTGTGCTGCTGAACACCAGGAACCAGTGTCAGCACTCCCAGATCCATTTCCCAAGAGGCTGGACCCACCAGTGGACTGTGTGCTCACTACTGCCCACTTGCATGGTGTCCCCAGGCATTGCTTGGTGGTTCATGCCCATCACCTTGGCATCTCATCCACCTGGATGTGTCATACCATGATCAGATCCCAAAAGACTCAGAAGAACAAAGTGCATCCCTGTGGAGCCTTGGTTTACACACTCACATCCAGACAAGGGTGTGCTCACCTCCACCCATCTCTCTCATCTGCACATTAGCTTCATATCTCTGGCAAAAGTTCGGTGCTTTAAAATTTATAGAATGTTCAAGTAACATCACTTCAGGTAATCCTTATAAAAAGACACGAACAGGCCCCAACAGCTGGGGAGACTTGTCCAAGGCCAGTGGCAAGTAAGCACAGCCAGAGGCCCTCAGGCCTCCTGAGCACCTGCTAATACCTCATGATCAGGATAACCTCATTGGCTAACAGATAGAATTGTCTTTCCCTTTGTTTGCTGTTCATTTTTATGATCTTAGACATAACATGTGCTCCTTACAGAAAATTGGAACATACAGGTTAAGATCCAGCAGGATGACTGTTCTATTCAGATAGACAACTTCTATTCAGATAGAAACAGTTATCATACCCAATAAAATATATAAATACATGTTGGTATGAAAAGATAGTGTCTGCTTAAAATAAAATAAAATAAAAATTTGTAGGAAAAGTCTGGAAGGACTTTGTTGGAATGTTATTTTTACTTTTCTATTAATCATTTATTCTTCTTTTCTATATAATATAGATATTATAATTCTCAAAAAATTACAAATAAATAAGTAAAACCTCTCCCCATCAAGTCATTCTTCTAATTTGCTCCAAGTACTCCTCACCTCCTCCAGGACTGCACTCAGATCATCATCTCACTGTGAGTCTTCAGGGCTGTAGTATCTCATTGCCATGGTCCAAACAGCAGCTCTTACTTTTCTGAGCTTGCTTCAACAGCCCAGTTTGGAAGCATCTAAGGCAGGAACCATCCTTTTGCACCTAGAAACTGCATCCACAGCACCATAACCCTGCAGCATGCATGCAGGTTTCTACATGACTGGCTAAGTAAGAGAGGAACCACTGTTCAAATAAAAATACTCTAATATTGAAGCCATCAGCCCAGATCCCAGCATTGCCTACTCAGCTGTCCTCCATCTCTTTATGTACTCCTGTCCAGAACATCTGGGAACACCAGATCTTCAATCCCTCTTTCATTCACCCAAGGCAAGTTGAACAGGAATGAGAGGCAAAGGTGAGTCTAGAAAGACCAGAGCTTCCACATTTACAGGAGACAAAATAAAAATGCCTGAGCCTGTAAGAGCCTCAGGAGCAGGAGAGAGAATTTGAGCTCACGGTCTCAAGACATCAGAAAAACAGAATTCAAATAGTGGCTTGGCTACTCCCAAGCTAGATGACCTGGAGCAAGGCACCAAGTACCTTTGTAGACCTTATCTTCTGTACTGAAAATTGGGCATATGAACACTTAACATAGATAGTTGCCATGAGGATTGAATGAGATAATGCACATAGGAAGCTAAATGTATTATGTGGCATACAAATAAGTGCTTAAAATATGTGAGTTTAATGTTTTGTTTTAGCATCACCATCATCATTCTTCCAAAGAAAGTTGGATCCTAACTAACCCACTTAACCTTCACCAGCCTCAACCATCTTACTCTTATAAATAGGCCCATCCTCCCCAAGGGTCACTAGTGCCCTCCTTTAACTCATTAAGGTCAATAAAGCCCATAGGAGAGCCCTGTGGGAAGGCACTGTTACCTCATCCAAGCTGTTCTGCTGGCAGGGGAAGGAGAAGGTAAAACCCAGAGGCAGAGACACACCCTTCATGCCCATGTACTCCAGGAAGTCAGTGATGCACTGGACAATGTGGTCAAAGAGCTGTGGGGAGAAATTGGAGCACTAAGAAAGAGGCCCTGGCCTAGATGGGCTGCCCCCAACAAGGCCTCAGCAGGAGCTCAAGGTTTCCATCCAGAAGAAATGAAATCTCAGACACAAACCCAGAGAGCAGCCTGGGCCTGGGGCCCACAAACCTTCTCCAGGTCCATGGGTAAACAAGGAAAGAGCTGTCATTGAAAGCAAGAAGCTTCCTGGGCCCTCCTGGAGGCTCCATGCTGCTCATCTCATTCCCTGTGCCATGCATGTCCTCCTGTGGGATGGAGTAGATCTTGTTGTGCATCTCTACTCCTTGCTGCTTCCCATTTTGCACACGCACCATCAGGACCTGGAAATTGGTTCCTCCAAGGTCCAAGGCCAAGAAGTCCCCTTTCTCTGGAAAACAAATCCAAGGAGGAAATGAGCTGGGGTGACAAAGAGTGACAGTTTATGTACCTTCCCCTGAACAGGGGCCACTCTACAGCTTCAGCAGCCTCAGGGGGTGATGGAGTGTGAGCTCTATTTAATGATGAAGAAAAATGATGCCCCAGGATGAGATCTCTGCTGGCTCCTTAGTGACTCTCAAATGAGTCCACATGCTGGGGGCCCAGAATTCAAAGAGAGCACTGCAGAGCTCTGGGGATGCTGATATAGTACATTTAAAACTATCTAAATACGCTATTTGTGCCAAATCAAATACCACCTTAGGTTCGATTCCAGACTAGAGAAGGAAAAAGAGAGTGTAATTCTTTAAAAGAATTAGAAGGAAAATCTTTTAAAATGAGAAAAACTTCCACCATTAGGCAATTTCAGTGTGCCACAAGCCTCACACACAGTCCCCATCCAACACTTAGGCCATCCTAAGGGATACAGTTCATTCCTTTCTTATGGATGATCAAAATCTGGCTGAGCTGGACAACATTACTTATGTAGAATCACATCAGTAGAAAAAGGGAGCAGGGATCAAACCCTATACTGGAACCTATACTAACTGCTACATTGGCCTGCTCAGCAATCATTTTCTCTGAATTGGGAAAAGACCTCCATTTATTAGGTTGCAAGACCTACAAGAGTGTTTATAGTAACCTTTTTCTGTAAAGGGACAGACAGGAAACATTTTAAGCTTCGTGGACCACATAGTCTTACTGAAAACACTCAATTCTGCCGGGGTAGTACAAATCAGTCATGAATGCTGTACAAACCAATGGGCATAGCTGTGTGCTGATAAAACTTTATTCACAAAAACAGGCATAGGCCAAACCTGGCCCAGGTAGTACAGTATACTGAACCTTGACCCGGACCAAGTGATGGTTGTGAGCAGTGGCTCTGGTACCTAAATTCCAGAATTTGAATCCCAGCTCTGACATTTGCTAGTAGTGTGAACTTGGGCAAGTTTCTTAACTTCTCAGGCCTCTGTTTTTTGCCACATACAGCAGTTTGTTAATACACAAAAGTAACTACTAATCTTTAATAGCTAACAAATATTAAAGGAATTAATAGGCATTAAATGTGTTGATACATAGTAGGTACCAGTAAATACTGTTTGATTTTAGCTGAGATATGTCTGGTTGACTCTAGTATTATAGTAATATAGCTTCAAAAACAGGTGGCAGTTCAAATGTCCAAGGCTAATGCTAACTGAGCTACCCAAGCATCAATGCTAGGACAAATGCCTGCTAGGTGAGCATCTCTGCTGCATACCTGTGCCATCGGGGGTAGCACACAAGTAGGTGGGCAGCATCTTCACAGGGGTGATGGAGTGTGTCTCCTTGTTCAGACCTCACTCCATTTCAAGCTTCATCCTCCTTTGACGTCCAGCAACTGCTCATGGCTCAGTTTTAGAGGCTCCAGGGTCTTCTGGTGGGCTCTTTGTTGATCAGCCAGTTGGTAAGCCACTGCAGTCACCATGGCTGCCCCTTTGCCGCTGCCATCCTCAGAGCAGAGGAAGCAAATGTCCCAGTCAGGCACCAGCCAACGTACAACCTTGTGAAGACACTTGGCAAAACTGTAGCCACCCAGGTGAGATAAGAGACAGGTGTCCACAGTTAAGGTCAGTGGTATAAATGGTTGCACAGTGACTCACTGCTTCAGCCCAAAAGTTGGGCCTGCAAGAGCAGAGGCTTCCCTAAGCCTTCTCCCTCCACTCTTTCCCATGTTAGGAATCCCTGTATAAAAACTCAGATGACCGCCCTGGTGGGGTTTATCCCCAATGAAAGGAAAGGACACTTCTAGCAAAACACTGTTCCCTACGTAGGGAACAGTGTTTTGCTAGAAGTGTCCTTTCCTCTGCCCAGGAGATTGCAATCAGCCTCTGCAGTCTAATAGAATCAGGTGGCTCTAACATTACCCATTTTTCATGTTTCATAACTCATTTTATTTGAATATGTTACTTCTTCTGCACTTTCGCCTCTCTTTTGCCAATTTCTGCCAACCATCTCAAGGTATCTGAACAACTAAAGATAACATCTTATGTTTGGCAAGAAACTCTCCAGGTGATGACTGCTTTGAGGTATCGCTCTGCTACTCCAAGTGTGGTCCATGAGCCAACTGCCTCCACTGGAGGCTGTGAGATGCAGGATCTCAGGCTCACCTCAGACCTTCTGAACCAGAATCTGCCTCTTAAGATCCCCATATGATTCATGTGCACATTAACTAAAGTTTGGGAGGCACTGAGCTAGGAGATTAGGGGGCCTCAGAGCTGAGACCTTCCACAGTGACCAGCTCAGTTAATGATGACATATTGACCTGGCACTCATGTTAGGAGAAATTAAGTGAGTGCAACAAGAGGCTTCTTCCAGGTCCCAACTGAAACTTGAATGTCTGGATATATATAACCCAAGGGATCAAAACATGCAGCGTGGCATCAATTCAATACCCAAATCAGAGGCTGGTAACCCCAAGTGCTGAGATGGTCCCTGGCAGAATACATAGCAATAAGAACCACCAAGAATCATAAGAGTAAATACTGAAACTCTGTCTTATAAATAAGAGGGTGGCCAAGAAGAGTACCCAGCAGCCAGGGGAGCTCTGAGTCAACAGCAGCCTTCAGAAATCACCTCCACCCACACCAGGAATGACATCCTCCAGTAGCCGCTTGCTCTGTTGGGAACAATAATTCTACAAAGACCCCCCAACACCTTGGGATGAAAAACAGAGCTGCCCTATGGAGTCACCAGGGCCCAGGTACTCTTGGACCTCCTTAACTCCTGGGCCCAACATGCTGACTCACTGAAGGTGTTTCTTGTAGACGAAGCCATCAACCCCAATGGTGGAGCACAGCCTATCCTCGCCCTTGCTCTCCTTGATACGCTGCAGCACAGCAGCCAGGGTGGTTGCACACAGGTTGGCTGAGCATGTGGACACAATCTGGCAGATCCGGTGAGTGGCCACACAGTCCTCCTGCAATGGATTCAGACCCAGCCGCACCAGCACCTGGTAGGCCTTCCGGATGCCATCCTTATCACGGGGAACGAGAAAGATAGTGTGTGGGCACTTGTCTGACCCACTGTGGCCAACAGGAGGAGGGTATGGGTTGGCAAGGAAGCCCATCAGCTCCAGCCAACCCCATCTATCAGTGAGGACAGCATATCTTATGACCTTGCTACCTGTTTGTGAGCAGGGTCGGGACAACAAAGAGGGAATACAATGCAACATCACCACCCTGAGGTATCTTTCCCAGACATCACACACACACACACACACACACACACACACACACACACACAAACACACACACTCACATACAGTACTACCCTGGCTCATTTTTCCCCCAGTAAAAAAAAAACAGTATTTCTTTTCTGTGTGCTAATATGAAGATAAGACCTGGTTCATGGACCTTCTGCACTCTTTGCATTTGCAGTTTGCTTGTCTTAGGGTAAACAGACAGAATCTCTGCCTCTATAGAGTCACCTCTAAACATGTGAATCCAGCTGTGGTGCCCATTTGTTCTCTCTAAAGCAGCCAGAGTTTGTCTGTGTCTGAAGATGGTGGGAAAGGGTAGGTGATTTGACACCATAAGTGCCCTTCTCAGGGGAACCAAATGCCTCACTAGATTGAGTACTACCATCCCCTTGGGGTGTAGCAACTTTAGCCACTGTTTAAAAGTTCCACTCAGAACAAAGTCCTTGGAATGCTTTCACTGCTCCTTTTGGCACTGAAATCACTTCCTCTGTCTACCTGGTTCCTCAACTAATAGGACCCCCTCTATTCACACGAGGAAATAGCAAGAATGGAAAACTAGCCCCAGCTATCAGGATACCATGGGCCATCCTCACTCCCACTCCCCAGCTGGACTATGAGTGGGTGAATATATCTGTGGGCATTCAAGCACCTATTTTTCTGTTTTGAAGTAGGGCTCAGGGTAGTCCCTTTTGAGAACTGCTGATAAGAAAAGAAATGTCAGAAATTCAGGAGAAGAACAAGGAGATAGATGCAAACAAGTGTTAAGGTGCCCTCGTTAATGCCTCCAGAATTTAACCCAGTGCAACATCCCAAGTCCCTGCATGTGCAGGCCAACTGTTCCCAGAACCCTGAGTCACTTTGGTAGCATCACCCTCAAAATCCACAGGAGCACAGACAAGTAAGTAGAGTGAATTCACAGGCCCACCATGGGCCACCTTCAAGACCCTCTTGTGGCCAGGTGACATGGCACATGCCTATAATCTCAGCAGCTTGAGAGCCTGAGGCAGAAGGATCATGAGTTTAAAGCCAGCCTGAGCAACTTAGTGAGGCTCTACGCAACTCAGCGAGACCTTATTTCTAAACAAAATATTTTAAAAAGAGCTAGGGATGTGGCTTAGTGGTTAAGCACCCCTGAGTTCAATCCCTAGTACCACCACCCCCCAAAAAAAGACAATCATGTGGACCTCCTGCTCAAAGAGTCAAAAGCCAATGCCCCATCCATGTTCCCCAAATGCCTCTCCCTATAACCAGACACTCGGTTATGGGGAGAGGCATTGGGACCAGAAACTTACTCTTCAATATCTGAGACATCTTTGGTTTCAAAGCTGCCTGTGATAAGCAGTTCTGGGCTGAGCTTCCCCTGGAACAGCAGCTCTTCCTTGGCCATCTTCACCAGGATGAGCCTTACCAGCTCCCCCATGTATATCCCACTGATCATCTTCTCAAACCTGCAGGGAAATATAGATCAAAGCAATAATACCCCCTCACCGTCCATGAATGCACAACTTTCCTAGGGAGGCAAGACACAAATATGTAAGATTCAGCATGCTTTAGAGGTCAACATGATTAAAGATTAACTTATTCAGGTGTGTGTCGACGTGACAACTGGGGGCGCTGCAGGAACTGTGGGATTGGGACTGACCCTCAGGCTGGTGAGTCTTGAACAATGGGGAAAAACAGGACTTAAACAGATGAAACAACCAGGGAGTATAGAACATTCTGGAACAGACTGAATTTTAGGTAATTTAATTTTGTGTAGGAGAATGTTTTTTAAAATTTCTTCTCTCAAAAAAAAAAAAAAAACTTCTTTGAAATAAAATCTCATGTAGAGTCCCAATATTTTTTTTCAAGAGAAAAAAAAATTTAACCTTATTAAATATAGGGCACAAGCCTCCTACAGGCGATTTGTGGATTCCTGAGAAAATGGTGGGGTTGGGGGACAAGTTGGGGCAGGAAGATAGTGAGGCAAGATTACAAGACCAAGTTGGAACAGATCTCAAAGAGTCTGGGGGTAAACACAATGGAAGTTTCTGAGCAGGCTGGTGATAGAAGAAACATGTTTTAGAAAGGCAGAGATCAGCTCCCAACCTGAGGCAGTTTTGTAACTTAATTTTGCAGCACTAGGTGACACTGTTTCCTTTAGAAGTCTTTCCGGCGATGACTATGTGGCAGAGGAAATTCAATCTCTTTTGGGCAAAGAAGACCCATTGGTCTCTCAGAAAGCCTCTGGGTCTTAGAGAAAGGAGGCTCCTAGGGCTACTGGTACTGTCTAGGACTGGCTTCAGTGACAAGGAGGCCCAGAGCAGGGGTGTGGAAGGGAGTTGGACATTACCTACAAAGAGACAACTCAGGACAAGTCAGGAAGCATTGGAGCTAAGGGACAGGTGGCAGCATTTGTTCTGAGCACAAGGCACATTGAAAATGTCAAAGTAACAACATGGGCACCTGCCTTGGGAGTAACCTGGCTTTAACAGTGAGGATTCTACATCTTCACATGTGAATCTAGTTCTATGGGAGCTAAGGGAAACACCCCCAGGGCAAGCGGGTCTCTACAGTGTGATGTCATCGCTCATGATTTTGGGGCTACCTCAGCTGATAATTTGAAAGATGACTCCCCAATCTTTTTTTTTTATGGATAAACCAGGAATATGCTGTCAAGACCTGGCTGGCAATTTTGTCTTTTGATACTTCAAAGGGTACAGGGCTCTTTGGAATGACATGGGTGTGTCTCATTATTGGAGGCAGGCATTGAGTGAGTGACTTCTGAGCTCATAAACCTCTGGTCACCTATGGCTGACACAACCAGTATGTTCCTAAGTTCAGGTAAATGGACTCACATTCCAACACGTAAAAAAAAGCTTATGACTTAATGAAACCAAGCTTTGAGGAAGAAAGGACTCCCCAGTAAAGCAAAAGGCTGCCCACCACTGACCTGGTTTATAGGGCTAGTTTTCCTTTCTAAGTAGAGATCTGTGTGAAAAGACTTCCCAAAACAGTCCCAACACCAAGAAGACCAGAGAGATGCTGCATTGCTCAAAATGTTTTGTAACTATGTTTAGTGCTTGCAGCAATCCTGTCTCAACATCTTCAGAGACATTTGGCCAATGTGAGAATGAAATAAGGTTGTGTAAGAGTCGAAAGTAACATAAAACCAAGTCTGGCCTGGCTGGAGTGTAGAACATTCAGGACACAAAATGCTGGGGCCTTTTATCCGATCTACTTCAAGATTATGGTTGGGCCACAGACCCAGGATGGAGCCCAAAAAGGCTTCTGAGAAGCCAGCTTTTCCATAAGCCTTAGTCAGTCTGCAGCTGAAGCAGGAGGCCCTGGGACTCTGTGGGTTGGCAGTGAGCAGCCATATGATATAACCTGGTCCTATGTGGGGTGCAGTGGTTGGGAGCTACTAAGGGGCTTTCAAGAACTAGGATATGGCCTTCCAAAGTGAATGTGCTGAAGGATGATGGGGTTTATTACTCGCGCTGGTTTTAGAGCCCTCTCAGCAATTTATATTCCCAAATGTTCCCATAATTGGTGGGTGCCTTGGCAAACTTTGGGTGACAAAGTAAGACTACAGAGATGACCTGAAAACAAATCCCCTGTCCCTGAGCAGCCCCAACCTCAGTTCCCAACACACCCCCCAACCCCGCCATCCAAAGGCCCACTCACAGTTGCTTCCCAGGGTTCAGTGAACCCATGTCGATCTCTGGGTCAAACTCCGTGCGGATGTCATTGAGCGCGCCATAGTCCCCAAAGGCCCCCCACTCCATGTTGATACACATCCGCCCCTCATCGCACTCCACAATGTGGATGTGGCGCATTTCCTCCATGTAGCAGGCATTGCTGCCAGTGCCTGACCAAAGCAAGGAACTGCTCAAGCACCTCCCTACACGTCCCTCCCCTGCCCCCATCTTCCTCTTACCCTACTGGATCCCTTCCTGCAGACTCCTGGGCTACCCAATATATGATCCAGAACTCTACTACCCTACCCCCAGCTCCACAAGCCTTGGCTTGGCCCTCCAAAGCAACTACATCATTATCTTCAAATATAACCCAGTCTACAGGTCACTCCCTTCTTTTCAGCCTACTCCCCCTACTGCACATCCGGCTCTCACACCCAGAGCTCACTCACCCACAATGAGACCAATCTCATAGTCTGGTCATCATAATCACAAGTCATCATGGTCCCAACCGTGTCATTCACCACAGCCACAATGTCAATATCAAAGTCCTGTAGGGATGAAATGGAGGGTTCTGACCTTCACCATCACAGAAGGGATGGATACAGGATGTAAAGATGGAAAAAGAGCAGCAAGACACACAGCTCAAGTGCAACGGGCTTACTAACCCAACTCAGAGCCAAGGAAGGATCGAGCTGGAAAGCTAGATCCACACCCGAGTGAATATCGGGCAACTCACTCCCACCCTGCTTGTTCTCATTGTGGAGAACCATTTTCCTGACACCAGCCCTGTGGTCTAATTTGTAGCCATTACTGCACTAAGAAAAGTCAATCTTGTTGGCTTCTTCTACTTCTCTTTCTTCTCCCTCTCACCTTCCTCTTCTTCCTTCTCTCTCCCTCCCTCCTTTTCTCTTTTTCTCTCTCTCCCTCCCACTCCTATGACAGAACTTTATTTTGTCCACTCTCTGCCCCATTCTACCGTCATGTCACCATCATGCCAACTTCCTTACTTGAAATGATATGAAGTCTTCTTCAGGACTGAAGGGTTTTCTTGCACCAAGACTAAGATTACTTTCCACCATGTTAATCTCAAAACCCCAAAGGCATCTGATCATATATAAAATTACTGGGTAACAGCAGAGAAGAAAAATACCTCCCCTTAAGCTCTACAATAGCTTCTCAGGCTGAGTTTGAGCACAGACTTCAGAGTGAATCACAAAGGGCCTGCACACCCGAGGTCCCACCACTCCACACTCACCCCTCTTCGCTGGATGGCCTTCCAGATCAGTGCCACCACGTCTTTGCCTTTTACACCACTGGACTTGAAGCCCTTGGTCCATGAGACCAGGAAACTCTGCTACAAAACAACCAAGGAATGAATATTGATTTTCTACAATTAAAACACAGGCCACATTTTGCCAAGCATCATTAGTAGAGCTCTCTGATGCCCAGCTAAAGTCATCATTGAATTTGTAGACTGTCTCCTGACTAGCGGAGGAAAAAGAAACTCAGGCTCCTCCCAGGTTCAGGAAAGGAGATCAAATGAGTGATGCCTTCATGATTTACCGCCTCAAAGAAACAGAAGGAGCAAGCTATATACTTGCCAAAATAAGATATGTATATCCTTGAATCATTAACTCACAAAGCATCCTTCTTTCAAGACCTTTCATCAAAACACTCAGGATCAAAAGAGTTCCTAGCTTCTCATTCCTGTCACCCTGGGTGAGATTGGGACACTGTGCAATGGGTGTGAAATGCAGAGTAACAAAGAGCACCCACCTCCCCGATACTTTTTCACCCCTCAACACCTCCACACATGCACAGTCACCTGGAGCCCAGAACTCTCAATACTGAATCCTTAGCTATAAAATCCTTCAGTGCTACTGCCGATACCACAGCAACAGATGGCCACCAGGGAGTTCTTCCCAGTCCTCCCAGCCCCAGGAGCGAAGCAATGCAGCAAGTCTTCTGAAGAACCCATCTTACTTCATCTAGCTTAGTCTGGTGGCAGGGGAATGAGAAGGTAAAGCCCAATGGGAGCTTCCTGTCTTTGATTTGGAGCTTATTCATGAAGTTGGCCAGGCATTCAGTAATGTGGTCAAATAGCTAAGGACACATGATACAGGAAGATGAGCAGGCAGAATGGCACAGAAATTAAGACCTTGGGCTCGCAAATAAATTAGTTGAATTTGTACCAGATCCTCTTCCTACCCTCTGAGTCTTCATTTGCTTTTCATCAAAGAAATGGGAATGTAACTGGACTGCCCACAAACAGTTCCTCAAATGATTAAAAGAGTCAGTTCATATAAGGGCTTAATACTAGTTAGTACTCATTAAAAGCTGTCCTACATTTAGACCATTTATCTAAATATCTGTCAAAATAACCCTGAGAGGAAGGGGAAAATCGTGACCAAAGTTATCAGAAAGTCCACGCATGCCCTACAAATAGGACATCCTTTGGTGGCCCTGGCAGACCCCCCAGACACAAATGCCTAGCCAATTATCTTACCAGAAAGGAAAGTTCACCTCACCATCAAGTAGTACTTCATCATCCATCTTTCTTGTGACTGGGGGAGTGGTGGAACATTCTGTGTTGGCATTCTATGAACCAACTTAGCAAAATTGAGTAACTTTTTCCTATTTTTTCTCTATTCTAGAAAACTAATCACCTAGGGCCAATCCAAAGAAGTTATCTTTGTTTTCTACTTTCAAAAATGGAAGACTGGGCTGGGAATGTGGCTCAAGTGGTAGCGCGCTCGCCTGGCATGCGTGCGGTCTGGGTTTGATTCTCAGCACCACGTACAAACAAAGATGTGTCCACCGATAACTAAAAAATAAATATTAAAATTCTCTCTCTCTCCTCTCTCACTCTCTCTGCTCTCTGACTTTCTCTTTAAAAAAATGGAAGACTAAGTTCTCTCTGAAGAGCAAAAAAGAATAGGGTTTTGTGGATGGGCACTCTCACAACTGTGATTACACTGAGCAGGACCCACAGCTCCTCAGCCCTGGAGAAAGCTGCATTCACAATGAGCCAGGTTTTCAATCAGCCCCAAGAAAGCACCCTGACTTCCTTCTTGGCCATTCAGCACCCTCAAAGAGAAGTTGGTGACCCTCCAGATGCGGAAAGGATGAGGCCAGAGGTTTGGGGAACAAAATATAAGGAAGAGGCTGAACACATTCCAAGTGCAAGGTTAACCAGGTGGCAAAAATGAAAAGCTAAGTGGGGGAGAGGGAAGTGGAAAAGAACAACTATCTTTTCCTTTCCAGAAAGAAGTAAAAATTCTACTAAAGATTTTCAAAGAATAGTCCTGGGCCAACAGCACCACCACCACCATCACCTGGAAACCTGTTAAAAATGCAAAATCCATTAACCCTCCTCCCAAGACCTACCATAGCAGAAATTCTGCTGTGGTTTAAACCACAGAAAATTGTTTGCATTTACTTAGAAACTGAAAGGTTGAGGAAAGATTCACAGTCCTGATTGGCTCTCTGATGCCTGGGGTGTGGTCAGCAGAAGGCAGCTGGAAGGCAGATCCAGCCCAACCTAGGAGGGGAGAGTTCTAACTGGGCTCCCTAGGTGTATTCTGTCCCTCTGTCTGATAACACAGCTGATACTGAACCTTCTACCTCTAAACCAAAACATTCTCAAGGATAAGTGCTAAGCTAGGACTGGGGTCTCTCACCAAAGGAGATCACTAGTGTACAAGGGCCAACTTCCTCTAACAGAGGTCAAGTATTTTAATATGCAAATAGGGTTTCTAGAGATATCTATCTAGAGGCAGTTCTGGTCTTCTATTGGGGAAGTTGATAAGAGAGAAAATATGGGAATCTCACTCTGCCCAGGTTCAGAGTTCCTCAAGAAACCTCTGCAAGTTTGGAGTTTGGTAAATTGGTCTTGGTTTTAACTAAATTTGCATTTTAAAAATCCATTTATTTTTCTTTACTTAAAATACTCATGCATAATAACCCAAAACCTAGAAGGCGGGCTAGGTAAGTGTTCTACTATAAACAAAAAGTGAGAGGGACATTGGTTACACTTGCTGAAAGATGGGAGGAGGGAAGTGGCTTTCTGGAAGGTTGCAGGAGTTAGATTTACAAAGCACTGGAGAAAGGACTGTGCAGCGTCATCAAAAAAAGGGGGCAGTGCCATCCAGCATGGAAAGGACAGAGATTGAATTTAAGAGTTTTTAAGCAAATGATAACTTCATTGTAACTGAAGTGTGTGGAACAGTATAACAGAAAGGAAAGTCATGGCAAATAGAACACAGGCAAGCTCCTGCTGCATTAAGGGGAGTTCCAATGTTAGGCAAAGCAGTTGATACTCCAGTTAAGTAAGGCCATAGCCAGGCACTTCAGTATTTTGGCCTGCACACTTCACCTGCTTGAAATCATGGAGGGGCTTTATTTAAATTTTTGTCTCTGCCCTGCACATCAGAAATTCTCAAAACTATGAATGAATGTGTAAATTTATTATATCTTAGAAGGAATCTGATGATCTGGAGTGAGAAGGGTAACCATGGACTGATGAGTAAGGTGGAGAAGAAAATCACAGGAGTAGAACCCAGCAGAGAGCTATTGAATATTCTTGGCAATCACCAGAAGAGTCTGCTCCAGAGTCTGGGCATGGAGAGATGTTTTGTGTAGGAGAAGTTGTCAGTGATATCACACGCCACTGGATGAGAGGCATGGGGAGGCAGCAAGGGAGGTATAGAAAACAGTTAGTACCTTTAGGGTCTAGAAGACTAGGAGAATGGATATTCATTCATGTAGGTGAAAAATTGATTTTAGCATGTCATGAGAATTCTTAGAGCAAGAATTGTTTTTATTTAGAACTTCTTTATACAAGAAGGGGAAGCCTTATGGCAGATGCTGAAGGGAATAGTTAAGACTTGAGACCTTGTTTTACACAGGAAGTTAGAACTGGGGCATAAAGATGAAGAATGGAGACAGAAACAAAGAGCCCAATAACAGGTAGAAGGTTGAACCTGAGGAGAAAGATGGAAAGATGAACACTGAGAAATTAAAGACAGCTCTGGGTGAAGAGTTTGCTTTTTTTATGGTACTGGGGACTGACCCCAGGAATACTTTATCATTGAGCTATATCCCCAGTTCTTTTTTGGGGGGACAGGGCCTAGCTAAATTGCTGAAGCTGGCCTTGAACTTAAAATCCTACTGAATCAATCCCCAAGTCAAAGAGCTTTCGAAGCAGTGGAAAGAGCATGTGTAAAAAGCCCCGAGGCAAAAAATAACATGTCACATTTGAGGAAAAAATAAAGATCAGCATCAATGGGCATGGTGGGTAAAGAGGGTAGTGAAGATACAGGAAACATTCTAATCTTTTAGGCCATGGAAAGGAGTGTGAGCCTAATTCTAATGGTAATGGAATTCCATGAATGGCCTTTAAACAAACAAATGAAAAAGATAAAATAAGATTTCTATTCCTATAAGATCCCTTCTAAAGCTTTGTGGATCATGGATTGAGACTGAGTAAGAGTAGATGTTTCCCATAATGCCATTAATAATAGTGAAATTTTTCAAACCAAATACTTATTAATAGGGATCATAATGAATTGATCATCTATCTGCTTACACTTATTAGGAAAAATTTCTACTACAACGAGAAAAAGTGTGTATGTGTGTGTGTGTGTGTGTGTGTGCATGTAAAAGCTCTTTGCCTTGAGAGATTGATTCAGGAGGATTTTAAGTTCAAGGCCAGCTTGTATGTTTGTGTGTGTCCATGCTACAAAAATCTGAACAAAATGATAGAAGTAGTTGGCCTGGCTCTCCCTATCACATAAAATTAGTGGGTTGTGGAGGTGACTTTATAAATTGTTTTATCTTTTCATTCCATGTAGCTTTCCTATGAATGGGCATGCTGTTTTTAATTAGAAAAAAACAAACAAACAACCTTTCACTTTAGGAAGAAAGACAAACTTGCCTATACAGGATAAAATTATTTAAATTGTTTATTTTCTCTCCCTACTTTTCTAAATTTGACCACATTAGTTAGTAGGCTCTTAATGTGACCTGGCAATCTTTTTGGATAAAATGCACATTTGTATATTGCTGTCTCATCCTAACAATCCAGAGTTTGAGCCTGAGCATGTTATTTTTTCTGCCAAAGTATGGAGATTCATTAGTTTCCATTAATTCTCTATGGATGATGAACATGCATCTTGTCAGGTGCCTGCCTATTCCTTAAGGAAAAGAATCTAAATTTAGACTCTCTCCCTAGTCTGTGGTCTTGGTAACCCAAAGGAGCCTAAAATTTGTTTTTGCAAAGAGGCCTATTTTTAACTTCTAAAGCCAGGATTTTCCCACCTTTTCACCTGGGAGGCTTGGTGAAAATTACAAATTGGCGTTAGCATCAAACTCCCCAGTCGTCTTCCAGCAAGCACCATTACCCTAGATGCACATACATCCTACACAGGTACTGGGGAAGCTGGGGGTTATTTGAACATGTTTTCAGAAAGAATATTACTTTCTTCTTGCTGCACATTGTAATTTTTAACACTTTTCTATAGGAGGAGGGAGTTGCTTATCTGGAATTGCAATCTACTTGGTTAATTTTTAGTCCCTTTAGAAAATTTAAAAAAAATGTTTTCTTCCACTCTAAGTTCTAGGTGCTGTCTCTTCAGTTCTTGTCATCTTATAGCTCCATCCCTTTAATACCTTTTCCTTGGTTTCTCAAAGAAAATAGCTTAGCCTTTGTGCTTTCTTGCCCTTGTGTCTCTTACCTCCTCGGTGCTTTTCAGAATTGTCCTTACTCCATGTCACAATTATTAACTTAAAGGTTATTAAATCATAGCTTCCGAGTAAGTACCCAAATTCATTGTGCAATAACTCAAATCATCCATGAAGTTTCTGGTTAATTGAGAGCTTTGTTGTGTGATTTAGAGGGATGATGATGGTGATGATGATGATGATGATTGTTAAATATTGCAAGAATGCTGAATGCAGAATTGAGTCCTCCCTGACACCCACAATTTTCCCCAAAACTTGTAGGATATGCTTCCTTAAAACAAATCACATACATAGTACATCTTCATTACAGAAAAATTAGGCAACATTAGGAAAAACATCAGCTGTAGTTTCATCACCAGCAGATGATGTGATATTGCTAACATATTAAAATATACAGTGAAAATACATTCTGTACTGTCGTTGAACATTTCATACTAGTTACCCCCCATCTATTTAATCTCATCTTTGGAGTGCACCTGATTTTTACTTATAAGCAATCATAAACTATTCCTGTTTTCTATGCACTGCCTGGAAAATCTGTGGAAATATTTTTGTAAGTTTTAATTGATTAGATGATGAAATATTAGTAAGTGGCATAGTACAAAATACAGTATTTCTGAAGAGTTTGTCCCCCTGATAAACTTGAACCTGTTCTCTAGGTTGTCAGTAATAAGGAATTCAAAACAGCATGCAACCTGCATTGTGCATGAGATTTCAATATTGGAACACTAAAGATAATAGGGTCTATCAGTGCTGTGTTCCTCAAAATGTGGAAATATACCAAATGCACCAAAATTGTCTCTTGAAGATTCTTCTACAGTTATGCAAAGGGACTCAGATATCTGCATTTGTAGTAAGCATTCCAGAAGATTCTAACACCTACTAAACTTTGGAAATTACTGCCTTAGTGCACCTGACAAGTTCTGCCCATGGCACATCTTTTCTAAATACTTCACTATTTTCAAAATCATAGTAACAGAGCAATGCACCAAATTTCTGGTAGTGTAAAATGACAATATTGATTTTTTTTATTGATTAAACAACCAGTAAAGATGCTTCCCCCTCTCACTATATTTAGTTTGTTTCCTTTCAGTCTCATAATGATGAGGTTTATTGGAGTCCCTCTAACTCTGAAAACACAGAATATTTCTCATCTGTTATTGAATTTCAAGGTTTAAGTATGAGACACACGAAGCACTAAATGCAGTGAATGTATAGGTGAATGCAACTACAGTTGACATGAAGCAAAGGCATAAATATGTAGGGCATACAGATTCTTTTTTACAAGACTTACACTAAAAGCCCAAGGAATCTACACAATATTAAGGGACAGCCAGTGGATGTCACTACTGTGCATTGGATTTGTAGAGCCAAGGTTGTTTTTGCTGTTACCTCTCAGAAATAACTGGCTGGTGGTCTTATACCTTCATGAAATCCAATGTGTTTTTTTCCTTTCCTTATAAATTCTTGACTGATTCTGTACCAATTAGTTATACCAGTTGGTAGGTTTGTTATCAAGTTAAGCTTCAAGAGAAGAACCTGGGCTCAAATGATTAAAAATTTAGAGAAGTTAATTAAATATTCAGATAGTCACTGAATCTACTTTTTGAAACTATTATATTGCCTTTTAATGCTCATGATTTGTATAATTAATAAAAAAACAAGCTTGAAAGCATGTAAGGAAAATGAAAATTTAAAGTGAGTCAGGCTAAATGGCAAGAAGTAAGAATATTCTTTCATTAGAATATACCCTATAAGAAAGTGAGAACTGTTTTGTCTTAAAACACTGATATCATTTTTAGTAAATTTTATGTTATAGAATTCCACAATTCATTTTAGAAATTGTATATTAAATCAGTGAGTGGCCTGAGGGCTAATTAAATACATTTTGTGAATTGTATACTTTTGCCTTCAGTTAAACCTTCATTATTCCAGTGAATTTTGCCATTTGAAGGTTTGTTGTAAAGTCTAAGCAGTGAATCATAGCTGACCAAATCAAATTGGGGCTGCTGTGGAGATCCCTGGGCTTACAACTAAGCTACTTTTAGTTAATTGTAAATTTAAGAAATTGCACTCAGCAACTCTGACCCCCCAATTCTAAGTTTTAAAATGTGCTTTTCTTTAGATCATGGATTCTTTTCTACTATAAGCATACATTTGGAGTTATTCCAGGGTTTTTTCATTGTGTGACAGTAGAAAAGACATTTTAAATCCTTACATATCTTTTTTCTTCCCTGTTTTACAGGGCAAATCAAACAATACCAGGAATCATTGTTATTTGGGGTGGAGGGGTTGTGATAATGTTCATAGACTCTTTGATTAGTTTATCTCATTTAATCATTGAAAAAAAATCCTATAAAGGAAGCTGTGTTACTCTAGTATCACAGAAGAGAAAACAGAAATGCCGAAGCTCACTTTGAAATCATGGGGTGTCTGATTTAATTGCCTAAGAATTTTTAAAAGGACTCGTTCAGTCAATAATGCTGTTGCCATGCTTTCTAAGGCCTTGGTATTGGATTGAATTCCCTCCACGTGCAGTGTGTTGGCTAGGGGTTGGCAGTGCATGCCTCAATGTGAGCACAGAAAGTACCTGCTAAGCCTCTTCCAGAGCCCTTTGAAGTAGGCTCTGTCTCTGCTGACCCATAGCATTGAATCTAGTTACCTACACTTTGGAAACTGTGGAGTCAGAACCAGTGGAACATTAACGTTTATACATTAGGCTTTGAAGCATTATCATAGAAGAAGGGAACTGTGGAAGATATTTTCAAACTTAATTTAAAGATGGAAGAACCATAGTGAATATAAATGATGGTTCTAAGGTCATTTCAAGAATCTAGACATATCCCCAGCACTGACCAGCTTTTCTCATGTAAGGCCCCTGGATAGTACCTGTTTGAAGCTGATTATTGAGCCTACTTCTGATGTAGAAATTTTTAAAATTAATTTCCTAACTATAATATTTGCTCGGTAATATTTAACTATGAGTTCTAATATCATCAGCATGACACAATTACATGTGTAGATAAACATTGTGGATGAATAGTAATAATAAAGTGGTTTCAACTAGGTTCAATAAAAAAGTAATAGTGTGAATTTTTAGAACAAATATGTTGGTGAAGTAATGTGTTGCATTTTTCTTTCATATTTTAAGATTTATTTGTTTATAAAATGTTGATGAAGCTGCTTTATTTTGCCATTGCTCAGATGTGCTGTTTTTCAATTGTCTAATCTATCATGTATCTCTTTATCTTTTTTATTTAAAAAAATAGGTTATAAGCTCTTTGTGTAGAGGAACTTGTTGATGAATGTTTCAGTTGGAAGGAATTTGTGGGAAGCACTATGTGTGTGAGCGGTGGCATGGATAAAAAGACCAGAAGTTTTAGGCACAGAAACACAGAGTTCAAGCCCACTTAACTAACTCTATCACAAAGAGACAAATAATCTCTCTTTACTGTAGTTTTGCTTTATAAAGAGAATTGTCATAATTATTGAGATAATATATACAAAACATAAGACTTTGGACCTGGAATAAAAATAGGTCAATAAGTAGTATTTTTAAATTCTTTTATTCATTCTTTCTCTTTGTGGACACAATAATCCTTCACTAAATTTTGGTTAGGAGAATAAATTATGAAGTACTGCATAAACAAATTTTAAACCTATTTATAGATTTATCATGTCCATTCTTGTCATAATCTTTCATTATCTCATTTTCCAAATTTTACAAAGATTTTATTATTGCATTATAATTATACATAGTAGCTAGATTCTTTGTGACACCTTCATATATGAACATAACATCATTTGCTCTATTTCATTTCTTAGTACTTCCTCTTTTCCTAACCTCTTCCCTCCCTGATCCCCTTCCTCTACTCTACAAATTATATATATATATATAATTGTGTATATATATATATATACACAATTATATATATAATTATATATATAATTGGATTTAAAAACTTAATACGATTATCATCATAATATATTCATACCTGTATAGAATTAATTTGGTTAATTTTATTCCCCAGTTTTTCCACTTTCCTCCTCTCCTCCCTCCCCCTTGGTTTCCTACCTCTACTGATCTTCCTTCTATTTTGCTGTGATCCCCCTCTCTTTTTTTAAAAAATAAAATTCCTCTTTTTTCTCTCTAGCTTCTGCATATGAGAAAAAATTCAACTCTTGGCTTTCTGAGTCTGGCTTTATTTTTCTTAGTATGATATTCTATAGTCCAACCCATTTACCAACAGATTATATAATTTCATTCTTCTTAATGGCTGAATAGAACTTCATAGTGTATACAGACTGCATTGTCTTGGTTCATTCAGCTGTTGACAGACAACTAGGGTGGTTCTATAATTTGGCTATTGTGAATTGTGCTGGTATAAATATCAGAAAGCATGTATCACTATAATATGCTGATTTCACGTTTTTGGATAAATTCCAAGAAGTGAACTATCTAGTTGACTAGTCTTCTGAGGAATCTCCACAATGATTTCCACAGCAGTTGTATCCGTTTGAAGTCTCACCAGCAATATGTGTTTCTTTTTCCCCACATCCAGGACAGCATTAATTATTATTTATATTCTTGGTTGCTATTCTAACTGGGATGAGATGAAATCTCAGTGTAGTTTTGTTTTGCATTTCTTTAATTGTTAAAGATGGACATTTTTTTTATATATTTGTTTGTCATTTGCATTTCTTCTTTTGAGAAATGCCTGTTTAGTTCATGCATCCACTTATTGATTAGATGTGTGTGTGTGTGTGTGTGTGTGTGTGTGTGTGTGTGTGTGTGTTTAACTTTTTGAGTTCTTTATATATTCTGGATATTACTCCCCTGTCAGAAAGTAGCAGGCAAAGATTTTCCATTCTGCAGGCTGTCTTGAAAACCTCCCCACACCTCTCTGAATTACCATGTGCTGAACACTGTGCTCATTTTAGGCAGGCACTAGTGCCTCTGCTCACATCCACCCCTGGAAGTTGGTTTTTGTCCGTCAAGTTCTCCTTTGCTATTCACACTCTGGCTGTACTTCAATGAACAACTTAAAATATATCTTTCCCATGAAGCCTTCCCCCCCCCCAAAAAAAAGATTCACACAGCAAACAGCTCTCTGAAAATTTTACATTTCTGAAGACATATTCAAGAGTGCCTTGTCAAATTAGCATGTCTTTGAAAGAGAATATAAGGTCCCCTTTAGGTAGACTCTCAGGGAATGTATTTTATGTCAGTGTCCTCTCAATGCTACCTAGTAAGGTAGACAAGTAAATATTAGCAGATATATCTCCAACTAAATCATATCAGGGAGAATATAAAAAATCCTTTTCAAGTTTATAGAAATAATTTTGCTCTTTTTCTCGTTCTACATATTTAATCTTTTCTTTTTTAGGATTATAAAATAATTTTAAATCAATTTAGAATATAAGAAAATTTCACAAACTTTTGACTGTGATTGCTTTTTCAACTTCCATTCATCTATTCAATATTTATTGAACACTTCCTCCCACTTAGTACTTGTTTTATTTTCCCTTTTTTTCCCTAAGGAAATGAAACATAAGAAGGGGAAGATCCTTATTCTCTAAAAACTCATAAAAAATTAGGACAAATCCATTAAAATATAAATATGAAAATAATGTTGGTATAAATATAGGACTCATAAGTTTACTCCAAATGGGTAAAGTTAACCTGCTCTTAGCTGTCATTGTTTTCAAAATTAAGATATTGTCCTACGATTCTCCATGGAGGTTTTAAGTGGGTCTGTACCTCTACCTAACATCCACACTTTTTGTTCCTATTTATTGAGTTCAGAAAAAAATTAGTATTTTGATATTCCATGTTGAAACATTCATAAGTATGAAATTTATACAGCTTGAAAAGTATTTATTAAAATTAATTCTTTTCATGACATGTTTATAGAGATTTGAGTCTTGGAAGACATGTTCTCGAGGGAAGATGTACCATGTTCATTGCAGAGTAAATTTGGAATAATATTTGATAATTCTTTCCACACAAAGGCAGTCCAAAATGTACAAGTGATTCTCAACATTCATTGATTGAAAATATATCTCAGGAACAGCTGGTGTTTTAAAAATATTTTTTCTATTTTCTGTAGCCATATCAACAGACATTTCATTGAATTATATGTAAAGCCTTGACAAAATAGGTCTTGTAGAAAGTGAGTTAGCTGAAATCTTACAATCTCATGATGTTGTGATTGGTCTAAGTGTGGTGAAACCTGAAATTGTGGGCTTAATCAGCCTGAACATTTGTACGAAGTAATGAGATTTAGTAATAAATAATTCCAAGAGGACTTGTTAAGCTGGAACATTGCTATCAAATTATACATACATGTTGACAGCTGTACCAATAAATTTGAGAGCTGTGAACAATCACACATAAAATAATGAAGGTCCTTAAAAGGCCCTGCTGCTCTTGTTTGAGGGAACAAAAATTGCCATTTGACTTAGTTTTCTTTCTCCATTAAAAAAGGAGAAAGGAGATGGAATGCTTTTGAGAAATGCTTTTTTTTTTCAAAGAAAATTTTGAAAATAAATGCAGTGTGTCTAAATTAGGTGTAATAAAAATATTCCTGAATAAGTTTATCACATTATCTGTGCTGTCAAAATTAAGCCTACAGATCTAGCTGACTGCAGAAATTTCTTTGAGGTTTTGCCATCTTACAAATTGATAATAGTGCTTTGGATTTTAGTTATGAACAGAAATGTAAGAAGATTACTTATTCCCAAAATCTTGATTCTGAATGCAAAATTGAATAAACTCATTATAGTTGCTCCACTGAATTTAACAAATTATGAGCCAATAGATAAATATTATGCTTGAGGAGAGATTATGTTATTTTTGCAATTACCAATAGTTTTTTTCAAAATATAAAGGAAGCAGACAAGCTCTGTTAAATTGCCTTGGATTTAAAAATACCTAGTATGCAACTTCCCATAGAGAACTGCTAGTATACATGATCACAATTTAGCTAAACCAGAAGTGAATCAAACATATTATGGTAGCTATAGTGTAATAAATGAAATGTGTAAAAAGACTCATCCTAATGTGATTAATTTTAGATGTAATTGTGCAAACTGTAGCCATCACTGAAGATAAACAATATAATCTTCTCAAAAGATCATTGTAAAAACTCTTTCAAAGTGTGTGTGGCACTTTAGCAAATTTTCATTTTCTTATAGTGAATTCAATAAAAATAAGAGAAAAAAACGAGAATGAGTTATCTTTCTTTGATTTTTGTATCTTTTCATATCAAATTATGAAAGATCTAGCATCTATTTGTCAATTGTATCCATCAGCAAAATAAAAGACATCTGACTTGAATTTTCTGAGGGAAAAAAATACTGAAAATATATGTCTTGTTTTTCACTGAAATTCTACACTAAAAACTTTGGACTTCAAGCAGTTTTTTCCCCTAATTTTTGTATGTAAATAAAAATGTCTCTACGAAAGATACAGATATTGAGATCATTTGTTTTCTTTGCCTTCTTAACCATCATTTGACTTTATCCTTACCTTCACCCTAGGTGTCCACTCTAGCTGCCCTTGGCAACCCAGACCTAGGTGGACATCACTAACTGTCCCCAACATTCAATTTTCTCCCATGCCTGGCACATGACATAGAGATTCCCTGGGCTCTGGACCTCCTTTGACAAAAAAAAAAAAAAAAAAAAAAAAAAAAAAAAAAAAAAAACCTTGACAGTGAAAGGCCTGCTTTTTTACACTTGTTCTCCACATGACCAATAGACTGAGAAGGTTGCATCTTCCAGATGGCACAGCTGCAACAGTGCAACCTCTGTCAACTGTATTCCTTGGTGAAAGAAAGCCCTCCACCCATCTGCTTTGTGCATATGACATGAGCAAGATACATTTTATGTAAAACCAATTAGTCTTTTGGAATTATTTCAGCAATCTTCTCCTCTAAGCAAAACCTAGTCCAACCTAATTAATAAAAGCCCCAACGCAGGTTATTTTCCACTCCTACACTTTTTATCAAAACTATCTTTATCTTAGCTGGTTGTTTCATTAGATTACAAAGGTGTTTAAGAAATACATTTAAGAAATAAGTCAATTTATGTGAAAATATTACTAGATATACTCCACCTTAGAGGTAGGAAAGAAAGCAATGGGACGGCAGATGCCAGAGTGTTTCAAGGTAATGCTATTCTTATGCAAGAAAATGCATGTTGGTAGAATATCTTCTATCTCAGCCATAGCTCAGCTATACCTCAGCCATAGCTCCATGCTGACTGGCAGGGGAGAATGAATTCATAGTGAGAGCCTTTCCCCTTTTTTTTCCTGTGGTACCAATGGAATACTAGTTCTTTCTGAAACTATAATCCTTTCCTGCTAGCTTCTATCTGTGTAAACTTCACAATCAGTTTCTTCTTAAATTTTAAATTTAAGATATTCTAAAATTTTTAAAGTATAATTTATTCAAGAAGCAATGTGAAAAATAACCATAGATCTAGTTCAGGGAGGCAAAACATACAATAACAGAGATATAATATTAACTCCTCAATTATGTAAGAAGCAAAAATGATATACTTCCTCCAATTCAGTTTTATTTTTAATGACAGGTATTTTACATATCCTTGAGAATTAATAAATAACATTTTGTTATATTTGCTTCATGCTATTTTTTTAAAGTAAAGCATTATAACCTCCTCTATCCTTTTTTCCCCAAAGGTAATCACTTTCACAAATTTTGTATGTGGTGATCCCTTTTATGGGATCATGGTAATTAAAAATGCTTTCATCTTCTGTTGACTATCTATATCCTTTACTCATTTTACTATCTGGCTGTGTTTTAATCACGTACAAGAGTTGTACAATCGTATTTTAATCCAATTTCTTGTGATATGTGTGTCAATGTTTTTCCTTGTGTGTGCCTTGTCGCTAAACTTTGTTTTAGTTTTGATCTGGATCTGGCCAAACTAACTCATCCATTCTTTTATGACTCTTAATTGTATAAAATCTTAAGACTACAAATACTTTTATTTTTGTTTTTATATGCAAGTTTCTCTCTCAATCTCTCTCTCTCTCTCTCTCTCTCTCTCTCTCTCTCTCTTTCTTTCTTGATACTGGGGATTGAACTCTGGGTTCAATCCAGACCACTGAACCACATCCCCCGGCCTATTTTGTATTTTATTTAGAGATGGGTCTCACTGAGTAGTGCTTAGTACCTGACTTTGAACTTGAGATCTTCCTATCTCAGCCTCCTGAGCTGCTCCTGTGGTACCTCTACATGTATCACTACACCTGGCTTTATATATGTTTCAATCTCCTTGAAATATAAATATGTATAACATATATATGTATGTATATGTATGCATATGTGTATAGATACACACATACAGCTATTTGAGTCTGATTTTATTACTATTATTATTATTTTCATTTAATATGAAAAGCTTTTTTCCTTTTAGTGCTGGAGATAGAACCCAGGGCCATGCACATAATAGGTAAGTTCTCTACTACTCAGCTACATCTCCAGCCCAGAAGCCATTTCATGAACTGTTTTGTGATAATGTATTTTCAAAGTCTCTTCTATCATTTAACAAATTCACTTATATGTGCATTTTTGTTTATGAGATTCTAATTAATTCCCATGAATCAATTTGTCATTTTATAGTCTAAAATATTATATTAATGACCATGGTCTAAAATTAAAAGCATTCATTTCTAGTGGAGCAAAATCTGTTTGTTTCTTATTCTTTGCTCACAAATGTTTGTCAGGTCTCAGAGCTTTGTGCTCCTATATGGAGTTAAGAGTCAGTTTGTCAAGGTATATGAAAAATCCTATTTTGCTTTTGATTGGAATGGCATTGAATTAATGGGGCCCATGGCATTTGGACTTGTCCACATAATGCTAATATATTTGAATAAAGAATCAGTACTACTCTGGCCTTTCAAGCTAAGCAAGAAAAAGCAGGAATGCATCACTTCCAAAACTAATGGGACTCTCAAGAAACGTGAACCTGTGTTGAAGGTACTTTAGCAAGAAGAGCAGGTGGTGTTTAAAAATGGAAAAGAATTTGGAGAGGATTCAATTTTAAAAACAGAAATAGAGAATGAGCAAAAAAATGTAACCATGGCAGATAATGAAATGACATTTTATCAGGTATGTGGTTGGGGGAAGCGGGTGGTTGGAAAGAAATCACACAGAGTGCTATTTGTATTGCTTGACTCTTCAATGTCCTGAAATTGGAAACTTTTTGAGTGTGTTTCAAAGTGGTAACCCATTCCCACAAATAAGAAATAAATTAATTTCAAAAACTGTTGCCAAGTTCAAGCTCTAGAATCTTCCGGTTTAAATGGTCTGTGCCAATGCATTCTTGTACACCCCACTTCCCTCTGCCAACTTCATTGCTGATTGGAAACTGATGGATGGCATTGTTCTGTTCCACTGCAGCACTTTATAAATAACATAATGCAGTATCTACAGCACAATGGCAATCCCTATTTTTTTTTTCAGGACTTGAACGTGCTGGAAACAAACGATTTCCCTAATAGCAATCTTTTGAACACATATGGGGTGCTGGATCTATCTCTCATAAAAGAGTCAACATGGGATTAAAACAAGATATATATAATTTAGGTTGAGTTTGAACATTTTAAATGTAAAGCAAATTTACTGTTTAAATGTACTTGCACTACCGTAAGTGGGAAAAAAAAAAACCTAAATAAAATAAATTGATGCCAGGAGAAATGTCAAACACACTGTACATATTTGTTAGATACACATTACTGTTTGGCATTAAATAATATTAGTATTTTATGTCCCCAGCATTTCTCTCTATTATTATTTCTGAAGAGTATTTATAGCTTTATCATAGACTTGTTTAAAAAAGACACCATGTCAAAATTGACAACATTTTGGTGAGGAAAAGCTTAGTGACTGTTTTAGTCAGCTTTTGCATTGCTGTGACCAAATACCTGATAAGAACAATTTAAAGGAGAGGAAGTTTATTTTGCTCACAGTTTTAGAGTTCAATTCTTGATCAGCTGACTCTATAGGTCTGGGACCATTATGGTGGAAGGGCATGGCAAAAGAAAGCAACTCTGGACATGACAATCAGAAAACACTCACCAGGAACAAAATATAAACCCCAAAGCCAAGGCCCCAGTGACCTACTTCTTCCAGCCACACCCCACTTGCATACAGCTACCAGCCAGTTAATCCATGCCAGTGGACTAATCCACTGATTAGGTTACAACTCTCATAATCTAATCATTTCATCTCTCCATCTTGCATTGTTTCACATATTAGCTCTTGGGGGACACTTCATATCTAGACCATAACAGTTACCAGAAATTTTACAAAACTAAAAAAGTTACCAAAATGTCAGGATTATCTTCTTACAGGGATACAATCATGAATAAAATTGATGATATTATATGTTAAGTCCACTATTTACATCAACTGATTAAGGATTCTTTAGTAAGAGTGCCCAGTGGCCAGGTAGATAAAAAAAGACTCACAAGTCCATTCCATCCACTTTACAATAATAGAGTACAGGAATTATAGATTTTGTTTATTAATAGAGCTGCCAGGGGCCACTCTATCATATCATCAAATTCTGCCATTTTACTGATGAGAACACTAAGTACAAATTCTTTAATACAAAGGTCTTATGCTGTTGATGTTATGATACTATCTCCCTCTCCTGTCATGTGATAATACCACCTTCCCCTACACATGGAAACCCCAAAATTCCAACCTATAGAATGTCTCAAGATTTTGACTCTGTCACTTTCTTCCTTATAGGCATTTGTGTCCCTTCATTTTAGAAAGCCATTTTGGCCAACATTTAATCCACACTGATAACCTTCTATGTTTTCATAGATTTAAAAAAATGACATTAATTGCATGCTTACTATTTGCCAAACACTGGTCTAAGCACATGATACGATTTAACTCATTAAATCATCCCATGGAGCTGATATAATACATGTTGTTATCATTCCCATTTGATAGATGGAAAAACTGCTATGCTGAAATATTGAATCATTTTTTTTCCTAAGAAACCTACAGCAGTTTGAAGTACTGACAATGTAACTCCAGAACAGGATATTGAAAGTTCCATGTTACACTGGCACCAAAGGATTCAGCTATACCTTCCCTGGCTCTTGCAACTCTTTTCCCACCCAGAGAGTCTTGTCTGAGCATCTGCCAGATAGTCGTTGTGATCATCATGTTGCACAGTGAACATTAATAGATTTCATGATTGACGTCCCCCCCGTGAGCTTCTTAAAGCAATAAACTGATTTGTATATGGTTAAGAATTTGTACCTGGGATTGGACACACCTAGGATTTCAAATCAAGGTCTGTCATATAGTAAAAATGTGACCTTGGCACATTAAATAGGCTGTGGAGCTCAGCTTTTCTCTTCTGTAAAATGGGAATCATTAATTCATCATTATATTATACTAGAAGGATTAAGTGTCTGAATTGCTCAATGTAAATTAACTGTTATAAATATAATTATCTTTATCCTCTAAGGTCAGTACTGTCCTAGTGATATACATGTTTGTTGCATAAATAAGGCTGGGAGAGGAACAGATGAAGCAGATTGTACTCTGAATTGACCAACTAGTAGCAAGTTTTTATCATGAATTCTGAAGTTTAACCTTGAATATACAGAAGGATCCCTCTTTTAACTATGTTAACTTGTAGCTTAGGGTACTCTAGGTAGTTCTCTGTTGTGTTAGTTGACACATCAAATCAGGTTGCCTAGGATATTATTTAGAGCACAGAGAATAGATACTTTTTATGCACTGGTGTTTTCTGCACTGAAGGAAGGATGGACATTCAGAGAATTGAGTCCTTTAAATAGCTCTTCAAGCAGAAGGAAGGAGCTATTGTAGAGTGGCGATTTGAGCCATTGAGTGGCGATGTGACCTTCAAGGTTTTATTCTAGTTTTGCCCTTGAAAAAAGGAAAACAAAATTACAAAACTTTTGGTTCCCTTCATCCATTGCCCCAAGTGTGTATGTGCATGTCTGTGTGTGCAGAGTGACCCACGATTGTCTTTGTCAATAAGGATTGGGAGAACTGGCTGAGCAATACAGTGGGAGATTGACGTTATAGTGTCTGAAGTTGCTGGCTTTTAACATGTGACCTTACAGTTATACAACTCAAACCTAGGTAAACAAACCAAAAATAAAATAAACATGAAGCAAGCAATCACAAAACGAATGACCTCCTCTCAAAAGAATGAAGTCCTTCTGGAGGAAATCCATTATATATCCAGTGTCAAGGCAAGAGACTCAGCAATTTCCCAGTGTCTGTGTCCCTGTGCATGCAGAAGCTATGATGAGTGCGACAGTGCAATCAGATACCCAGATAAACGAGGGACCCTCAGTGGAGATTTCTGAGAGTATTAGGGAGGTCCCATCAGTCAAGAGAAGATTTTGTTATGCCAATACAATGTTGACAAGTGGCAGAGAGACTATTATAAAATTGGTAATTCGCCACGTATCAGCCAGAAAAATCTTTTAAAACAATAAAATAGTCTGTGATGCCTTTGTTTAAACACCTTCAATGAATTTCCATTGCACTGAGTATAATAGAAAGTTATTACCGTGACCTATGAGGTCCCCTGGACACAGGTTCTGCTTCCCTTTGCATCACCATCCATTTTCTTCTCTCAGCTGTGCTGCCAGATGCTGGGGTCTCTGAAGCACTCTTTATGCAGCCAGAATCTTCACACCTCAGGGTTGTCACACATGCTGCTCCTGGCCTAGGGCACTTGTCCTCTAGATTTATGCATGAATGTTTCCTTCTCATCTTCAAAGTCTCCTCTTCAATTTTGTCTCAGAGAGACCCTTACACATCTCATTCTTTTTAATTTTTTTTTAACTTACATAATCATACATATTTGTGAGGTTAAGTGTGATGACTTACACTATATAATGAGCAAGTTAGGAAAATTAACAATCTCATGATCTCATACATGCATCATTTCTTTGTGGTAAGTGTGTTCAAAATCTGTCCTCTGCCTACTTTGGAGTATAAGATGCATCTTTGTTAATCTCAGTCACCTAGTGTGCAAGTAGAACACGAGCTTTAGCACTTATTTGAATCTACTTGGAACTTTGTACCACTAACCAATCTCTCCCCACCTTCCAGGCATCCTTCTGTCCCCCAGTCTCTGGTAACTACTTTTCTTCTCTCTATTCCCAAGTGGGCATCCAATTTAGGTTCTATGTATGAGTTAGGCTGTCTTAATCTTTATCATTAGCCCCATTGATATCTTCATAAAGCTCTTTGTGACTTGAATTATGGGTTTTGTTTATACTTGCTTGTATGTGGTTTTAGACTAAGATCTAAGAGGGATCCTACTCTGCCTTTTATATTGTGATGTAGGCCACACTTATTGTCCAGAACACAGAGGGTGGGTAGGTTAAAGGAAGAATGAATGAATGAATGAATTGATAATCCTGCTTTCTCTTATGGAGATCCATTAGAAGAATCTGTTACCAGTCACATGGATTGGAGCTCCATACTAATAGTTTCATATATGTATGAAGGTCATCAATTGATGACTCAATTAAGGTTGAATATGAAGTCATTTTAGAGAAAAACTTCAAGTGACAATGCGTCTGAATCGTGGTAAAGGTGAGAACTAATTAAATATTTATTGTACATTTATTATGTGCAAGCAACTCTATGGAGGGTACAAAAATCAAGGAAGGTGTGATCTCTTTCTGAACACAACTTCTAATTTAGGGGATGTGAAGGGATCATAAGCAGGTAAGTGTAGTGTGAACGTGGCAGGCAGATTAGCACGGTATATAAAGTTCCATTTTGCTACAGTGTGCTGTAAATACAGTGGGGGAACATAGACACAACTTGACTTTTTAAAAATAGCATTTTGAACTCCGTCATTTTATACTCTTTCTAATTTAATTTCTAACTTAATGAGTGAGTGGTAAACAAATAGATATGCCAACCCCATGTTAGATTTCCAATGGATTTAGACCTAAGCAATGGGTTGTGTATATTCTTAGGTCTGTATGCCATTAGAAATCTAACATGGGACTGGCAATATCTATCTGTTTACCATTTGCTCATTAAATCAGAAAATATTTTTGACCTCCTAAAATGCATCAGGCACTATGCACACTGTCTTAGGCACTGGGAATATTGCTGTGAACAGAGAGATGACTTCTGCCTTCTTACAATGCTGTTACATCCATAAGAAAGACAGATGTTTAATAAGAAAGACAATGTTCCAGTTTGATAAGTATTGTGATAGAAAGAGAGTGGTGAGATAACAGTCCCTCGGAGTGGTGGGGACACTGTAGTTGACTGATAAGAGGCTCCCTGAGAAAAGTGAGGTCTGTCCTGAGAGCTGAGGAATGTGCACATGGTGTCCATAACAGAGCTACATGAAAAGCATCCTGTTCAGAGAGAGGCACAATGCAGGCTGGAGGTACAACAAGGGTGTGCGTGCAAAAACTGAGGCAGGCCGTGAGGCTGAGCCTTATTAGGATGAAAGTGAGAGGGGGATCAAGCAGCTATGTCATGTGGATCTGTGGGTTATGCAAAGGGGTTAAGGTTTTATTCTAAGAAAAAAACAAAGAGAAGTTGTTGAAGAGTTGTAAGCATAAGATAACAGGAATGGTTTATATTTTTAAAAAGTTATTTTAAAAGTAAAGGGAAGCGGGTCATTCTATAGTCTAAATGTGTTTCCCCAAATTTATGTGTTGAAACTCAGTTCCCTTCATGGTGGCATTAAGAGGAGGGGCCTTCTGCTGTGTGATTAAATGGTGAGAGCTTTGCTCTGGTGGATGTGGATGGGTCAGTGCCTTGTAAGATGGCTAGAGGAAACCAGTAGGCTCTTTATTGCTCTTCCACCCCATGAGAACACCTAGATGACACTGTTTGGGGAAAGGGCCTTCACCTGACACTGAACTTGCCAATGCCTTGATCTACCTACCTTTCAGACCTTAGAATTAAAAGAAATAAACTTTTATCCTTTATAAATTACTGAATCTCAGGTATTTTGTTATGGCAAATAGACCAAGATAGGGTATGAAGAGAGCATGAATAAAATCAGAAAAATGCATTTCTTAAAGAGAAACATAGAAACAAATTAGAACTATGTAACATCTAAAATTTCCCTGTGCTTTTTGTCTAAATTATATGCAATATATAAAATCACTTTCTTACAAAATGATGAGATAAAAGTAAAAGTCTACAAGTCAAAGAACAGATATATAATAGTCATGAATTAAATTGTGATACAAACACATTCTGACTTAAAACTTCAACTATCATCCGGGTTCTGGGGCGCATGACTGTAACCTCAGCGGCTTGTGAGGCTGAGGGAGGATCACAAGTTTAAAGCCAGCGTCAGCAAAGGCAAGGTGCTAGCAATACTGCTGTAAATAAAATTCAAAATAGGACTGGGGATGTGGCTTAGTGGTTGTGTACCCCTGAGTTCAATCCCTGGTACCTCCCCTCCTCCAAAAAATTCAATTATCAAATATAATGATCAAATTATATTTAAGTTATCACATATTATTATCAGCTAAAAGGAAAACAAATTTATGAAGAAATTAATATTTTTTCTATTCTAATTCAGAAAAATTATCTATGCCAGTTAAAGTCTATTTTATATAGCTATATATAAACAGAAGTAAAACCAAAATTTTCACCATTAGTATTTTTCAATACTATATTCTTTTTAAAAAAATATTTCTTAGTTGTAACTAGGTCTTTATTTTATTTATCTATATGTGGTAGTGAGAATCAAACCCTGTTCCTCACACTTTAGGTAGGTAAGCACTGTATCACTGAGTCATACCCTCATCCCTTCAATATAAAAATACAGAAACTTCCAGTTTCAAGTATAGTGTAAGAAGAAGACATACAGTCAATTAATAAGTACATGAAAAAATGCTCACCTTCTCTAGCAGTCAGAGAAATGCGAATCAAAACCACCCTAAGATACCATCTCACTCCAGTAAGATTGGCAGCCATTAGGAAGTCAAACAACAATAAGTGCTGGCGAGGATGTGGGGTAAAGGGTACACTTGTACATTGCTGGTGGGACTGCAAAATGGTGCAGCCAATATGGAAAGCAGTATGGAGATTCCTGGGAAAGCTGGGAGTGGAACCACCATTTGACCCAGCTATCGCCCTCCTCGGACTATTCCCTGAGGACCTTAAAAGAGCATGCTATAGGGATACTGCCACATCCATGTTCATAACAGCACAATTCACAATAGCCAGACTGTGGAACTAACCTAGATGCTTATATAATTATAATCTACATATATATGCACAATTTACAGGCCATTGTAAAGCTATCTTCAAAATACTTTCAAGATAATCAACATTCAATCAGTTCTGTCAGCTTTAAAAGTATGATAAGAAACATTTAAAAAACAGTAACAAAAAAATCAAAATAATGATCAAAGACTGATTAACCATTTATTTTTTAAAACTAATAATCTGTTCATGATTGCAGATTAGATAAAAGTCTGCAAATTATTAATATAATACTGCATTACTCTTCTATGACAGTTCTTCCATGTCATAAGGAGGTAATTTCCTTCAGAGTATGGGCAAATTGTCCCATGTTTTAAACACACCCCATAGTAATTGCACGTAGAGATATTGTTCATTCAAATTAAGAAGAAATGGAAGAGCAGCAGTGAGCTTCACTAGAACATTTTAGTTGACAAGAACTATTCATTAATTGTTTTTTTTGTGTGTGGGGGGGAGTTTGGTAGCTTTTTAAATGCTATAAAAATAAGAAAAAGAAAAGAAGCAGGTGGTTTTTTCTAGAAAACACCAAGAGTGCACTGCTCATCTGTCATGGATGGAAATTCAATAAAAGCAAAGACTCAAGGTACTCTTGGCACAAGGATTCCAGAAAATATATAGTCTGTGTTGCCTGAATGTCTGCTTCAAGCCCCCAAAGTAGACAATAGGACTTCATGGGAACACTGGGAATGCTTCTGAGACTAGTCTGCACAAAAGCTAAGTGGAAAACAACCCTTCGTAAGCAGTAGCAAGGTGAGTTTGGGGCAAATGGGGGAGTTGAAAGGCTGAAGCTTATAACTGGAAAATTCTACAGAAAATTAAAGCCACCACTCAGCACAGGCAAGGGTGCCTGTGAATGAAGCATGGCTTACCATCAACCCTCTCTATTGTTGAGAACAGTGTTCTAGTGTCTTTTATACACCATGAGTTTCTCTATGCTAGAGGAGCATACTTTTTAGACACTCAGCTCTGGGACTCTTTCTGATTGTTGATGATTTGAGTGAAGTGCACCTATGAATATTCATTTCTAATTTTAATCCTAGTGGAAGTGGTTTTGGTGTATATTTTAAGGTATTTCAGGCCCATAAGTTAGCAGAATCACTCTACCTGAAATGTACTCCTTCATTTTCTATAGAAGGAAGGTCTCCAACTGGACTCCAAGTTACAATCCTTGAAGATTTGTGTACTTTATGGTTTCCTGTTGGATGGAGTTTGCACTTATTTGTTGCAGAAGGAACTTTCCATGTGTCAGACCCAGAAATTTTCTGGTTCATACACATGTCCCCAGTAAGCTTAATCTTGTTGCTATAAAATTCTTTTGATGTAATAGCACTAGTCATCTGGGAATCTGAAGGAATGTGCCTTCAACAAATCCAAAGTGTCCTCTGACTAATTTAGTGAACTACTTACATACAGTGATTATGACAGTGATTTTAGCTGGAAAGTTGAGAAGCCAACTCAAAAAAAAGCAACTTAGAGAAAAGCACTGTGGTTACCAAAAGTTTTGACCAAGTTCCCAGATGGCTGTGCACTACGAGTTACCAGAATGTGGCATGAGCCAAGGTGTAAACAAAATCTACTCTTTCTGCTGCAGGACATAACCATCTGTTGCAGATGGGCATATGGATTGGCATCCACTGAGATTAGTTATGGAGGACTTGGCTTTTACAAGTTTCACCCTGAGTCACAGCAGTTAAGTCCTGGGCACAGCTCAAGTGTTTAGCATTTTCTCAGCATGAAACAGCACATGGAATGGTTCTCCTTCCACCCAGATCTTAGCCATTTTTTTCCTCAGGGACAAGAATCCACTGCTTTCCTTGATCTAGTCCCCAGGTTTAAGAAACTGGCAAGATTCTGCCCACTCAGACTCTACTGCAGAAAGAATTGCCCATAAAGATATGGCCATCTGACTTGTGCCTTAGTTCCCATTAATGTCATGTTTCAATCCAAGGACAATTTATCCTGTCTTGCTACAACTTTGAAAAAAGGCAGCTGTGTGCATTCAGTCTTCCTCACATATTCACCTTATCTTTGAAGAAAAGCATTGCCTGGTGTTGCTGTCCAAAAGGACCTCTGTCCAGGATTCAGACTAGGAGAGGACAGCATGATTACGATGGATGGATAGTGTTCACTTCTTAGGGAAGTAACCAATGTGGTTGCAAAATATTCTTTAATTACAAAAACCAGTTTTTTTAGCAGCATATGAACACTTTCTCTGACCATTGTGCATTACACACCTGGCTCTGTCCAAGGAAGGTTAAGGAAGAAGGCACTCAACAATTAAGTGCTGTCACTGCCAACAACTGTAGCTCAAAATTAACGACTTTCACTGGAATGTCCTCAGTGTGATTACACAGAAATAATAATCCAAATTGGTACAGGAAGACCATGAAAACTATTGATATTATTTCCTTTTAAAGCCACCATAATGTGGGATTGCTCTTTGCAGAGGCAAAGCCCAACAGAGAGTGTGTATGTGTGAGTGTGTATGTGTGAGTGTGTATGTGTGAGTGTGTGTGTGTGTGTGTGTGTGTGTGTGTGTGTGTATGTTCATACATGGAAGAAAATAAAATTTTAATTTTACTTACTGGGATACCAGTAATGCATAGCCTTCTGATACTTTGGTCCCTAAGTAATATCAAAAAGGAAGTTCCTTGGCACAAGGCTTCCAGAAAATTTATAGTCTGTGTGTCCTGCATGTCTGTATCAAGCCCCCAAAGCAGACAATAGGGCTCCATGAGAACACTGGGAATGCTACTGAGACTAGTATGCACAAAAACTAAGTGGAAAACAACCCTGAGTGAGCAGTAGCAATCATCTTCCAACTTAGAAACCAGTTCTGCCTTCTAAGTTTTCTAAAGTATTCATAATAGTTCCCCAGCAAGTTTACAGTGCCCAATGTACTACTTGGTGTTACAATATGAAACAGTGTTTAAATGTCATTGTCAAAGGTTATATCTTGTAAATCATGCTTTTTTGAAAGGCAATCAGTTGAGTACTTCATATAGTGAAATGCACAACAATATTTCAAAGAGAAAAGGCAGAATGTTTGAATTGAATAGTGTCCCATTTGGAAAGATCCATGGCAGGAGCATCTGCCGGGGTCACAGTGTAAATAAAAAATAAGAACATCAAAATCCCTCATTAGATACACTTCTGAGGGCTATCAGTGAATGATTATCAGCAGAAGGACAAAATGAACCACACAGACTGGGCAACACTCTGGATGTTGAAATGTGTGCTACTTTCACCTGAAAGTAAGTTGATAACAGTGTTTTTGTGGTTTAACTCAGACAAAAGTGAATCAGGCCCTTCGTGTCACTGCTCAAACCTCAGACTCTGGGTTACTGAAACCTCTAGTGCATCTTTTCTTGTTCAGAAAAAATTTTAAGGGGGAAAGCAACTAAAGCATCTGAAATTTTGTTTTGTTCTGGCTTGAGAGCCAGGTCAGTCAGAATGACGACTAGCATTTGCCTGAGGGAATGTTTGAAAGGTGACGCCAGTGGAACAATTTAGATGATGATTTGAGATAAGCCATATATAATTGCTGTGATGCTGAATTGATTGTATTGTATATTTGACCTTTACTGTTGGGCAATGGGGCAGCTCTTGATGCCTCAGGGCACCCGCTACTTTGGAGTTCTCGTGGGGATTCCTGGGGGAGTTCCCATTGGTTGGGGAAGTACCGGAGGAGGGATTTCTGATGTGGGGGGTTTCTGGAAGGGCTGTGTGGGTGGCATTGACAGAAAAGCATGAGTGCAGTGCCAGTAAGAGTTGAAATAAAGTAGTTGCTGTTTGAACCTACAAGGCTTTGTGGCGGCTCGGTTATTCTTGTCCAGCCAGACTGCGGCAGTTCTGAAAGAAATTTTTCTAAATCTTGTCAGAGTTTTCTATTCCCAGATTCTTTCTTCAGTTCTAATCACAACTTTTTATTTCATGCAAAAATATTAGTCCTTGTTAAAGAGGGACTGCTAAAACTGCTTTTCCTCAAAGCAGATTACTTGGTTGTTTTAATAAAGTTACATTCAAATGTTTAAAACTGTGAAGTGTGTAATGAAGAATTACTATGGGTGATATAATGTTAGATTTTGATGGTATTCAGCTTTTCAAGGCCCCAATTCTATCACCTTGTGGAACTCCATTTATTATGTCACCATCACTACCTTTTTCAGGTTTCTGATTGTCTTGATTTTTCACACTGCTTGTTGAAATACCAGCTAAGAGAAGTCTGGTGAAGATTGATGCTGCTTAGTGTGCTCCATTCTTCTGCCTCCCTATCTTTTTGCTGAATATGGTCCCTATCCAGCCAGACACTGGTTTGTTTCATGACCAAATCCTTCTGCTGAGGCCTGATCTCTGAGCTGGGTCTACAGATTTGGACCCAGGAAATAGTCTCAGCTGCTCTCCTCCCATAATGCTTTATGATGTGGCCTATTTGAGTGGACATTAGATCAAGGCAGACTTTACAGTGCATGGAAATGGCACCTTCCACATTTTCATACATACCCAGAAGTTATTTTACAATGGCATCCATTGGGGTGCTATCATCCACAAGGAAAAAAACGTGGTGATCAAAGAGTTTAGCAACATATATCCTTTTACTCAGAAAATACCTATAGTAACATTTTGAGTCTTACTATCAGAATAATGTTGTGTATCTTGCATAAATTGTGCAGAAGGTGGTCTGATATTTTTCATTTTAAATCTCCATTTTTCGCTATTTCATATGTTTGTATTTATCAATGTCAAATGTGTTGAAATTTAAGAAGCCAAAATGCGTTGCCTTCTTCATTATATGAGAACAGTCAAGAAAGTAATATAAAAGTTGAAACTTCCATAGGCAGCAACTCTGAAAGGATTAGAGAATGTATTTCCATAGATTAATATTTTATGTGCATTTCCTGGATTTCTCCCAAATATAGAACCATATCCCATATGCAAAAAAAGCAGCAGTAGCTTTTCTCTGATCAGAGCTAATAAAATGAATAATTTTCCTCCTTATTCTTGTAATGAAGTTGAATTTCTTATTTTTGTTGCAAAATTATCTGTAAACCATTTCTGATTTAAATAGTTTGAAATCTGCATAGAAGTCCTCATGTTCAAGTTTATTGCCTATGAGGAAAAATATCTATTTGATGTACTTTTTTGGTCTGCTGTAGAAAATGGCAAAGTGATGGCAATTAGTAATGTCCAGGTATAGATCATTGTGAAGGTGATGCATGTTCTGCAATATGGAGCTATAACTCTTCTTCACACTCAGGAATTTCAATAAATAGTGCCATGAACAGGGACATGAAGTGGCCCAACTCATTTGCCCACCAATCTTCCACTTCATGGACTTATCCATGACCCAAAATAGAGTAACAGCCATGGACCATGCATATGCATGCACAGGAGGCCTATACCAGCTCCAAGCGAGTGCTAGTAGGCGAGTGTGAGATGCTTCCGTGGGGACATGGGGTGCCAGCTAAGCCCAGGGAAGCAGCTTAATGTATGCAAGTCCCTTTTGAGGACATATGTTTGTTGTTAAATATATCTCCAAAATATTTTTTGAATTATGCATTTCCTCTAAATAAATGAGAGTATTTGCTATTGAGCCTAGTCCATGCTTCAGATAATTACTGGAATAATTGGAAATGTATCAAGAAGTAAATATTCACTTAAATATTTCTCTAGACAAGTGAATACAAAAATTAAAAGAACAGTACCCACTCCTACAAAAGATGCCTAGCTGGTCAGGAAGCACATGACATTAAATTCAGTTACTCAGGAGACTGAGGCAGGAGGATTACAAGTTTGAGTTCAGCCTTTTTGACTTAAGAAGTCCCTGTCTCACATTAAAAAATAAACGGTTTGTTCAGTTGTAGAGTGCCCCTGGGTTTAATCCCAGTCTGCATACATGTGCGCTTGTGTGCGTGCACACACACACACACACACACACAGCCTTAACTTACTTTACGTTGTAATTGGCAACTATGCCAAAATTGTTGTGTGATGAAATGGAATTTAGATTTTAATACAAGATACAAAATCAGGAGGCTGAGGCAGGAGAATTGCAAGTGCCAGGCCAGCCTCAGCAACTTGGCAAGACCTTGTTTCACAGTAAAAATTAAAAGAACTGGGGATATAACTTAGTTATTGAGGGTCCCTAGGTTCAATCCCCAGTATTGTACAAAAAAGGGAGGGGAAGGTAGCAAAGCAAGTGTTCCAGAAGGCTACAAATGTGGAGTTCTGCATACCTGGAAATAGTAACACATCTATGAAATGGCTTCAGGTTTTTTTTTTTTTCTCGTAAAATATCACAAATAAAACATGCAAGACTCTTCCTTAAACAATGTGGTAGAGAGAACAATATATCACATTGTCCACAGTAAGGCAATTCTGGGGTCAGCACTGGTCTGAGGACCTTTGCAAAGTTTTCTTTAGGGATGGAATTTTAAAAATTATTACAGTTCCTTTGCCATTATTAAGATAAACACATGAGCAGATAATGTAAAAAGAAAACAGTTTTTACTCATCATCAGTACTTTCAGTTCCTGAAACTGTGATTTTAGGGAAGCAAGGCAAGACAATTCAATGAAACTTATTTCCAGATACACACATATATAGTTCACAGAGTAACACTCCAGTTTACATTAATTATATAATTTGATCAGTAGGACTAATTTTTTTTTTTTGTACTGAGCCACATCCCCAGCACTTTTTATATTTTGTTTTGAGATAGAGCCTCACTAAATTGCTGAGAATGGCCTCGAATTTGTGATTCTCCTGCCTTAGTCTTCCAAATTGCTGGGATTACAGGTGTGAGCCACCAGGCGTGGGGTAGGACTAATTATTCTTTCAAGTATAAGCTAGAAAACTGGAAGAGAATAAATAATCAAAATCTTGACTTATAACAAAATTCTGCTTAGTACAACCATCAGATAATTTAGTTAAATCGTTAGGAAATTAAAACATTAATAATGTCTACAAATTTAGCTGCAAAACCATATAATACCCTACAGAGCCATACAATTGAAACTTTTTGGTTTGCATTTTAGTTATGCATAGAAATTACTTGCAACTTATTAGTTGTACACAGGCTATCATCTAACATCAGCCTGGACCTAAGTCAGAAAGAAATAAGTTAGATAAAGTTTTCATCTCATAAACTCTAGGATAGTACTGTCAAATAGAAATATGAGATAAATGTATACAACTTTAATTTTCTGCTAACTACATTTTTAAAACTTCAAAAAAAAATAAGTGAAGTCAGTTTTTTAAGAATCTTTTTTATAATTGTAGATGAACCTTTTTATTTTATTTATTTTTTTAATATGTGGTGCTGAAAACTGAATTATTCTAATATATTAGTATAATTGAATTATATATATATATATATGTAATTCAGTTATATAATATATATAAGTATAGTTCAATTATATATAATATATAATATATTAGTATAATTCAAATATATATATATATATATATATATATATATATATAATATATTAGTATAATTCAAATATATATATATATTTCAATTCAGTTCTTTGGTTGTACCAACCTCATATTGAGGGCTCAACACCCACATGTGGTTACCAAACTGGAGACATCTAGGTCCTGGAGCACAAAGATTTTCAGGAGATCTTGTAAATGTTCCAATACAGACTACAGAAAAGGCATTGGCAAAATTATTGCCTCAATTACAAACTTTGTATAGATTTCATTTTAAAAAGTGGATTTGTAAACAGTGATATGGCACTTACTGAAAACTCTGGGGATGAGGATCTGGAGCTAGATTTAGTTTGCTTTGGGAAAACAAAATAAAAATTATGTGCCTTTCTTAAGCTCTGCAGCAGTATTTATTATTTAAACAGCAGTCTAGAATCTTAAGTGTGATTGTGGCTATTTTTTTCAAACAATTTATTGCTCTAAGTAGCAGCATAATTGAGCTTTTAAGTTCAACTGCACTTCACTTCCTGCCTTTTTTATTCAGTCCTAATTCATAAAGCTGTGGGATAATCTGGACACAAAAGGACACCTGTGCTTGTCAACTGGATGGCTCATGTACCCAGCCCCTTCCAGTCAGTGGACTACAAAGTTACATGTTAGTGAACAAAAGGAATGCTACAATTTCCTTTGGTCTATTTAGTAAAGTGAATTAGTAATTGTGACATTTTGGCTTTGTTTTATAAATTCAACTAGAGAGAAAGAGATCAAAAACCTTTGTGTTTTAGATGAAAAATCATGGAGTCCATTTGCCACATGTTACAGAAATTCTAATCAGTGATTGAGAGCTGGGCTGGGTAATTTGCATATGTTGTCTTTAATGACAATCAACTCTGTAAAGGGATTATCAGTTCTCTACTAGACGCAAACAATGTTATTAAGTTTATGTCATTCAAGCATTCAAACTCAAGTTTAATTGACTACAAATATTTTGCTATCCCTACTATTTTTGTGCCACCTCCTAGCTATACTGAAGGGATTGGTCATAGATTTAAGAGCACTGGCAAACAGATTATCCAAATAATAAACATCTCTGGGGTTAATTTTAAATTCAACAAATGTGGTTCACACAATAGATGATGGCAGTCCCCAATATATGTAAAACCTCTTGTTATATGCTGGGAAATCTTCTAAATGCTTTGGAGGTAACTAGTCAACTTGATTTTTGCAATAACCCTGCAAAGCATATGCTACAAGAATTTCCATATTATCAGATCTATAATATAGTTAAGAAAACTGAAGCACAGAAAAATCAAGCTACTTGCCCAGAAATGATGAAACCAGGACATTCTGGCTTCAGAGCCTGCATTTTTAACACCTCCACTAAGAATTACTCATGGAAAATGTGGAAGGGAAAAGTCTTAACTGTGTAGTAGCTGAATCCAATCCCTTAAGTCCTTTCCAGCAATATGATCCTCAGAAACTTGGATAGCGGTCCAAGCAGAACTGTCACAACACTTCTCCATTAGCTTTACCCTTCACAGTGTAAAGTGTAACAATTTTATTCCAACATTAACATTTGTCACTTGCTCAAAGGAAGGTCACCACAATTCCTGGTAGATGTTCAGCAAGGCTTCATTGACCACCTAGATGGGGAAGTACTCCTTGAGAGAATCTTGGTCTCTGGAGTATTTGAGTTCTTCTGTCTGAGTCATATAGTAGTGTAGATCCCAGGCATTGATTTTTTTCCATCATATACAAAACATCTTTCTTTACATTCTGTTTTTTTTTTTCAAATTCAAAATAAACTCTCTTTCTGCCTCACCCAAGGGTTTTAATTTATGGCTTAATTCATCTGTGAAGTAATTGGAAAAGTTAGTGGTCTATTGCTCTCTGGAGCAAGCCTGTTCTTCCATATTGCCAATATGTTAACAAGGTACTAAACATATGAAAGCTCTATTATAGCAGTAGATTTTTAATCCTTAGGGTGATTAACAACTGTCTTTTTCCTTGAGCTCCACCAAAACCCAACCATGACTCCCTTAGAGCACCAACAAAATTGATGTTTACCTCAAAGAACTCTAACTTGATGTTGTAATCCAGGGATCAAAGTAATAGTGAAACTAAACTCATGTGCACAATTATTCTTCAGTGAGATTAAGCTGTTAAGAAAACCAAGGGAAAGAAACCAGATGTGACCTGTGGTAAGTATTATCTATAAATTGCTCAACATATCTGACAACCATGAGTTTAGTTTCACATTGCCCATTTCTTCAAAGGAGTACAATTTGGATATAGCAATTCTACATTTTAGATAGAGAAACTTCTGAGCATCAGGCTTTATTTATTACCTTCAACTGTTAAATACTTGTTTTTTCTTTGGGAAATTAGTTAGTGCTTCTGTATTCATTTTTCACAATTTGTTACAAATGTTAAGATAAAAGTATGCTTGGGTTTGCGAGGGATATGGGAATTTAGAGGTTGCCCCACACTGTGAGATGGAGGCAATAGTCTGAAAAATGCCATGAGTAAAAAGGAGGACACTCACACAGGATACAAAGTGATATAGTTTTGATTAGCCCTTTTAAGAGTTAGATATGAAATTTTGTGCAAAGGCCATGTGCTAAAGGCTTGTTTGCCAACCTATAGTCCTATAAGAAGGTGGAACAACCTTTAGGAAGTGCAGCCTTATTGGAGGAAGTAATTCACTGGGGAAGGCTTTTGAATGATACATTTTGTATCAAGACCCTCCTTCTTATGTGTTCTCTTATGTGATCATTCTCTCTTTCTCCCCCCACCCTCCCTTCCTTTCTTTCTGACTGCCATGAGGTAAGTAGCTTTGCTCCACCTTTCACCATGATGCTCTTATTCAACACAGATCCAGAAACAATGTATAAACCTTTCATTCCTTAAGTTGTTTTTCTCAGGTATTTTGTAACCGTGACAGAAAGCTAACTAACACAGTTTGTGAGAGAGTATATAATAGCAGGCAGCAACAGGACAATTCACTTGAAAATAAGCCAATTTGAAATTAGAGGGAAAACAATGTTAAAGGAATTAAGCTAGTCAGATGTGTGAAGAAGAAATTACAGCATATGTAGTCACCACTAAAAAAAAAAAAAAAAAAAAAAAAAAAAAAACTCAACAAACATGTTAAGTTCCTGAACCAACCTCTTACATAACATGAACTATATGGCAATATCCTGCTCACATCCCTGTTGTGTCCACTAGGTAGAAAGACTATTGAAGCAAGGACTTGTTGTATTTCTTTCTACAATCCTACCACAGTATGGTATTATCTACTAGGTAATTATTTCATATATGTCTCATCAATTAATAAATTATATAATAATGAATATCATTTGTGGAACACATAATTAATATTTCATGGATTTTAACCTATATATGGCTGATTTGAACACATCATTCTCCAACCTAATTAAGTTAACAAAAGGATTTCAAAACAAAATGAAATACTTTGGAATGTGGATGAAGGTGAATAAAATTTGAAGGGGTTAGTGGGGAGAGAATAAAAGAAATCATACTTTGGTTCATTAATTAGAGATATAATAACAACAACAATAATAATATATTGTGTCTGAATTATTCAACCATTTTCATCATGATGAAAGAGAAAATAAAGAGAAAAAAATAATAATTTCTTTCTTGGAATGGGGACACTAAGACTGAGGGGATAGGTAAGTAAGAGAGTCCCAGAGACTATATGTTATGGATGTAAGAACCATAATTTGTACAAGCTTTATGAAAAAAATTACTTAAAATCGATGTGAATATAGCATTTATATCATAGTTTTGATGTATATTATCTTATATTCCTTTCATATATTGACAAATGTTTCCTGGAGCATAAAATGTTTACATTTTAAAATATATGTTGTTTCTATTTATGTCATATATGTCAGCTTAGTTCATGCTTTTTCCGGGCAGCCCACATCCAGCGGTGAGGGAGGCAGGAAGATGATGGCCTGGCCACTTTGTTCCAGCCATTTTCATCTGAATAAGATAATACTTACTAGTGATACTTGTTCCAGAACTCTCTAGTGGCTTATACAGGCTCTGTAAGATTATGTTGAAATTTCACTTCTTCTACTGCCAAATACAAATTCTTTTCTCTTCCTTTCATGAGTGCAGATCCCCAATTAACAAGTTATACACAGACATTTACAGACTGTGCTTCCAGAGTATGTGGCCTGTGACACACTTCAGCAAATATTTACCTATACCTAGGTAAGCACACATGTATGTGTATATAAACACACACATGTGCATACACACTTAAAGCATGAAATTAAACACATATACATACACACACACATAAAATGCATAGCATATATAAAACACTCACAGACATTGGTACACGGGAATGCTGTTGTGCAACAGAGAACTAACACTGGAGAAAATCCATACAAATGTAAAGAATCTGGCAAATGTTTTATTCAAATTCACACTACATAATTCACCAGAGAATTAATACTGGAAAAAAGCCATGCAAATATAAATATTTTGGAAAAATATTTACTCAGAGACAATATCTTTGTTGACATCAGCAAATTCACACTGAAGAGTAGTTATACAAATGTAAATAATTTGGCAAAGCTTTTAATCACAGATCATGCCTTAGTAAACATCAGAGAATTCATACTGGAGAGAACCCATACAAATGTAAAAAATATGGCAAAGGTTTTAATCAAATATCACATTTTATTCAACACCACAGAATACATACTTGAAAGAAATCATACAAATATAAAGAATGTGGCATAGCTTTTAATGTTAGGCATACAGTTTTTGTGCACCAGAAAACTCACATTGGAGAGATACCATACAAATATAAAGAATGTAGTAAAGCTTTTAGTGTTAGGCAAAGCCTTTTTTCTGCACAAGAATTCATAATGGAGATAAACCATACAAATGTAAAGAATGTGACAAGCTTTTAAAGAAATATCATACCTTAGTATGCAACAGAGAATTCATACTGGAGGAAAAAACACAAATGTAAATACTGTGGCAAACATTTTAATCAAAGATCACAACTTAGTAGATACCAGAGAATTCATACTGGAAAGAACCCATAGAAATGTAAAGAAAATTTCAAGGCTTTTATTTGAAGAGTAGGCCTTACCCAACACCAGGGAATTCATACTGGAAAGGTTATACAACTGTAAACAATGTGGCAAAGTTTTTAGGTACAATTCAAGGATTATCAAGCATGAGAGAATTCATACTTGAGAGAATCTTTACAAATCTAAAGAATGTAAAATATTATTTATTGTGATATCATGACTTAATAATTACTAGAAAATTCATACTTGGAAGAATAGTTTAAATTGCCAAAAACTGGCAAAGTTTTAATCAAAGCCTAACATTTAAAAAGGCCAAGAATATTACAATAGTGATTAAACCCTACAAATGTAAAGAATGTGACATAGTTTTTAATAAAAGAACACACTTACAAATATCCCCTGATTTAGAATTCAAGAGAAGTTTTTTACTTGCCAAAAAATATCAGAACGATGATCAAATTTTAAAATTCATACTCTATCTATTCCTAATGCATATACTATCTGTTATGGAAAATTGAATAAAATACTTCTTCTATCTTAGCAATGACTTGCATGTTATATACCAAAAGCATCATCTCTCTTTTCATTTTTAGAAAAGCAGTATGTACATTTATTAATTATTTTGTGGCTTGGTAAAATACTTATAATAGCCTTGCTTTTCCTATAACATGCACTTTTATAACAATGTATCTCAGAATCCTATTTTGCCTTTCATTTTTCAGAAATACATTTTACTGTAAATAGCAAAAAATGAATATCACATGTATACTTATTTTTATTACCATAATGTCAAGTCTGAGATAATCTAATCACATAATTTATACTCTGTGCCTTTTCAAGTTATTTTAATACCACATTAAAATTGTAAATAATAGTTGGATCCATTATTTGACATATTTATGCCACAGTCGGGGCGAGCACAATAACAGTAAAGGTGACAAGCAAGCTGAAGGTCGAAGCGGGAACTGCTTTATTGCAGGGAAACTCAGTGGGAACTGAGTGGGCACTCAAGGTAGCAAGAGCCGCTTCTCTTCCAGACAGCAGAGGTACATATACCCAACTAATTACACACAGTTTAACTTAATTAACATCATCGAGATACAGCAGTCAGTCATTAAGGAATTCTCATCATCTTAATGGCTCGCTGGGGTTACTTCACAGACCACTCCACCTGACAAACTGCCAGGTGCCATCTTGACTTCTTTGTGACCCTCAACATATTTATACATGCAATAGTATAATTTGGTCAATTTTATGTGCAAGTTCCTCCCTTTTCCCTTCCTTGCTTCCTATCACTTATTGTTTTTCCTCTACCCTATAGTTCACATTAAATTTTAATGAGATCCCCATTTTTACATTCTTCTCTCTAGTTTCCACATATAAGAGAAAACATAGAATCCTTGGCATTCTAAGACTGTCTTGTTTTGCTTAAATTGATGTTTTCCATCTCCATCTATTTTCCTGGGAATTATATGGTTTCATTTTTTTAGGGCTGAATAAAATTACATTGTATACCACATTTTCTTTTTGGTCTGTTGACAATATCTAGGTTGTTTCCATAACTTGGCATTTGTGAATTAGATATGCGTGTGTTGCTAAAGTATGCTGACTTTAATTCTTTCATATAAGGAGTGGTATAGCTTAATCATACACTGGCTCCATTCCTAGTGTTTTAAAGAACTTATATATTGACTTTCATAAACATTGCACTTATTTTAAAATGTTACCAATATTATATTAGTTTAAGTCCCCTAGGATTCTCACCAGCATTTATTATTATTTAAATTGTTGATAGCCATTCTGACATATATGTTGGAATTTTACTTCTGAATTTTCTTCTATGGAATGCATAATTTCTGGTCTCATTAGCAGGTATTTGATAGACTTTGAGTTGATTGACTTTTATTTGATTGACTTTGATTTTGTACAGGGTTATAAAGATGGATCTAAGATAATTTTCCATATGTCCAATTTTCCTAGTAGCATTTGTTAAAAAGACTGTCATTTCTTCAATGTATGTTTTGGCACTTTTGTCAAAGATCAGATGACTGTATCTATAGGTTCGTCTCTGAGTCTTCTTTTCCATTGCTCTACGAGTCTGTTTTTAATATTGGTACCATGCTGTTTTATAACCCTTCATTTTAAATTGAAATCAGTTATCATGTTGGCTACAGCATTGTTTTTTTTCTCCCAGTATTATCTTGGCTACTCTGGTTATTTTATTTTTCCATACAAATTTTAGAACTATTTTTTTAGGTTCTGGGGAAAATACCAATATTATTTTAATAGGGATTGTATTGGATTTGTAAATCACTTTTGATACATAAATGATTTAGCAATATCCATGGGGCATATCCATAAACATGGGAGGTCTTTCCATCTTTTATTATCTTTTTTTTCAAATTCTTGCTTTAATAGTCTATAATTTTTATTGAAGACATATTTTATTTTACCTCCTTGGTTAGATTTATTTCCACGTACTTTTAAAATTCTATTGTAAATGGAATGGTTTCTTGATTTTTTTCCCAGTGGATAGATTATTGGTGTGTTTAGACTTTGTATCTTGCTACTTTGCTGAATTATTTTTATGGATCATTAAGTTCTTCTGCTGGAAATTTTTAAATTTCTAGGTAAAGAATGTTATCATCTACAAAAAGTGATAATTTGACTTGTTTCTTTACTAATTGAATATCTCATATTTCTTCTTCTTGGCTAATTGTTCTGGCTAAAATTTCAAGTACTACATTGAATAGCAATGATGAGAGTAGACATCCTAGTTTTATTTCTGATATTAAAAAATATTATCAGTTCTTTCCTATCCAGTAGGATATGTTTTTTTTAATTTTTTTAAAAATACAAATATGATGTTGAAGTAAGTTCCTTATATACCTAGATTCTTAAGTGTTTTATCATGAATGGGTGCTAGATTTTGTCAAAAGCTCTTTCTGTTCATATAGAGATAATCACTTGATTTTTAAATCTTAATAATGTTTATGTGGTGAATTACAATTTTTGATTTGAATATGTTGAACCATACATTCATTCATGGTATGAAACCAACTTAATCATGACGTACAATCTTCTTAATTTATTTTGTAAATGATTTGCTAAAATTTTAATAAGTATTTGTGGGAGTTAGGTTTTTGGCTCAATGGTAGATTGCTTGCTTATCACATGTGAGACACTGGGTTTGATCCTCAGAACCACGTTAAAAAATAAGTAAATAAAATAAGGATATTGTGTCCATCTACAACTAAAAAAATATTTAAAAATATTTTTTTTTTATCTATGCTCATAAAATATATTGGTCTATACTACCCTGATCTTCCTGATATGTCCCTAGGTATTTGGCTTATAGTAGCTTCCTAGGATGATTTTGGAAATTTCTATGCTCAACACACTTTTTCCATTTCATTGAGTGATTTGAGAACTATCAGTAATAACTCCTTAAAATTCTGGTAGATTTCAGCTGACACTCTGGGTTTTTGTTGTTGTTGTTTTGTTGGGAGGCCTTTTATTACCAATTCAATCTCATTTCTTTTTATCTGGTTTATATTTTCTATGTGCTCTTGATTCGATTTTGGTAGGTTGTATGTTTATAAAAATGTATCCTTTTATAAAGATTTTCCAAATTATTGAAACATATTTTCAAAATAGTCCCTAATGATCCTCTGCATTTCAGTGATGTGTGCTGTTACCTGATTTTTCATCTCCAATTTTAAAAACATTGTGTTTATCTTCTCTCTGTTTTGGTTAATTTGACTAAGTGTTTATTAGTCTTATTTATGTTTTCAAACAATCAACTCTTTTTCACATTAATTATTTATATTGCTTTTTGATTCTCATCATTAATTTCAGACCTGATATTATTTCCTTTCTTCTGCTGTATTTCTTTTTTTATTTGATTGGTTCTTGCTTTCCTAGAGCCTTAGATTGTTTTTTTGATATGTCTCTGTTTTGTTTGTTTCATGTTGTTTTTATGTAGGTACTCACAGAAGTAAACTCTTCCCTTAGAAATACTGTTGTGATTTAGGTAGGCAATGACGTCCAAAAGCTCATGTGTGATACAATGTAGTAAAGTTTATATGTGAAGTTACTGAGTTATGAGAAATTTAATTTAATCATTGCATTAAACTCCTGATAGGGATTAACTGAGTGGTAACTATAGACAGGTAGAATGAGGCTGGAAGAAGTGGTTCTTTAAAGGCATGCCTTCAAAATATACATATTTCCCCATTTTTAGGGGATCACAAGTTTGCCTGCCTCTCAATTCTTTTTCCTTTCTGTCTCCTTCTCCTGAGCTGCTTTCATCCATCACACTCTTCTGACATGTCTTTCTATTAAACTTGAGTAATTAAGTGGGTAATTTTTGAACTAAGACCTCTGAAACTATGAGGCCGAAAATAGTTGTTTTCCTTTAAAATTGTTTATATCAGTTACTTTGGTCAAAATGGTGCAAAAGATGACTGAAAACAAAATTGGTACCAGAAGTGGGATCACTGTTGTGACCAATTTGACCATGTAATTCAGAAGATTTAGGAGATTTGGGGGATTTGTTCAAGGAATTTTAAAAAATTTAGAGATGCAAACTGAAAAAAAAAGTGTTAATGTTTTATGTGGACCTTAATGGGCAATTCTAGTCAGAGCTCAAAAGATCAGAATGCTGATAGTATGGTAAAAATCCATCTTCATCTTTCTCTTTCTGACATATAAGACATATATCAGCATGTGGAAAAATAACCTGATACATTAATACTGCAAGAGACAATCCTCAAAGCAGGAGTGACAACTAAGGCCTTGTGAAATTGATCACACAAATCAACAGGTAAACCAAGTTTAGATTCCAGATGAAATAAATGGGCAATAAATAAAATCACATGTGCTAAACAAAAGTACAACGATTGGTTTATTGTGTCAAATTTCATTCACTGAAGAAAACAATGAGGTGTTGAATGATGGTTCAGTTGAAGAGCGATTGCCCAGCATGTGTGAAGCACTGTGTTTGTTTCTCAACACCACATATAAATAAATAAAAATAAAGTTCTATCAACAACTAAAAAACAAAATATTTTTAAAAAAGAAAACGAGGGCAGCAGGACGGAGGCTTCAAGGAGATTGACCAGCTGCTGCTAGAGTTCAGCCCAGAGAGAAGTGCATTGATGTTTATCACTGTATATATGGTTAAAGTAATTTGTGAGTAAATATGTATATAGTTTTATTTATGGAAATTATATCACAGTTACATTAAAAATTATTTAACTTTTCTGTTCTCCGGTCTTATAAAAAAACGGCTTGAGATTTAAACTCATTAGCAATTCACTGAGTCAGCAATGTTCCCATATTCAGTAAGCTTACTCTCAGCGCTTGAGGATTTAAAATGGCTTTATATTTGGGGTCCTTCAGCCTAAGCCTCTCACCATTCTTTTGCCAAGTGTTTTGTTTTATGTGAGACAATTAGTTTCTTTCATTGAACAGAAGCTATTAAGATATAATACATTAATTGATGAAAATTTTTCTTTCTGAAAATAATTGGCAGTCTTGTGATTTTTACAGATGAAAACCCAAGATTGGAGCTTTTTGTTTGCTGAAAACTCATACAGGCAGAAGCCAGTTCTTTTAGATTTAACTTCTCTCTCCTGATCCCAGGAGTTAAAGCCCATGGAGGTCCTTGCCTGAACATAGACAAATATCACTTTTTCTCTGATCTTAGCACTTATGAATGTGTAGATCCTTTCACAGCACAATGTAAATTAAAATAGAAAGCACAGAAAACTCTTTAGTTAGGGTGTCCAATATATGGTCCCAATCTTGCTCTTCTCAGGGTGACACTGGCTGTTGATGTTTCTGTTTCAATTATGTAGCATACTGTCTAAGGCCAAAGTCTACCCTAGCTTTTTAAAATCATTAAGTGGCAGATATGTTCCCAGTTGTGCACAGATATAAATCTCTCACTAAATAAACACACACACAAAAAAAAAAAAACACGATGAAAGTGGATTAAGAACAAAGAATTGCTTTACCAAATCTATCCCCCAATAAACAGATTAGCCAAGAAGCAAAGAAAGCACTGAGACCGGTGGTGGTGGCAGCTGCTAAGGCAGATTTGTTTGGAGCGGTGGGTTTACTACAGGAGTACTCATGGTTGGATGGGAAGGCTCAACCTTATGCTTTTTCCTCTTTCTGCTTTCCTCTCTCTACCTCCTCCCACCCACCTCCTGTAAGTACTGATGGACAAAAGGTGACTAAGGAGAGGGGGAAAAATATCTTTGGCTGGTGATATCAGAAAGCTGTTTGAATTCCCAGCAAGGAGAGAGGCGAGAGGGGGAGAGAGACGGTAAAGCTCAGTCTCGTCTGTGCGTGCTGGGGAACTGCACTCCATCTCCCTGGGGCACACGCTAGAGAAGTGCCCATCCCCAAGCTCGCGCCTGCAAGACGGCCCCCTCCATGCTCCTGGTGAATGGAAAGGCGACTCTGATGGGTGGGAAGTAAACGCTGGACTTGACCATCTTTCTCTTTCTGTCTTTCAGCATGTACCTTGTGCAGCGGGAGAGCTGTCATTTCAGCATCAGGATTCAGAATTGATTCAGGCCGCGCAGAGGAGGGCATATCTCAGCTTCCATTGTTGTGGGTCTTGGCCTGGAAATAGTAGTTTTTCTCAGCAAGGATGCAATTCACATCTAATTTGTTCAGGTTCGGTACAGATTTTGTAGGGACTACGGTGAAGAGACCGAGGTTGGGAATCTTGCATTGATTTCTGCATGGCAATGGGATCATGGTTGTGACATCAAAACTTTTGTTTTGTTTTGTGGTCTTAATGTATCTTTTTCTTTTTCAAGTTTCCCTAGTAACAAGCTTGGGGAAAGAGTGGGAAGAAACCCAGGAAAACCAAGAGAAGGACCTGATTCTCCATGTAAGAGGGAAGGAAAAGATAAATTTCTGCCGCCCTGCCCCATATTTTATTATTTATTTTTTTAGCCTCTTAAACTGTAGGCTCTGAAGTATTTGCTGATCTAGCTTCAAATATGGGCTGCAAAAATATCATTGGACTCCTTACTATGTCTCTACTTGTAGACTCAGTTGGTAGTTTGCAAAACAAGTGCTAAAATAGTGCAGTGATGTGTGGGAGGAGACCATAAAGGTAATTCATTTCAAGTGTGGAGTCTTCCTAAGGGTGAGTTGCTTGAACCACAGGTAAAGTTGAATAAAGCAATTTACCATCATTTTGTCTCCTCACCCTTCTGCATTTTTATTCCTCTTTTATTCCTCCACTCTGGGGCGATTGTGTAGCCAGGAACAAGATATTTTATTAAAATATTAGAGTGAAAACAGCTGAGTGAAAACAACAGAGTGGTTTGAAATATTAAAATTGGCCCTTTGCTTCTTAATACATGTTAATAGAATGCCCCTCTTCAAGGCTTTCTTTTCTAGAATAAGTGTTTAAAGAAAAACCCTATAAAGGAAACGTTAATCATTCCCCAGCTGGCTTTAAGAGTATTTGCAGGAACAAATCACCAGTGAGAGAAACTTGTGTGGCATTTTTGTTTTGTGTCATTTTTGGTTCATTAAAACAATTTGAATTCATTGAAACAAATGTGAAAAGAAAATATGGTTTATATGTTTAGGGCAAAATCCAAACTCTGTAAAACAAACACATTTTTCTTAAAAAACAAAGAACATTCAGCAATACAAAGAAGATACACATTTTATTTATTTCAACTTCCAGAGATTGGAATCATGGTATCTCCAAAACATTTTGGTCAGTTCTGTTATTTTATCCAGAGAAAAAAACAGATTAATGATTGACATGTAATAAAAATTGAGAAAAAAAATGCTTTGCACAGTTTGTACTTTTAAAAAATGAAAGAAAAGTAAGGGTTAAATATGCTTCTATTTTACATTTAGTGGTTTCTCACATTTAGTGGTTATTCTTTTACATTTAGTGGTTATTCTTTAACATAGTGATTTTGATGTTTTCTAGAAATTCTTAAATGTCAAAACTCAGTGATGTAAGAATAACATCCAAAAGGAATTTTAAAAGGCTTAATTCTAAATGGAAAAGAGCACTCATTCTCTGGATCATTTCTATTCAAGTAGAGTACAGGGCTGGATAAGAAAAGAAAGCTACCCTTAATAAAGTGTTTCAGCCTTCACACTGTTTCTTGTAACCATCACAGGTTCCTGAGCTCGCCTGATGATGAGCCTGCTGAGGTATATTTATAGCAGATGATTTGTAGATGACAAATATGCCAAGAAAGACATCGTCTCCAGTAACCCCAGGCTCCACTGAGTTCCTCAGGGGTTCATTATTAAGACTCATAAAAGAACCCTGGATGTGGAGAATCTGTTCTCTGAACCCTGACAATAGTACTGTCCAAAGGCAAACCAAGGAGTAATCACTTTGTTTCATGTTTGCACAATGTTCCACATGAAAGCTTTGCCTACATATTGACTCAACAACCAAAGAGAATAGCAGTTTTCATACCCTAGACTCTGTGTCTTTTCCTTCCTATTGACATAGGTCCCTTTTTCTGCTTTAAAGTATTTTAAAATTACCATTTAAAATTATAAGCTGCTTAACCTCTTAAGTCCCAGTGCATGTCCATGACATCTGTATGTGTGCAAACATATTTCACACACATATATAATGCACATGTATCCTTCTATTGGAATACTTACATATATAAATGTACATGCATGTTTTCCACTTAGAACACATTTTTGAGGATGTTTCACAACATTGCTTTGTGTATCTCTGCTAAACAAATGAATTTTACCCCAAATAGCCAAATTAATGGTGTAAACTAATTTTGTTGCAGTAATTCACTTGCAGGTCAGCATGGGAAAAGAAAGAAGAAGCAGAGCAAGCAAAGCAGCAGCAGAAAAAAAGTCCTTTATTGTGTACAAGCAATCTTTTTATAGTATTGTGAACAAAGAAGGCAGCCTTCCAACATCAATAAATCAGGTCTTTCAGCTAATTAAACATAGCATACAGAAGTTTTACTTACTAATCAGAAGTGACCCTCTTCTCATGGCTAATTTATTCTCGGCTCGGAGTATGTTGAGCTTGCTCTTTGTAAAGAACAGATAATAAAAATTTTTCTCAGCGCCCTCCTAGCCCACTTGGCAGAACATCCCGTTTGCAGGCAAGTCCTCCCAAGGACAGCAGACACCTTGTTTTCAAGCATGTCCGCTGTTACTTATCTATACCTTGACAGAATATCCCGTTTGCAGGAAGACTTCATCAAGAACAGTAATAGTAACACAGTCACATCTGATTCTCTACAAATTTTGTTTTCTTTTGATTTTCAACAGAACCATTGAGAAATAAGTTTAACACATCAAAATATGGACTGACATTGCATTTTAAATTAGCCCATGTATTTAAGGTTAAAGTCCATTAAATTAATCTCTCCTATTATATATTCAATTGACTAAGATTTCTTTAGAAAAATGATATTTCTAAGTGTATTTTTGTATATTTTCCTCTATTTTTTTGTTAATTCTTTTTTATTTGAAAATAACCTTATTCTCCAAGATTCCTGCTTAAAACTCAGTGTCACCTGCAAAATTCTTCTTCTCAAAAATATGTTTCTCAAACGGGTTTACTCAGTTTTAGAAAATTTTTTCTTCCTTGGTTCCTCCTGTATCTTGGACATATTGAAATTTTCTAATTTGTAGTTTCAATAAGGCTTTAGAAAGGAGAAATAGGTCTGTAGATTATTCCTTGTTCAAAATCTTCTGATATATCTGTCTTTATTGTCTCCAATTTGCACAGAAATGGCTTCTAGAAATAATTTCTATAATTAAATAGAGAATTACCATTCAACACATTGTTTCTTACCTTGTCCCCCAAGAGTCTTAAGTGCACAGTTTAATAAAGGTATTGTAAAGAGTTAGGGGAAAAGAAAGTTTTTAAGTTTGTTGAAAGAGGTTTTCCCAAGGTTTTGGCCATGGAACAATCAATACCCCATTTTTGCATGACATCTGTTAAATTTCTGCAAAATTTGTGTTCTTTGGAAAATACATTGGGGACTATTGACCTAACCCCAATTCTGAATTTTACTGATAGAGAAACAGACCCCTGAGAGGGGCTGAAGTTCTTAGAGAATGTTAGAGGGGAAGTTGAAACTAGAACCCCATATCCTGACTATTTGGCCTAAATGGTCATCTGTACCCTAAGATGGGTCATAGGATGGCAGGCATCATGAGTAGTGTTGTAAACCTCTTACTCCATTATGAGTTCTTCTTGGGTTGATTTGCTCAAACAGAGTTTTTTTAGATGTTATTTTAAAAATGGTATCTGTATCCTATTCTTATATAATAAATCTTAGGATATCTGCCCAACACAGCATGGCTATGACACTGGTACTTAGTAAATATGCTAAATGAGGATGGAAGTGAAAGCTCATAGAAGGGTTTAAGAGGAGGTTGATCACAGGAAGGAAGAAGGAAAGGGTCACAAAATGAAATCAAGTGAGAAGGAAAAACATGAAAAAAATAGAGGGTTGGGAAAAAAAGAGACTCTCTATGGAAATGAGACTTAGAGAAGAAAGGATGGCTGTAGAGGATGAAAAAAATCATAAAACTGAGTGGGAAGCTGTGATCTCAACTTGTAAACATGACCCATGAGGTTAATTCAGACGTCCTTGTCTAAATGATGGGGAAGACTACCAACTGCTGAGAACCTTTATGAACTCCTATCAAGATGTATTCGTTGCATGGGTTCATTAAGTTGATGAGGCAATTTCTTACCACCACAATAATAATGAGTGAGACAAATCTTGACCTCATCAAGGTTACATTCTTGTTAGGGAGAAGAGTTCAGACAGGGACTCATATAAAATAACACTAGGTAAAATTTGATCAGGGCCTCTGGTACTGGGAAAAATCAGGGAACAGGAAAACAGATCATGAAAAGTATGAGGCAAAATAAAGACTTAATGGGTGCCACATGAGGCATGGATAGGATTGCACCAGGTAGAGAAGGAGTAGGGCAGACCCATTTCAAGGTGATATGATGAAGAAAATGGGGAAGCATATGTAGCTGTGTTTTATGAAAGTGGGTTGGAGTCAAGGTGGGTATGTACTGGAAAGAGCATAGAGACATGGCCAGAAAGCCTTCAACCACACTGCGGTTCTTGGAAGTTTAGCTGAGGTTCTGACACTCCAGGAAATTGATGAGAAACTAGTGAACAATGTTTTATTTTGTGCAGAGAAATAGTAGCACTAGAGGTGATATGTAGGCATCGTGAGACGTGAAGACAGGAGAAAGATCTAGCTGGTAGAGGAGGAGGCAGTTTTGGAGAGACCACCACACCACTCAATATTGCCCATCAGACAGCTTGTGAGGAAAAGTCACAGAGACCAGCCACAGGAGACTGTTTCAATACAAAATCCGCCTGCATGGTTGAGAACCACAGCCTTGAAATTCCGTATGTGTGCATTTGATTTCCAGCAACCTGCCTAATTTGCAAGGGAACTTCAAAGCTTATTTTAGTCTCTCCATCTGTGAAATGGGAACTTTTTCTATATCAAACTGTTGTGAATATTTGCCGCAGTCTCTGGCTGGGCACAAATCACGAGCCACCACACAGCTTGTAGATTCAAACAGCAATTCTTTATTCCCAAACTCATACCGGCCATCTACAAACACGTTCTGGGTGAATCCACGTTCTCTGCCCAAATCCACACTCCACTGGGCTTCTGTCTCCCAAATATACTGTCTGACCCTAAGAACTCAAGAGGAAATCAGGCAGCAGGATACGCCCTATTCTAAAAGGGGGAACACCCTAATCTCGTATTATGCTAAACCAGGAACACCCTAAACACGGATCCGCCCTGGTCCTTGAGCAAGGTCACCTTTCAGGAGTCCTTCCACTAGACAGCATGGGAGTAGCTGGCAAGGAAATTGTCATACCTACTTGGCTGATGGCTCCCAGCATTTTCCCCCTTCTGATTAATTAAACAACAAGTAATGTGGCTTAAGGACCGTGCCTGGTAGGTTGTCCAATTCAACATATGGTTGTTACCCATCATTGGAAAACTGACCTTTAGGCGTCAGCCTCCTGTCTTAGGTTGATACCACTGCAACTGGATCATACCCGTCACTTACTACCAGTCCAGCATACAGCCATACTTGTGGATAGGTCTATGCACCAGTGGGGGGGTGAGATTCTTTGCCTCACCTCTGTTGGCCCCCAAATTTGGCCTTGGTGCTAGTGGGGGAGTGAGGTTAATGTGGCTTAAGGTCCGTTATCAGTTTTTAGGAACACCCACAGTGGCAAAATTTTGTAAGCAATGAGCTATAACATCTTTAGTTTTTTCTCCAGCATGAAGGGAGCCCATCAAAAATCCGGAAGAAGTATCAACTGTAACATGTAAATATTTTAATTTTCCAAATTCTGGCAAGTGTGTGATGTCCATCTGCCAAATATGGTTAGGTATCAGTCCTCTAGGATTGACTCCAAGATTAACTTGTGGTAAAAAGGTCACACAATTTTGACATTGTTTTATTATATGTCTGGCTTGTTCCTTAGTTATTTTAAAATGCTTTTGTAAAGTATTAGCATTAACATGGAATTTTTAATGAAAATTCGTAGCTTCTTCTAGTGTAGAGAAATATGTATGTCATTTGTAGTTTTATCTGCTAAATCATTGCCCAAACTAAGGGCTCCAGGCAATCCTGTATGTGCTCTAATATGTCCTATAAAGAAAGGATCTTTTCTGTCCCAGATTAGACTTTGTATAGTGGAAAACAAAGAGAAAACAGTAGAAGAAGGGGAAATCCTACCAGCATCTTCAAGGGATACTATAGCATTAACTACATACTGACTATCAGAAAATAAATTAAATACACAATCTTTAAACATCAAAAACTCTTGTAAAATTGCATTAAGCTCTACCTTTTGAGCTGATTGTTTGGGTACCAAAAATGTAAAAGTTTGATCAGGGGCAACTACTGCTGCTGTACCAATATTTGACCCATCAGTGAATATATTTGGAGCATTCATGATAGGGGTTTTTCTTGTCATTTTTGGAAAAACTACAGGATGCTTAGACCAAAAAGACAATAAAGGATTAGATGGTAAGTGATTATCAAATGAAACATTAGATTTACACATGATTATTGCCCAAGTATTTAACTCATTAGCTAACTCATCAATTTGATCCATAGTATATGGAGTAATAATTTTATTGGGAGAAATTCCAAACACTCCCTTCGCTGCTTTTATTCCTTTGAGTATTAATTGTCCTACAGCCTCAGGATACCTAGTAAGAATAGTGTTAGAAGAATAAGATAAATGTATCCACAATAATGGACCTTCTTGCCAAAATACTCCTGTAGGAATATTTTTTGTTGGTATTACAATAAATAATAAAGGCAAACTTATATCAATTCTATTCAAATGTATATTTTCCATATATGTTTCAATAATTTTTAATGCCTTTCTTGCTTTAGGAGTTAACATGCGAGATGAGTTTGGATCTGATGGATCTTTTAGAATATCAAATAAAGCAAAAAATCAAAATATTTTGCCAATAGTGATGGTAATACATAATTATTAATGGAAATAAATAGTTTAATTATTTATTAAAACAATAATTTTACAGTTTTAAAGCACTGAAAAAGAACAATGTCAATTTTCACAATGATGTCTTCCTTTAGCATCTTCTGCTCCCTCTTATTTCTTGGCAATGTTTAACATTTTTAATGTTTTGACTTTTCCAGAATGTCACAAATTTGGAATAACACAATATGGCATTTCAGACAATATTTTCTTTCTGGCAATATGTATTTATGATGCCTCCATATGTTTTCATGTTTGATATTAAATATTATTTTAAAATTTTTTTGAATGACCCTCCAGTGTATGGATGAATCACAGTGTTTACATTAATAACAAATAAATAGCTACTGAAGTCTCTATTAGCTGTTTCCTGTTCTTGGCAATCTCAAATGAAGAAGCTGTTGACATTTGTATGTGTGTTTTGTGTGGACATAGTTTTTAATTCCATTGAATTAACACTGAGAAATACAATTAGTGGGATGTATTAAGTGTATATTATAATTTTTAAGAAGCTACCAAACTGTTTTCCAGAGTGGCAATGTATGAGAGTTTTTCTTGTTCCCCAACATTGTCAGCTCTTGATTTTGTCAGGTTTGAAATTTTGTAAATTTTTATAGGCATGTTATATTGTAATTTATTAATGACATATAATATTTAGTATCTTTTCCTATGTTTTCCAAATATATAGTTTGTTTGCTGAGGAATTTATTTATTTCTTTCATTCAAACTTAAAACAATTTTATTAGGGTAATACTGAAATACAATAAACTATACATATATAACTCATATTTTGTCATGTTTGGACATATCTATTTACCAGTGTAACAGTGACCACAATCAAGTTTTTACATTGATAGTTTATGTATACGGTTCTTGGTGCCCTGTTGTAATTTCTACCTCCTGTAATTTCTCTTCCTCCTACCAGGAGGGGGGGACCAAACCAAAAACAAAAACAAAAAACAAACAAACAAACAAAAAACACTGACTGAATTTGTATTTTGATACATGATACAGTAAATTAGAAATCACACAAATTATTTGTCAGAGCCTTAGTCTGCATAGTTGGTGACCTTCAGACAATCAGTCATCCTCAAACTTAGTATACTCATCTGTAAGATCAGAAGTCTTCCAATAAGTACTCAAGATACTGGGCAGATAAGAACAAAGTAAATAATAAATCAAGAATACTGAATGACACAGAGACTGCTATTGAATTCTGCTATCCAGTTCTACCATCCAACCTTTAGTCTGGAGATGCAGAGCACATGTGGGTGTCTATACCTCCAGAGTTTCTTTCTTTTTAGCTTATTTTATTTGTTCTTTTTATATATGCATGATGATAAATTATATTTTAGCATATTATGCATACATAGAGTATAACTCATTTTATTCAGAATTCTATATTTGTAGTTCTATATAATACAGTTACTCTGGTCATTTGTTCAAATACAAAGATAAAAAATTTATGTCCAATTCCATAGTTCATTTCTCTCACCTCTGGCTATAATTTTATAGACTTCAATGTTTTTAAGATTTTTTTACTTATTGGTGTTATTGAGGTTGAATTCTCATAAGAGCGCCCATCAAAAAATAAGTTAAGTAATGATAATAAGTCAAGTATAATGTTGACATATAGTTACCACAATTACCTTGTTTTAAACATTTTAACTACTGATTTAACTAATGTAATCTATTAATCAACCACTTAAATGCTTTCCAAGCCCCTGGCAACAAACTCTCTCTTTTCTAACTCTATGATTTACAGATTTTGGATATTTAATATAAATGTAATTATAGCACAGGTGAAATTTCATGTTTGATTTTGTTGACTTTTCTTAATATTTTTTGTTAGATTTGTCAACAGGGTCACTTGTGTCAGTACATTATTTTTATTGCAGAATAATATTGAAACATATATATGGATGCTATATGGATATATATTTGTTTATATGAATATATCTTTATGTACATGTGCTTACTCAGACATGGATACATATAGATGCATAGACACATTTGTTTAATATTCTTGATAGAAATTTGGATTTTCATATATCTCCTAATGGAAATGGTGATGCCATTGATATTCATGTTGAAGTGTTTGAATATCTGTTTTCAGTTCAATTGAAAATATATCTAGAAATAAAATTGGTAGGTCATGTAGTACTTCTATGTATAAAATTTTAGCAATCATCAAATTCTTTCCTATACCTACTATACCATTTTATATTCTTAACAAAAGTGTGTGTGTCTTCCAATTTGTTCACATAGTGCCCAATACTTTGGTTTTTAAAATAATGCAGGCAATCTCTTGTTCGTAGAGTACTTTTTCATGGTATTTGTTGTATTTCTGTTTTTCAGGTTGTTGTTGTTGTAGTTTTAGTATAGGGAAATGAACCCTAAAGTGGTCCATCATTGAGATACCTGTTCTACCTGTTTTGTTCACAGAGTCTCATTAACTTACCAAAGGTTCCCACAAACTTGGAATAGTCCTGCAGACTCCTGAGTAGTTTTGATATGAGCTTGCACATATTAATAGACAGAAAAAGGAAAGCATAAATATTCCACTAATAGAATTTCACTGAAAAAAATATCAGGAAGTGTAATGCAGGAAGACAAAAAAAAATAGACCTATTATAAATGTCTAAGATACAAAGTACCCAAAATTATAAAAATTTATTATATGCAAATGGTGCCAGATATAGTGAAAATTAATGAAAATATTGGAAAATTGGTCCAGATGAAGAAAAAATATCCACAAGCTATTTGTTAGCTATTTGAATAACTTTGTTTGAATAGAAAATTTTAATCTTATTTTATTGATTTTTATCAGAGGTAAAAGGTTCTAAAATAAAGAATATTATTTTAATAAGAGTGACAAAGTTGCTTTTGATTAGTTTTGTCAGAAGCAGACCTGTTTTTTTTATCCATTTAATTTGCATAGTTTTTTTTTATTTGAGTGTCAGCATTGATCAGCACCAAAAGACTGAACATGCCATCACCATTTATCCCAAGCCTTTGAAGACATGTCAGGATAAGATAACTTGTCCACACTATGCCTATTAATAGTGAAATTATGGAGTCCAAAAAAAACTGGATATCAAAGCACATGATGAGCAGCAGAATGGTGTGAGTGGCTCTTTTTTCTGGGGAGCTTCATGGAGAAAATCTGGAGCTTTGTGGAAACATGATTTTTGTTTAAGTCTATGAAAGAGAATTATTATGTATCTGCTTGAAAGAACCATACAGTATCAAAACTAGAGATCACTGAATATCATCAGTGCAAGGAAGAGGCTCCAGTGCTTGTATCTCATAAGCAGGAAAGAACAGTGGTCAGTGAGAAATCGAAAACCAGGCTAGATTTTATTTTGTCTGGCCAAAGGATAAAAAAGTGTGTTTGTATAGGTGGACATGATGAGGATCATTAAGAAAACAATTAGCCACAAGATGATCTTTGTGGTTTATAATTTGAGGAAGGCCAACTAGGAGCCCTTGAGGCTGATGGTGATGGCCTAAAGCACACCCATCATGTGGGTGCTGCAGGTGGAGGGTCCCCTTATAACCTTGGCCAGGAAGACAATCATTTTGCATTTAAACTCACATGCACTGTCTTACACTTCCCAACAGTCTGTTGATACCAAAAGTCCCATGGTGAGGAGCATGAGAATGTGTGTTAGAGCCACATGGTGATGGGGAGGTCAGTTAATCTGGACTTGGCTTTACAAATATAGTGGCAATGTAAAGAAAAAGCAGAAATCTGTATGCTGAGATTCCAAGGCCAGCTTGAGGATAGAAGGTATTTCTTATGGAAATAAAACTGAAATATTTGTTCATCTTTATGGAAATTCCTGGAAGAAAAATAGGAGCATTTGATCACAAGAGAATTTTTATTTAAATGCTTTCAGTCAATCTATTATCCTCCATAATCTCTATAATTATCATTTACCAAAACAACAGAAAAATTTGTACATAAAATGGAGTCTTATTCGTGATCTTAATTTCAAGTCAAGAGCTGGTGTGGGGCTCTCTCTTCACTGACCTACCACAAAGAAAGCCCTTGCTGCATCCCAAAAAATGAAAGAAAAAAAGTAAATAAAAAGTAAGTAAAAAATGAATTTTAACTAAAACATATCTTATTCTTCAGAGGAATATTTTTGTTAACTCCAGTTAATCTCATGAAATTGCTCAGATCTTATATACATTATGTTTTCCTTTGTATCGTAAGTTATATTTAATGGTCAGTGTGTGTTTGATTTTCAATCTTCCCTGTAGGTTTCTTAAAATTAAAGATGGTGTCTTATTTTGCTTAGATCTACAGTATCTGAAATACTTTCGCTTACATAAAAATTGTTTACCACAAACTGTGGATTTCATATTTGGATAAGCAGAAATAGGAATATTGAGGTGGGGTTATAGCTAAGTGGTAAAGTGCTTCCCTAACAAGTATGAGGCACTGGGTTCAATCCTCAGAACCACATACAAATAAAACAAATATCTTGTGTCCATCTGTAAATAAAAAATACTTTTTTAAAAAAAATGATACAGAAATCTTCTATGGAAATGATCCCTACATGCCCATTTCCAAGTTTTTTTTTTAATTCAAGTGCTGAATTGTAAGAAATTACAATATTTTTTCATTCATCTACATGACTTTTATTTAAATTAGATCATATCAAATTTAGAACCTATCAAATTCAACCTGTCACATTGCAGTCAGATTATCCAGCATTAATGGAAAAAAAAAGTTAAAGAAAAATTGGAAAACTTGTTTGTATAATGTTTAAATATTTGTTATATGACATTCCTTATGTGACTTCTCTTACATTATATTCATTGAGGCACTGAAACACCCAGGGCATTGTTTCTTCTTTACAAAATTTGCCCATTTTTTCAAACTTAAAGTCATTCTCCTACCAATGGCTGCATTTAGATATTTGCAAACCAGTGTGAAAAACATCTCCAATCTTATGATCTAATTACCATTTCCTTCTTCATTTAAATCAAACAAATTCCTAAAAGTTTTGGTTTATGTACCTTGATGAATAAGCAAATGTGACTGGATTTAAACTACACATGGAAAATATTTTTTAGAAAAAAAAATAACTCAGAACACCATCAGTCAAGATTTGGATTGAAAGTAGAAGAGAAAATAGTTCTCATGAAAAAAGAAAACATATTTTCTCTAGGTTATTGTAAATTAATATTCTTCACTGCATAAAAAATATTGAAATTATAATGAATCAATTTGTCATTTAAGTTTAAGAAGCATTTATATATTTAATATAAGCAAGGGGCTAGGGTTGTCACACAGTCATAGCATGCTTGCCTAGCACTTGTGAGGCTCTGGGTTCAATCCATGGTACAACATTAAAAAAGCAAATTAAATATATTAAAAAATAAAATAAGCCTTTTCTTTATTATTGGGTATCTTATACATGACAGTAGGATATACTTTGGTATAATTATACAAGCATGGAATATATCTCATTCTAACTGGAACCTGACTTTTGTTAATTTATTTGATGATGTTATTCACTGTGGTAGATTCATATATGTGCCTAGTAAAGTTATGTGCACTTAATTGTGCTTAATGAAAATTCTCATAATTTTATTAAATATTTAAATGATTATACATTAGTGAAGAATAACTCTAAAGCTCATAAAACAGCTGGTAGGAGAATAGAATTCTAAAAATTTGTCAGTATCAAGAAAAAAAGTTGTTTAATAGAGGGGGAAGTTAGCACTATGAATTTAAATGTGCCTCTGGTTTTCTGTAATAATAGCACTCTCCCATGTCATGAAAAAGTAGCATGTTTTTATATTATCACAAACTTAAATTTATTCTAGTGTTTTAGTGTGTGTTCATATATTTGGTATTTTTAAAATTACAAAATTTAGTGTATCTACATAAAGCAAAACCAGTGTTGGAAAATTCTATTTTCAAATTCTATCTTCTTCCTCAAGGATTGTGCCTTCATAAGGAAGAACTCTAAAGCAACAAGGTCAACTAAAATATTTGCATTCCAGATCCATGTTAGATATAAAGAAATAATGTTTTCTGATATATAAAATAATAAACTGTAACCAGAATGTTGGGCCTATGATTGTGTATTCTAATATCACTATGCCAAACCATGAAAAAATAGTATATTTTCTTTTATTATAAACTTAAGTTTAATCTACTATTCTGCTATCTCCCTGCACCTCTAGGATATTTTAAAACATTTAAATGCACCTCCATTAAATATCTAAGCTGTAGTAAATAGCAAAATAAAGTAATTCTGATACAGTGTACCAAGAACCATTTTAAAGAATGTAATGTCTCTTATTTCATGTAAATGCATACTACACATTTAATATGAGGTTACTATTCAAAATAAGATAATATTAGATAGAAGTTTTAGCAGATGAGTCTGTGAGCTTAGGAATTGCCAAAAGTGGTTTTTAAAATATTTCTACTTCAAAAATTAATATAAAGCTAGAAAATGCCAATGTTTTAAATTATTATACCTTGTGAATCTTTATGCTGGAAAAATCATTCATGTAAGACAATAACATTTGTTATATTATAAATTATAATAATACTATCAATTTAAAGTTATATACTGAGAATTCACATAAATTGTTGTGCTATGGAAGTTCAAAGAAATCTTGTTGCACATTAGGAATAAATACCTGTGTATTGGTTATGAAGCATTAAAAGTCAGACCTCAAAAATGCATTCCTCCAGTGCCTACCTCAGAGCCTCCATTGCTTCTTTTCCACTGTGATTTGGAGCTAAGACTTCCAAGATGAGGTTATATGGGAAAGCTTTAGCTCATTTTTTAGTAGAGTGATAATTTTGGTCTTGTATATGAAGTCTGACAGAACCTGTCTTTCTCAGAGGGCATAACTAAAGGAAAGACTATACTTCTTCCAATTTCAAACAATGGTAAATAAGCAGCATCTATATGGAAACTTTTTTGTGTTTCTAGCTCTCATTTTCTAAGGTCAGAGGAACCTGGGCTGCTCTTTACACAGCATTCATAGCAAACAAATATAAAGGCTCACACATGTACCCCTAATAGGTGAGGTTTTACACAAAATAACTAACCAAACTGATATTATTTGTGCATGAAAATATAAATTTTTCAGATCTGTCTGATGAAGCAGCTCCAAGTAATAACACACCAATAAAAATATGAGTTTTGATGTCTAAATACTTTGGTTGTGAGAAGAAAATATGGGAAGGATTGTGGGATATCTTGTCCTAGAACCAAAGCCAGTAAGGAAGCAATGATTGGAGGTTAGAAGAAATCAGAAGAGAAAATGAGGAATAAAAGAAAGAACTCATGACAAATGAGGTTGTTGTGGTTGATTTGGAGATAAGGTTTCTCCAAGTTGCTCAGGGCCTTGCTAATTTGCTGAGTCTGGCCTTGAACATGTTATCTTCCTGTCTCTTCTCAGCTTCCCAATCTGCTGTGATTACATTTGTGCACCATTATGCCAGGCTATGCAGTTGTTTAAGTATGGGGAAAAAAAACACTAATCTAGAATAGCCACCATTATGTGTTTGTTACAGAATAGTTCCAGTACTCCAAAGACCTCCAATTTTTACACTTTCCTAGTTGCCCTGAGTCTCTGACAATCATAAATCTTGTTATTGTCTGTTGTTTTGCTCTATCCAGAGTGTCCTATACTCAGAATAACATAGATGTGGCATTTTATCCCAGATGTTTTCCCAATCAAGGTGTATTTATCATGCCTCATCATCTTTCCATATTTGTTTGCTTATTAGTGTTTTTTGCCTGAATCATGTTCCAATTTATTGATGAGTTCCTTTTTTGATTAATAATATGTAAATACTTACTAAAAGATAACTTTACTACTTTATGTTCTTGCAAACTATGAATAAACAAATTACATTTTTTGTATGTGTGTGTGTGTGGTGTGTGTGATGTTGGGGTGAAACCTGAAATCTCTTACTTGCTAGGCAATTTCTCTACCAATGAGCCACATCCCCAAACAAACTAACAAAAAAATCATCAACCTTTGCATGCAGAATTTTATGTAGACTGCAGCTTTCCACTCCAATAAATAAACATGTATTATGTGGTCTGCAGATATATGGTAAGACTGAGGCTTTAAAAAAATTGTCAAACTATCTTTCCAGATGAGCTGTACAATTTTGTGATCCCTTTAGCCATAAATAAGAGTTACACTTGTTCCTCTTCCTTTGCCCAGCAGTTTTTATTGTTAGATTTTGGAATTTCAGCCATGCTTATGAGTGCATTACTTGCAATCCAGTGTGATCCATGATGTTGAACATATTTTCCTGTCCTTGTTTGTCATCTATATTTGTTGGTATGTCTCCTTAGATCTTTTATTAATTAAAAAATAGTTAAAACTGACATACAATAAACTATACACATTGAATAATCAATACATTGATAATTTTATATATTTGTATCTACATAAAACCATCATCATAATCAAGAAGTGAGCATTGACATCATACCCAACATTTTTTTTGTGCCCTTTTGGAAATTCTGCCTCTTCCCTCCTCCTTCATATAGAAACATCCGAGAACAAAATTTTTATCATCATAGATAAAATAATATTTTGCATTTTATATAAGTAGCCATATTACTGGTCTGCATAGAAGGTGAACTTCGAAAAATCTTCCTTAATTTAGTCATCTGTGAAAACATAACCCTGCCTGGCATGGAAGCACAGGACTGTAATTTAGGTGTCTCAGGAGAATGAGGCAGGAGGATGATAAGTTCAAGGCCAGCCTCAGCAGCTTTGTAAGTCGCTGAGCAACTTATCAAGAGGCTGTCTCAATGTGAAAAATATAAAGAGCTACAGATTGGCTTAATAGTTAAGCAACCCTAGGTCAATCACTGATAGCAAATTAATATAAAAGGTGAGAATTTCTTCAAGCAGAATGTGAGACCTTGGAGAAAGGTAAGGATTAAAGTATATAAAGAAACTGATATATGTCATGATATATAGTAGGCTTCAAATTTCTGGAGTTACCAGCCAAGATTTAAGCCAGGGATCCAGAGTACCTAAGGGAATGTATAGATACCCAGTGCTTTTATTTCACCAAGAGCTGGTATTCCCTAAAATTAAGTAGACTTTAAGATTTTTTGTCATTATTTTCTGGGGTTTTGTTTGTTTATTTGTTTGTTTAATTTTTATTTTAAAATCTGATAATAGTGATTCATATTACTGCTGTTGAATACTTTTATCTTATTCCTAATATTTTAATCACTACAACAAAACCATGTATTCATTAAATAAAACCTCTTCCCCCCTGGCTTCCCAGGACCTGGCATCCAGCACTTCATTTGGGTCTGTGAGTTTACATGTCTCTGACAGTTCACTTAAATGGAATTATGATATGTATATATGGAAAGCAGTATATATATATATATATATATATATACTACTTTTTTACTTAGTTTGATATTTTTGAGATTTATCTATGTTGTAGCATGCACATATGCAGAACACATTTTGACTATTCACTCTTTAGTTCATGGATTTCGATTGTTCTCACTTTTGGCTAGCATGAATGGTGCTGCCATGAACATCATATGCGAGTGTTTGTGTGTATATTTCAGGTCATTTGTGTATAAGACTGAGAGTAGAGTTGGTAGATCATGTGATAATTCTATATTGAATTACTGAAATATCAAATATTTCAGTATACACTGTATATTGTATACACTGTATGCCATACTACATTTCCCAGAAATTTATTGAAGTGCCAATTTCTCCAAATTATGACCAACTGTTTTTGGTTTTTTTTTTTTGTTTTTTCATTTGTTTCTTATATTGAGCTTTCCTGTTGGGCTTAATGTGACATCTCACTCATTGTGTCAATTTCTTTTTTTGCTAAATAGGAAGCTGAGGATGTAGCTTAGTGTCAAAATACTTGCTTAGCATGTTCCAGGCAGGTTGTATTTCCAAGTCTTACTACCAGAAAAACAATGGTGTAGAGATTTGAAATCAGGGACACTCGACTTCTGAACTCTTTCCCATTCCTTTATGTTTTTTGAGTTGAGAAACAGTCTTTTCAAAATTTTGAGGGTTGGCCACCAACTTGCAATTCTGCTGACCTAGCTTCTCAAGTTAATGGGGAATATAGGTGGGGAATATAGGTGGGTAATATGCACACATTGCTGCTAAAATATTTTAAAGAGAGGTCACTATGTAACAATTTTTGAAGATGAAAGGGACAGTGTACTTAAAATAGGAATTCATCAAAAGAATTATCAACAAATTGAAATAAGAAAAATAAAAACAACCATAGCATAATGGTGTGATATACAAAATAAGTAGAAACCAAATAAAGTCACAAACACAATGAAGACATAGGGAGAAATAATACACAAGACCCTTCAGAGACATACAGGTTATTTTGATCTCATATAATTTTTTTGTTAATGTACAATCATTATTTTTTGTACAAAAAATAAACCTAGAGCGGGTTGAACACAGAACTACATCCCCAGCCTCCCCCGCCCCCCTTTGGCACAGGGTATCACTAAGTTACCCAGAGTGATCTCAAATTTACAGTGTTCCTGCCTCAGTTGAATGAGTACCTGGACCTGCAGGTGTGCTCTAGATGCCTGGTTGTGGAATAATTTTAGTAAAGCTATTTATAGATTAAAAAAAGTACTGCCTGAAGTAGGCCTTTATTAAAAAATAAATTCTAAGATATAAAACAAAGCAAGAAAGAAAATATTAATGTCTAACCTACAAAATAATAAAAAGTTGTATAAATTCATAGATGTAAATCAAGATACTGATACAGATGTATAGTAAATTTGTACACACATTCTACTAGTGATGTAAATTTCAAAAAAATGAAAACCTATAAAAGCATTTAATAAATATTTTTTATTTCAAAGGAATATATGTGTACATATATATAATTTTATCTAATATATTAGATATATTATATATATATTTCATGAAAATGATTTATCTAATATATATATATATATTATATATCTCATTAAAATAATTTTATATAATGTATATATTATATATATTAGATATCTCATTAAAATAATTGTTTCTAATATATATATTATATAATTATATAAAATTTTATATTTGATAAAATTATTTTAATGAGATTAGCAAATTTGCTTTAGATCAATTTTAACAGAAACTCACCTTTTTCTCCATTTGGTTTGAACAGCTTTTATTATTTGAGCATCAGCACTGATCAGTTTTAAATGACTGAGGATGCCATATTCATTGGCAACAACATTGTGGATGTTCAAAAACATGGGGTCATTTCTCCACATCATTCTTTGAACAATGACATGATTCTATCCATACAGTACAGGATGGCAAAACAGCTAATGAGCAGAATGGTGTAAGTGGCTCCTTTTTTTTCCTGGGGAGCTGCTTAGCAAAAACCTAGAGCTATGAAGAGCCATGGATCATTGTTTATGTCTATACAAGAGAATTACCATGTGTCCACTGGAAAGAACCACAAGGCCTACAATGAAGACAACTCTCAACAACATCATAGAGAGATAGAGGCCCCTGTGGATATAACTCATGGGAAGAAAAGAACAGTGATAATTGAAACAGAGAGACCAGGCTGGGTCTTATTGGGCGTGGCTACAATATAGAAAAGCAAGTTGCTATAAGTGGACATGGTGAGGATCCATAAGAAAACAATTAACCACAGGTTGGTATTTGTGGATTTAAATTTGAAGTTGGCCAAGTAGGAGACAGTGGGGCTGGTGGTGATGGCCTGAAGCATACTCAGGACACAGAAAGAGAACTACTTTGCATTTGAAGTCACCTGGAATGTCCTGTACTTCCCAAATATTTTTATATACCAAAAGTCCCATTATTTGGAGGATGAAGATGTGTTTTAGAGCCAAGGTGGTTATGGGGAGGTCCCTGAGCCTGGGCTTGTGACCAAGAAGGACATGGGGAATGTGGAGGCAAAGCAGAAATGTGTTTGCTGAGATTCCAATGCAAGCCTGGGGATAGAAGCTGTTACTTCTTATGGCAATATAACTGAAACGTTGGCTCAACTTCATGGAGATGTTGGTACAAATGATATGTTTCTAGAAAAAAAATCTGGAGGGTTTGACATTAGTAATATTTTTATTGACATGTTTCCAGTCTTCATCTCAACCTTTAAGTCCTTAGAGCATTTTACTTAGATATTCTTATTTAAATTGGACAGACTGCGATTTCCCCTTTCAATGTCAAGTCAAGTTATGGTGTATGACTAGGGGCAGAGGACTTTCCTAGAGTGCAGGAAGCCCTGCTTCCATGCCAGCACTGAAATAACTAAATTAGTAAATAAAAATAATCCCACTTAGCATCATTCCTCCATATCATTATTTTGTATATCTCAGCTGAGCTGCAAACCAGTAGTACAAACTTTGCTTTCTTTTATATTATAAATTATTTAATTTAATTGGTATTGTTCATTTAATTTTATATTTTTTCATGTAGGCTTTCTACAGGGGAAGACATTGTTCTATCTGAATTTGGATGTGCAGATTTCAGAACACAGTTGGTTACATAAGTATTGGTGAACTACAACTCTTCGTGTCCATGTTAGACCAGTGGAAATAATAACCTCCTAGGTAAACAATACCAGCAGCCCCAAATCTCATGGGTTATTGAAGCAAATCAGAATTTTCAGGAATGTATTAGTATGCATTTTTCTCCCTGTGAGTAAACTACTTTTGTCTCAGTGAACACTGTGAATAAAATTGAATACTGATAATCTTTTTTTATAGCATTGTTGGAGTAAGCAAGTGAACATATGAAAGAATTTAGAAAATGATTGACATAATTTAACACAATATGGAATTGTTAATTATTTATTTATGTTATTAGTATGTAACTCTGCCTAGGGAGAATTCTTAAAATAAAATAAAGATTTCACATCTTACAAAAAAATCTAACACTGAGATCTTTTGCACATATTGTTCATTGAATACAAAATCTATTTGAGATTTTTTAAATTTTTCACTTCCATCAAGAAGTACCTTCCGATGTTTTTAATTCTTTAATGAGAAACAGACTACAGCTTTTATGACCCCCTTCTACATTATCAGTAGTATTAAAATGAACATTTTATGTTTTTATTATTTCTCCCCTGTGTATTAAATAAAATAGCTCCATCATCTAAATGGAACTGGGGCATTCTTTACAGAAACCATCCCTCATGCTCTAAAATTTGTTTAACTAATTAGAGGTAGAAACTTCTATATTCAGAACTCCTTAAGTTCATCTTTTATATGTAGATCTCAGAGTTCTGCATGTACATGGTGAAAATCACGCCTAATAACAATGTTATGACTCCAACTCAGGCACTTTTCTTAATATCTTTAATGAATGCCCTAAAGGTTTTGATTTGTAAAACACTATGAAAGTGGTAAAAACTGTGAAGAGTTTTGAGATAGAAAGTAAGAATCACAGAATTAATGATTTTTTGATCTACTGTCTTATTTTACCCAAACATATTTTTAATAGAAGGCAGAGTTATTAAGAGTCTCTATTCTTGACAAAAATTCATAAACCAGGCAAAACTATAGAAAGAAATACAGAGAAACACAGTGGTCTCAGTCCCAGGAATCCCCAGAGTCCCTATGTGGAAAAACAGTACCACCTGAGCAGGATTAAGATCAGGAGACATTGATATTTAAGTTAAGTGTTCAGTGTTGAATTTGAAGCTATATCTAATGATAAGTGAGCTAACATTATTATTATTATTATTATTATTATTTGGTATTGAGCTAATACCCAGGATGTTTGTGTCTTTTCTGAAGTAAGAAAACAGCAAAGAGCACTGCAGAATTAGGAGCTAAAAATTAGGATTACTGTCATATATACCAGGTGAAGGTGTGTTTAAAATCCAAATGGTGAATCTCAGGATGTTTGTGTAGAAATCAACAAAGTAGAACTTTAATCAAGAAACTCATCATTTCACTTGCCTCTGAGTAGAGAGCTGATGAAAATAACTTAACCACACTATGTAAATGCAATTCCACTTTTGATTCAGGGGAAAAATATATTCCAGACTTTGGTAGAAGGACCTGTCAAGTTTCAAATTTTTATAGTGCTCTTGGCATATACATGACTAAGGATGAAAAGGGGCTTTCCACCATGAGTAATGTTTAGAAAACATAGAAGTCATCTCATACAGGTGGCTGTTTTATGGATGATGCTACAATATTCACTCCCACAGACATACCTTAAAACGTATTCACTGAGGTGCTGAAAAACACATGAGTGTTCAGGGACAGCTACCCAAGCCACTGAGTCTCCTTCATGGAAACTCTTCCTGTTTCCCAAACTTAAGTTATCCTTCCACAAAAGCCTGAATTTAGATATTTGAGAACCACACTGAAAAACATCTCTCATTACTATAATCCAGTTACCATTTACTATTTCTTCAAATTCGCACTATTTCCTGAAGGAGATTCTTGTCTTACCTTATATGAACATCCAAATATGAAGTCTGTGGTTATTTCATGACTGGTTTGGAATTGTACTTGAATAATATTTTTGCAAAGGAGTTTTTTTAGTTATAGGTGGACACAATACCTTCATTTTTTAAAAATCTTTATGTGGTGCTGAGGATTGAAACCAGTGCTTTATGCATGTGAGTCCAGTGCTCTCTATTGGAGCCACAATTCCAGCCCTGTGAAGAAGGTTTATAATTGAGAACATCTTTATTTGACATTTGAAAGGAAGAGAAATCTGACAAGAAAAAAATACTGTTTTCTCTATTATAAATTGTTCATATTTGTTACAAAATAGTCAGTGATATTTTAACAAAAGAACTTGTGTTTTTATTTCTAAAGATTTCAGTAATGTTACATAAGCCCAATACACTTACTATTTAAAGAGTTATAAGGTATGCAAAATTATGGTATTAAATTTTTATCTTTTCCCCATGATAATGCATTAGTAATAAATTACTCTAAAATAAAAGTAAAGCTAACGGACGATGGAAATTCCAGGTGTTTTTCAAGTGTCATGAAAAGATGTTTTCTTATGTATAATTTACTATCTACTTCTCCAAATCCCTGTTTGTTTGTTTTTTTTTTGTTTGTTTGTTTTTGCTAATTTGTTTTTGTAGCTGACATTTAATTTTGGGGTTATTTGCCTCTGAGCTCCAATCCCAGTTCCTTTTTTATTTTTATTTATTTATCTATTTATTTTTTTGAATCACCAAATATTTTCCTTTATTTCTTTCCATATTTTTATTGGTACATTATAATTGTAATTGTACATGTTTGTGTGATTTGTTGTGACATAGTCCTACAAGCACACAAACATAACAATGCAATTTGGCCAGTATCCCTCCCTAGCACTTACTTCTTACATCCCTCCCCCTCCCCCTTTGGTACCTTTCCTCTACTGATCTTCCTTAGATTTTTAAGAGATCCACTCCAACCTTTTTTTTTCCCTTTTTCCCCTCTAGCTTCTATATATGAGAGAAAACATATGACCCTTAACCTTCTGAGTTTGACTTATTTCACTTAACATGATGGTTTCATTTTTCTGCAACAGAGTTCTGGTGATCACTAAGTTCCCTTTCTAGTCCCTGATGTACACTGAATGACGTTGGTTCCTATACTATTTTTTTCTGCTTCTGCGTGCTACTTTAAATGATTCCAGTATTCTCCAACAAACTTTAATATTCTTACAACTTGGAGTCTTTTATTTTTTATTTGTTGCATGTAACTGAGAGTAATAACTAATATGATTTTCATTGTTGTTCTCCCCTTAGGACTGTAAAATTACATCTACCTTGTTGCTTTCTTTATTTTGGTGATATATTCATATGTAAAACATATTTTTAATCTGAAGATCCTCTAGGTTGGGATCATGTGTTAGCCTTTTTTTATTTTCTATTTTGATGCAAATTCTCACTATGTTGCTTAGAGGCTGGCTAAGTTTTGAGACTGGTCTCAAACTTCTAATTAATCTGCTTTAATATTCAGAGTTACTAAAATGACTGGCCTATGTCATATTCCCTGGCCATGGGACATTTTTAAAAAATCATAAAGGTGAATAATATATATATATAGAGAGAGAGAGACAAATACATATATAGATATATAAATGTTGTGTGGAGAGAAAGATATATATATATATATATATATATATATATATATATATATATATATATCTTTATATATAAATATATATATAGAGAGAGATATACATATATAGATAGATAAACATATATAGATATATAAATATTGTATGGAGAGAAAGCTATATACACACACACAGATGTATATATATATATATATATATATATATATATATATATATATATATATATATAGAGAGAGAGAGAGAGAGAGAGAGAGAGAGAGAGAGAGAAATGTTGTATGGAGAGAAAGACAAAGTAATTGTGATATAAACTACCTTGGATAATTTCAAAACAATGAAATTTTATTTGCTTTATGTAAGTATACTACATATTTTTATGTGAATTTAGTAGTAAAAATAATATAATATTATGTAGAAGTTTTAGTAGGTGTATCTTTGAGAGAACAAATTTCTAAAAAAGGATTTGAAACATTAAAGATCTAGAAATTTATGTACAGGTAAAAATACCTTGCTGTTAAATTATTCTTCTTCAAGAATTTATGTACTTTAAAAATCACTCATGTAAGATAATAATACTTATAATATTATAAATTACAATAATTAAAAAACAATGAAATTTTATGTAAATAATAACTCTGCTAATATTAAAGGAAGTAGTGTATCACATTAAAAACAAATACCTGTGTCCTGGTTATGATGTAGTAAGAGAAATATTTTAAAATTCCTTCTTACATCCCCTAACTAGAAGCCTCCTTTTTCTTCTCTTCCACTCATATTTGGAGCTGAGGCTTTCAAAGTGAAGTAACATGGAACATAGAGATTTAGCTGATGTCTCAGTAGCCTGGTAGTGTTGGTGATGCATCTGAAGTCTGACAGTATCTGTCTTCGAGTAGTTAGAGAAGGTGTCCTCAAAGGAAAACAAAACAAAACAAACAAAAAACCCTACTTGTTCCATCATCAGACAAATGTAAATAAGCCCCAACTGGATAAAAACATTTTTTGTGTGCAGCTCTAATTTTGTAAAGCAAGAAACCTTGGATTATTTTTTGGGGGGGTGGTTGATAATCATAGAAAACAGATCTTAGTTCTCTTTGGTTAAATTTATTCCTATGTATTTTATTTTTACATACAAATGCAAATAAAATTATTAAAAATTTATATTGGTTTTCTCATTCCTGGTTATGGTTATATAAAAGATGATTTTTTAGTATTTATCTTATAATCTATTATTTTGCTGAGTTCATTATATAGGATCTGGGAGTGATATTTTTTAACCTAGATTCTTTGGGATATTCTATATAAGGGATCATGTCACCTGCAAACAGGGGTAGTTTTACTTCTCCCTATTGAATTTGAATGTCTCCTCTATTTCTTTTTCTTGCCTAATTGATCTACCTAGAATTTTCAGTACAAAGTTGTGCAGAAGAAGGAAAAGAGGTTATACCTATCCAATTTCTTTATGGGGGAAAATTTTTAGTTCATCACCACTCAGGAAGATGTCAGGTGTGGGTTTTTATAAATATGCTTTATGTTGAAAATCTCCTTTTCTTTACCTAGTTTTCTGAGTTTTTTTAAAGTACTTATTAACAAATCTTTTCAAATATCTTTTTCATATCAATTGAAATGATTGTTGATGTTTTTTCCTATGTTAATTTGGTACATTACATTTATTGATTTTTCTAATATTGTATGATCATTGCATTAATATGATAATTTCTTTTGGAAACTATTTATTCCAAAAATTCCTTAGTTCACATTATTCTTGGTTTTGAATATTTTATGGGTTTTGATAAATATATAATTATATTATATTTTTTTGCTTTGGTATCAATATAATTCTGCTTTATGGTATCAATTAGAAAATATACCCTACTAATTTTCATTTGTAAGAGTTTGAGAAGCATTGATGTTAATTCTTCTAAAGTTTAATACACTTTACCAGTAAACCCATGCAGTATTGGAATCTTTTTTTTTAGAAAGTTATTGAAAATTTCTTTGATTTTTACAATACTTACATATCTGTTCAATTTTTTTATATCCTCTTTTATCATATAATTTAGAGCACAATGGGTATTATGATCAGGATCATTTTACCACTGAGTTTCATACAAGCCATTTTAATTTTTAATGTTGAGACAAGGTATCATCAATAGGCTGTCAAAGATGGCCTGAAATTTTCCATCATCTTGTCTTAGCTTCCTGAGTTTCTGCAACTACAAGTGTGTACTACAGATTCTTCCTCAAATTTACTATTTTTTCTAAAAGGCAATTTTGGTAATTTATATGTTTCTAGGCAATGTCTTTATATTCATTTCTGATTTTAGTTTATTTGCATCTGTGTCTTTGTTACAGTGTGCTTAGGTATAATTTCATCAATTTTGTTGACATTCTTAGAGTCAATTTTTGGCTTTGTGCTTTTGTTTTTCAGTTTTTCTGCTACCTGTGTTATTTATATCTAATCTTTACTATTTTCTTACTTTGGCTAAAATTGGGTTCATTTGTCTCTTCTTTTTAAAATTTCTTGAGGTGTAAAATTAGGTTATTATTTTGATATCTTTCTTCCATTTAATGTAGGCTTTCACAGTTAAACAATGGTAAGTGAATTCTATTAACATTGTGTAATGACCTTTTCTCTAGAGAGATTTTTGAATATATATTTTAGTTGTGGATGGACACAATACCTCTACCTCATTTATTTTTATGTGCTGAGTTTCAAACCCATGTGAGGAAAGCACTCTATCGGTGAGCTTCAACCCCAGACTGAGACACTTTTTGATGTACAGTCTAGTTTGTGTGATGTAAGTATATTCTATTCTTATTTGAATGTGGAAACCTGAGTAAATTGCTTATGTTCACATTATTTAATCACTAAGTGCTGATTAGTTTATGCACTCCTTCCCCAAACAAATAAAAAAGCAAAAACCAATAAACCTCTCTTCTTTGGGAACTCACTACTTTTACTTAATAGACAAGCAAACCTGGGCATGAGCTCATGTTCAAATTGTGCTACAGTTAATCTAGAAACAAGATGTTATTTAAGTCCAAGTGGTGTAAGTTGGCTCTGCCTCAGTTTGATAGTTTATGATCAGTGCAGGGTGACCCAGCTGTGCACACAGCCCCAAAAAGCCACAGGATTAGCTGCTTCCTCCCTGGCTATATGCAAACAAATGGTCAGCTGCACCTGGTGTCTGCAACATTTTCTACATAGAAATACTCATTATGTAAACAGGGATGATTCAGTTTCCTTTTTTCCTATGTAGGCACCATTTTTTCTGTCTCTTTCTGCTCTGAGAAGAACTTCCAATGGTACACTGAATAAGAGTGGTAAAAACCAGACACTTTGGTCTTATTTCTGGTCTTAGAGAAAATGATTTCAGAATTTTTCCATTCAACATTTCCCCAGTATGATGTTGACTATGTGTTTTTATTATGTAGGCAGCATTTTTCATTGTTCTTTATCTGTTTTAAGAGGTTTTATTATGAAGAAATGTTGAGTTGTATTGAATATCTATTATTGGGATATTCCAATGGTTTTTGTCTTTCATTCTGTTGAAATAAAACTTTACATTATTGATTTCTTTATGTGTAACCATCTTTGCATTCTTATGGTCAATTCCATTTAGTTAGGGTGTATAATATGTTTTATGTGCTGTTAGTTTCAGTTTGCTTGTATTTTCTTGAGAAGTTTTGCATCTATTCTCATCAGGGGTATTGAATTGTAACTCTTTTGGGTAGTTTCTGGTTTTGTTATGGGGATAATGATAAAATCCAAGTTCAAGGACAAATGTATTAACAAAAATCACAATTTTATTGAAAGATAAGTGAATTAAGCAAAGAGTGGTTTTTAACATAAAAGCCCATGATCAACCTAAACATGCCAGAGGATCATGAATGCTATATACAAAACGGTACAAAGAATGGCAGCAGGTACATTTCCATGTACATTTTATGCTTATCATCCCACTTCCTGTTTGACTTCACCAATAAAACATAAGCACAAAGATGAAATTAATAATTGCATAAGGCCCCTCTGAGCATAGAGCCATGTGTGATTATATAGGTTGAATATCCATGCAGCTGCAGTCTCTCTCTCTCTCTCTCTCTCTCTCTCTCTCTCTCTCTCTCTCTCTCTCTCTTTCTCTCCAAAACAGAATACTAGCCATGAATTACACCCTCTTAACAAACATTTAAGTGCTAAAACATTGACAACTCTAGACCTAATGATATACATAATTTTTTTAGAACTAAACACATTATAGTTATACCCATTGTCCCGTGTCACTTCTGCACCAGCCTCTAGTAACCAGATATTTATTCTGCTCTGATTTTCTGTATTTGACTCTTTAAAAACTTCTTTATTGATGGATCTTCTAAATTGTGTTCTTCTTCTCTTGCTCAATATTTTTTCTTGGCTAATGAGCTCCCATTCCTTTTCTTGTCATAAATGCTGGTGTTACCTTATTTTTAAAGTCTGAATAATTTGCTACATGCTCGTTAGTCTTCTATCTATGAATGTTAGGTATCCTTACATCTTGACTATTGGGGGTAATGCTGTCATGATTCTGGAAGTCCTAATATTTTCTATAAATCTTGATTTCAATTCACTTGTATACACATATTCTGAAGGGGTTAGGCTTCTCTATTTTATATTTCTACCAACATTATACAATTATTACAATTCCCCATATCTGCTTTATTAGGCTTCATCATTTGTTTTCATTTATTTTTGATAGCCTCCCTAATTCATATGAGATTGAATATCACTCTGGGCTTTATTATTTGATTTTTTTATTGACAAAATATATTTGTATATGTTTGTGGGCTACAATGAGGTTTTATTAATACCACAAGTGGGCAGAGTGTCCCCAGAAAGTTCTTTGTCTAGGATTTTTACATTCTTAGCAAAGAATTGAAGAAGTTACAAGAGGTTGGCAGGCAAAGCAGAGGTTTACTGAAAGTAAAAATATACACCCTGGAAGAGCAGAGTGGGCTGAGTTGCAAAATAGCTCAAGGCCCCATCTGCACATAAAGTGGAGTTTGCTTTTATTATGTGGCCCTAGTTCTTCTCATTCTAACCTGGGTGTACCTGAAATTTCTTGGCACTTGTATACACAGCTAAATTTGACATCATTTCTTCTCTAGTGCCCATGCATAAATTTTTTCCTCAAAGCCCAGATAAAGCATTGAGAGGGAGAAATCCACAGTGTTCATGATATGTTAAGTAGAAACATGTTAACTTTAGGTTCATCTCTTGGATTATTCACATGTCCAATATAGAAAACCTTTCCTTCATGGTCTTGATTTCCCCTTGTGGTTATCCATCTTCTTCTCTTTAGCCCTTAAATGCCTTAGTTTTCCCTCAAAGAAAGAATGTAGGTGGGGCTGAGGGGCCCTAGTCATTTCCCATGCTTAGCTCCCACCTACAACTGTGACAGTACAGATTCATTAATCAAGTTTGATTAGCACATTTCTCATGTTTTTAATGTGCATATCCCTGAGTATTGCTGATAGAGAGCATCAACAATGCTTTTTTGCTTTCTTTACATCTTCCCTGGGGAAGTAATCTCTTCAGATAAAAGATAACTCTGTTATTTATGCATTTCTGTAGAATTCTAAGAGTACTTTCTTTTGGATATTAACCATTGTGTTATATGTAGTTTGTAAATATCCCCCACATATTTTAGAGATTGTCTCTTTGCCTGTTTCCTGTTTACTTTGCTACATGGAACCTTTTGATTTGAGTAACATACTGTTTATCCATGTCTACATACATTTCTTGTCTTTTTGTATTAGTATCTCTCTTTCCTGTTTCATAACTTGGGGACTAGAAAATAGATTGCCTTTTCCCACCATAACTCAGACAGCTTATATAACACACCCACCAGAGTAACAAACTAGTTCAGACTTCAAAGATGCCACCAGAAGATCTAAGGAATAGCTATCTTCCAAATTAACAAGTGAATCACAATTTCGTTACAGGGAGTACCTGGCAGGTAGTCTTTGAATCCCGGATTTTGAAAAAAAATCCTTTTTTTCTGTCAGGAATAGGGGCTCATGCTTATAATTCCAGTGGCTTAGAAAGATGAGGCAGGAAGATTGTGAGTTCAAAGCCAGCCTCAGTAAGGGAAAATAGGACTGCCTTGAGACTGAGAAACAGGCCTGATGTGGGCTGTGGGTCCAATATTTATAGGAGGGCTATATCAGGGGATGGACTGGAGGTAGGTTCAAGGTGGAGCTTAAAAATTCAGGTCAGTTTTTCTTCAATGTGCTTTTTCTTCATTTTACAAACGAATGAACAAGGCTTACAACTACGTTTTCTGCATCTCAATGGCTTAATTCTTCATTTTAATGACCTGAGAGTGTTTCCTTTAAAATTTTATATTTCTCTCTTTTTATACTAAATCCCTATATCTGAACCTTAAGCTGCCCAGTCAACCTCTTAAATTAGCATGGTGTCTTCTCAAACTCAGACAGCTGCAAGTTAAGCCAGAGGGAAGCCCCCTACAGTGAAACCCTTAAAATTAGATAACTAATTTTAGGGCCAGAAAGAACTTCTAAAACGACCACTATTAGCCATAAATTGCTGAAATTGTTCTCCTCCTCTCCTTTCACCACCAATAAGGGGAATCAAGTGAGCTCAAGCTCACCTGCCCTGGGAAGTACAGCAACGTCTGTTCAGCCTCTGTGACACAGACAAGGATAAAAAGCTCTGTAGAGTTTTTTCTAGCTCACTTGACTCAAACAGAGGAAACAAAAAATCACTTTTTTACCCCAAACAAAGAAAGGTGGGTTCAATATACTCCTGGACACTGAAATTAAGATGAGGGGGCACAACACAGAAAGAAAGACTAGGGAGAGTCCCTGGGATCCAGATTGCTGAATGGAGATCCCAAAACCAATAAGACGGAAGCTATCTTTATATCCAGCAGCATAGAGACTAGTAGGAAATTGCCTGAGGCTATTCAGCAAAAAGACAGCTGACACCAGCCACAAGAGTTGCACACCCTGAACTATGATCCTAAATGGAAAATGATAGGAAATTCTATGGATAATTGGGGGGGGCATTGTATGGGGAATAAACACATGCCATTCACCACCTCAGGTGGTAGAAACTGGAGTCCAATTAAAGAACTGGAGACCCTTCACTGCCCTAACAAAATCCACAGAGGTTCTGTGCCCACAGATAAGTTCTAGGACATTTATTACTATGAAAATGATCCAATAGAGAGGCAAAGTTACACACTGACAGAAATCACAGGTCCACCCCAGAACCTACATCCCAAACTACTCTACACACACACACACACACACACACAAAAACTGCACTATCTTGCAGTCAGCAGAAGGCCTTTGATTGGACAAAGCAGAAGGTATTGCTAGGATAATCAAAGAAACTAGAAAATTGGTCTCTCTCACCCAGCAAGTCAGAAGAAACCTATGTCATAATATTGAAGAATATTCATTAAATATACAAACTCCAGTGAAATCTAAATAATCAAGAAGAATTTCCTTAACCTGGTTATGTTATAATATAAACACCTCTAACATCAACTTTGATCATTTAAATGACTTCTTCCCTTGAATAATAATTGTAAAACCAATTGTCAACTTTGTATCTTCAATTTTATTTTATTTTATCTAATAGTTTAAAGCATCAACTGGAATCAATCTTCTTGCTTTTGTTTTCCTAGTAGTAGTTTATACTTGCTTCTGTTACCTCCTACTCACCCCATGGCACTATCTGATACAAACTCAAATAACACCCATCCATCTCTTTGTCCTTTTTACCTTTGTGGAAATTGCTCTTTTACAGCTTCTTCTTCTCTCTCCCCCTCTCTCTTTTTTTCATTGTTTCTCTTTTTTTCCTATTTGTCCAATAATATTTATTTCTCCTTTATCCCTCACTTAATGATATAGTAAGTTAACAACAGATTTTTTTGACCTGTTCTAGAATTTTATTATTAGTATATATTTGAATTTGAGCAACAAAAGATAACAACTTTAAAAAGTTTTGTTCTTATAAGATTGAATGGAACAAGGTCTGGCTCAGAAATTATTATAGCAGATTGAGTTAATGACCATATTTTCAGTGAGGCCTGTTTTGGGATGAGCATATGTCACACAATATATTAAAATATTATTATTTGAATATTCACCCAAAATAAGGCTCTTAAGAAGCTTACAAAGTAGTTATTCTCTTAAAAATAAAAGACTGGACCATGTTGATAGATAGGTAGATATAAAAACTGTATTAAAAATAAAAAAAAATTTAAAAAAACAAACTATCTCAAAAAATCCAAAATTGAATATTTGTAGTTTCCTGTTCACCTTAATAATGGGAGTGTGTAATATCAAAAGATGCAGTAAGGGATCTACTGCAATTTTGGAGAAAGCTTTCTTACATCCATTGTGAAGTAAAACTATCCAGTTCCCTCTTGGTAATCTGGATCAGTCACACCAAAAATCTCTTAACTTCCTTCTTTGCCAGTTGACTCAGAGACATGAGAAGCCCAAAATGGCCAGGAGGAAGTAATAACTTTCAGTTTAATGAAATCATTGCTTTACTTCCAAACAGAAACATTCATTTTTTTCTGGAACTAAGACTTCCAGGGTTGTAGAGTCTAAGGTTACAGGAACAGAAAGCAAAAACTTTCTTACTGTGTTACTAGGAATAATGATTAGGGGTAACATTTCTGCCTCCACACCTTGATTTCTAGTCACATGAATTCCAGCAATAGAAGAGACAGCAGCATATAGTGGGTGCTGATTCAGAGACCATTGAAAACCTTCTGAAGAACCTTGCCCCAGCCCTGCAATGTACTGCCACCTAGCTGGTGCTGTAACTACATCTTCAACTGTCCACTAAATTGTTCTATCAAACCACCTGCTGCTTAGTGGTGGAGAATTTGGTAAGGCCAGTGAATTTCTTAATCATGAGTTCACTACTTCACTTTTTTGGCCATGAAGTTAGTTCCTTGGTCCAAAGCATTGTTTTTTGGAATACCTTGATGATGGATAAGGCATACTGTACAATTACAGATGGTGGTTTTGGCTGAAACACTATGTGCAGGGAAGGCAAATCCATACCCAGAATAAGGGTGTGTTCCAATAAAGATAAATTGATGCCCCTTTCATCATGGGAGTGGTCCTATATAGTCAACCTGCCTAAAGGTTGCTGCCAGTTTTCCTTGGGGAATGATGCCATATCAGGGGCTTAGTGTTTGTCTCTAATGCTAGAAAATTGGGCACTCAGAAGTGGCAGTATCCAAATCAGCCTTGATGTGTGGAATTGAATGTTACTGTGCCCATGCATAACCACCATTATTGCCACCATGACCACTTTGTTCATGAACCCATTGGGCAATGACAGGGGTGGTTGGGAAAAGAGGTGGACTGCTATCTATAGATTTGGTTAGACAATCTATCTGATTATTAAAATCCTTCTCTGCTGAGGTCAAATTTTGGTGGGCATTTTCATGAAACACAATTATCTTCACATCCTTTGTGCATTCAGAATAGTTTATAAACATACCTCTTCCCCAAATGTCCTTGTTGCCAATTCTCGAATTATGTTCTTTCCAGTTCTCTGATCAGCTAGCCAACTCATAGCAATGACCCAACAATGGTGTACAGTCACACATCTGACCAATTTACTTTCACAAAAATATGCACAACCAGATGCAGTACTTGAAGTTTTGCCCCTTGTGAAGATTTTACTTTAACACTGTCCTTCATGGTCATTCCAGAAAGGGGAAATATGGCCTTATCTGTCCACTTCCAGGTGAAACCTCTGTAATCTGTAGAATCATCTTTGAAGCAAGCCCTAATCTTCTCTTTCTCTGTTAACTGATAATAAGGTACACTCCATGAAGTCATAGGTTCATACTGAGTAACAGAATATACTGCAGCAAGAGTAGGAGCCATGTGTAATTTAACACATCTTTATGCAACCCTTTTGTTCCTTTAGGTCCCACCCATGCCTGATCATGTATATACTACTTCCTCTCAATGATAGATTGATAATGAACATGCACAACTATATGGCTTTGGAAGTCAGATAACACCCAGTTTATAATGGGCAGCTCAGGTCACATAGTGTCCTGGTGGCCCATGGACAAGCATTCAGTAGCCCAGTAGCCCAAGGGCTATTTTTCTAAGGAAGAGAATTTGTCTACAGATTATGGCAGGGCCTTGCTCCAAAATCTCAATGGCCCTATCTAATTCACCAATGGGTTCCACAGACAGTGTCTCTATCTGCCACTGACACTTCAAAAACCATTGACTCTGCTGGATCATGTCACCTGAATGGCAGAGCAGCCTGCACAGCAGCCTTGACCTTTGGCAGTGCCTTCTCCTCTTTTAAATGCCACTCAAAAGAAGAAGCTTTCCTATTCACTCCATAGATGAGCTGAAGTAACACACCCCAGGGAGTAATGTGCTGTCTCCAAAGTTTAAATAGACCCACCAGGCATTGCATTTCTCTCTAATTTTTAGGAAGAGACAGATGCAACAACTAATTCTTTACTCTGGAAGAAATATCTCAGAAGGACCTACATCAGTGGACTGCTAGAAATTTTACTGAAGTTGAAAGGCTCTTGAATTTTTGTGATAATTATTTCTCATCCTCTGATACACAAAAGTTTCACTAGCAAGTTCTAAGTGCTTGCTATCTTCTGCTCAGTTGGTCCAAACAACATAATGCTATTGATATAATGGATCAATGTAATACCTTGTGGAAGAGAAAAATAATCAAGGTCTCTGTGAGCTAAGCTGTGACACAATGCTAGGGTGTTGACATACCTCTGAGATGAGATGGTGAAGGTATATTGCTGGCCTTGTCAGGTTAAAGTAAATTTATTCCTTTGGTTGTTGTACACTAGGATGGAGGGGGAAAAAAGCCAAATCAATAGCCACATACCAGGTACCAGGAAATATATTAATGTACTCAAGCAAACAAACAATATCTTGTACAGCAGTTTCAATTAAAGTCACAACCTGATTAAGCTTATAATTATCAACTGTCATTCTCCAAGAGCCATCTGTCTTCTGCACAGTCCAGATAGGAGAGTTAAATGGGAATTTTGTGGGAATCACTATTTCTTCATCTTTAAAGTTCTTGATTGTGGCATTAATCTTTGCAATTTCTCCAAGGATGTGGCATTGCTTTAGATTCAGTATTTTCCAAGAGATAGGCAACATCAGACACTTCCATTTATTCATTTCCATCACAATGACCCACACTCCATAGGTCAGAGAACCAGGATGGGAGTTTTGACAAGTGTTAAGTATATCTATCTTGATTATACATTCCAGGACTCAGAAAATAACCACAGGAGAAGTTTTGGAACCCACTGAAAAAACTGTAAGTCAGACCTTGCATAAAACTGCATTGATCTCCTGACTTCCATAAGTCTGGAAGAAAACAATGACATTCTTGTTCTCCTGGAATTAAGGTCAATTCAGAACCTGTGTCTAGTGGTCCCTGAAAAATCTGATCAATGCCTTTTCCCCAATGCAGTTACTCTGCTAAAAGGCCCTAGGTCCTTTTGGGAAAATTTGGGAGAAAGATTAACAGAAAGATTTTTGGTAGTGTACCAGTGTCCTTTTTCAAAGGGACATCATCTCCCTTTCATTTAAGGGGTTCAGGATTTGTAAATTGACTTAAATCTGGAAAGTAATTGAGAAATTATTATTCTCTGTTATTATGGTCTGGAGAAGATATTTGTACATTTACTATGATTTTTTTTCTGTTTATATAAGTCAAATAAGAATTTAGTTGGTTTCCCATCTATTTGGCTTTTAAAAACACCATGACTAATTAGCCAATGCAAGGAGTCAACAGAAGTCAGAACATTTGTGTTCATTTCTTCCCCTTTACTTTCCATTATGTTAACTACAAGCACCCTGTTTTGGGTAATTAAGGGCAGCCACTTGGCCTTTTTATCCTCTTAATTCTATTATGCCCATCACATTGAAATTTTCTAATTGACTGACCACATCTCTCACAGTAAGGTCTGGCCTGCAAAAAAGAGCAATCATAGAGTTCTTCAAGGATCCTTGTGCTTCCCTCACAAACTAGTTTCTTATAGTTTTGGTGAAGCACACATCTTCTGAATCCCCAGAGTGTGGAGGAGAAGGTCACACATGACAGATCCACTCCCACATTTTAATCTCTCCAAGCCTCTGAATTCTGGTCAATCAGTACAAAATGTTTGATATCTACACTTTGGATAAACTCATTTCTTCAGGGGTCTAAACTCTGCCCTCTCTTGTCCTGATCCATTATACAATCTGTCTTAGGCTAGCTAGCCCCAGGGCAAAACAGTCTCTAAATTTTGAGTTGATCTTGTCACTCTTTCATTTAAATTCTTCATTTGTGTTTTTTTTCTTTTCTAGCAGGGGCAACACAAGAGATGACCTCTTTCCTGTCTATCACAAAGCATATAGGCTGACATGACCATAAGAAAAGGCTGATTTATAAGAGAAAATAACAAAGTTCTCTGATGTAACTTTTATTTGGCATGGTAACATTCAGATCTATTCTGAAAATCCCAGGGTGAACATTTTTTTTGAAGCATGAACAAGCATGTAGAAGTTTAATTGTACAAAGAAAAAGAATGAGCTGATATGAGTATACTGAATGAGTAACCCAGCGAGGCCTATCCAGGCTCTGGCCTCTCTTGGTGGCATCCTTCCTCCCTGGAATGGGGCATGACCACTTCCACAAAAAGTGTGCTAAAATCTCATGTCAGTTGATGTAACTCGGATAATTTCTCTATGGCTAGATTTTACCCATAGGGGAGTGGAAAGCAGGAGTGATATTTTGTTATTGTTGTTGTTGTTATTGTTTTGTTTTGCTTTTATAACTATCTTTGAGAGATGAAGCCTGGTATATATGACCCACCTCCAAAAAAAAATTCTTTTCTATAGCCTGTTTTTGTGGAGAAGAAAAGCAGGAGGAGGAAGGACTGAAGACATCAAAAAGACTGCTTCTGAGGTTCTTTAGAAGTTCTTCAGTTCGAATTCTTGAAGCCAAGTCACCATAATTTAGAAAATCATGTTCAGGGCCCCAGTAATAGACTACAGAGAAGGTCTGTCTGTAAACTTGGTGAGATTATATACATGTTTTCTGGTTTTCTCTTTGAGAGGTCTTGGCGTAGAAGCAATGAGAATACCTTGCACAAAGCCAGACCTAAGTTTCTAAGTAACACTTTCTAGTAGAAGTGCTGCATTCTAGGAAAACGGCAGGGTGAATAAAAGTTGAGCCTAGGACATGTAGACATAAAAAAATTAGGGAAAGTAAAAAGGAATTTGGTTTATTAAAATGATATTGGAGCCAACTGAAATAACTCTCAATGACCAAATATTATTAGCTGAATTAACAAAATAAATCATGATTGCATTTGATTATAGCCAAATTAATGAAATATCTTTTCATCCACAATAATGTAAATTTGTGATTAGATAATTAAGTCTTCCTCATATAAAAGAATTTTAATTAATAAACAAAGAAGGAATAAGAGAAATAGTCTTAATTAGAACATTATAATCAAGAAAAAGTATTAAAAACCAAACTTGGTCTGAAAACTTCAAGGAGAAATTGAATACTTGTGCAGCTTCAAAATACCCTTCCCAAAATATTCTAGTTGCTATGATGATATGACATCAGGTACGTGGATACCCAACCTGTAAAAAGTGAAGCATAATCCAAATTCTCCTAACTGCAGGGTGGACCTAGAGATGCTTTCTAGAAAACAGAGAACAGGAGATGAAAGAGGCAATATGGGAGAAACCAAGTTGAATTTAACATCACCAAAAGTGCAACAAGGTGTTGGGCTGAGCTGAGAATTAAACTAATGTAAGACATCAATAAAAAACTAGTGAAGTTACATTTGCAAATACAGAAGACAAACACAGAAAGAAGCCTCCAAGTACAAGAGGACAAGCCTGGGAAAATTCTGTGACTTCTTCTACTCTTTGTTATTTGCTTCTTGCTCAAATTTTGGAAGTCACCAGGCTGAGCAGTGGGTACCAATAGTTTGCTGAAACATCTAACAATAGAATCACAATGGTAGTGGTCACTCTTTGTTTCCAAGTAATGTGGAGAAGACATCATCTATTGATCCTTCACTGGGTGTTCAAAAATGTATGACGGTGCCCTTATGACACTAGCATGTCAAAATTTTCACACTTAGTGCATGCTGAGCCCATCATTATCTGAATTTTTGGCATATGAAAATCCGAGTTTTATGTAGCAGGTGCAACCCCCAGTTATTTCACTTTCCCTACTCCAGTAGGTTCCCATGCCTCAGACTACTGGCTTCCTTATCCTACAAATGCCCCTCAGCGATATACTCAGGAAGAAGGGTTTGACTAGGGGTTCCCACCACTCTGTGACTGGTGAATAATCCCTTTCTATTCTACAGAACCCATTGGTTCAATGATTGGCATCTTGCTCAATTCGACAAATAAATTCACCTTTTGATTGTTTTTGAAAATACAAAGATTATAAACTAAAATAATATTTTAATTGCCAAAAATTTTTGTTAATTATTCAAATACAAAGTTACTTCCATGAGTAAGTAAAGCTAGAGTAGCTAAAACCAATGAATAAGCCCACTCTAGACTCTACATGTGAATACATGACAACCTACTACAGCTTCTGGGGTAGAAAGAAAAACTTGAATTTCATGGTTATGAGTATGGCTGTGTTCCTTGAAAGAAGAATTTTTTACCTTTATCACATGCAGTAATTTTGTTTAAAAAAAAAATCCAAGTAGATTTCACTTACCTCAAAGGGCCTAAGATTTTCCAATTTCCAAAGGTATTTTGGAGAACTTGTTACCAGGACTGAAAGAAGATGGATTATGCATTGTGAAAAAACAACAGAAATTCTTTCAGGGCAGCTACAAGCTTTACAGCTCCATACTTTCCAGGGTCATTTATGACCAAACATGTGTTAAATGGAATATGTCTCTCATGTTCTGACAAGGAATGATGATTGGACTTATCTGGAAAATGGAAACACAGGTTGTTCCTCTCCATAGTGGAACAATAATGTGAACCTGAAAAAATCATGAGGAGATTGTATCACTAAGTACAGTAAGTACTGTTAGGAAGTAGTTGTTAATGGGCAAAAAATGCATAGCAAGGATACAGGGTTGCTTGAAATTACTCTTAAAGTTCTCAAGTTACTGCCAAAACACTTTAAAGAAGAAAATATATTACAGGATCTCTCTCTCTCTCTCTCTCTCTCTCTCTCTCTATATATATATATATATATATATATATATATATATATATATATCACATAAAAATGAATAAGATAAAATAATTTGTTCATATACAACTAAAGATACATTTTGAAAGTCTGGTTTTATATTGTTGTGTGTGTGAGAGAGGGAGAGAGAGAGAGAGAGATTTCTTTTGCAATTTGGGGTGTTATAAGTCCAATTTCGTAAGTGTGAGTTTTTGAAAATAATCTAGTGTTAAAGTAGTGTCAAGGTCATAAAACCTCTAAAGGCTCTAAGAGAGAATAATTCTTTGTAGCTTTGCAAATATGATGGTTTTAGGTTTTCTTTAGTTTGAGGCCACAAAAGCTAAAAAAATTAAAAAAAGAGCACTGACACCCTATTTTTAGTCACAGGCAACAACTTTCTCAATAGGAGCCCTAAAGCTCAATAATAATTCCAAAGCTTAATACATGAGACAACATAAAATTAAAAAGCTTCTGCACAGTAAAGCAATTAGGAAGGTGAAGATAGAACTCACAGTATTGGTAAAAAAATTGCTAGCTAATCTTTGGCCTCTATATCTAGAGTATTTAAAGAACAAATAAACTTTACACAAAACATTAAGTAATCCATTAATAAATAGGCAAATTAGTTAAACTAACACTTCTCATAAGAATAAAGACAAATGGTTAGGGGCTGGAGTTGTGGCTCAGTGGTAGAGAGCACACCTAGCATAGGCGGGGCTCTGGATTTTATTATCAGCAGCAAATAATAAATAAATAAAGATATTTTTAAATAAGTCAACAAACAAAAAAGTTCAAAATTATCATCATCTAACTGAGTTTACAACCTATGCTGAGTACAAAAAATCTGACTAATTCAATAACTTAAGAAAATTGTGAACAAAGCACCCAATATAGAAGAATCTTTTCAAAATATGCAGATGTCACAGTGATCTTGAGGTCCATGGGAAAAAAATGAGCCACTGAATTTTTTTATTCTTATACAGGGGAAAATCAAGGCAAAGTTCCATGAAACATTTTATCCAAAAAAGGTCAGAAGTAGTACTATAAAGGAACAAGAAGGCAGCTCCACTCCAGTTGAGAACACTCTCTCCCAGAACTGTACCTTTCTATCCAAAAAGAGGCAAGTACACTTGCATTGCAATAGGTGCAATATCAGTCCAGCACATCTTTACTCGGGTATTAAAGGTGTGTGCATGGCTCCTTTCTAGAGTGGCCCCTGACACAACATAATTAGGAAAAAGGACAATGAAAATAAAAACTATAGCATGATTTCATCTTATACCAGTCAGAATGTCACTCATAAATGATAAATATAATGATAAATACTGAAGAGGATGTGGAGAAAAAGAGACACATATATTTTTAGAGATGCTGTGAATTTGAATAACCACTATAAAATCAGTATGGAGGTTCCTCAATAATACTAGTCATGGGATGATTATATGAATCAGCTATACTTGTCATCAGTATTTATTCTGAATAATGTTATTTTACTATATATATATCCATGTTTAAGATACATACATATCAGCATAATTCACAATTCTCAGACTATGGAATCAGCCTTTATGTCCAATGATGGATGAAAAAAAATAAGAAAAATGTGCTATATATACACTATGGAATTTTATTTAACTATAAAGAAAAAAAATATGACATTTTCAGGAAAATCAATGCTACTAGAGATCATCATGTTAAGCAAAGTAAGAGTCATTTGTTTTCTTTCACATATGAAAGCTAGGGAGCAAAATAATGAAATAAAAGGTGAGGGTGGATTGCCTGAAAATCAAAAGGAGATCAGTCAAGAAAAAGGACCAAGGAGTAGGAGGTGGGGGATGCTAGGGAGTGAGTCAAATTAAAAAAATTCAATTGTGTGTAAGTGTGAATATTTTACAATAAATCTCAATATTATGCACAACTATAATACACTAATAAAATATAGAAAAAAAATAAAGTACTGAAAAATGATTATGAAATATTCTTCAATAAGGTATTTCTTCCAAACAAAAATTTAGATAAGTCAGATCTTTTCCCAGAATAAGTGAGATGATTCCTTCGGTCTGCAGACTGAAAAAGATGGTAAATCTGCCACAAATGTGAGATGAGATAAGATGTTAGAGGACATTAACTTTGATATCCTGAACAGAGAAAATTCAGAAATCACCAAACTCAAAATCAATTTTAGTTAGATCCACCATGCGGCCAGCGCATTGGTTTCATTAATGAGGTTCTTGGCATAAAAGTTAACTAGCGAGATCGAAATAAACACACAGACTCAGTTACCTTTTTCTATGACCAGGTCCGAGACGGCCTCCCTCTCTGGTTCTCACCTCTAACCGCCCTGTAGGGCAGCAAGGATTACTCAGGGCTAGCAGGAGAGAGAGAGAGGGATCATGCCAGAGAGTAGCCTTTTATTGGGGAACAAGAAATTCAGGAGAGAATTCCATCCAATGAAGGTTGATGGGGGGGGCCGCACTCCAAGGTCAGGGGCAGTGATTGGGCCCCTGGGTCAGTGGTAAGTCACATCCCTACACGGACAGGTTCTCTCATCAGGAGAGGGCCGGGAAATCTCCAACACAGCCAGAGTACCTCAGACCCAAATCAGAAGTCGCCTGGTCACGTGTGAGAATGGCTCCCCACAGGTAGAGAGTAAAGAGGCACATTCAGAGAGTTTAACTATGACATTTACTATACCCCTGTTATCATCTCCCAGAATTGTAGAACCATGCATAAACCTCACTAATTTATTATTTGCATGTTATCATTTTATTTCACCAACAATTCTGCTGGGCCACTGACTTTAACCTCACATTTGTGCAAATATATATATTTTTTCTTTCTTTGTGTATGTGCAGGTGTTCTTCCCACATTTCTATGATTTTGTTCTGAAAATTTTTGTAACATCATTTCCCTTAAATTCACTTTTGTCACTTGAAGCCAGTGTCTAAATGCTCCATTTCATGTGGTTGAAAAAGATAAGGAAATTGCAAGTCCCACCTGATTTGACTAATTATACATTAAAAATTAAAACCAATCTCAGTGCTACTAGAGGACTTATTCTTCACTCACCTTCTCATATATGATGTTTCAGAGATTCTCAAATATATAGATTTGTGGTGCTGAATCATCTGGATAACACTCCAGGTTGAACAATTGTATTTCTGCTTTGATTGAATGTACTTTATTGGTCCTGAATATTGTCATGTTTCTCCCTGAAAAGAGTTTGGAAATGTGGATATTATATAGAATGCTTAGAATCATCATTTTCATCACAAATCACAAGACTAATTTTTTAAAGGTTTATCCTCATTTTGAAAACAAGGGAAATTTATCAGCCCTATTATTTCCTATGAGGAAATAATCCCCTATTTTTAAAAAATGTAGCCAATAATTAAATTGGTTTTTAAAAGATATTGAGCAGTAATATGTTAGTGCATTAGAAAACAAAAAGATTGAGGTGAACTAAACTTCAACTATAACAGAGTTGACTGATTATTTTAAAGAAGGTACAAAACAAAACAGAATATGACCAGAAACCCAATAGTGTTAAAGAGGTAGACAATTTTAAATGGGATGTTGTTTGGTCAATGGGAAACTCATCTGGGTTAATTAACTGCTACTTTGGTAACTTAGGCTCCTGCTCTCTACTAAATGGAAGAGAGATATGTGTCCTATCTTATGGTATTCATGGGGAAAAAACACAGAAATTTCTAATGGGTGTTTGAGTCAAATCTACATGATAGAGCTGTATGAAAAATATAAAGTTTTTTTTGGTTTTTATTTTTGTTTTTGTTTTAATTAAATCTTTATAATTCACAGCTAAAACCTATTACAAATCAGGTTTAGAGGAGCCTGGCTATAATTGCAAAAAAATAGAAAATTTATAAATCACAGGATACATAACACATATAAAATTGTGCGTTCAAAGAGGCAACCAAAAGCCTTATATTCATCATAAATTGGCAATGCTTTTAATGTGGCTCCTCTAAATTTGGAATCAAAAAGGGAGCTATATTGACACCTAATTTATTACTGTTTCTTTCTCATCTTGAAGACAAAGCATCTACTATTTCTGCTGAATGGAAGTTCACCTCTTTCCAAACCAACAAACTTTAGGGTCACATTATGAGAAAGAGTAGTAGGAACAAACAAGTTGGGGGTCAAGCATATGCAAAAGAGCCCAAGGACCTCAAAATAATGAGGAGATCCAGAAAATAACATAAATATCTTCTGCAAGTTTCTGGGACCATCTTATATTTCTTAGATCCACAGGGTCTCATGTAATCATATATTTGTAAGGGGTCCAGGGAGAAAGGTGGAAGTGTTTACTTTTTAAGATAGGCTTTAAGAGAGCTATGGTGAAGATGTGTGTGGAAAAAATACATTTGGAGAAAAGTTATTACAAATATAATGCTATGAAGGGAGTGAACATTTTCTGTTAGACATTTGTTTTTACCCTACTTTCCATTTAATTCTCAGGTATGTGAGTCTTCTCAGCCCATCATCTCATTGTTGACTTTATATCTGGTGGTAATATGAGCCCCAGTAATTTGATTTGAATAATATACAAAGGAATATTTATGATGAGATCTTTATTTCAGGCCGGTGTCATGAAGCAGTGGACAACTGAAGTACAACACACACACACACACACACACACACACACACACACCCCTAATACATAAAGGCACAAAAATTTAATTATTCTTAAAATCAATATTTTATTTCCTAATAGGAAAGGTATATAATACATAAATTATAAATGAGAGGCTACTTATTGAAAACTTTTCACAGGTAAAAAGAGTAAAAATAATGTGTGATTTTTAAATACTTATGGAATTTATCCAATAGTAAGAAACTATTTTTTGTTATATTTAACTAAACACCTAACACATAAAAAAAATTAAAAAAATAAACTTATTTTACAATGTGTGATGGTGTTTGATGTATTATTTCAAACTATATTTCAATTAATGATAAGTAAATTCACCAAGTTTTATTGAATTTACTTTTCCTATAATGTTAAAAATATTTACATAGAAGACAAATTAACAAAATTTTAAGACACTGCCTTTTCCATTTCCCCTGGAAATGGAAATTTCTTCTCTGGAATACATAGGGAATAGCACTGTGAAATTTTCTTCTCAAACACATTCCCATTTGAGTATCATACCTTTGAATTTCAAAATAGATTGTTTAAATCATGTGGAAGACTTTAATGATGGTGCCCTGGAAGTGACTCATATTTTCCAGTAAATTTACATTTGATTCATATGATAATGCAATTCTAAGGCCAATCGTATTTTGGCGTTCTCTCACTACAAGAAGTTATCTGTTCTATTTTAGGTTTTTACCTATCAACATTATATTAACATGTTTGCTGAATATTTTTTATCAGCATTTATTAGGTATTTCTACTTTGCTCTTTGTGTAACATTTCCTCAGAAACTGAGATTCTTCACATTTGAATCAAAAACCCCACAGGAAGAATCTGTGAATGTCATTTACTGAGTCTACACACTCTTTGTTTGTTTTGTATTGTTGTATTGTTTTTTTTTAATATTGTTGTTGTATTGTTTTTGTTGTTGTTGTTGTTGTTGATACTGGTTATTAAACTCAGGTACACTCAGCAATATTTTGCATTTTATTTGGAGACAGGGTCTCATTGAGTTGCTTAGGGCCTCATCATTGTTGAGGCTGGCTTTGAATTTGCAATTCTCTTCTTTCAGCCTTCCCAGCCAATGATAAACAGGTTTGCACCACTTTACCTGGAAACACACTCTTTTGATAAGTAATTATTATTGGTGGAAAACATGCTAAGCTCTAAGAATGTCATTTTTAATTTCTAAATTAAAATAAGTACTCATACTTTACTAAACTTTCAAAAGGACAACGAAGTGTGTATATTCGAATCCTGATATGGTAGAAATGTGATGTAAAATGTAGTTTTTGCTGTGTTACATCATTACCAATATTCCAAACAGAGCTGCTTGGTCAAATAAATTATATATATATATATATATATATATATATATATATATATATATATATATATATATATATATATATAAATTGAACCAAAAGTAACTGTACACACCATTAATTTCAGTGATTTGGGAGGCTGAGCCAGAAGGATTACAAGTTCAAAACCAGACTTAGCTGCTTAGTGAGACCCTAAGAAACTTAGTGACACCCTATCTATAAATAAAAAAAATAAAAAGAGTTGGGGATTTGACTCAGTGGTAAAGTATGTTTGAATTTAATCTCTTGTGCCAAAATAAAATAAAATAAACAAACAAGACATATAATCTCTATAATCTCATGCAGAAAATCAATAGATTCAAATTCAAAAAATTAATTTTACAGAAAAAAATATTGTTACTTGAAAAATCTTCTTAAATTGATTACGAAAATTAAATAAAATATAAAAAGAAGTACTATGAACACATGTTGAACTTTATCAGAATTAAAATAATGTAGACCAAATTATGTAATTAAGACTATATGAAAGAAAGGCATAGAAATAGAGATAATGTTTGTATCACCCATTTCTAGTAAAAAGTCTTGTAGTGAAGAATACTGGAGATAGTACACAAGACTAAGAAAAATAATCTCAAAAAAGAAATACAACAGTCAAAATATTTTTCAATAGCCAAGTGTGGTGATGCATACCTCTAATCCCAGAAGCTGTTAAGGTTCAGACAGAAGCATCATGACTTCAATGGCAGCCTCAAAAATGGTGAGAAAATAAAAAACTCAGTGAGAACTTGTCTCTCAATAAATATACCCCCCCAAAAAAAATAGACATGGCAATGTTGCTCAGTGGTTGAGTGCCCCTGAGATCAATCCTGGGAACCTCAGTCCCACAAAAAGAGAGGTTTTAAAAAGCACTTAACAGGGAGAAAATATTGCAAATATTGAGTAAATATATATATATATATATATATACACACACACACACACATACATGTATGTCAATATGATGAGGGATAAGTTAACATTCAGAATGCAGAGAGTATTGTATACTCAGCAGAATGTTAAAAAATGACAATAAAGGCATATACATATTAATAAAGACCTAACAATTACAAAATGTTAAATGACTGGAATTGTCAAACACTGCTTGTGGCCACATAACTTTATAAAGCTACTTTGAAAAATGGTTTGGCAGTATCTAATCAGGCATGCCCTATGAACCACCAATTCTACTTCTGGGAAAAACAGATATGCAACAATAAGATTATACACATTTTTTTTTTCTAGGCCCTTATCCTCATCTGGAGCTGAGCTTAAAAAGAAAACATAAAAACTTAATTAGACTTCTAAAACTATCTAAACTTCATTAGCTAATTATGAGAATCTCTGTAGTTTAGAAAAGGCAAATTTTACAAAAGAAAAGAAACAAAGATGAGAGAGAGAGAGAGAGAGAGAGAGAGAGAGAGAATGAATATGGCAAATTTGTGTAAAATAACAAAATTAAAAGATATTCAAGATAAACTAATTCCCAGCTTGTCAGTAATGTCAGATGTTTGTGCTTTAATATGACAAATAAAATTGAAAGAGCTCTGGTAAATATGAAATATAATAATCATATACTAAGTATGTCTCTACTTGTAATATATAGTATGTGTACAAAGGTGTCTCCTTAAGTGTTAGGCATACATTCTAAGAAATGCATTCAAAAGTGATTTTGTTATTTTTGCAAACATCATACCGTGTACAGACATGTAGATTTCATATTACTACAAGCTTAGGCTATAGGTTGTAGCTAGCTATCATTATACATAGTTTCCATCACTGACCAAAAGAACATTATGCCACACATTACCGTATATTATAAACTTAGAGAAATCAGTGTACACCTTAAATATTACAAATTAATAGAACTGTGAAAGTGAAGTGAGAATCTTTAAAAAGACACCAACTACACAATGATAAATGAGAGTTTCCACTGCTCATAATATAATATCCTTTCTAAAGGAAGCTGCTGGAACAATGGCATGTCTGTGTGATTATAAAGCCCCTGTCTCAAAACAACAATAATACTGGGGTCTAATTTTGAATAGAATGACACAATTGTTTTAAAACCCAAGAATAACAAAGAAAAAAGAGAATTTTTTTTCAAAGTTACACAAAACAAAATGTTAAAAAATCATAAATTGAAGATGGTCTGTGTTTCAGTGGTGGAGCAATTGCCACACACATGTGAGACACTTGATTTGTCCATAACACCATATGAAAATTAATGAACAAATTTGAGGTGTTGTGTCCATCTACAAATAAAAAATATTTTAAAAAAACAACAAATACATTGTGCATTAAAATAATCAATTCAAGAAATGGCACCATTAAAGATACAAAGTGACAGATGAGATGAAATAATTACCTCATCTAAAACCAAAAACTTCAAAAATATGACACCAAGAGGAGAACAGCAAGCATCTTGAATAGCCTCCTTATATATCTAAGTGTTTATTACTCATAAAAAGGTCAACACCTTAGGAAATTAGAGAATTATAAAATAAAATAACAAATACATAAAATTAAACAGTATTGATGATGATGCAAAATAAAAATTTATTATGAACTACTGATGGAGTATAAGTTTGTAACTCTTTGTAAAAACTATTTGACTATTGATATACATCATCATTTCCCACCAGTAGCATTGACTTATTGAAATATATGTCTCTGTTAAACATAGTAACTTATAAAAATACATTAGTATTGTTCTATACAGCTAAAATCTGGCAGGTAGTTTTAAAAAAGTACATTTAAAAAGGGACAAATAGTGAAGTGCAAGGAAGAATTTTGCTAAAGCCCAGACATATTTTTCCCACAGTACATCTAATATAACAGTACAAAACACCACATCAGTATTCTACAAATGTCACATTTGCATACTACTTCACAAATTACATAGAAGTTTAAAAGCAAAATATGTACACTTTACAGAGCGATTAAAAACTTACAGAAGCACATAAAATATTCAATTATGCACATAATGTGTTTAGATAAAACTGAGCATTACAAAAACCAGAATTTTCTCTCAATGTAATCTATAATAATTTCCATCAAATTTGAGCATTCTTGCCTTTTAATTAAAGAAGAAGCGTAAAGCAATATACATAAATAAATAAATAAATAAATAAATAAAATTCATCTGTAAAGAAAAGTATGTATAAAATACCCCCAAAATCTATGCTGTAGAGAAGCAAAGGAAGTAGCAGTATCATTAAGTGACACTGATGTATATTCTAAAACTGTAATACAATAATAAAGATAAAATAGTAATGATATGAACCAAACACAAAGACAATTTTATAAACATGTAAATTTTTTTTGTATTTGAAGAGCAATAAAGTGGTCTACATCTAGCCCTATGAAAAGTAACTCTAGATCTAAATGGATAATATAATACAATCTAAAATCCATGGTTAGGGCTTGGAAAACAGTTCCAGGAGAGTTTGTGTACAGAGGATGCTAAAATATTGGGTTCAAACTCAAAACAAAAAATGTAGATTTTAAGGTTAGGACATCAAAGGTTAGAAGATGTAATTTTTTAAATGGGTTTTTCACCACTGTGACTAAAAGACCCAACAATAAATTGTAGAGAGGAAAAATTTATTTGGAGGCTTACAGTTTCAGAGGTGTTAGTCCATACAAGGCTTGCTCCATTACACAAGATTCAACGTGAGAAAGAATATCAAGGTAGAAGTGTGTGACAGATGGAAGTAGCTCACATAGTAATCATGAGTCAGTGAAAGAGCCTCTGAATTTGGGGTATATGCAAATATAATCCCAAAACCACACCCTTGATTTCCACCTTCTCCAGCCACAACTCACCACTTCAGTTACCATGCCATTCGCCCTTCATTGATAAATTCACTAATTATGTTAAAGTTATAATCCAATCCTTTCTCCTACAAACCTTCTTGCATTGTCTCACAGATATGTCTTCTTTTAAGAGCCTGTTCAGTCCATTTATTTGTTGGATTATTTGTTTTTTGTTTTTGTGTGTATGTTTGTGTTACTGGAATTTCATATGTACTAGAATGAAATTTAATACCTATCTTTCACCCTGCAGAAAACTTAACTCAAAGTGGATGAATGACCTAAAAATTAGACCAGAAACCTTGCACATACTAAAAGAAAGGTAGACCCAACACTCCACCATATCAGCTCAGGAAATGACTTTCTTAATAAGACTCCTGAAACACAAAAAGTAAAACCAATAATCAATAAATAGGGTGACATCAAACTAAAAAGATTTTATAAAACCAAAAATCAATAAATGGGGTAATATCAAACTAAAAACTTTTTATAAAGTAAAGGAATCAATCAAAAAAAAAAAAAAAGAAAAGAGAGCTTACAGAATGAGAGAAAATCTGCCAACTGCACCTCAAACACAGCATTAATCTCCAGAACATATAAAGAACTCAAAAAACTTATATCAAAAAGCCAAACAACTCAATTAATAAATGGGCAAAGAAACTGAACAGATACTTCTCAGAAGAAGAAATATGAATGGTCAAAATATATATGAAAAAAATATTCAGCATCTCTAGCAATTAAAGAAATGCAAATTAAAACTACATTGAGACTCCATTTCACTTCAATCATAATGGCAATTATCAAAAATACAAGTAAGAATAAATGTTGGCAAGGATGTGGGGAAAAAGGTACACTCAAACCTTCCTGGTGGGAGTGTAAATTGGTTCAACCAGTATGGAAAGCAGTATGAAGAAAAATGTGGAATGGAATCACCATTTGTCCCAGTTATCTCACTCCTTGGTATATATCCAAAAAATTTAAAATAAGCATAGTACAGTAACACAGCCATATCAATGTTTATAGCAGTTGAGCTCACAAAATCTAAGCTACAAAACCAACCTAGTTGTCCTTCAACAAATTAATGGATAAAGAAAATATGGTATATACACACAATGGAGTATTACTCAGCCTTAAAGAAGAATGACTTAAAGATATTTGCAAGTAAATGGATGGATCTGGAAACTATTATGCTAAGTGAAATAAGCCAGTCTTCAAAAGCCAAAGTTTGGATGTTTAGACTGATATGTTGAAGCCATTCCACAATAAGAGCAGAGAGGCGAATAATGAATATTAAGTAGATTGAACAAGGGGAATGAATGGAAGGGAGAGGAGATAGGAATAGGGATGAATGCAAAATAATTTTTCTATGTTCTTATAAGAATATACCATAGTGAATCCCACCGTCATGTTACATATATAAGAATGGGTTACTAATTAGAATAAGATATATTCCATGATTGTCTAGTTACATCAGAATGAATTCTGCTTATGTATAACTAGATATAAGGGGAAAAAGCAATAAAGCATAAAAATAGAGAATTGGGCCATTTTATATTGTATCATCTAGGACTTTAAGTGGGTTTAATGAAATGCTACAGTGTTGACTTATACAGAAAGAGTTAGTTGTAATAACATAAATAACATTGCCAGGCAAACCAGAGCTTTTAAAATGGAGAGAAGTTGTATGCATCTTCATGGAGTGATGAGAAAGGCAACATCATGTAATCACCTCATCCTGCTATACACCAACCTTCTAAACTTGCACATGAATTATAAGCTTCATTTTGTCTCAGATGCAGGCTATCAGCCATATCACAGCCTCTTTTGTCTGAATTCTGCCATCCTCATGGCTTCCTTGAGATCCTAACATGACTACCTCCACCCAGTTTCACTCCTGCACTCCAGATTAGAAGAAAAGAAATGCCAGGAAGGGAATATTCTTATATCAGAAGTTACAAATATAACCTCTACATATACAAGAGAAACAGGAATTACAAAATTTTACCCAAATACATTGCTGCTTTAACCAAAATTGGAGTATTTTGCTAAGGAGTAACAAAGGAATATTTATTAGATCTGGTACTATTGGTGTTTATCAAATATCATGCCAAAACCAAGTATAGCCCAATTAAATTAAATTTTCATAGTCTTATATGTACTTAATGACATTGCTAAGAGATACATAAAGCAGCCAGGCACAGTAGTGCACACCTGTAATTCCAGTGGCTTGGGAAGCTGAGCCAGGAGGATAGTGAATTCAAAGCCAGCCTCAGCAATTTAGCAAAGTCTTGAGAAACTTTGCAAGAATATATCTCTAAATAAAAAATTAAAAGGGTTAAGGATATGGCTCAGCAGTTAAGCACCTCTGGGTTCAATCCTAGGTACCAATTTTTTTTAAAAAAAGAAATTTAAATGGAGAGAAGTTGCATGCATTTTCATGGGGTGATGAGAGAGGCAACATCATGTAATCATCTCCTCCTGCTATACACCCACCTTCTAAACATTTTTTTTAAATATTTCTTTACAATTTTAGTTGGTCACAATACCTTTATTATATTTATTTATTTTTATGTGGTGTTGAGGAACAAACCCAGTGTCTCATATGTGCTAGGTGAGTACTCTCCCATTGAGCTACAACTCCAGACCCACCAACCTTTTAAATTTTGACAGGAATTATAACCTTCATCTTTGTCTGAGCATTCCTTATACCCTCACATTTGAGGACTGCCTAAGTCCCACACATCCAATTAAAGTCACAGTAAGAGGAAGGCTTTGTTTGCATATCTGTAGGACCTAAACACTTTTTGAAGAAACTTTATTGGAGAGTCCTACATTTATCATGTCACCAAGGACATCTCACAACCTTGCGTGGTGGGGTTTATTAAGCAAAAAGACTTCTAGTCCCTCTGCAAAACTGTACACTCCTGTACTGTTTACCAAGGTTTGAAGACCCATTTTTTTTCCTGGGTGTTTTTGGATCTCATTTTGATGAAAGTTCAAAAATGTCATAGAACATCTCCAGGGAGCAAGCACATTCATATCTACTAGGGAAACAATGGACCATCAATCCCTTCTGGAGATGAGAGAAATGTGGCCTTCTTTCCTTAACAGCAAGAATAATGTGTGTGTGTGTGTGTGTGTGTGTGTGTGTGTGTGTGTGTGTTCAGTCTAGTTAAGATCATTTTATGTTAGACAATTTTGTGCTGTTTAACTCTTTTATGATAAGTAGAATTTGAGAGGGCCATCTTTGCTCTGTGCCCCACTTATTACTATGCATTAGTTTCCTGGGGCTGCCACAACAAAGTTTGCAAAACTGAGTGCCTTAAAAAATAGAGATTATTTTCTTACAGATCTGGAGGCCAGAAATCAGAGATCAAGGTGTTGTCAAGACTGGCTTTCAATAAAGGCCATTGGAGGGATTTGGGAAACACAATTCATTCTCTAACATATATCAAAAACGTAGGGTAAATGTAAGGCTGCTCACTTTAGGTCTCAGCCTTCCAGTAGCTTTAATTATTAAAACCATAGTTTTCTAAATATTTCAGAGATGTTTTAAAGAGAGCAGTTGTATGTCTAAGCATTGCTCAATAAAACGTGATTTTTAAAGTTTTTTTTTATTATATTGGACACAATATCTTTATTTTATTTATTTATTTTTATGTGGGGCTGAAGATAAAACTTAGCATCTCACATGTGCTAGGCAAGCACTCTATTGCTTAGCCACAACCCCATCTTCGAACATGCGATTGTTTATTTGGTTAGTTTTCCAACACTATAACAAATACCTGAGATAATCACCAATGAAGAGAAAAGGTTTTATTTTGGCTCAGAATTTTGGAGTCCATGATCAGTGAGACCCATTTCTTTGGGGCTATGGCAAGAAGCATGTGGTAGAGCAATAGCAATTATAACAGAGAAAGAGGAATAGTTCAGGTTCCCATGATCCATTTTGGAGGCCCATACTCAGTGACCTAAGAACCTGCCACTAGACCCCACTTTTTGAAGATGCCACCATCTCCCAGTAGCACCACCTTTGATTCTAAGCTTTAATGCAAGGGCCTTTGGGGGACATTTCACATTTAAACTATAGAATTGATTCAAAGGGGAAAGAGATTCTACAATAGATTTTGTTTATTTGTTTGTTTCTATTTTGTAGTACTGGTCTTTGAACCCAGGGCCTGGCACATGCTAGTCAAGTGATCTATTACTAATCTACATTCCCAGTCCCTACTTACTTTTTACAAAAATTTCTGACTGTGTCTCAACTAAGTTGCTGAGGTTGACCTCAAACTTGTGATCCTCCTGTCTCAGCCTTCTGAGTTTACAGGCATGCACCACCATATCAGGCTATATCGCTTTTAAGACTGAAATAAATTATCTCAAAAAGGGATTTTGAAAAATAATACAGGTATGAAATATCATTGAAGAAAAAACTTAGTGACATTAGTATTTTAACACAACAATCATGAAGTAGTAACAAATGGTGATAAAATACACCCTGATTTTATTGATTTTTCCCACCAAAATGTGAATTAATATTTTTAATTGACCCATCAGGAAAACATTGTGACCATATGTGTGGTATAATAGGAAATACTTATTTGGTCTTTGTCACCAGATCATGGCACAGAGCTCCTAAAACAGAATTTCCTGTGATGCATAACAATTGTCATTTATACCAAATTGTTAGACTTTATCTGAATTTTTGCTCATAAGGTAGCTGGTAGCTGAGGTCCCTAGATAGCTTCAGGTTAGGGGCTGGTCACCAGAAAGACCAAGCCTGGATTAGAGTTGGAGCTTTCAGCCCTATCCCTACTTCCTGGAATCATCAATGTGCAATGATGTAATCATTCACAACCTCATAATAAAAATTCCATATGATCCTTAGATGACAGGGTTCAGAGAGCTTCCAACTGGTGAACATGTCCAGATTCTCAGAGGATGGATGTGCCTGGAGAGGACATGAAAGCTTCATTCTCTTCAACCACATACCTCAATATATATATATATATATATATATATATATATATATATATATATATATATATATATATATATCTCCCATTGGGTGATCTCTGAGTTGCACCCTTTATTATTAACCTGTAATAGTAAGTGAAAATGTTCTCTAGAGTTCTGCAAGTTGTTTCAGAGGAGGGGTTTGTGGAAACCCTTTAATTTGTAGCAAGTCAGACAGAAATCCCAGTTAAGCACCCAGGAATCAGTACATGAAGTTGGTGTCTAAAGTCAGTACAGTCTTGGGGTTCTGATCCCTTAAACCTGTGAAGTTTGAGTCTAACTCTGGGTCATCAGTGTCAGAATGGGATTAAGTTGTGGGATACCTAATTGATTTTCAGTCAGACATTTGGTGTTGGCTAAGAAAACACATATTTGGTGTCAATGGAGAAAAATAAACCATGAGAGGTTTACTTTCCTCAGTGACTAAGGAGATCAATACTAGATTAATATTAGAGCTTGGGCCTCCCCAACATCATCACCTGCCAGGTGGGAATCATCTTTATACAAATGATGAACTGCAAAAGGGAAAAACTATTTCCTGTCAGTTTCTTCCTGCAGCCCCCAAATTGTGACAAAAAGATTAGAAGTTCAGATTGTTTCTTCATTATAATGATTACTACACTCAAACTTTGTGAACTTGTAACTTTTGTAGCTATTGGTGAAAACCGGAATCCTTGACTTAATTGTTTCTGAATCTGGATTTTTTGGAGGCAGGAAAGTTTAAATAGTTGTATGTAGAAATAAATGGTTGAGATAAAATATACTTTACAAAAACACTGTGGTTTGGGATGAATATGTAATTTCAGAATGACTTCATGAGTAGGTTCATGTAGTCCTGTAAGCAGAAAATATGGAAAATGCCAGTGTTATTTTATAGACTTGTACATTAGAGAGAGAAGCAGCAGTCTTGCTTCCTCCCTCTCTTCATTGCATGTACAAACATGCTGCTGCACATCTCTAATACTGTTGGGGTACACCAACAATACTTTACATCATCAAACCTGAAGAGGGAATAGTCCAGAATAGAGTGCTGCAGAAAGGCTGAAGTAGAGAACAAAAATAGTCTTTGGGTTTAGTAATCTTGGATCTCTGTTGACTATGCCAAGCTGTTTTTGTAAGTCCAGCGGGTTAGACTGGCAAGAAGCATAGAGTGGGAAATGGAGGCTTCTCTTCTGGTAAGTTTGACTGTTTATCTTCTTTGTAGAGTTTATTTCCAGGAGAGCAGAAGAGGATTGTCTTGACTGAAAATTAATGAATGAGTGAAAATTTCACTACACTAGTTTACATTTATTTCCAACAACAACAAAAAAAAAACACTAGGGCTGGGGCTGGGGCTCAGCAGTAGCATGCTTGCCTAGTTTGTGCAGGGCTCTGGGTTTGAGCCTCAGCACCACATTTAAAAATTATAGTAATGGCAGGCAGAACTATGACCACTGACAGAACAGGCCCAGGGACCCACCAGACACATCGCCCTGGTTAGGGAAGGGGCAGAGCCGCCTAGCACCTGCAAGGTAGGCTGACCTGCGACCACCGAAAGAACAGGCCCAGCGGCCTGCCAGCGTAGTAGGCACATTGCCCCAATTGAAGAAGGGGCGGAGCCACCGCTAGTGCCTGGGAGGGAGACTTTGCAACTATACAAGAGCAATATAAATATATAGGGGGAAAAATCAATAACACAACAGTTTCACCAAGCAGAAAGAAACGCGAACAGTATGAAAAGACAAGGAAAGAAAGACAACAAGCAATGCAGGTCAACTCAACTTTAGAAGAGATAATAGTTGCAGCAGATGTAATGTCAGATAAAGAATTCAGGATATACATGCTTCAGATGATCTGGAGTCTCAAGGAAGACATTAGACAGCAAAATCAGACAATGAAAGACGACTTCGACCACTTCGATAATGAATTACATAAACAAATCCAAGAAGCAAAAGATCAATTATACAGGGAGATGGAGGTTATAAAAAACAAAAAACAGAAATCCTAGAAATGTAGGAATCAATAAACCAACTTAAAAACTCAATTGAGAATACTACCAGCAGAGTAGAACACTTAGAAGATAGAACATAAGACAATGAAGACAAAGTATTTCAACTTGAAAAGAACATAGACAGCTCAGCAAGACTGTTAAGAAACCATGAGCAGAACATCCAGGAAATATGGGATAACATAAAGAGACCAAACTTAAGAGTCTTTGGGATACAGGAAGGTATAGAGGTACAAACCAAAGGAATGAGCAATCAATTCTATGAAATAAAATGAGAAAACTTCCCAGACTTGAAGAATGAGACAGAATCCCAAATCATAGAAGCCTACAGGACGCCGAATGTGCAAAATCATAAGAGATCCACACCTAGACACATTATAATGAAGATGCCCAACATACAGAACAAGGAGAGAATTTTAAAAGCTACAAGAGAAAGGAAGCAGATTACATTTAGGGGTAAACCAATTAGGATAACAGCTGATCTTTCAACACAGACTCTGAAAGCTAGAAGATCCTGGAATAACATATTTCAAACACTGAAAGAAAATGGGTTCCAACCAAGAATTGTGTATCCAGAGAAATTAAGCTTCAGGATGGAAGATGAAATTAAAACCTTCCACGATAAACAAAATTTAAAAGAATATGCAGCTAGAAAACCAGCTCTTCAAGACATCGTCGGCAAAATATTACAGGAAGAGGTAATGGAAAATATCAATGAAAACCAACAGCGGGAGGTAGTACAATAAAGGGGGTGGGAAATAATCAAAGAGGAAAACAAACCAAGTTTAGTAACATAAATAAACATATATGGCTGGAAGAACAACCCATATCTCAATAATAACCCTAAATGTTAATGGCTTAAACTCACCAATTAAGAGACACAGGCTAGTAGAATGGATCACAAAACAAGACCCAACAATATGCTGCCTTCAGGAGACGCATTTGATAGGAAAAGACATACATAGACTGAAGGTGAAAGGTTGGGAAAAATCATATCACTCATCTGGACTTCGGAAAAAAGCAGGAGTGTCCATACTCATATCAAATAAAATAGATTTCAAGCCAAAGTTAATCAAAAGGGATAAAGAGAGACACTAAATACTGCTCAAGGGAACCATACACCAACAAGACATAACAATCATAAATATATATGCCCCAAACAATGGTGCAGCTATGTTCATCAAACAAACTCTTCTCAAGTTCAAGAGTCTAATAGACCACCATACAATAATCATGGGAGACTTCAACACACCTCTCTCACCACTGGACAGATCTTCCAAACAAAAGTTGAATAAGGAAACTATAGAACTCAATAACATAATTAATAACCTAGACTTAATTGACATATATAGAATATACCACCCAACATCAAGCAGTTACACTTTTTTCTCAGCAGCACATGGATCCTTCTCAAAAATAGATCACATATTATGTCACAGGGCAACTCTTAAACAATATAAAGGAGTAGAGATAATACCATGCATCTTATCTGATCATAATGGAATGAAACTGAAATTCAACGATAAAAGAAGTAAGAAAAATCATGCATCACTTGGAGAATGAACAATAGGTTACTGAATGATCAATGGGTTATAGAAGACATCAAGGAGGAAATTAAAAAATTCTTAGAGATAAATGAAAACACAGACACAACCTATCAGAATCTATGAAACACATTGAAAACAGTTCTAAGAGAAAAATTCAATGCTTGGAGTTCATTCCTTAAAAAAAGAAAAAAACCAACAAATAAATGATTTAATACTTCATCTCAAAATACTAGAAAAAGAAGAGCAAAACAACAGCAAAAGAAGTAGAAGGCAAGAAATAATTAAAATCAGAGCTGAAATTAATGAAATTGAAACAAAAGAAACAATTGAAAAAAATTGACAAAACTAAAAGTTGGTTCTTTGAAAAAATAAATAAAATCGACAGACCCTTAGCCATACTAACGAGGAGAAGAAGAGAGAGAACTCAAATTACTAGCATACAGGATGAAAAAGGCAACATCACAACAGACACTTCAGAAATACAGAAGATAATTAGAAATTATTTTGAATCCTCATACTCCAATAAAATAGAAGATAGTGAAGGATCGATAAATTTCTTAAGGCATATGATCTGCCCAGATTGAGTCAGGAGGATATTGACAACCTAAACAGACCAATATCAATTGAGGAAATAGAAGAAACCATCAAAAGACTACCAACTAAGAAAAGCCCAGGACCAGATGGGTATGCAACAGAGTTTTACAAAACCTTTAAAGAGGAACTAATACCAATACTTTTCAAGCTATTTCAGGAAATAGAAAAAGAGAGAGAACTTCCAAATTCATTCTACAAGGCCAACATCACCCTGATTCCTAAACCAGACAAAGACACTTCAAAGAAAGAAAACTACAGACCAATATCTCTAATTAACCTAGATGCAAAAATCCTCAATAAAATTCTGGCGAATCGGATACAAAAACATATCAAAAAAATTGTGCACCATGATCAGGTAGGTTTTATACCTGGGATGCAAGGATGGTTCAATATACAGATATCAATAAATGTTATTCACCACATCAATAGGCTTAAAAATAAGAACCATATAATCATCTTGATAGATGCAGAAAAAGCATTCAACAAAGTACAGCATCCCTTTATGTTCAAAACTCTAGAAAAACTAGGGATAACAGGAACATACCTCAATATTGTAAAAGCAATCTATGATAAAGCTCAGGCTAGCATCATTCTGTATGGAGAAAAACTGAAGGCATTTCCTCTAAAATCTGGAACAAGACAGGGATGCCCTCTCTCACCACTTCTGTTCAACATAGTTCTTGAATCACTGGCCAGAGCAATTAGACAGACGAAAGAAATTAAAGGCATAAAAATAGGAAAAGAAGAACTCAAATTATCACTATTTTCAGATGACATGATTCTATACCTAGCAGACCCAAAAGGGTCTACAAAGAAACTATTTGAGCTAATAAATGAATTCAGCAAAGTGGCAGGATATAAAATAAACACGCGTAAATCAAAGGCATTCCTGTATATCAGTGACAAATCCTCTGAAATGGAAATGAGAACAACCACTCCATTCACAATATCCTCAAAAAAACATAAAATACTTGGGAATCAACCTAACAAAAGAGGTGAAAGACTTATACAATGAAAATTACAGAACCCTAAAGAGAGAAATAGAAGAAGGTCTTAGAAGATGGAAAAATATACCCTGTTCATGGATAGGTAGAACTAATATCATCAAAATTGCGATATTACCAAAAGTTCTCTATAGGTTTAATGCAATGCCAATCAAAATCCCAACGGCATTTCTTGGAGAAATAGAGAAAGCAATCATGAAATTCATATGGAAAAATAAAAGACCCAGAATAGCAAAAACAATGCTAAGCAGGAAATGTGAATCAGGCGGTATAGCGATACCAGACTTCAAACTATACTACAGAGCAATAGTAACAAAAACAGCATGGTACTGGTACCAAAACAGGCAGGTGGACCAATGGTACAGGATAGAGGACACAGAAACCAATCCACAAAACTACAACTATCTTATATTTGATAAAGGGGCTAAAAGCATGCAATGGAGGAAGGATAGCATCTTCAACAAATGATGCTGGGAAAACTGAAAATCCATATGCAACAAAATGAAACTGAATCACTTTCTCTCACCATGCACAAAAGTTAACTCAAAGTAGATCAAGAAACATGATATCAAATCAGAGACACAGCGTCTGAGAGAAGAAAAAGTTGGCTACGATCTACATACTGTGGGGTCGGGCTCCAAATTCCTCAATAGGACACCCATAGCACAACAGTTAATAACTATAATCAACAAATGGGACTTACTTAAAATAAAGGTTTTTTTCTCAGCAAAAGAAACAATAAGAGAGGTAAATAGGGAGCCTACATCCTGGGAACAAATCTTTACTGCTCACACGTCAGACAGAGCCCTAATATCCACAATATACAAAGAACTCAAAAAATTAGACAATAAGATAACAAATAACCCAATCAACAAATGGGCCAAGGACCCGAACAGACATTTCTCAGAGGAGGACATACAATCAATCAACAAGTACATGAAAAAATGCTCACCATCTCTAGTAGTCAGAGAAATGCAAATCAAAACCACCTTAAGATACCATCTCACTCCAGTAAGATTGGCAGCCATTAGGAAGTCAAACAACAACAAGTGCTGGCGATGATGTGGGGAAAAGTGTTCACTTGTACATTGCTGGTGGGACTGCAAATTGGTGTGGCCATTTTGGAAAGCAGTATGGAGATTTCTTGGAAAGCTGGGAATGGAACCACCATTTGACCCAGCTATTCCCCTTCTCGGTCTATTCCCTAAAGACCTAAAAAGAGCATACTACAGGGATACTGCTACATCCATGTTTATAGCAGCACAATTCACAATAGCAAGACTGTGGAACCAACCTAGATGCCCTTCAATAGATGAATGGATAAAGAAAATGTGGCATTTATACACAATGGAGTATTACTCTGCATTAAAAAATGACAAAATCATAGAATTTTCAGGGAAATGGATGGCATTAGAGCAGATAATGCTAAGTGAAGCTAGCCAATCCCTTAAAAACAAATGCCAATGTCTTCTTTGATATAAGGAGAGTAACTAAGATCAGAGTAGGGACAAAGAGCATGAGAAGAAGACTAACATTAAACAGGAATGAGAGGTGGGAGGGAAAGGGAGAGAGAAGGGAAATTGCATGGAAATGGAAGGAGACCCTCAGGGGTATACAAAATTACATACAAGAGGAAGTGAGGGGAAAGGAAAAAAAATATAAGGAAGAGAAATGATTTACAGTAGAGGGGGTAGAGAGAGAAGAGGGGAGGGGAGGGGGGAGTTGGGATGGTAGAGGATAGGAAAGGCAGCAGAATACAACAGACACTAGTATGGCAATATGTAAATCAATGGATGTGTAACTGATGTGATTCTGCAATCTGTATACGGGGTAAAAATGGGAGTTCATATCCCACTTGAATCAAAGTGTGAAATATGATATATCAAGAACTATGTAATGTTTTGAACAATCAACAATAAAAATTAATAATAAAAAAGAGAAAATATAAAAAAAAATTATAGTAATAAATAAGGGTATTGTTTCCAACTACAACTAAAATTAAAAAAAAATCCCACACTACAGTCATTTACTTTCCACATCAGTGCACTGTGCTTTGGTATGCCCAAATCCTCAGGAATCTCACTGATTTTTTTTTTCCTTTTAGATCTTTTTAGCATGTATTGAGACTCTAAAAGTACTTCCCATAAAAGAAAAAAATGGACAAATTTGATTTCACCAGAATGAGAAACTGCTACTTTTGAAAATTATTTTACTTTTCAAATGAAAAGGCAAGTAAGAGATCGGTCTGAAATGAGCTGGTATCCAGAATTTATAAAATAACTCTTCTTATTACTTTTTCTAGTACAAAGTATTCCCCTTTTCTTTCCCTCTAGCTTGCTGCTTATCACAAGGATCCATGTGGTTGCCTCCCAGAAAGGTGATGTGGGATTTCAATGATTTCTAACTCCTGGTGTACATATTCCTGTCTAGATCTCTTCTGTGTTTAAGAGGGTCCAGGCACATGACAATAGGGCATTACAGAAATGATGCTATGTTCTAAGGCTAGGTTCTAAAAGACACTGTACCTTCTGTGTGGCTCTCCTTTGAGGTAAGCAAGCTACCATGAAGTGGCCATGCTCAAGAGTCCCCACAGAGAGGTCCATGGGACTAAATACCTAACACTCAGCACTCACCTGCTCAGCATGAGGCATCTAGATGACTTTGTGAGAATTGTCCAACCCATAAAGCCTCAGGTAACTCCAACTTTTGCTGACATCTGACTGCAACTTCCTGGGGGACTCCCAAACATACAACTTAGCTAAGACTCTCCTGAATTCTTGACCCACTAAAATTATGTGAAATGATGAATGTTTACAGATTGAAGCTGTTATATTTCAGGGCATTTTGGTAAGAAGAAACTGATAATGAATATAGGGGAAAAGGAATATGTAGCTTCAATTTGGCTTTGGATCTAAGCCATTTTTTTTTTTACTTGTGCTTTGATCTCTTCAATTTTATTTATTGTATTTATTTTTCAGTTCTGATCCAACAGGTAGAGGAAGAAGAAGAGAGTGAGAGATAGGGAAAGCAGGATGGAGTTATTGATAGGAATACCATGGAAAATGGCTAAATGTGCAAGCATCTCCTTCTCCAAGGTACATAGTTCCTTAGAAATGTCAGTCTTGCTGAGTGACTTATTTTTATAGCAGGGCTCAGAGGACCCTTCTTTGCAGCCTCTATCTGGTTTTCACTCCATCCAATATGGAGGAGGGTCTGTAACTCAATGTTTCCAGACCAACTCTTAAAACTTTACTTACTTTAAAAGCATCTGTAAGAGCCCCCAAGGAAAGATACAATGAGAAAAACCCCAAAAATAAATACCTGCAGACCTCAAACAACACCCTAGAGAGCAGCCCCTAGTTCAGAGGCACAAGTGTGTGTAGAAGAAGGAGTTTGGGGTCCAGGAAGTTTGATAATGATTTTACCAACCAGCCAAGAGCTGGCATCTTCTCCCATTCTCCTGGTGGATTTCCAGCAGGCACCTGGCCAGCTGCAATCAGTCATCCTAATCTCTAACAGTAATGAGAACTATGTGAGATGTTCCTTCAGATAAATTGGGCAGAGACAGGTTGAGGACTATTTTGAAAAGAGTGGGGTCTGGGCTGGTCCAGCCATTTTGTCAGCTGGCCATAGTTAGAGGACTTTTATTTTCTGCCATGTCTAAATCTGTGGGGGAACAGCTACAGAAAGGCAAACTCACCAGCCTCCTCTGGCCTGGCATGGGGGATGGGGGTGGGGTTTTTGGGGGGGCAGGTATCTCCCCAATTAACAATAATTAAGAGGGAATAGTTATCCAGCAAAAAACTAAACTGCTTGGTAATCAGTTAAAAGAAATTTCAGAAAACATACAACAGAGTGGCAGGATAATCCAAATCTATTCTCCAAGAGAGAAAAACAAAAAAAACAAACAACAACAACAACAACAAAAAATCTGAGTTACAAACAAAAGAAATAGGCCTTCCAAAATGAAGAATAAACATGAAAAAAATGCTATTGGAATTGTTTAAAATGTCTTTTACAAGTGAATCAAATTAATTCTGCATGTTTTAGGGTTATACAGAGAACGCAACAGTGTTCTGCCTTTAGTGGGTAAAATGACACTTTTTTTTTAACAGTAAACCAAAGCCTTGGTGGCTTCAAAGAGCATTGCCCTCCCTAGGGCCTCTCCACCCAGCTCCATTCCCAGCCATTTCTGAGCATTTCAAGGGACTTGGTTGCTCCTAAGGGCCTGCTGTGACACCCTCTCAGGTCTTGAGTTTCTGGGACCTTGGCTCCATAATTTGCCCCAGTACAGGGAGGCTGGCTGAAGTGTGACCGGGTTTTCTAACCCGTGAAGGTTGGTGGCAACTGCTCTGGGCATCTTTGCAGTGTAGGGAGCTACCTGGAGGTCCGACTGGAGGCCCCCAAGGCATCACCTTTGTGTCCACGCATTCTGAGGCGCAAACCCGAGGGTGGGCATGGAAGCCAACTGCGGAGTCACAGCAGCTGCCCCCGCTTCCCGCCCGCCTCGCCAGCTGCCCTTGGCAGGCAGAGGACACGGGCATCGGCCTCCTTCTACCTTTGGGGCAGGCAAGCAAGAGACTTTGCCTCCTACGTCTGGCCCCCTGTGCTGGGCGGAACACCCGAGCCTGCGCTTTGGAACCAACTGTGCCACAGTGGCAGCTGAGTGTCATCCACAAGGAGAGAGGGGATGATGACAAGGACCTGAGGACCTGATTGCAAAATGAGGGGAGAAAGAGGAGCAGGCACGCTGCAAATAGGTGTGGTGGCTCCTGGCCCTAAGCCTGAAGGTCCAGCGCGGCAGGCGGAGGGCTATCGTGCTTCTACTGCTGGCAGCATGGCCCAGGGCTTGTCAATGCCATGGCAGGCGATGCTGCGTGTCTCTGCGCCATCTGGGCAGCTGCCGCTGTCCTGCTCTCGGTATTGGGCACCTCAGGTAAGACCCCGCGCATTCACTCATGGCTCAGACGGTATGCTCGCAGCTCACCCTTCCCTCTGGCTTTGGCCCTCACTTCGTGGTTAGCTCCAGTCCTCCGGACGGGGCCAGCGTGAACCCTGTGCTCTGGCCCGAGCGCCTAAGGCCTCCCTGGGCTGGTTCCACCTTCTGGGAATGGCTGAGTATTTTCAGAATCCGGGGGCTAAGGCCGCCCTGGGCTGGTTCCACCTTCTGGGAATGGCTGAGTATTTTCAGAATCCGGGGGCTGGGCTTGGCGGGGGCGGAGATCCCCTCTTCGGGGCTTTCCAGAGGTGGTGAGCAAGCTAATGTGGGACTGAGCACAAGTACGCTGGAGCTACAGTCCGGCATTTGCCAAAGTGCCAGGTGGATCTCAGAATGTGACTGGGTCCTTCCTCCCTGAAGTTACCCATGCAGGGCACAGGAACCCTGGTACCCCATCTGTTCCCGAGTACCATAACGACAGCGTGGGCTGATGCCCTACAAGCGCTGGGGTTGGACAAAGCCCAATGAACCCACTTTTGCCGCGACGGAGCTTTAGGAGCCCGAAGCTCTTGAATCCAGAGACGAGGCTTTCTCTAGCCTCTTGGTTGAAGTGTGTGGCTTCCCTTTTAAGTCTTTTTGTCCCTCACCGTCTAGTGTGGCTGAAGTGGCTTTTCTTGTGCTTAGGATTAGGGGCCCCAGCAACATCCCTGACTCCAAGTCCCCGGAGGAGGCGACCGCTTGGAGCAAAGGGACTCAGCCCCACGGTGCCTGGCATTTTCTTTTGGGGAAACCCTGTCCCCTAGGGGCCTTGTGTGGGCTAGACTGTGGATCCAGAAGGCAGCGTTGGAGATCTGCCTGGGGTGCCCCTAGAAAGCGGTTTAGTTCTCACGGTGTAGATAAGGGTACCTATGGTCTGAGTACCCTTGGCCGGATTCCAGGCAACCTGCAGGTTTGGGAGATGATAAGCAGGGCACGGGAGGACTGGAGGCCAAGAAGGTTCGCTTTAAGACCTAAAAAAAAAAAAAAATGTGTGAGACACTCTAAACTCTTAAAGCGGTTTCTGTATACACTTTCCTTCCACATTCCTGCAGACAGGTGAGAATTAGGGGACAGTTGCAGGCAAGGGGCACTTAGCTCTTCCCATGTCCTGATGCTAAAAGCCCGCTCTGCCACTCTGGCTGACCCAATGGACCAGAGGAAGCATGTTGAGTGGCCTTTCATATTGGGGGGCAGTGCTTGGGTTTAAGCAGATACTGATTACATCAACATTCTTAGATGACTTGATCTGGAAGAAGAATTACATTTAAAACGCTGTCCATTAAAGCATAAACCGTCTGGAGTGCACTATGAAATAAGTAAACCTCTTTTTTCCCTCTATATTTCTTTATTTATTTAATTTATTTATATATTACAGTGTAATGCATTACAATTCACTGGGCTTGACCCTCAAAACCACATAAAAATAAATAAAATAAAGGTTAAAAAATGATTTAAATCTTTTTTTTTTAAAAAAAGAGTAGAATACATTTTTATTATATAATATTTTCTTTATTTTTAAAATTTTCTTTTCATGGAATACATTTTCTTTTTACTAATTCCCAGAGTGGGAAAGTAATTTATTATTATTTTTAGTTTTATATTTGTGAACAGATTATTGTAGGACAAATACAACACATTTTAAAATTATATCTGGAATTTGTAATATTCTGGAATGTCTACAAGGAATGCTTCTCTAACTTGAGCATCTCTAAATTCAGAAGCTCTCCAATCTTTCCTTCCTAGAATACAGAAATATGTAATTTGAGATTTTGGCATCTCCTAATTTTAAAGTTTCCCTAGGACATAAAACCTTCAGTAGCTGATATCAACTGAACAGACAGGGAAGTTTACAAAAGAAAACACTATCTAATATTTGCAAAGTCATGAATTAACTGTCTTTCCCTTTGTTCATTATTTCTAAGACAAATGCAGACATGATCTTATACTGATAATAATAAAGCTAAACTCTCTTTAACAGACTGACAAAAGCAAAAACTCATATATAAAGTTTAGTCATACCGTGAGTCTCATGAACTTGAAGACAACCCAATAAACTCACTAGAATGCAGAACCAGGTCTCATAATTTCTTGAATATATTTCCTCTCAAACCTCTTCCTCAACAATTAAATTTTAAAATAACCATGTGATTAGAAAAAGATTTGCCCACAAATGAACTTTCAGTTATTTCCTCCTTACTGTGAGTTGAATGACAGAGCAGAGGCAGAAGCATACAATCAATTCTCAAGTCAAAAAAGTCAAAGCTTCCACAGCATGGCAACAGCTTTGCAGATGCCCACATTATGATAGTTGAAATAACCTCAGCCCAGCAAAGGTTAAAGCTGAGAGTGCCAAAAGGCCTGCCTTGGCAGCTTTCTGCGATGCATCCCCATGAGCATAATCAGTGACAACTTGTCCAAGGTCCCAGTGACTATGAAGAGTGAAGACTGCAGCCAAAGAGAAGTCCATTGCATAACAAGGATTCAAATATGCAGCTGGAAGGAGGCCCAGGAGCAAAACACTGACAACCTTCTCACTAGTCCAGTGAACAGATGCAGCCTTGGAACCAGAATGGCGGTTTGGTGAGAGGTGAATGTGCTGTGTTCTAGTCCATCCTGGGGTAGGTGGGTCCTGGAGAAAAGCTGAGACCTGAGCAGGTCTGACCAATGGGGTTCAGAGGAATAGAGCTTGGCCTCCCTGAGCACCACAGAGGATACCCACTCTCGAGAACTACCATCTCGCTTTTGAGGTTTCACGGTTGTCCATCAACCCCTTAAAACTTTTTTTTAGAAAAAGTGGTAAATGATACATATGTACAGCTAAAACCAGTGCAATGAAATAAATCATGGCACATTCTTTTAGAAGATGCAGATTGTTAGATTTTATCAGAAGTGAACTCAGAGGGATTCAGGGAGGAGCAGGATCCAGGTGTCTTTGAGGCCAGATAATATTTCATTGAAGGGGCTGAAAATCTCAGTCTTAGTCTATTGTCTGGATTGCCAGAACTTTAACTTTTTCCCCTTTAAATTTTTATTACAGAAATCTCCTATATATTTAAAATTAGAGTATTACAGTGACCCTGCTGTGATCTGAATGTTTGTGTCCCACCTAAAATCATATGTGGAAACCTGCTATCTAGTGTCCTAATGTCAGTAGATGGTACCTTTGGGAAGTCCTAAGGACTTCAACCTTTGAATTGAATTTTTGTTCTTAGGAATGAGGTTAAAGGGAGCATGTTAGGCCTTTTTGCCCTTCTGCTTTTCTTCATGTGAGGACACAGAATTTGTCCCCTCTGGGGATAGAGCCACAAGGTGCTATTTCAGAAGCAGAGAAGAGCTCTTACCAGATACCAAACCTACTAGCACCTTGACCATAGACATACCATGCCCCAGAACTGTGAGAAATATACTATTGTTTAGAAATTACCCAGTCTGTGATATTTTGCCATAGCAGCAACAATAGACTAAAAGAGAACACCCATATATTTTCACCTGGCTTCAAGAGTGACCATATACTGTTATTTATTTTCATTTCCCCTGGCCTCCTTTGTGGGTCCTAGACAGCCAACTTCCCCACCCCCTTTAAGTGTGTAAGAATTAAGTTTGGACAGAACTGGTTTATTCCCCCACATAATCACAGTACTGTTGTTACAGAAAACAATATCAGCCACTAGTCTTTCTTTTTATGTGATATCAGGTCTTCCTCAGTTTTCCAGCTATCTGGAGAGGGCCCTTTACTCATAGGGCATCCTATTTACCTTGGTTTTCCAAGTGTTTGCCTCTTGTCCCTGCCCCGGTTCAAATTGTTCTTTAGCCACACCCTAGTATTCCCTTGTGCTCTGAATTCCTGGAAGTACTGTTTTTTTCTGCATTTGTGTGGACCCCCTGTGTCCTGGCCACACAAACTCGGGCTCCTGTCTTGGAGGCTTGGAGTGTCTCTGACTTCCCTTAAGGTCATATTGCACACAGATATAGGAAAGTTAAGCTCATAGCACCTTGTGGTTATATCCCCAGAGGGAACAAATTCTGCTCAGCCTTGGTTACTCTAGGTTTCCCAGTTTCCTTGCTCCCCAGAACCATCTTTTTGTGTGTCCTCCTGGTACTCCTCCAATAGAAGCGTACTGAATGATACCATGAAATGGGCCATTCTCCACAATTCTTAGAGCCCTAGATTTATTAGAATAAACTGGACATTAGGGTGGGGAAAGGAGAAAGAAGAGGAGAGAAAGGCATTTTAGCTTTGGGGGGTATCCTTCCCTCAATTTACAAACAACAACAAAATACTTAGTTTTGTGCTTTTGGGTTTGAAAGTTTTTATATCTCACTATAATTTCAGGCTGTTGGTGGAGAAAGGGTTTACAACAATGAGAGCATATGAAGAGATGAACATCCATGACATGCAAATAACTCATAAGAATGGCGAGGGGTGTAGCTCAGTGGTAGTGCTTGACTAGCAGGTACCAGGCCCTGGGTAATGTCTCCAGCACCAAAAGAATGGGGAAGAAATGGGACAAAGGTATAGTAGTGAGGTAGATTGCAGAAGAACACATACAAAAGGTCACTAACTTATAGGAAAATTTTGGTTATATTATCAAGATAGTATTGGTTGGTAAACAATGACCCTATGGTCTTCTGACTCCTCTAATTGGCTGATGTTAAAAGTGAGTAAGTAAGAGTGTGTAAACTTCAGTGTGGGGAGTGTGGCATTGTGGTGCATAAATTTTTCCATTTACGGCCATTTGGCAATGCTTATTAGCATTTAAAATCACACATCTGTGGTCTGCTGAACAGTATGTGAACTATTCCTTGTGCATGTCACTGTAATGGTGCAACCTTGGAAACATCTACCTGTCTTAGTGAGAGCTAAATAAACCATGTGCCTTCTCAACTGTGGGTTAATATGTAGTGGTTAACATGAATACAGAAATCAGTGTGTTCTAATGAGGGATATTTCAAAGAGGTACTTTTCTGGATGGGAGAAGATCAAATTTATAGAATGACAGATTTACACTGCATATAATGATCTAATAACTCTCACTTCTCTCCCCCATTTATCCATTGATAGCCACCTCAAGAATAAGATGTTTAAATGCCTGTAATGCCAGCTACCCTAGAGGCTAAGGCAGTAGATTCTAAGTTTGAGGTCAGCAAGACCCTGTCACAAAATATTTAAAAAGGGGGGAGGGGCTGCTGAGTATATAGCTCAGTGCAACTGACCTGGGGCTTAATCCCCAGTATTGTTAGGAGGGACACTTCAGTGATGGGGAGGGGTCACCTGGGGAGATGAGGAGGTCAGTTCCTCTCTTAGCTTCAGTTGTCTGTTTACTTATTTATTTTAATGAGGAGGCCACATTCATAGGAGAACAAAAAGTTTAGTGTATTTTGTAACATTTTTATCTCCTATGCCTAGTGATCACCATATTATATCCTTCCGTTAAGCTCTCAGGGAAAGTGTTTATCTCTATAAGTTGGAATTCAGTGGGCCCTTCACATCTGCAGATTCAACTAACTGCAGATTAAAAAATAAATAAATAAATAAATAAAATTAAACAAAACAAAACTTCTAGGAAGTTCTAAAAAACAAGTTGAATTTGCCATACATTGAATAGTATGTGAATCCATATAAATAAGATGATACATAAGCAATCTGGAGATGATTTAACATATACAGAAAGATGTATGTAGGTTATATGCAGTTTCGCCATTTTTTGTAAGGGACTTGAACATCCCTGGTTTTGGGCATCTCAGGGGTCCTGGAACCAATCCCCTGTGGATACTGGGAGATGACTAAATGAGTAGGAGGTTGCTGACATGGTGTCTTTCCCTAATTGTCTTCCACCTTGCTTCATAAAATGTCCTGGTTCTGACCTGAGGGGAAGGCGAGGAAGAGGTGGGATCAGTTTGTTGAGTAGATGCTGGCCATTTATGAACTCATTAGGGGAACATTTAGATCTTTGGGACATCTTATGAACAATCAGGGAAATGGAAGGTTGGTGTTGAGGGAAATTTGGCTTGGCTAGTTTTGTGGGTTTTCAGACTCCCCATAAGGGAATCTGGGTTTTGCAAAATAATTGGTGCACACTCCGTTTTAGACATACTTAAATATATATGGAAAACCTCCATTCAAGTTCACTTTTAGCCAGACCAATAATGAGACTATGGGCATCTCTGGATATAGCTTGCTTTGATGTAGACTGAAGTAGCCATCTTTGTATAGTTCCAGAACCTCAGAGTTTACTACACAAAAATCTGAATTGTGTAAGTGGTCACAAAAATCTGAATCATCTTGATATTCTGACAGTAAAGCAAAATACAGAAAATATAAAAGAATGTGGATGTGGAAACATTTTTACTTTTTTATAAAGAGAATATTAGAGTGTTATGTGTTGAATTGAGGCCCTCCTGAGGTGGGGGTGGGGAGATATGTTGAAGTGCCAACTCCTAGTACTTTAGATTGTGATCTTATTTGTAGAAATAGTTTTTACAGAGGTGATAAATTGAGATGAGGTCATTAGGATGGGCCCTCATCCAATAGAACTGTGCCTTGTAAAAGGAGAAGTGGACACAGGCACACTCATGTGGAAGGAGGTGATATGGAAGAAGGTACTGAAGGTGACACAAGGGGACAGGGCTCTCTAAGTCAACAAGAGTGTGGCCTGACACTGTCTCTCTATGTGCCCTCTGAATGAGGCAACCCTGTCAATTTCTTGATCTGAGACTTGCAGTCTCCAGAACTGTGAGGCAGCAGGTTACTGTTGTTAAAGCCTCCTGGTCCATGGTAATGGTTATGGAAGCTGTGGTAGCCCTTTTCTAATGCTATATCAATACTGTAGCTCAGTGGGGGAGCTGGTACCTGGAATGTATAAGGCCCTTGGTTCCATCCCTTGTATCTGTTCCCCACCTATAAAAGAGGATAAAGGATTATTTGGCTCATGTTTCTGGGGGTTGGAAAGTCTAAGAATGTAGTGCCAGCAAATGATGAGGGCCTTTTTGTTGCATTATAACAGCACACACATCACCTGCTGGGACAGAGCAAGTGTGCCAGCTCAGGTCTCCTTTCTTTTTCTTGGAAAACCACCAACACTCTCTTGGGGACCACACCCTCAAGACCACATCTAATCCTACCAAAGGCTCTGCTTCCAAATGCCATTAGTATATGACTTTGGGGATTTAATTTTCAGTGCTTGAACTTCTGGGGGTCACACTTAAAACACAGTGAACTTACATGCATGCACACACATATAATGTAAGTGTTTGCTCAGCTGATACTACTCGCCAAGGGTTTTACTTTTAGAATTTCTACATAAGAGTTTACTTGATCAGAAGGTTCCACTGAAGTGTTACTTTGCTGAGTGTTTGGGCTCTGGGGAGGTGAGCTGACTGAGTCTGGCCCCCAGCACTGGTCCTCCCAATCAAGGCCAGCCTTTCTGGATGAGGCATATGCCATGTGGAACAGCTGTGGTTGTAGGTAAGGAATTCAGTATTCCCCCAACCTGACGTGGTCATCAGTTTGCATTAGAGCATATCTCTGTTTTTCTGGAGAGCCTGTCATCTTGTACTCACTGTGGCATACACTGGCCAGTCCTGCTTTTCAAGGCCTGTTCTCTAGATGTCATTGATTAACTGTCCATCTGCCCCTGAACCCTCCTCTGGCTTATAGCTTGAGAGAGATTGGCCTTGATTAGGTTTTGGGACTTTGATAGAGGTGTGTGATTCCACAGTGGGGTTTCTCAGATATCAGAACTGAATAGGAGGCTCCCCAGAGATCATGCTGGTGGGAAGACAGACTCAATGAGCCTCCATGGCCTCCCAAGGCCTAGCTCCCTGATGCCAGTACCTCTGCCTGTCTTTTGGCTTTTGCTTCTTTTATAGGGACCTGGGCAAAAGAAAAGACAAAAGCCAACAAAAGCAAGGATCCTTACCAGGATGGGATTATGGGATAGTCAGCCTGTGCGATTTAGGGCTGTTAGTCTGTGTGATTTGTGCAGGACCTGGAAACACTTGAAGTAGAAGCTTATACAGATAACTCAAAAATTGATACATTTTCAAAATGACCATTTTCTCTAAACCCTAATTTTGAGACATTAGAATGGACCATTTTGATTTGACTCCCCCAGTCAGGTGAAAATGCTTGTGTTCAAAACAAGGTGCCTATCCACTGTAAAGCCTTGGGACAGGAGCATCTCTGTGGGAACAGTGCTGTTTCTACACTACCAGCCATTCTAAGATGAAGAGTCAGTTTCCCTTGGAAATCTCCTCTCACTGCTGTCTCCAATGTGAAACATTAATGTTGTATATTAATATTGCTGAAGCAAAAGATAGTAGGGCCAGGTGTAATTTTCTTTCTTTGGCATCATTGTAAAATATTCAGTAGTCATTGAATTAATTATCATCAATAATTTGATAAACAATACTTCTATTTTATACCTTTATCTTATTTATTTATTTATTTATTTATTTATTTATTTATTTATTTATTTTTCTGTGGTCCTGAGGATCAAACCCGGGGCCTTGCCTGTGCTAGGTGAGTGCTCTATCGCTGAGCCACAAATCCAACCCCAGATAAATAATACTTCTATAAAAAATCTTTATGAATCCTAAATGCTTCCAAAATACATGAATTATTCACAGATATTTGTTTTTAAGAAGTGAGAGGACAGCAATTGTAAACACCATCCATTTATCACTTAGGGAAGAAAAAAACAAGATTGGTTCAAATAAGCATATAAGAACATCTGAATATCAGAAGCACAGTTATGCTAAAGTAATTTTTATTTCTTAGCATAATCACTACTTATACAGTGATTCTATGAAAAAAGAAATCTCAGCTTTAGTGTGTACAGCTGAAAATATACTCAAGGTTAGGTTTTTGAAACATTAACATGTTTTCTGAAGGAAAAACTCTAATTAGCTGTAATGTGCTTTATAAAGGAAAAAAAGCATAATGATTTTTCATTATTTAAACTAATTTCAGATCAGTCTGTTAGGAATATTCTTGCAGGCATTTTTATGCATCAAATTCATTTTTATGAAACCCTTAATCCTTGTCTCAGTATTTGCATATATTGTAAAGCCATTTTCATCAATAGCCTGTTGATGAAATAGCCTGTTGATCCTGACATAAAACAGTTTTACAATATTCAGCTTCTGATTTTTAGAAAAAGTTTTTATCTACCTATCTACCGACCTGCCTACTTACCTGCCTACATATATTTATTTTTTCCAGGTGAAATCTTAGAAATTTGGAACTTCCTGCAGCTGAGGAAAATATAATTGGCTTGTTCCTCCAGTCTAAGTAAAACAGTAAGAGAGTTTTCCAGGCCCTTGACCCCTTTTAGAATTACTTAATCTGCATATCCCTTCAAATGAAAAACAATTCTGCACAGACTTCCTTGGTTGACTACAGCCCGTCAGTAATACATTTGTTCTTACTTTCATCAGTACTTTAAAATTCTATGCACACACAATTGCATATAAATAGTATCTTTTCTGAATGCATTATTTACTGAACTACATTTAAAAGTTGTTCAGAATATTCACATATTTCATTCCTCAACACATCAAAATGGAACCTATTCTCTGGACTGAAAAAGAGAATGTATATAAACTCCCCCCCCCCCATGAACTTTGACTTTTCTTGCTCTTTTCACAATGACAGTTTGAATGCCATCAGGTGCCTATTCTCAAGGCCCACTCATAGAGTGTCTCTCTCATTGTGTGGGCCAGGAAGAAAATCTGGACTCAGGAGGAATTTTGCATACTTAAGGATCATTTCTATATTAGTAGAAAAGAGTTTGGGGACTAGTCTGTAATTCCAATATCTGTCATTCCTGATGGCTGGTGGCGTATGAAGGCCTCTGAGAACTTGTGAACACTTTCCAAGGTTGTGCTTACCCCACATAACTGGCTTTCCATCTATAATCAAGCAGATTCCCAGTGTCCTAGCTAACCTGGACTCCAGTTCTGAACCAATGGAACTAAAGCACTGGCATATTTCCAATGTTCTAACGTACACAGTAGAGAGGATGTGGAAATTCCTATTACAGCACATTCAAAATTCATAAGCTTGGCACACAGAATCCATGTTATGCAGAATCCAGCCCCACTGCATCCCTGTCCACCTGTGCCCTCACTTGCTTCTAAAAGTACATGCTGTGCAAGACTCCTGCATTGTCCCTGAATGCAGCCATCCTATGTGGGTAGAGTTTGCACCATTTAGCATGACTAAAGCTTAAACCACTTTGCCAGATTCAACTGTTTAATTCCATTATCTCAAACCCCAGTGCAATATACAATGGAGGAGGAGAGCAAGGATGATTTCTGAGGTCTTATTTTTCAATTCACCATGGGTTGGAGTGATATATACTATGGTTATATCTTGCATTTCAAGGTCCAAAGGGGCACATTACTCCTGGTTCTAGTCTAGTATATTTATTTCAGAAATGTAGAGGACTTATGCAAGCCTTAAGCCAAGTTCAAATGAAAGCACTTTTGTTTTCACATCTAGAGCTCCTTTCCTATTTTAACATTGTATTCAAGAATTACTTTATACATCCAGATTCTGGCCATTGCCTTAACTCAGATATGTCATACATTTATCTGGATTCTATGTTGCCTGTAAAATTATTTCTCAATGCTTAAGAATTCACTTTTAATTATAAATAATGTGGTAACCCTACAAGAACAGTTTCCATTTAAGAGTTGCAAGATAGCAAATTAGTGTCCATCAATTGAAACTCTTATTAAATTGCATTTGGTATGAACTTAAAACAATAATTGATTTTATAATTAATGATGTTTCAAGTTCCCTTCAGTGGAGTAGATTCACACAGTAGTGTTTCCTTTTTAAGACTGCAGAATTTGTGAACTGCCTTACATATTTTTGAGAAAAAAAATTATAGTATGTGAAGTCCAAATGACTGAAAACATTTAGCTGAATGCATACTTGTTTTTTTTTTATTAAAAAAAAACTTCCTGTGAAATATCTGGGATTCAACTTCCAGGAAAACCTGGGAAAAACACAAAATCTGTTTTTAAAGATTTATTTAAGATTTTATACCAAATGCTGTGAATTCAGTTAGAAATAAAAGTTAAAGCACTGGGGCTGGGCTTGTGGCACAGCATTAGAGCACTTGTCTAGCACATGCAAAGCTCTGGGTTTGATCCTCAGCACCACGTAAAAATAAATTTGTAAAGGTATTATATCCAACCACAACTAAAAAATAAATAAATATTTTTAAAAAGCTCTGTGAATGTAGCTCAGTGATAGGGCAATTGCCTAGCATGTTGAAGGCCCTGAGTTCCATTTCCAGTACCATGCACAATAAAAAAAAATAAAAAAAAGAACAAGCAAAGGAAAAAGGCTATGAATAAAAAGAGTGTACTGGGGAAGAACTCAAAATTTTTTGAAGTTTTTTTTCTTAATTTGTTTTTCCAGTTACATGTCTAAGAGCCTATTTGGCCTGGCAACAGAAAGAATCAAGTATATATATTGCTTCCTGATTTTAAAATAATTAAAATCATGTGATTCTACACAACCTCTAGAAAATCAAAATTCTGGAGGAAGAATTGTTGCTGTCTTCTCACTGACTGTCCTGTTCAGCACCTTATGAAGAAAAGATTTTCAGCCTGCTTGAAAGGCAAATTTTAATCATCCCAATTGGACATCCAAAGCTCTGCTTTTTTGCTTACCATGAAATATGGTTTTAGAGAAGAAATGTTCCTTTAAAACACATCATGTCACCATTTCCCCCTAATAGTCTAAGAGGCAGTGGATCCATTCTGAAATGTAAAACAAAGTGCTCAGGGCCCCCGTGGCTTAAGACTGTCATCCCAATGACTAGGGAGCCTGAAGCAGGAGAATCCCAAATTTAAGGCCAGTCTCAGCAACTTAGTGTTTTAAAAAAATTAAAAGGGGAGCAGGGTTAAGGTTGTAGCTCAATGGTAGAGTACCCCTGAGTTCAATCCCCAGTACAGGAAAAAAAAATATCTGGAAATTGAAACAAAATGCTAGGATCCCAGGAGGACACTAGTGCAGGACACATTAATGCAAGCTGCCAGAGGTGTCATAAACTCAGGTTGGTTTCCTAATTACAGTCCTCTGCTTCTGGGTAGATATCCATCAGACATAAATTGCTGTAGGTGCTTCAGTGTTTTTAAATGACTTGAGTACTACCAATACTTTCTGGTCATTTGCACTATATATGCTTTATGATTTTTCATGTAAATCCTTGAAAGTCTTTTTTTGTGTGTGAGCAAAGTAACACACTTTGGAATAGCAGCAGGCAATCCTCAGCAAGAGACATAAATTTTCTCCTGTTTTAAAGGAAACCGAAGAGAAAAGAAAGAATAATAGATTCAGGAGGTGTGAGGATTATTATTATTTTTAAAATTTGAACTGAAATATAGGTCGCCAGTTTTCAGAGGAGTTCCTGTCATTGGAGTTATATCTGTCATACCACAAAAGGTAAAATGAAGCAGTAGAATATAGTCTAATTTCTATAGACTAATTTCCAAACTACAAACTGGGACATGACCTAATAAGGAATTTCTTCTTCTTCTTCTCCTTCTTCTTCTTCTTCTTCTTCTTCTTCTTCTTCTTCTTCTTCTTCTTCTTCTCCTTCTCCTTCTCCTTCTCCTTCTCCTTCTCCTTCTTCTTCTTCTTCTTCTCCTTCTCCTTCTTCTTCTCCTTCTCCTCCTCCTTCTCCTTCTCCTTCTTCTTCTTCTAGTTGTAACTATTTTCCTATATCAGATTCCTAAAAATTCCTAAGATCTCTAAGTTCCTATATGATTGTTGGATACTAGGATTTATTTCTACTTACCACTGAGTTATTTCTACCATCTGTCTCATTTAATCATCAATCCACCCTTAAGCTGACCTGCTGGTTCTCAGGTCCAGTGCTTGGTGAGAGGAGAGGAGGCTGGATGTGTTCTGGTTGCTATGCACACTGAATTGGTGCTGTGGCTCTAGTGATGTCGTGGCTCATGGAAACAGATTGGTACTGACATAGCAACTGTCATTGTTTCAGGATGGTTTATAAAAAGCCAAGAATCTCTTAGCTAAGTATGGTCTTAAGGTATTTTTTGGTAGTCTCATATACTTCTTGTCAAGAGGTATTTTATCCTCTGTCAGTGCATATACTTTATCAGTCTTGTCTTATAACAAGCATAGATAAATAGGTACAAAAACCCATTTTAAGAATGACTTATTGAGCTATAACACGTGTAAACTATATGACTTATTTATAGTTCTCAAATGGGGCTTGCATGCCATTATCTCCAGTAATATTCATCTTAAAATGCCATGTAAGACATTGTTTAAAAATTATAAAAGCAGTAGATGTTTCATCCATTTAAGAAAGTCAGACATTGTCAAGGGTGTAAAGTAAAATGTAGAAATTCTGCTCTTTATATTCTGGTCATCAGTTCTACTCTCCGAATGCAATCCCTGTAATAATATCATTAGTGTCTTTGCATTCGTTTTTGAAGCACTTATAATTTTACTTGTAGTTTTACACACACACACTCACACACACACACACACACACACACACACACATTTATTTTTTTTTTAATTTGGACTATCAAGAGTTTATTCATGCCTTAAAACAATAAAAATAATTTGCTCTATATTTTTCCAATACACATTGATTTTTATGCAAGTAGTAATTTGATACATACTGTCTGCATTTTGCTTTTTTAGTTTTTCTTAAAATACCTGGGCTTTGTCATGTTGGCATATACCAATTGATCTCATTCTTTTTAACAACTGCATGGCATTTCACTATATATATGTGCCATCATTTTTTTACAGGTACTTAAGTAATTTCCAGTTAATATCTGGTTATCTTTGAAGTTATACTGTTTGAGTGACCGTGAACATTCCTAGAAATGAAATTAGTGAGTCAGGATCATGCGATGTTTTGTTTGGTTTGGTTTGGTTTGGTTTTGGTGGTGCTGGGGACAGAACCCAGGGCCTTGCATTTGCAAGCACACAATCTACCATTGAGCTACAGTTTCAAGCAGCAGTGATATTTCTAAGTTTTCTTCTAAAATGCTTGCACAAATTTACACTTCCACTCATATTGTCTGAGAGTGTTTCCATAGCCTCATCTTCCTTTAGGATTTGAAATTTCTACCATCCTCAAAGATTAAAATGATTGCTCCTGTTTAAACATGCCTTTGTTGGATTAGTGTATATTGAGTATTTCTTTCCCATAAGACTAACAATCATTTGTTTGTTTGAGTGAATTTCTCATTTCATGTCTTTTTCCCATTTTTTTCCTGTCAAATTATTTATCCATTTTTAAGAGAGGAAAAAAAAATCCTTCTCTGAGATAGGCTTCCGTTTAATATATAACCCACTAACAGTGCATAGGAAACCATAAATGTATATATTGTATGCATGAACACTTGTATAAACGCTTCTTTACCCTCTTGAAGCCCTAAAAAAAAAAGAAGCATCAGTGTGGTCTCATAGCCCAAGGTGAGAGAAAACAGCCTGTTTGGGATAGATGTGGCGACTGGCCTCCCTCTTTCAGTCGGTTTTCTGTTGCTGTATAAAAAGTGACCACAAACTTGGCAGATTAGCTCAGAGTTTTCCTGGGACAGGAGTCCAGACACAGCAGGACTGGGTTTTCTGTTCCAAGTCCCATAAAGGTAAAGTCAAGGAGTTGACTTGCTGCATTCTCAGAGAGAGCTCTGGATCCTCTTCTAACTTCATTTAGTTGTGGTGGGATCCCGTTGCCTGAAACTATAGGGCCGACTTCTTCCTTACTGGCTACTACCCAGGGGGCCACTCTCAGGTCCCAGAGGCTGCCTTTGTACCTTGTCACATGGCTCCTGACCTCTCCAAAGTCAAGAGAGAGAAATTTCTCATGCTGAATCCTTCTTGTGCTTTCAATCTCTGTGATGTCAAGGCCCAGATCGAAGGAACTTGTATGACTAGGACAGGCCCCACTGGATCACCTATCTTAAGGTCAACTAAGGAGTAAAATCTCTTTACAGCAACACTTAAATCAGTGTTTGACTGACTCACTTTGAGGAGGTGTTTGTATACCAGGGACCAGGAATTTAGGGGCCATCTCAGAATTCTGCTCACCAAACCCTCTACTACCTCTTTCCAGGGAAAGTGTTTGTTCAATGATGGAGGAAAGACTATGACTAGCATCTGTCTAACCCAGGGATGGAAAAAGACATTCATGTGGGTCAAAGATCTTAATGTGAGCAATGGAACAGCAGAAAGCTTTAGAGAAAATCTAGGAAACCACACGTACAATGTGAAGGTCAGGAAGACCTTCTTTACCAAAGATCCAAACGTGATATTTCCCACCTCAGCATCCACTCTCTTGACACCCTCAGGCCATATAGCCCACCCAGAGAACAGGCTTCATTCATAGATTTTGAGCCCTCTAATCTTGCTGTTTCTTCTTGATATCAGTGTGAGCAAAATGTGTTTTTGTAAGATGCCAGAGTTCAATACAACAGAATGAACTGACCAGGATCTAAGGGAACCTGTGTTGATGAGCATAATTCTAAAAGAACTCTCAAAGAACACTCCTCCCTCCATTTGTTTCTTTTTCTTTCAATCTCCCACCTGCTGCTGTGATTCAGACGCATTGTACGTGACTTGCTTGAGACTGAAGAAGTGTACATAAAAGAAATGGAGAGCATAATTGATGTAAGTAGATTGGGAGGGTATTAAGCGTAGATGCAACCAAGAAGTTTTGTTGCACAAAGAGACTGAAAATAGTTGCCTTGTCTCTAGAATCTCACCAAGTTTTCAGTCTTATAATAAACAGCACAATATCTCCTTGGTTTGAAAAGGAACATCCTTATGGCTCTGGATCCTTGCAACCAAATAGCTCCAAAGAATTGTGCCAATTCATGCTGCTCCCAGCAATAGCCAACTAGGCTCACCACATGCTTGCCAACAAAGGGTATTATAATATAAGTGCTTTTGATGCTTAAGAAGGGAAGATTCTTTCTTGTGTTTTAAGGTATTTTTTTCTTAAGAGTAAAAACGTATACTTTCCTTCTTCTTCTAAAGGAGTAATCTTAAGGAAAAAATTATATGTACAATGTTATTTATTATACATTTTTCACAATAAGAAAATCAGAAGCAACCAAAATATCTAATTAAAAAATGGAATGGTTAATAAAATATTATATATATGCTGAATAAATTGGATTCAACTGTTTTAAAAAATGTGATTCTTTTGGAAAATAAGTAGCAACATTAAGAAAATCTCTTGAGAGAGCTTTATAAATTGAGTCTCTAATGAACCTGAAAAAAGTACAAATTAAATATGTATCATGATTATAACCATATAAAATACGATTTTTAAAAGTTATGAAGGAAATATAATAAAACTTAACAGTAATTGCAGCAGGTCATAAAATGATGGGTAAGTTTTTTCCTTTCTTTCACATTCTACTCATATAACTTATACACATTTAAACATATGTATTAGTTCTTCCAATTAAAATGCCACTTTGTTGTCATTGCCATTAAGCCATCTCCTTCTGAAGATGGACACATAAGGAAACTGTTATCTAAAGAACATATTTAATAGAATAGCTTTCAAGAAGCATGTGTACTGTATTACCCAATTATTTCATTAAAGTTTTGGTTTTTGAAATAGCTGATTCAGATCATTTCATATAATATCTGTAAAACCTACCTTGTTTCCACCTCTGCAGGGATACATCACTCCAATGGATTTTATCTGGCTGAAACATCTGATTCCAGATGCTCTTCAGAATAACAAGGACTTTCTCTTTGGGAATATTAAAGAACTTTATGAATTTCATAGCAGGTACATAATAATTCACATTATGGGGAAGAAATGAAAATTAAAGAAGAGCAAAAATCAGACTGATGGAATTTGGAGCTGAAAGTGTTTTCATAGGTCAAGCCTGAGCAAGTGATTTGGAGTCTGTGGATTAGATTGGAGTGGGATGGGCATGCAAGGGGGAGAGAAGCTCCATGGGATCCCTGAGGAATAAGGAAGGGGAAAGACACCATTGGCCTATGTCCTGGGTGTCAGGCATTAGTGCTATACTAGCTGTGTTCCTTTGCTTGTTTATTTATTCATGCATCAGCATTTTTTGAGCACTTATTCTATACCAGGCCCTGTGTTCAGCATTGGGAATACAAAGATGACCAAGATACACACCCACATGCCCATTAACATAGGATGGCACAGGGTGCTAGAAAATGTTAACTGGCCAAATAAATTATCCCTCTAGGCCAGTGTTGCTTGGATGTTGAGTTTTAGGGAAAGAAAAGAGAAGACACTTCCAACCTTCCCATTTCACACATGAGTGAACTGCAGCTCCTTGACTACTTTACCCTCTGAAGTCCTTTTACCTGATTAATGGAGGAGGAAAGATTGCTGGGCAAATTGAACCATAGTTATCTCCTAACCTCATTCTTTGTCCATTGGTCAGACACTAAACTAAAATGAAATCCCATGGCTGCTACTTTCCCAAAAGAAGTAATTCAGCCTCTTTGAGCCTCAGGTTTCACACTGATGAAACCTTGTCTTGCAGAGTTTGTTCAAGAATTAAATGAAATGTTTGTTTGTGAAGCACTTGGCTGTGCCTGGGTGATAGTTGATAGAAGCAGTGGCCGCAGGAGCAGTGGCAGATGCTATGAACATTACCGTCATGAAGTATCAGCGTATCCCATCTGTTCACAGCTGATGCTCGGAATGACCAGAACAGCTGTGGTGGTTTCATGGTCATCATAAGTAATGCCTCGGAGTACATTTTTTTTCCCCTCATGAATGTGTAGAAGATGGTCAGCAGCAATAAAGCCTAGAGAATATCATTTTTTAGACACTTCTTAAAATTTATGTGGTTCTACCTTAAACAATTTGAATCCCACACATGTAGCAATCAAGACATCCTTATGTTTTTTATTTCCTTAGGACTTTTCTAAAAGAATTGGAAAAGTGCACCGAAAACCCTGAACTTCTGGCCTGTTGTTTTCTCAAGAGCGTAAGTCTGTGGTCTCAGTGAACAAAAATAACCATGTGATTAAAATCAGTCTTTGTTTTTCTGTGTAAGTGACAAGGACAAATTGAAACACCAAAGTTCTAAAAACATCTCTGCTTTCCCTGATCCCCAGATTTATTGACATATAATTGACAAATAAAAATTTCATATATTGGAGATATACAACCTGATGATATGGTATACGTATACACTGTAAAATGATTATCACAGTTAAGTTTATTAACATCTGTCACCTCAAATGGTTATCATGATGTGTGTGTCAGAGTGTGATCTAAAAAGAGTTAAAACTCATAGAAGCAGAGAGTACAAGTGGTGGGAAGAAATGGGAAGATGTTGGTCAGAGGGCAAACTTTCAGTTACAATATGAGTAAGTTATGGAGATGTAATACATAGCACAGTTAATATTACATGTTATATACTTGAAATATGCTAAGAGAGTAGCTCTTCTATCTGACTTTCAAATGCACTGCAGGGATCCTTTGTAGCCCTATTAGTCTCCCAAGTTACACTGGGCTCACACTGATAGGGAGGAGCAACTGCAGACCTGGCTTCCTGCAAAGCCTGTGAAATGGAAGGCTGGCACCCAAGGTCCTCATAGTGGGTTATCCTCTTCTGAATGACTAAGCTGTGTTTTAGGGCATGAATCATACAGCAGGCTTAAAGCCCCATGCTGAAATTGTATTAATGCTCTCAAAATACTGAACTTGAATTGAAAATTTCAGAAATTATATTTTTTCCATTTTATTTAATATCATAGAAGATGATTAGAAATCTTTAACTCTATAACCTTTCTTATGCTTAGCACCCAATTTGTGAATTTCCTGTCCTACAACAACATACCTCTATTTACCTCCCTTTCCCACCCGCTAGCCCTGGTCCCTCTTTCCTTACCTGTTTCTCTATCACTGCTTTGGGCTAGTGGGACTGTTTAATCCAACATCTTCCCCTCCACCAAGTTTCTCGCCCCCGTAGGATGCCCCCTGGTGTCCTCCACTTTCTCAACCTTTCCCATTTCTTTTCTCTTTCCTAAGAAGTCCTGCCTTACTTTTTGTGAACCCAAGTCAATGACTTAACATATTTTAAATACCCAAGTTATGATTGATACATCTGAAAGCAATATTTGAGATATCTAAAAGCAAGCGAGCAAAAGTCCCTGGGTTTCAAGGCACTTGATGGAATGGAGAAACCAAGTCCTTGGTGACCCTGTATGGGATCCCCACAGTTTCGTCAACTGCCAGAATTTAAAACACACTAAAACTATTTTTGTATTCAATCTGATTCATTCCCTTTAAAAATTACTACTGTAACATGATTAGTGTTTTATTTTATTTTGCACTTTTACACTCATAAAACCATTAATGGGGAATCTAGTTTCAGAATTAAGAACTACTTTATGGTTGCTTATATCATTCTTCCAAAGGTTAAATTGTTGAATGAAAAAAGGGACAAATTCCTCAAGGAAAAATAGATATGATTAAAAAAAAAAGATTCAAGTATGAGGAGACAGTCAGGAAATTGCTGACTAAACATGTGTTCTTAAAAGAATTCCTCTCCTGTACTTTCACAAAGCTTTTATAGCCCTTCATGCTGACGAAAACCTTGGAAATCATTAATCTGGACCACAAACCATGCTATCAATCCTGTATGATTTATAATGCTGGAGATAAAATACAGGAAATAAAAATGATAGCAGTCTATCCTGTCTCAGTATCACTTTCAGAATTCCACCAATCTTGGAATTGAATTTTGAACTGTTTCTGACCAATCTTAATCAGATTCCATGGCCTGTCTCATCCAAAAGGTTCTCCCCCAGAGACCCTGCTCTCTGTAGAATGGTATTTGTCAGGAGTTTACTTGGAGTTCGAATTGCCCTAAGATCTCACATGATCAAATGTGGGACTCCAAAAAGGTAACTTCTCATTGAAGGTGAGCCACTGGCTATATGTATGACTCAAGCAAACTCTCAAAATCTCACTTGCCTCTTCTATACAACACGTTTAATGGCACCAATATGCAAAGTCATTGTGGGAAACAAAAGTAAGAATGGCCGCATAAGGGTTCTACAAAATAAGAAGTGTCTTGACAAGAGTTACCATTTTCTGAGTACTGTGCATATAGAGGGCAAATGTTGAGGCATTCTGTACATCATCTCATTGTATCTTACAATAATCTCAGAAGTGTTATGAGCCTATTTAACAGATGAGGAAACTGAAGTCAAGGACGGTTAAGTAACTGACTTCAGGCCATGTAGATTATCATTGACAAAGGAGAGAACTGAACCTGGACCATCTAACACCAAAGCTCATAGTCTGAATCTATAGCAATCATGTTTCCTTGTATGAATATGAGTTTTTGATAGCAGTTTTATAGCCTTCTGATTTATTCTATAAGGATATGAGGGGAATTAGCATTTTCATATGTTGCTAGTTAGTATATATCCTTTCTCAAAGGAATTTTTGATTATTCACTAATACAAAAACAATTTAGGCCAATACCTGTATTTCAATACTTAGAGGCCTATGTTCTGTTTTGCTCAGAGAGCAGAATTAGGACCAAGGAGTGAAGGCTTCAGAAGGGTAGCTTTCAACTCAGCAACTATCAGTAGAACCAGGTCCCTCTATCAGTAAGAGAGTTCAGGAAAAGATGATTGGTTGTGGAAGTTCTTGTCCTGGATGAGAGGCTTAGTCTCCAAAATCACCCCCAGACTCTGAGAATCTTTTGATGACTGAATGTTGAAAGCAATGAAATCATGGATTATTTTATAGGATCAATATCTTTATGAGCTGACAGACTAAATGTAGATAAGTTGTCTTAATTGATTTTCAGTGTTTTACAAGTCTGGCCTTCAATATGGCAGGAATGTTTCCTATGACCAAACCACTAAGCTATTTGAAACATTGAATTTAACAAACATATTTAACATAATGTCAGATATCAAAGGCACTCAATATAGTCTTGAGTGAATGAATAATGACCATTTTATAGTTAAGCTCTGAATTATTATTCTGGTCAATCTGAACAACATTTTTCAAGGGCCATTTTTCTTCTTAAATGTGTGTGTGTGTGTGTGTGTATGTATGTGTGTGTGTGTGTGTGTGTGTGTGTGTGTGTGTGTGTAAAGATAGCCTAGGTCAGAATTGAAATAGTTGTCAAGCTGAAATGGTCACTTACAATCTATCAGGTGAGGGGAAGAGCTAGAGAAACAAATCATTTGCTACAAACCTACATGTTTGGTTTTGCTTTTGGTGCTGGGGTGGAACCCAGGGCCACATGAATATTAGGCAGGTGCACTACCACTGAGCTACACTCCTAGCTCCAGCAGTGTGTTTACAAGTAGAGTAGACATGGTTTAAGCTGTGAAGAGGAAAAAAATAACCTATGTTGACTCAAGGAAATCAAGAGTTGGCCTGAGCAGAAGTAAAGGCACATAGAAATCTGCAAGGAGGTTTCTCTCTCTCTCTCTCTCTCTCTCTCTCTCTCTCTCTCTCTCTCCCTCCCTCCCTCTCTCTCTCACTCTCTCTTTAAAAAAAATTTAAAATAGGGTATTCACAAATCCACCTAACTTTAACTTCTTTATCATTTAAGGGGGTTAGAAAAATGGAAGTCCAAAAAATATTCAGAAAAAAATTCTGCCTCAATCACAAGGATAATGTATACCTACATGTTATGCTGAATTCTAATGCCATTTTCAGATACATAATCAGTTAAATATTTTTAGGCTTGAAAATCATATTTAGGTTTCAAAACACTGTTATGAAAGATAATTGAATTTGCCTGTATTTACTTACTTAAAACAAGGAATACAGGGGGAAATCAGAAATTTAAATATATGTATAAACACACCTGTGGCTGCTTTTTTTTGGTGTCATCAAGACCTTCCTTCTCTTCTTCAGATGATGAGAACCAAAGAGGTTCAGCTGTAAAGTGTATGTAGATTTACTTAAACTACTTAGAACATTTAGAGAGAATGATTGTCTGTCAAAAATAAAAAGTAATAATCAGCTTGAATTTTAGGTGATATTAGTTTCTAACTCTTTATTGGTGAGGTATACTTGTGTGTACTCAGTGATTTAACCTCAGAATATTGCAACATTGGCAAATGCTCTTCCAAAGTTTTATATTTATTTATTTTTGGACTGTTACACAAGGTTTCAAATGACATTTTCAAAGTGTTTGTACTGGCATGAGACTTGCCATGCTCTTGTCTCAGTCTCCCAGGTAGCTGTGTTTGTGACTCACTGTACCAAGCAGATACTGAGTATTTCAGGGAATGATTTTAGTGATATAAAACTTTACCATTTTACTTGGGGGGGGACACTACATATCACCAGGTTTAAGACACAAAAATATCTCAAAGTTATGTGTCCATCTTATAAAATGCTGCAACTCAAAAACATCAAACCTGCTGCTGTTTGCAACAATCCTGGTCTCCTGAGTACCTGGTCAGCACCTTGACCTCTGCATGACCTGCCTCCTCTGTGTGACTGAGGAGTGAACAGACAGGTTCCATTATTTAAAATAGTAACCTCTTATATTTTTTATTCACCGTATGGTCTATTCATGCATCATCTCTATATACATAAACCCAGGGTACACCTATTTTTATCCCCAAACTCTAAATGATAGGGTTTCAAAACATGCTCCCAGAAATTGTGGAAGAAATACGCATGTCACCTGCTCTATGTATTCCTTTCATCACATCATCTTCTGGACACAAAATGCAAAACTCACACTTATCTTATTCTTCTACCAAAGCCTCATTTTAATCAGAGCATGAATTACTAAAATCATCTACATCTGCATTGCCTATTGTTTTCAAATCTCAATCCTATGGTGAGTATACACTTGTTTTTTTCGAGGATAGTGTGTTCAACCACCCCCATGTTGAAAATATCCCTGATCTCATCACTCATTTTGTACTTTGCTTCTTCTCCTAAAATCCTTATTGATATCTATTTCCCCAAGTGCCTTGTTGTGACAGACTCTTCATGTGTGCTGACATTCCCATTTACACTTTAATAGAAATTCATTGGATTGCAAAAAGGGCCTTTGGTCCAAATCCTAAACGCACTCAATTGGCTTACCCTACACTGGAATCTTGCCTGCTATCTCTATTTCACTGCAAGTTCTCTTTTACATTCAGTAGTCCCAGGTACAAGATCTTAGGTCATTGTCTATGGATTTAGAGGATTCATCTCTGTAGAACATAATTCAAAACTATGTATCCAAATCAAGGGCCCAACAAACTTTTGTGCTTCAGATCTTACCTAGTTTTCTATTTTCATACTTACATTTCACCTTACATTCGTATAAATATCCCAGTTGACCAATACCCGTATTCATCCAGCAGAATGACTCCTAACCCAAATCAAACATGATATGACCCTTAACCATACTCTGTTCCCTCAATCTATTTTCACATAACAGCAGGTCCTGAGTTGATCTTGCCATAGAGGTATGTAGGGAATCCTCCAGCTGCTGAGAAGCTCAAGGGTAGATGCAGAAATGATCCCTGGAGCAAATGTAGGCAGCTAGGTAGGACCTGTGAGGTCTAAAGTCATCTTCCATGGTCAACAACCCAGTCTCTTCTCAATTCAGGGAAGCTGGGCACACTCAGGTCTGTATGGATTGCTGATCCCGGGCTCCTAGGGTATATAGACCTTTATGTCTTGTGAAAATGTCACAGGAAGTGGGGCAGCCTCCATCTCATGGGACCCTTGGAAACAACTGTTAGGACAAAGTGGTTGCCAAGGCAGTGACCTCATTCACTTCCCTGAAGGAAGTGACCTCACCTCACTTCCTTGGTGATGGAACTCTCTGAACTTGGGATCCAGGAGGTGAGGCATCCAGAGGCAGTTCCACTCCCAGTGGCTCACTTGCTTGTCTGTACCAAGGCCAGAGTCATTGTTTGTTGGTACTTAGTGATGTGTGGATAGCCAAATGCCTTGAATGGTCTCAACAGGGGCCTTTCCTGAGAAAAAAGTGTTGGCTCATTGCTGGCTCCTGACAACTACACAGAAATGGCAAGGAGAACACAGCAGAGACAGGACAGGCCATTGCTGGGGAACATATTTTCACCCATCAGTCAGAGGACAGGGTGGATACAAGCAGACCAAATACAGGGGTGGTTTGTGTGTCTCAGTGGGAGTGTGATTCAATTTGTCGTTTTTTCTCATGTTCTGAGAACATGAAGGAAAATCGTTTTTTGTTGTTGTTCTTGTTGTTGTTGGTTTGAAATTGACTGTTAACTAGTGAGTCTTTTTATGTCAGTGGATCCCACTGGGTTTGTGGTTAAAGAGAGTAGAGAGAAGAATGCAGCCATGAATGTGTCCTGTCTAGTGGAAATCTTTGCAGGACTCCTCATGGCCAATTTATGAATGGACTGCTGCTTGCCTTGCAGATGGGCAACACCTACCAAGATCCTAAGTTCCTGTATTCTTCCTGAATTTTGGCCACTCTCTGAAGGGGTTCGTGGTTTTGTGTCCAAGATGTGTACCACATTCAAGCTCTGTGACATGGCCATGGACTGGATTGCTGAAGGGCATGCCAAGCATCTCAGAAAACTCAAAAATTAGCATGACTGGTAAGGATCTCTCTGGAGAATCCCCGCTTTGATAGATAGTAACCCAAGTTGCATGATTAGGAGCTGTCAGTGCCACAGTGTTAAATTAAAGAAAAGTTTTTCTCCAGGCTTCTTTCTTCCCTATTGTTCTGTTCCCCTGAATGTCAGGGAGGTGTTTGCCTTAGGGCACTCCTTTGGGACTCCTCAAGAAAACAGTTTCAAATGCAAATGAAGAGGCCTAATCTGTGCCTTTTAAGTAAAGTGCTATGTAAAAGCTGTATGTGATTCAGACTCTTAGCCCTGTGTGTGGCTGTGAATTACATTCTCAGCACCCCAGGAAACTCAAGAAAAATCCCAAGTGTTCAACCAAATCCAAAATAATGAAAAAGAAGTGTACTATTGGATGAAGTCTCTTGCCTTCCTCTGGTGTGCCCTAAGGCAAACACCTCCTAAGGAGTGCCCTAAGGCAAACACCTCCCTGACATTCAGGGGAAAAGAACAATAGGGAAGAAAGAAGCCTGGAGAAAAACTTTTCTTTAATTTAACACTGTGGCACTGACAGCTCCAAATCATGCAACTTGGGTTACTATGTATCCAAGCGGGGATTCTCCAGAGAGATCCTTACCAGTCATGCTAGTTTTTGAGTTTTCTGAGATGCTTGGCATGCCCTTCAGCAATCCAGTTCATGGCCATGTCACAGAGCTTGAATGTGGTACACATCTTGGATACAAAACCACGAACCCCTTCAGAGAGTGGCCAAAATTCAGGAAGAATACAGAAACTTAGGATCTTGGTAGGTGTTGCCCATCTGCAAGTCAAGCAGCAGTCCATTCATAAATTGGCCATGAGGAGTCCTGCAAAGATTTCCACTAGACAGGACACATTCACAGCTGCATTCTTCTCTCTACTCTCTTTAACCACAAACCCAGGGGGATCCACTGACATAAAAAGACTCACTAGTTAACAATCCATTTCAAACCAACAACAACAAGAACAACAAGAACAAAAAATGATTTTTCTTCATGTTCTCAGAACATGAGACAAAATGACAAATTGAAACACACACCCACTGAGACACACAAACCACCCCTGTATTTGGTCTTCATCTATCCACTCTGTCCTCTGACTGGTGGATGAAAATATGTTCCCCAGCAGTGGCCTGTCCTGTCTCAGCTGTTTTCTCCTTGGCCATTTGTGTGTAGTTGTCAGGAGCCAGCAATGAGCCAACACTTCTTTCTCAGGAAAGGCCCTTGTTGAGACCATTCAAGGCATTTGGCTATCCACACATCACTAGGTACCAACAAAGAATGACTCTGGCCTTGGTACAGACAAACAAGTGAGCCCACTGGGAGTGGAACTGCCTCTGGATGCCTCACCTCCTGGATCCCAAGTTCAGAGAGTTCCATCACCAAGGAAGTGAGGTGAGGTCACTTCCTTCAGGGAAGTGAATGAGGTCACTGCCTTGGCAACCACTTTGTCCTAACAGTTGTTTCCAAGGGTCCCATGAGATGGAGGCTGCCCCATCTTCCTGTGACATTTTCACAAGACATAAAGGTCTATATACCCTAGGAGCCCGGGATCAGCAATCCACACAGACCTGATTGTGCCCAGCTTCCCTGAATTGAGAAGAGAGAGGCTGATTCATCCTCATCCCTTCATCCTGACTGGGTTGTTGGCCATGGAAGATGACTTTAGACCTCACAGGTCCTACCTAGCTGCCTACATTTGCTCCAGGGATCATTTCTGCATCTACCTTTGAGCTTCTCAGCAGCTGGAGGATTCCCTACATACCTCTATGGCAAGATCAACTCAGGACCTGCTGTTATGTGAAAATAGATTGAAGGAACAGAGTATGGTTAAGGGTCATATCATGTTTGATTTGGGTTAGGAGTCATTCTACTGGATGAATATGGGTATTGGTCAACTGGGATATTTATACGAATGTAAGGTGAAATGTAAGTATGAAAATAGAAAACTAGGTAAGATCTGAAGCACACAAGTTTGTTGGGCCCTTGATTTGGATACATAGTTTTGAATTATGTTCTGCAGAGATGAATCCTCTAAATCCATAGACAATGGCCTAAGATCTTGTACCTGGGACTACTGAATGTAAAGAGAACTTGCAGTGAAATAGAGATAGTAGGCAGGATTCCAGTGTAGTGTAAGGAAGAAGAGTGAGTTTAGGATTTGGACCAAAGGCCCTTTTTGCAATCCAATAAATTTCTATTAAGGTGTAAATGGGAATGTCAGCACACATGAAGAGTCTGTCACAACAAGGCACTTGGGGAAATAGATATCAATAAGGATGTTAGGAGAAGAGGCAAAGTACAAAATGAGTGATAAGATCAGGGATATTTTCAACAGGGGGGTGGATGAACACACTATCCTCGAAAGAAACAAGTCTATACTCACCATAGGATTGAGATTTGAAAACAATAGGCAATGCAGATGTATATGATTTTAGTAATTCATGCTCTGATTAAAATGAGGCTTTGGTAGAAGAATAAGATAAGTGTGAGTTTTGCATTTTGTGTCCAGAAGATGATGTGATGAAAGGAATACATAGAGCAGGTGACATGCGTATTTCTTCCACAATTTCTGGGAGCATGTTTTGAAACCCTATCATTTAGAGTTTGGGGATAAAAATAGGTGTACCCTGGGTTTATGTATATAGAGATGATGCATGAATAGACCATACGGTGAATAAAAAATATAAGAGGTTACTATTTTAAATAATGGAACCTGTCTGTTCACTCCTCAGTCACACAGAGGAGGCAGGTCATGCAGAGGTCAAGGTGCTGGCCAGGTACTCAGGAGACAAGGATTGTTGCAAACAGCAGCAGGTTTGATGTTTATGAGTTGCAACATTTTATATGATGGATACATAACTTTGAGATATTTTTGTGTCTTAATCCGGGTGATATGTAGTGCCCCCCCAAGTAAAATGGTAAAGTTTTATATCACTAAAATCATTCCCTGAAATACTCAGTATCTGCTTGGTACAGTGAGTCACAAACACAGCTACCTGGGAGACTGAGACAAGAGCATGGCAAGTCTCATGCCAGTACAAACACTTTCAAAATGTCATTTGAAACCTTGTGTAACAGTCCAAAAATAAATAAATATAAAACTTTGGAAGAGCATTTGCCAATGTTGCAATATTCTGAGGTTAAATCACTGAGTACACACAAGTATACCTCACCAATAAAGAGTTAGAAACTAATATCACCTAAAATTCAAGCTGATTATTACTTTTTATTTTTGACAGACAATCATTCTCTCTAAATGTTCTAAGTAGTTTAAGTAAATCTACATACACTTTACAGCTGAACCTCTTTGGTTCTCATCATCTGAAGAAGAGAAGGAAGGTCTTGATGACACCAAAAAAAAGCAGCCACAGGTGTGTTTATACATATATTTAAATTTCTGATTTCCCCCTGTATTCCTTGTTTTAAGTAAGTAAATACAGGCAAATTCAATTATCTTTCATAACAGTGTTTTGAAATCTAAAGATGATTGTCAAGCCTAAAAATATTTAACTGATTATGTATCTGAAAATGGCATTAGAATTCAGCATAACATGTAGGTATACATTATCCTTGTGATTGAGGCAGAATTTTTTTCTGAATATTTTTTGGACTTCCATTTTTCTAACCCCCTGAAATGATAAAGAAGTTAAAGTTAGGTGGATTTGTGAATACCCTTTTTTTAAATTTTTTTTAAAGAGAGAGTGAGAGAGAGATGGAGGGGGAGAGAGAGTGAGAGAGAGAGAGAGAGAGAGAGAGAGAGAGAGAGAGAGAGAAAGAGAGAGAGAAAGAATTTTTTTAATATTTATTTTTTAGTTTTTGGCAGACACAACATCTTTGTTTGTATGTGGTGCTGAGGATCGAACCTGGGCCGCATGCATGCCAGGCGAGCACGCTACTGCTTGAGCCACATCCCCAGCCCTGTGAATACCGATTTTAATTAATGAACATATATATTGGTGATTGTAATTCAATGCATTTATGGTAAAGATGATTCATCCCAGTGGCTCAGTTTTAGTTAAATATGAACAATTTTTCATTCCAAAGTGAAAGATTTTCATATACCCTAAATATCAGTGTTTCCTTCAATTCAAATTGTACCCTCAAATAAGATACACAATGGCCCATTAAGGAAATTAAATCCTCCCAGAATGAACCATTGCTTTTGGGTAAAAGGAGAAACTCCCTAATTTTTTTCTTTCCATACCATAAAGAAGTCAATATTATTAAACATTTTTATCCAACTTCTTTAGTGAAGGATAGGAAAAGAAGTCTTTGAATGCTGTTATTGGAGAATTACGAAATTTGATGTGTTTTTTTGCATTTTTTTATGTTGTCTGTGTTAGTAAGGTCAAGGTATTTTATGCATTGTCATGTATTTCTCTTCCTAGTTTATTTGTGTGTCCTTTAATGCAAAGCTTTCCCTTTGAAAAGCACCCTGGGCAGGGGTGATATCTCAGCATCAACTACCCAACTTGATATGACTGAGTTGCTAGTTTTTTTCACCAGGACCTTTCTAAGAGTAGAGAATAAGCTCCAGTAAGAATGACAATTTAAAGCAGAACATATATCACTTATTAAGAAATTGCTTGTTTAAAAGTGATCTTTATAAGTCCACACACTGGTGAGTTATGGTGCAAAATAGCGGTATACACCTGGCTGAAAAAAATAGGCAGTAGTGTTCATAAAATTATTTGGGTGCAATTCAATAAGAAAAAAGAATAAAACTGATGTCACTAAAAATAGCTATAGGAGGAAACAAGGAGAAAAAGAAACAAAACTGAGAAAGTATTGGATTTGAAGTGACAAGAAGAGGTGATTTAGGGGAAAACATACAAGAAATAATACAAAATCTTAGAAAATGAGATGGAACATGAAGAAAGAAATAATGAGAAAACCCCTTACACAATGACTCACACATCATCCCAGAGCAGCAAGAAAAGCATAAAATTTTTCCTTGTTAATAAAATTGGGGAATTTCTGTTCAGAATCTTCAATTATAGAAACCAAAACCATGGTGTGATTGCTTCAAGGCAGATGTAGGCCAACCCTTTCCTGGTCTTTCCAGCTGAAACACACCTAATCTGGTAGTGATGTGATGGTGAAGTACACAAGCTGATCTTCTCTCGGTTATGTCCAGATACTTGCAGAGAACTCTTAGGGAAGATTTCCAGTGCAGATGAAAACTCACCCTCAGTACTTTTTTTTTTTCACTCAGAGATGGAGTATGTCTCTCTGATAAACCCTTTCACCATGGTGTCTGGGGACTGGCCTGTCATACCCCAGCTGGAGACTCCTGCATCCAGTTATCTCAGGGGTATGGAAGATTCCCAGTGTCTTGAGGGGTTTTCTGACACTTTCTTTGAGCATGGTAGATGAGGTTTGTTGATGGAATCTGTGCTTTGTTCTGGAAAATGCAAGAAACTATCTTCTCACCAGAACTTGCCCCAGGTCTCCTGGATCCTTCTGTCTCTTGAATTACTACACAGGTTTTGTACCTCACAACCACTATTCTCAAAGTACCTATTTGAAATGTGCAGTGTCCCTGTTGGCCTCTACTGTATAGATTGTCTATTTGGCACAACAAACCTCTTGCTAATGAGAGTATTCAGCACATTCCCTTCAGTCTCTGTCATAAACCCCTAGTATCAGGTAGAGGAGCTGCCATCCTGTGAGGAGAACTTTACCTGGATTCTGTGTGCTGCTTTCTAACAGTATGATAGAAACATTTCTTCACCCTACTTTGTCATTTTTATTAAACTGGATTTCCTCTCAGTGAAACAAGACAGGCAGTTCTTTTTGATGTTTCACACAGAGAGATACTTCCAAAAGGAGGTGGACCACATGAGTCTATTGCAATCACTCTTTTCTTTTAAGGGAAGAGCTTAGAAACACCTCTGTGGCAGAAATGGGAGCAAATATTCCAAAAGCCACTGATCATGGTGGGTTGACTTTACCTGAGATATCTGCTCACATATATGGTGATGCATGGTGTGAGTTTTACACCAGAAACATCCATTCCTGAATGTTTCACATAACTGCAAACACCTACATCAGAATGAAAGTGCACTGGGTTTTTCTAGTTCTTCCATAGACCACAAGACATGCTGTGGCTGCCCAGAGCTTTCAGTGTCTCTGCCTCTCATTTTCTCTCTAAAAACCAATCAGAATAGTGTTGAGATATGCCTCCAAAGCCACTGAATTAATGATACAGTAAAATCTTGAAAATATTTTTAAAAAATTCTGGGGATTTTTATCTCCTCTGATAAATAACTAGAAAAATGACCCTGAGAAAATATGGCTTCTTTCCAGCACCCTGATGCTGCTAGCAGAAATTTTTAGTCCATTCATTTCACTGGGCTTGTTGTATAACTTGTGTACTGTAAATTGCACTGCTAAAAACAGTGATGTTGATGTGTCTAAATTACTTATAAACTGATTTTTAGTTCCTCATGATAAATATCAAGGTTTAGTATGACTTGGGGTTGAGGTGCTTGTATTCCTAGATATCTTGAGAAAACTCCACACTGCTTTCCAGAGTGGAAGTTCTTATTTTCAGACTCACCAACAATGTAGGTGAGTAAGTGTTTACTGTATCCTCTAATAATTAATGGGGTTGGTAAAATTCTTCTTCTCAGGTTAGTAGAGAGGAGCTTCCCTTTGTTTACACCATGGAATTTTCCTCTAACACTGCATCAGAATATTTCTCCTATTGTCCTGACATGTGACAGAATTATTATCACTTAAGGTGAATTGTCCTGACACTAAATAACTACACAGACACAGAAAATACTTTTCTATGAGTGTCAGGATGGCTCCTCGTCAACCTCAGCTCATAAAAGGGAGCCAGACAAAATTAAGAGAGGCATGCAAAAGAGAGCATGCCTGAAATCCACCTATTTATTGGGGAGAAGCCAGTTATAGAATATTTCACCCAAATAAGGCAAGGGGTCAGGTTGCAGAGTGTGAAGTCTTGCTTGGTGATGTGTTGGTCAGCATTTGAAATCTTGAAAAATCACACCCATCTCAGGTGCTGTGTAAGGATCACAGGCAGGGAGAGTGAAAAGACACACATACATTGCAGAGCCCAATCAGGCAGCAATTTCAGACCAGTTTTCCTCATATATTCCAATGTGCATAGCTCACACACAAAGCCCATCGATGACTGGTGACATCCCATAAATTCATTTACAATTCTAAAAGCCAAAATTCTGGTTTCATTTGGTCTGAGGCTCTCTACAGTGCTGCTCTAGGTCCCCCCCCCCGACAGATCCTGTTTTTTTATCCAGAAAACACACATGAGCCAATATGACTCAAGCTCTGAAAAATAGTCAGGAAGTGCTGTACATTTTTTTTTTTTTTTTGCTGTCATCTTTCTTCATTGGTGTACTTTTTAGTTCTCTCTTGGAGCAAAATGTTGTTTACTCTACCCAAATTCTGTGTGCTGCTTTCTAACTGTATGATAAAAACATTTCTTAACCCTACGTTGTCATTTTATTAAACTGGATTTCCTCTCAGTTAAACAATTACTAAAAAATTTTTAGATCCTGTGAGACTGTGATGATCAAAATGAGGTAAGCCCACCAAGGGTTTGTTCCTGCTAAACATCATATAATTCCAACTCTCTTATCAAACCAAGTTTCATATTTTGACACTAAAGAATTCTGTAGGTCTATTGTTTAAAACATGTAATGCAACATAATATTAATTATATTTCTCAAGAATGTCCGGCTGCAGCAAAAGAACTGAGGGGTGATATTAAAAAATATCTCCTTTTTTCTACTGGAATAAAGGAAAGATTCCACCCATTCTTTCAATGAAGTATATAATACCCCAAATTGTTTCAACTCTATATTTTCATGCTTAAACTCTGATACCCTTGTTTTTAAGCTCACAAATCTCATTTTCCAGTTGTGCATTTTTTTGACATGTAGTGAACACTGTGTGCAGTGACTTTTTTGCGTTTTATTATTTTTTGAAGTAAAGAAACTGCTTTCTGGGTTTTGACCGGCTAACAAAATCTGTCAGAAATAAAAGATAGAAGTAAAATACTTGACTAATTTTCATATATGAATGCTGTATATTTCACATGCATTATTTATACACTAAACCAATGAGTGCATAAAACATGTGACACAATATTGTGTACTCTTCACATATAGCAGATGAGATTAGTCCCCTTTTATTATTTAGCTTAAAGTCTAATGGAGAAGACAGACACATAAAAAAGATCATTATAATTTCAGACAGATGATTTTAGAAAAGAGGTTTGTGATCTAATAGAGGAATCTGAGCTACAGAAAAGATTCCCTGAGGAAAATGAGAATAAACTGAGAAATGAATAGAAAACAAGTAGAATATAAAGAAGAGTATTCTTTCAAACATAAAAATTCAAGTTTTCCAACTTCCCTGTGGTCTCTGCATGTATTGTATAGAAATGAAAGGGACACTCCCTCTATAACCTGCTGCAGGACTTTGGTCTTAAGATAGACAACTCCTTATCTTTCTTGATTTTTCATTATCCCCTGTTTATTAGGTTCATTTCTTTTTAGTTCTCTCTCAGAGCAACATTTTGTTTACTCTACCCGGATTCTGTGTGCTGCTTTCTGTTAGAGTCTGTAAACAAGTCAGGATGGCGCCTGGCATATGTTAGAGTCTGTAAACAAGTCTGGATGGCGCCTGGCATTTTGCCAGAGGGAGTGGCTTGTGAAGTAACGCCAGCAAGTCATTAAGTGTGGAGATTCCTTATTGGTTGACCGCTGTATCGAGTTTATGTTAATTAGACAAGCTATGTGGAATGTATAAATACCTCTGTTGTCCTACAATAAATGGCTTCCACTCCTGCTGTATCAATCTACACAAGTTGAAACAATTAATGTTTCAAGAAATTTAGAAAAAAATCATTTTCTACTCAGATACCATGGCATGTGCCTATAATTCCAGCAGCTTGGGAGACAGAGACAAAAGGATCAAAAGTTTAAAGCAAGTGTCATCAACTTAACAAGCTCCTTAGAAAATTAGTGAGACCCTGTCTTCAACTAAAAATAAAATGAAAAAGGCTTTGAGATATAGGTATGTGATTTAGCTTCTGCAGGTTCAATTCCTGGTACCAAAGATGGGAATGAGAACAAAAGAAAAAATAGTTTCCTATATTTCTGTTTACTTTTGAAAAAAATTTAATATAGAGTTATTTGGTTAAAGTTGGGAAACTTTAAAAAGATTTCAGGATTTATAAGTTGCTCTCAAGAAAGTTTGTATTCCACCAATGAGGCATTTTTCACTGCCCTAAAACATGTTTTAATACATTTATAGATTTTATTCTGATGCTTGGGAACACACCAGGGTTTTGTGGTAATGTGATATGCTAGTGCTGAGCTAGACCCTCAGCTATACTTTTAACAATAACATTCATTAAACAATGAAATGGAAACTGATTATAAGTTATTTTACTCAAATTCACTCTTGTTCATAAATTAAATTTGTTCAGATTTCTATATTGAATGGTCATATACTTTTTTATGTTTTTTAGGTGTACATGACAATAGACTATATCTTGTTATAGCTAATACTCTATTGTGTGTGTGTGTGTGTGTGTGTGTGTCTACACACACAGACATATTCTTCATTCATCTGTTGAAGGATATTAGTCTTCATTATTAGATGAAATACTAGGTCCTTTCTTGTTCAAAAGTGGATATTAAGTTGTTTGTAAAATACATAGTGATCACCAAGGTAAGCTGAAAGTATTACCATAAAAGAAACATAAAAACTGTATAACAGGTTTTAGATTTCTTATCCCAGTTTGGGGTTATAGTAATACAAAAGATAAATTTCTTACATCTTTATTTTATTTATATATGGTGCCAAGGATTGAACCCAGCACCTCACTCATGCTAGGCAAGGACTGTACTGCTGAGCTTCAGCCCCAGCCCCAAAAGATACATATTGAAAGAAGAATTTCTGAATATGCTTTTACACTGTAAGCCAGTTATAGGTATACCCGACATATTTTATGAAGATAAATCTATTACTACTTAATTCATGAATTTGTATATAAACAATAAGTCTTTAAAACTTATTTGACTTGAAATTATCTTTTTAACTGGGGAGGATCTAAGAGAGGGCAAAAAAGTCACCTTAAACTTGTAAATTTACCAAATTATTTCAAAATTCCTTTTCTGTACAATCTACTTTCAATTTTGTTTGTTTTAGACAAGATTAAAGGAGAAATTAAAAGTGTTAAACTAGAAAAGCTTCAGAGAATATAGAATTTTCATTAGGATACTAAAACAGTATACAAAGAGCCAGAACATAAAAATACATTTTTGTTTTCTAGGAAAAATCAATTTAAAGGTAACCATATTTAACTTCAGATATACCTCAAAAGAACATGCAATAACTCAAAAAAACATGCAGTCATCATGGGTGTGAACACCCACACACTTCAGATCTCTCACAATGCCAAGAAATACAGACTTACAGGGCCTCTGTTTATATGAAGTCTGCTGTTTTCCAAAGCTTTGGTATGTGGAGTGTGAACTCCTATTTTGATTTAAAACACAATGTTATCTGACTCTAAAATTAAATGATGACATTTATGACAAAACTAGTTACAGCAAACCCTAGCATCTGATAGATGTTCAGCATTTGTTTTCTGAATGAAGAAATTTAGTTTAATCACTGAAAAAAATACCAATTTAGGAGTTTTTTTTAAAGAGAGAGAGAGAGAGACAGAGAGAGAGAGAGAGAGAGAGAGAGAGAGAGAGAGAGAGGGATATTTAATATTTTTTTTAGTTTTTGGGTGGACACAACATCTTTGTTTTGTTTGTGATGCTGAGGATCGAACCTGGGCCGCACGCATGCAAGGCAAGCGCACTACTGCTTAAGCCATATCCCCAGCCGCCAATTTAGGAGTTTTTATGTTAAGATACAGACTAAATAGCTCTCCAATTGCTTTAAAATTTTTTAAAAGGTTTCATAATTACATATCTGCCTGTATTTAAGAAAGGTTTTCACTCACCCAAATTTGTCTGTCATTTGTGCAGTTGAAATTTAAGATACTGACTCATAAAAAATAAGTCTTTTTGTGTTTTTTTTAACCTTGAAGGTACCACTCTTAAATTAAGCTTTTAGACTTCTATCACCTTCTGATATACAGCCAAAACCTTGCTGAAATAAATTTGTAGAGTTTAGCAGAACAAAATGAAACCTACAATTTCCATGATACCAGAATGCCAGAATTTATACAAAGAAATTTCAGTAATACACTTTGGCAAACAAAAAGAGATAGATATTTGCAGAAAGAAAATGTTTCCTCAATTATTTTCTTCTGTTTTCAAATGTGTGTGTGTGTGTGTGTGTGTGTGTGTTTGTGTGTGTGTAACATGGTTAAAGAGTAACTCTATTAATCATGGGAAAGTATAGGGTGTTTTAAATCTATATATTTATAACCATAATGTACGTATTTTGGAGGTGAGGGTGGCATTGTTTGTCCCATTGAATTAAGTAAAGTTCTTAATTCAACTCTATTTCTCTGAAGCAGTCCCATGATGACTTTCAGAGTGCCTTATAAAGAGAAAAGACTTTTAATATTTTCCACAGGAAGAGATGATTTTTCTATGATCTCAAAACCCTTGCTTCTAATAGTAGATCTTATAGTTTGGGAAAGTGACTTCACTCTCTTGTTGTGTTAATGTGTATTACTACTCACACTGTTAAGTAAAGAGGAAAGGTGAGGACAGCAAATACCCTGGTTTTGTGTATCATTTTCTCACTTTCGAGAAGAGAAACAAACACTTTGCTTCAAGTAATCTCCTACTTCAGTACAAAACAACTTTGGAAACAGTGGCATACCATAATGTGTTCTTAGAAATAAGTTACTGGTAAGTATTTGTCCCTAATACATATGATCCATTTATTTCCCTTATTTTATATTTACTCATGTTTTAAACTTCACTGAGATAAAACAAATGCTAATAAGTAGCCATCTCAGGATTTTCTGAGTAAAGTCTTATACATTTTGCACATTCTTTATTTCTCCCCTTGACTGCATATGTCACAAATTTGCCCCCTGGAGACAGTTGTTATTATTTATAAGTATCAAATTAAGGAATTCTTATCACTAAAGATTATTTTTATCTTCAGTTCTAAATGTTGATTTTAGGGTCGGCTTTAGCTCAAGCGGTTACTTCCTCAAGCCAGGCTTTCTAGCTGTCTAAATGTTGATTTTATTTTTGGCATTATATCTGTACTTTGACTGTTATTGTTACTGCTGTTTACTGGTAATGAGGCCTTGCTTCCACAATGCTGAAGTATAACACCAGAGAAGTAGGCCAAGGCAAGTTTAGAGTGGAAAGTTGAAGCTTTATTAAAGGACAGCAGAAAAGACATCTCCGTGGAAAAAGAAGGGAACCCAAAGGAGTGGCACCCCCTTTCTCCACAGATTCCCTCTTCTCTATGGCTGATTTGGGGCCCCTCAGCCAAAGAGTCTCTGCAAAAGAGATCAATGTAGATAAACTTCCCATTTTCATCTTGCCCTGTTTACTTGGCCACTGGCTGGGAAGATACCAGCACTTGAGGTGTTGGACACCCCTTTACTAGTTTTTCACAAACGTATCCAGTATAGTACTTTGAAGAAATGTGCAAACAAGGACTCTGGCCTTGAGCTGGGCTTCACAGAGGTGTCTACATTTTTGAGATAAGTTACAAATGGGCTCCATGGTAACAGCTGGCAGGGGGAGAAAAGCAGGGGAGAAGAAGCTCTCCTATTCTCAGGTGTTGTCCGTAAAGAGTTAACTTGCCCAGGACAGTGAAAGAAAAAGCTGCTTTTATGTGAACTTCTGCAGACTGTGAACTTTTAAGCCTCTCCCCTTACATGCTGGGTATAAAACTCTGAAACTCCCTAAACCCAGGGTTCAGAAAATTGATTGATTACAAACAATCGCTGTGATCTCTGAACCTGGCTGCAGTCAAATAAAACTGTTTCCTGCTATGTTCAATGCCTTGACTCATTTGTCCCTACAACAAACTGGGACACATTGCGGGAAGGAGTTCTCTCACATGTGGTGAGTCAGAGTCTGCAAGAGAAAAGACCAACTGGGCTGCTATCCCATACATCTTTTCCATTTGAGCATAGCAACTGATTCTGAGCATCACCCCAAAACCTCTCCCCACAAAAAGATGCCTTTATATATAAGGGTCTAATGGCTGCCCCATGTCAGTCACATGTCATTTGGAAGCCAATGGCAGATCCACATGGCTCCATCACAGATGTTTTATCACATACCTGCACTCCACTGCTCCAGGCCCAGTTCCCAGCAGAATCCAACTCAATGACATCTCTATTATACACCATTTTCATGAATTCCAGTCTATAAAGGCACTATCTGGTTCGGTCATGATGAGCAACAGGAGATTGGAAGGTTCTCCAGTGCTTCCTGGTCATGGGAATTTTAAATATTTCATGTTATTCATCTATCATTCAAGGATGAAGTAGGTGACACTGTGGGTTTTGATTCTTTCAGTAACCATTAAGTGGTGAGGAATATCCGTTCAATGAAAGCTCTGGACAACTCACATAGGCAAGGCTTCTGAAAGAGTGACCAAAATGTCACAGGAAGCCAGGCCCATTGGGGTGCAAAATGTGAGGTCCATGTGTGTTTTGGCTCTCAACTATGGCTGACAAGGCTTTCAAAGAAAATCATGTGACATCATGGCTGAGATTCCCAGTGCAGTGGAGAAAGCCACCCTGGGCTAGATCTCAGTTTCCAAGGGTGCCTCTCATGCTTGGCCTCCTCAAATACCAACAGTCTTCATGGCAATACTTCCTAAGTTCAGTTCCAGAACTGAATCTCTAATGGGAATCACACCAGAGTTCATGCTGAGATTGACACAGTTATCTCTTCCAACCACCTCACAAATGACCACAATTCCAACAAAAAGACTTCTACATGGCCCTCATCGTCTTCCATATAGACACTCATCATAACCTTCTCTCTGGAAGTTCCCATATGGGAGCAGTCCTAGATGGTGTCCAAAGTAAGCTCCCATGCCTCTCATTTGCCTAATGTCATGGTGGCCTAAACAACCTTTCTGAGAACCAGGATAGATAAAATGGGCCTGCAGTTAATACTACTCTGCTTCTCAAATTAGAGGCCTACTGACTGCTGGGGGTAAATTCTTTGTGTCCTGGAGTCATGAAAAAACCCAACCACACTTGTGCTAGCTACTTCAGGGCTTGGAAAAACTCATTTAATCCAAAGGATCCCTGTTCTCACTTCATGGAGTCAGGAGCCTTACCAGAGGAAGGTGAGAGACTTCATCCAAAATTACTGTTCTTTTGGTCATTTTAGTTTTGGATAGACTCATGGCATCTTTATTTAGTTTCATGGGGTGCTAAGAATATAAGGCACAGCCTCACACAGGGCCAAGAGTTTGATTCAGACACATCCCTTTACAAAGCACTTTAACAAAGAGCCACAGTGAGGCCCCTTTATTTTCATTTTGAAACTGTTTTCTTGAGGTTTCACAAAGGGGTGGCCTGAGGCAAAGACTTTCCTGACATTCAGAGGAACAGAACAATAGGTAAGATAAAAGCCCTGGGGCAGACTTTTCCACAAGGTTAACACTAGGGCACTGACAGCTCTTGATCATGCTACTTGGGTTGCTATCTAGCCACGCAGGATTTCTCCAATCAGAGCCTTACTGCTCACACTGATTTCTGAGTTTTCTGAGATGCTTGGCATTCTCTTCAGCAATCAAGTCCATTGCCATGTCACAGAGCTTGAAGGTGGTACATATCTTGGATGCAAAACCACAAGCCCCTTCCGGAGAGTGTCCAAAATTCAGGAAGAATACAGGAACTAAGGACCATAGTAGGTGTTGCCTATCTGCAAGGCAAGCAGCAGTCCATTCCTAAATTGGCCAGGATGAGTGCTGGAAAGATTTCCACTACACAGGACACATCCACTGATACATTCTTTTTTCTACTTTCTATGACCACAGACACACTGGGATACATCAACCTAGAAACACTCGCCTTGAGCAAAAGGACTCACTAATAAACAGTCCACTCCAAACCGAACAATTTATATTTCCTCCATATTCTTAGAACATGAGACAAAACCACAAGGACACACACACACACACACACACACACACACACACACCCCATCTTGAGTTGGTCTGCATCTATCCAAAGTGTCCTCTGACTGATGGGTGACACTGTGTTCCCCAGGAGTGGCCTATCCTGTCTCAGCTCTGGTCTCCTTGGACAACACTGTGAAGTTGTCAGGAACCAACAATGATCCAGTACCTTATTTCTCAGAAAAGACCCCTCTTCAGAGCTTTCCTGGCATTTGGCCATCCCCACATCAGTAGGTGCCAAGGAAGAATGACTCTGTCCTTGGTAAATCCAAAAAAGTGAGCCCACTGGGAGTGGGGCTGGCTCTGGGTACCTGGATACCTGGATCCAAAGTTAGAGAGGAAGTGAGGTGAGGTCACTTTTTCAAGGAAGGTCACTCCCTTGGCAACCACTTTGTCCTAACGGAGGTTTCCAAGGGTTCTATGAGATGGTGGCTACCCCATGTTCCTGTAACCTTTTCAAAAGTTAGAAAGGTATACATACCATAGGCGCCCCAGGATCAGCTATCCACACAGGCCTGGTTTGGTCCATCTTGCCTGCATTGAGAAGAGAGAGGCTGATTCAGACAGATCCCATCATCCTGACAGGTTGTTTGTCATGAAAGATGACTTTAGGCCTCTCAGATCCTACATAGTTGCCTACATCTTCTCCAGGGATCATTTCTGCATCTATCTTTGAGGTTTTCAGCAGGTGTAGGATCTTCTTCATACCTGAATTTCAAGATAAACTCTGTACCTGGTCTTAAATGAAATGAGATACAGGGAACAGAGTATGGTTAGGGTTAATATCATGTTCAATATGGGTTAGGAGTCATTCTGCTGGATGAATACTGGTATTGAGAAACTTTGATATTTATAAGAATGTAAGGTGAAATATAAGTATAAAAACAGAAATCTAGGTAAGATTTGAAGCACAGAAGGACATTGGGCTCTTGACATGGATACATAGTTTTGAAATAGGTTCTGCACAGATGTATCATATTAATCAATATACAATGGCAAAGAATCTGGTACCTCGGATTTTTGAATGTAGAAGAGAAATCCTGAGAAATAGTTAGTAGGTAGGATTGAAGTGTAGGTTTAGGAAGATGAGTGAGTTTAGGATTTGGACAAAAAGTCCTTTTGCAATAGGGTTTCTGTTAGAGAGTGAATGTGAATGTCAGCACACTTGAAGAGTCAGTCACAAAAATGGACTTGGGAAAACATGTAGAAAAATAGATATCAATATAGAAGTTAGGAGATAAGGCAAAGTATAAAGTAAGTGATAGGATTAGAAATATTTTCAAATGCAGGCAGTTGAATATATAATCTTAGAAGGAATCTAATATATAGTCGCAAATAGGATTAAAATTGGAACACATTAGGCAATGTAGACATGGATGTTTTAGTTATCCAGGCTCTCATTAAAATTAGGCTTTGGTAGAATCATAAGATAAGTGTGAGCTTTGCATTTTGTGTCCAGAATATTACTGTGATGAAAGAGATATGTAGATCAGGTGACATGAGTATTTCTTCCACTATGTCTAGGAGCATGTTTTGAAACTCTTAAATTAGTATTTGGGGATACAAATAGGTATACCCTGTGTCTATGAATATAGACGTGATGTATGAATAGACCATACTGGGAATAAATAATATAACTGGTTCCAATAGTAAGTAATGAATTGAATTGGTATTTTAAAATATACAGGAAATCTGGTATTCACATTCATACATTCATTCCAACTAGTTATACATCTTGTGCTAGTATTAGGGTTACTATTTATACTGAAATGTGTGTGAGTTTTGCTTTGAAAAAAATTATAGAAATAGAAAACTGTGTTATGAAAGAAGTTTCATGAAAAAGCAAGTAAAGAAACATGGAGAAATACATGTGTTCTAATGCAGGAAGTGATTGAATGTGAATCATATGCATAAAAATATGTGAACTTGTAGATGAAAGGATATATCCTATGAAGTATATATACTGAAGAAATCCTAAGGTACCAATGTTGAATGAAAATTAATGTAAAAATAAACATCATGTCCCATATAAATATGCTTGCATTGATGTTAAACGGGGGTCAGTTACAGTAGAAATATTAGGATTAGTACTCAATATTCACTGAAGTTAGTTTTGAGTACTAGGAAATGAATATCTAATTCGGGAAAATGAATATTTCTGACAATGATCTTGTGAAAAGTTGATTATAAATCCACATACATGAACATTGAAGAATCAAGGTAGTGTATCATATGACACATATATTTAATATTGGGAAAAACGTGAAGAGTAAATATATATATATATATATATATATATATATATATATATGTAGTCTGACCCAGGCTACAGAGAAAGGGAGTTATAAAGTTACACAGTGTTAACTTTGAAAATTCATGGAGAAGTATTAGAATAAAAAAATGACTGGTTTTATAACACATACCCTTGATAAAGCAAAAGGAAAGTCCAAGTATACAACATGCCTCCTATAAACTGCCTGTACTTCTTTTCATTTAGGTTATTTTTATCCATAATGTTAGGATTAGTAGTCAGAGTCTAGTAGGGTAAGGGTTAATGTCAGAGATTCAATATGTTGAATGGAAAATAGGAAAATGTATCCAATGTGTATGCGAATATGTGCTACACATAAAACTTCCCACAGTCATCCAGAACAATGCCTTGACATTACCATCACCCCAAGACACAATTAGAGCAAAAGAGGAAGAAAACCTGTGAATACATATCAGGAATGAAAAATCCTCAGGAGCTCACAACTGGAGGTGGCAGAGGAGATTACAAAAGTAGGGGAAAGGGTAAATATTCCACAAACACGGCACTGTGCTGTCCTAGTGACTTCTTGACAACCTGCCTCTGATCTTTGGGCTCTTGAAATATATGTTCGTGTTAGGAGCATTAGCTTCCTTTGTAGTGAGACCATCAAAGCTGGTTTGCATCTATGTGAACTGGAGAACGTGGTTTAATATTTTCCAGTGAAATTGAGGCAGCAGAGCTAAATCCTTTCTTTGTAGATAAATGGTGTCCACTGGGGGTTTAATGTTTCCCTGGGTGAATTGTGAAGCCATTGGGTCATCCTCCAATGGCTTTTCTTTCAGTTTCACTGGGAATTTGGTAGTTGCTTCATGAAATACAAGACTATCAACTGGGACACAACACTGGAGGAAGTTCTGTCACGGGTGGTGAGTCATGGTCTGAAGGAGAAAACACCAACTGGGTTGCTATCCCATACATCTTTCCCACTTGAGCATAGTAACCTGATTCTGAGCATCACCCCAAAACCTCTCCCCACAACAAGATGCCTTTACATATAAGGGTCTGATGGCTGCCCCATGTCAGTCACATGTCATTTGGAGGCCAAAGGCAGATCCACATGGCCCCACCACAGATGTTTTATCACATACCTGCACTCCACTACTCCAGACCCAGTTCCCAGCAGAATCCAACTCAATGGAATCTCTGTTCTAAACCTTTTTCATGAATTCTAGTCAATAAAGGCACTATCTGGTTCAGTCATGATGAGCAAAAAGAGATCCAAAGGTTCTCCAGTGCTTCCTGGTCATGGGAATTTCAAATATTTCATGCTATTGGTCTAACCATCATTCAAGAATGAAGGAGGTGGCACTGTAGTTTTTGATTCTTTCAGTAACCATTAAGTGGTGAGGAATATTCTTTCAAAGAAAGCTCTGTACAACTCACACAGGGAAGTCTTTTGAAAGAGTGGCCAAAAGGTCACAGGAAGCCAGGCCCATTGGGGTGCAAAATGTGAGGTCCATGTGTGTTTTGGCTCTCAACTATGGCTGACAAGGCTTTCACAAGAAAATAATGTGACATCATGGCTGAGATTCCCAGTGCAGTGGAGAAAGCCACCCTGGGGGTAGATCTTAGGTTCCAAGGCCATCTCTCATGCTTGGCCTCCTCAAATCCCAACACTATTCATGGAAATACTTTTCTGAGGTCAGTTCCAGAACTGAGTCTCTAATGGGAATCACAACAGAGTTCAAGCTGAGGTTGACCCAGTCATCTTTTACAACCACCACACAAATGACCACAATTCCAACCAAAACACTCCCACAAGGCCTTCATCTTCTTCCATATAGAAATTCATCCTAACCTTCTGGCTGGAGGTTCCCATACAGGGAGCAGTCCAAGATGGAGTCCAAAGTATGTGCCTATGAACCTCATTGGCCTAATGTCATGGTGGCCTGGACACCCTTCCTGAGAACCAGGATAGATAAAATGGGTCTGCAGTTAATACTGCCCTGCTTCTTAAATTAGAGGCCTACTGATTGTGGGGGGTAGATTATGTGTCCTGGAGTCATGAAAAATACCCAACCACCTCTGTGATAGCTACTGCAGGGCTTGGAACAACTTATTTAACCCATAGGATCCCTGTTCTCACTTCATGGAGGTCAGGAGTCTTTTTTTATTTTTTTGATAAAAAGCTTTGTATTTTTCCTAATGATTACTTTGGGATAATATTTACTTATGTTGTCCTTATTCTTCTTTTTCTTTACTTAAGATTCTCCTACTTGTTTTCTCAGCTTGAAATAGTAATTTAGTGATTTTTTACTCCAAAATCCTAATGACATACTATTTCATGAGCTTTTACTACTGACACTTTCTCCCGTCTCCTCTCATTTCCTTTTTAGTTGTACTATGTTTTTGTCAAGCACTGTTCCAAAGTCGATGCTCCTATTCCATACTTTAATCCATCTGAACATTTTTAACTTTCACTATCTATTGTATTTGTCACAAATTCCTTTAGCAAAATTAGTAGATAGCTCCAAAGTGTGGATTCTTTTTCAGGAATATATTGTGAGATATATATATATATATTTGAGCTCTGTTTTAGTCAACTTTTTCACCACTGTGACTAAAGGACCCAACCAGATCAATTGTAGAGGAGAAAAAGTTTATTTGTTGGCTCACAGCTTCAGAGGTCTCAATCCATAGACAACAGGCTCCATTCCTCCGGGCTTGAGGTGAGGCAGAACACCATGACAGAAGAGTGTGGCAGAGGGAAGTGGCTCACATTATGATCAGAGAGCAGAGAGATAGCTCTCCACTTGCCAGACACAAATATATACACCCCAAACCATATATATATATATATATATATATATATATATATATATATGTGTGTGTGTGTGTGTGTGTGTGTGTGTGTGTGTGTGTGTGTGTATAGTGTAGTCCTGGAGATTAAACCCAGGACACATTACCACTGAGCTATATCCCCAGTGCCTTTTTATTTTTCAATTTAGGTTTTGGTAAATTGCTTAAGATCTCACTAAGATCCTAAGGCTTCCCTATAACTTATGATCCTTCTTCCTTAGCTTCCCAAAGTCCTTGGGATTCCTACTGTGTTTCAGTAATCTCCATATCCAGTTCTTAAGCATAACTTTTGTTCTCTTTCCAGAGTTTTTAATGGTGCATTATAGTTGTGAATAATGATGGAAATTTGTTGTTATGCATTAATACATGCACACAATATAACAATTTAATTTGGCCAATATCGCTCCCTAAGCATAACTTTTTGAAGAAAATTTGACTAGATATGAAATCTTAGTCATTCTACCCTAGCGTTTCTTGAAAACATGTATCCATTTTTCAATTGTCTTGATTTGTATATTGCTATCAAGAATTCCAGAGGTGAGCTGGTACTCCTTTCTTTTTAAGTGGCCTTTTAAGTCTTAAAAACCTGGAGAAAAAAATTAATCCTTATAATACACTAATTTTAATAGAATACATTTCAAAAACAAGTTTTTCAGTGTATGGAAGACATTTATCAGTGTGTATAATCATGTCTTCTTTTATTTCTGGGATATTTTCTTAGATCATCAATTTAAATTGTAGTTCACTTCCATCATCACATTTTTTGATGTTCTTGTTCTTGGACTCCAATTACAACAGTCCCTTTCTCCATGATTGTCTGCATTGCTCTTGATCATTATATTCTTTCAGCTTTTTTGTTCTCATTACTATTTTTTTTTGCTTTTATCAAATGTACCTACTTTCCTGTGGGCACATTGTAATGAATCTGAATCATTGATATGGTTATTTTTTCATTAAATTATTTCCTTAGTTTGGTCAGCTCTTATTTTTAAAAACTTTTATTTTTTAAATTTGTTGCAATTAGTTATACATGACAGCAGAATGCATTATGACTCATTATATACAAATGAAGCACAGCTTTTCATTTCTTTGGCTATACAGGATGCAGATTCACACCATTCATGCAATCTTACATGTACACAGGATAATAATGTCCATTTCACTCACCATCTTTCCACCCCAATACACACTTCCCTACCCTCACACCATTCTGCTCAATCCAAAGTTCTTCCAATCTTCCCTTGCCACCCCATCCCATTAGGGATTAGCATCAACATATCAGAGAGATAATTTGGCCTTTGGTTTTTTGGGACTGGCTTATTTCACTTAGCATGATATTTTCCAACTCCATTCATTTAATTGAAAATGCCATAATTCACTCTTCTTTAAGGCTGAATATTCCATCGTGTGTGTGTGTGTGTGTGTGTGTGTGTGTGTGTATCCATATATTCATATATTCATTCTACAGTTTATTTATCCATTCATTTATTGAAGGGCATCTCTGTTGGTTCCATATTTTAGCTATTGTGATTGAGCTGATACAAATGTTGATGTGGTTGTGTCACTACCGTATGTTGATTTTAAGTCCTTTGGGTACAGACTGAGGAGTGGGATAGCTGGATAAATGGTGCTTCTATTCCAAGTTTTCTAGGGAATCTCCATACTGCTTTCCAGAGTGGTTGCACTAATTTGCAATCCCAACAACAATCCCCACTTCCTTGCCAACACTTATTGTTGCTAGTATACTTGATAATTGTCATTCTTACTAGAATGAGATGAAATCTTACAGAAATACAAATCAAAGTTGCTCTAATTGCTAGAGATGTTGAACATTTTTTTCATATATTTGTTATAGATTATATATATTCTTCTGTGAATTATCTGTTCAGTTCCTTAGTCCATTTATTGATTAGGTTTTTTGGTTTTATATATGAGTATGTTTTGAATCTTATGGTTTGGATGCATATTCACAGATGGTCTAATTAATAACTGAGCATTTTCCTGTTTCATTGGCTCTTTTTCATCAAATTCTTCCTCTTTTTTTCTTGCAAGAAAACCTCTGGTTAGTACCTCCTATTTCTATGCTACTACTTGATCTCATAGAGGTACTATTCTCCTCAAAAATGACACATTCTCTGGTCCAAAGCACATTCTAAGTTCCTACCTTTTATTTAATTGCACTCTTTATCAGATTTTTTTCATAATCAGCTTCACACAGCACTGACTGACATGATTCAAACTGCATTCACAGTGGTATTCCCCTCTCAACCTCCTTTCCTCTGTTCAATCTTTGATAATTCTCTGCTTTCTTGAAAGGTTCAGAATGTTGTTCTTATTTTGAGTGTTGATTTACTCAATTTGTGTGAGTTGAAACTTGCAGTCATCTCCCCCTAGTTATATCTAAATATAAGCTATGGCTAATGCTATTTCCTTTTCTCTTTCTTCATGGTTTCTTGGAGACTTTGTGAAAAGACATGACTTTGGGATTCAGCCATTATCTTAGAAGAATCATGAAATGCCAAGTAATAGAGCATTAGTACTCAACTAAAATAAAGGCAATTAAAAATCTTTTATTAGAAGAATTATTAGAGAGTCAGAATGTTAATTGATTTACATTTCAAACTATAAGAATAAGTGAAACACCTAACATTTTGTGGTACTTCGAAAGAAGTTTGAATACAAAATTAGCTTAAAATAATCACTCTTTCCACAACTCAACAGATGAATGCATAAATAAAATATGTGAATTTGGAAAATTGTGCCAATATTTTAATATCATAAAAGTTAATAGATCAAAATGGTACACAATGTTGTCCCTATTCAGTAGATTATCAAATAGTATCTATTAAAACATTTGCTTTCTGTGTATGATACTAGACATATTTCACAAAAGTTCCCATCACCACATAGAAAATGTGGTAATTTATAAATGTACTTACAATATAATAAATATAGATTATATTTAAATATTTTTTAAAATATTAAATATAAACTATCTAAGTACAACATTATATTTAAGCCAAGGAACATTATTTCCTTTCACCTTTTCTAAAATATTAGATTAATAGTGATGAATTGTTGATATTTCCTAGTTACTGTTGCTAAAGTCTTGATACATAATTTCCACCTCATGATCTGTCTCTTTCCCCCATTCCAACTTTGAAAAAGAACATGCTCTGACCATACTTTGTTTTCTCATTTCCAAGACTCTACTTATGGAATTCCTCCTTTCCTGAAAATTAGTTTGGGACTGGCTTATTTCACTTAGCATGATATTTTCCAACTCCATTCATTTATTGTTCCTCATTTCCTGGTAAAGTCTCATTTATCCACATAATTTTTGTTTATTTTTCTCCATAGAGATATCTTTCATGTCTAATCTCTAGAGCTCTAAAGTTTTATTTCTCTACAAGAATCTTAAGGCTAACTGTAGGATATATTAGTCAGCTTTGCATTACTATAATGAAATGCCTGAGACAATCCTATACCTAGAAGATAAAAAAAAATTCTACCAGAAGACTGCTAGAGCTGATAAACTAATTTGGAAAAGTAGCAGATTACAAAATCACAGACAAAGATCAACAACTTTCCTATATATCAACAATGAATCTGCTGAGAAATAAATCAGGAAAACAATTCTATTGACAATAACCTTTAAAAAATCATAGGAATAAATCTAACCAAGAAGGTGAAAGAACTTGACAATGAAAACTATGGAATATTGTACAAAAAATTTTAAGAAGAACTCAGACAATGGAAAGACTTCTCAAGTTCATGGAGAGGCAGAAATAATAGCATCAACATGGTCATACTATCAAAACTATATATATATATATATATATATATATATATATATATATATATATATATGTAACAAAACTATATATATTTATATATATAACAACAAATATGTAAAATGTATATGTAACAACAGATACCACCATTATGTACCATTATAATGTGTATATATATATATATATATATATATTCCAAAGCAATCCTTTATCAAAATAACAATGATATTCTTCATAGAACTACAAAAAAGGCCTAAAATTCATTTTGAAGGAAAAAAGACACCCAGGATAGTCAAAGCAATTTTAAGCCAAAAAAAAAGCAATAATAGAGGCATCACAAATCCTTCAAATTATACTATAGAGCTATAGTAACAAAAATATCACGGAACTTGCATAAATACAGACATATATACTAATGGTACAGAATAGAAGACAAAGAGACAAACCCATGCATCTTGTTATCTAACCCTTGACAGAGATGCCAAAAAACATACACTGGAGAAAATACAGCCTATTAAACAAATAGTGCTAGAAAACCTGGTTATCCATATGTAGAAGAATGAGAACTAGGAATTAGATCAGAAACGATACAATCCATAGAGGAAAACATTGGTTCAAAACTCTAGGGTGTAGAAACAGGCAATGATTTTCTCAAAAGGACCCTTAAAGCTCAGGAAATACTTTTAAGAGTTAATAAATGAGATGGCATCAAATTGAAAAGCTCTGAACAGTAAAGAACTAAGTTCAGAATGTGAAGAAGTAACCTATAGAAAGGGAGAAAAATCTTTGCTAGCTACTCTTCTGACAGAGGGTTAATATCTAGAATATATGAAGAACTCAAAAAACTTTACACCAAAAACTGAAGTAATCCGATTAATAAATGGGAATGAATTAAACAGATACTTCTCAAAAGAAGAAATACAAATGATCAATGAATATAAAAAAAAAGTGTTCAGCATCATTAGCAATTAGAGAAAATAAAAATCATAACTACACTGAGATTTCATCTCATGACAGTCACAATGGCAGTCATCAAAAATACAGATAACAATAAATGATGAAGAGAATATGGAGAAAGGGAACACGTTTACACTGTTGGTTGGATTATAAATTAGTACAACTACTATGGAATCAATATAGATGTTCCTCAAAAGACTAGGCATAGAACTACCATATGACCCAGCTATACCTCTTCTTCATATTTATCCTGAAGAATTAAAGTGATTATTCTATAGTGATAAATGCATACCCAGCTTATAGCAGCACAATACACAATAGCCAAACGATGGAACTAGCCTAGATTTTTGTCAATGGATAAATGGATCAAGAAAATGTGGTATATATACACCATGGAGTTTTATTCAGTCATAAAGAAAAATGAAATTACATCATTTGCAGAAAAATGGGTGAATGTAAAGGCCATCATGTTAAGTGAAATAAGTCAAAATCAGAAGGTTATGGGTGGTATGTTCTCTCTCATTTCTCTAGTGGGAGCAAGAGAGGAAAAAGGAAAAGAAAGATGGGGGTGGATCTCATGAAAATTGAAGGGAGATCAGTAGAGGAAATGGACCAACAGGTGGGATGTGAAAGGTTCGTGGGATGGAGTGTGAAAGTACTGGGGTGTGTTATTGGCCAAATTATATTATTATATTGTGTGCATTTATGAATATGTAACAACAAATACCACCATTATGTACCACTATAATGCACCAATATAAACATAGGGAAAAATCTATTTTTTCATATCTAATTTCTAGAACTCTAAATTTTTATTTCTCTACAAGACACTTGAGACCAACTGAAGACTACAACTTCAGACTACAGCTTTTCATTGCTGTAATGAAATGCTTGAGGCAACTTATAAAAAAGAAAAGGTTTATTTAACTCAACAGTCCTTGAGTTTCCACTCCAAGAAAGTTTGGCTCTGTCACTTTGGGCCATTAGTGGGGATACCAGATGGTAATGGTTCAAGTCACATTGCAGAGTAAACTTCTCACATCAGGAGCCAGAAAACAGAGAAAAATTAAATTGGGGTCCCTCAGTCCCCTTTGAGGGCATACTCCCAGTGATCTAAATACCTCCTATAAGGGTACACACCTCCCAAAAGTCTACAAAACCATCTAAAGGCACATCCCTGAGATCAAGCCTTTAACACGTGGATCTTTGGGAGATAGGCTTAGACTGTAATAAGTTATTAAAAAATCTTCTTAAAGATAATCTCAGTATAAGGTTTTATGTAATAATCCTGATGTTATTTTATTAAGCAATATTGCAGAAAAAAATCTAATAAAGAAAAAATGATCATTTAATGGGTACCCATGAATCATGAAACTCCCTTAAAAACTTCACAAACTTAAAGTAAGACTTGCGGGAAGTAACAGAGATGTCAATAGTGACTCACTACAAACCTTGAAGTTATAGCACCATATTTCATAGTAGTGGTCAGCATCAATCATTAATTTATTAGCTATTTTAAAATATTATCTGTACTGTGAAACTGAAGATATTCTTTAATGTTCTGACAAAAGCCACATCCATCCTTTGAGCTGTGTTACTACCTCCTTTTTTTTTAAAAAAAAATATTTTTTAAGTTGTAGATGAACACAATATCCTTATTTATTTATTTTTATGTGGTGCTGAGGATCAAAACCAATGCCTCACTCATGCAAGGCAAGTGCTCTACCACTGAGCCACAACCCCAGCACGTGTTACTATCTCTTTCCATCTCCTCCTTTCCCCACTCTTACCCTATCCTCACCAAATAACTCAAAGGCCAGTATAGATATTGAGATAGTTGTTTCCATTCTTCTTCTGACAGTGTCATAGAAATAGCAGACTTTCATTCTCTTCTCTTCTATGTATGACATACGCTTCTTTTTATATTGCTTTCAACACCTGTTCACACTCAGTTTCCTTATTGGAATCATATCAAGTCACATCCCAATAATTTTACACCTGATATTGTGTAAGCATGTAATATACATAATGTGAGATGGGAAAGAGTAAGGACATTGTCTAAGCTTTTCTAAATGGAAGTTAAAAACTAAGGGTTATAGGAAAAATTCTGTTTATATCAACAAACATAAAAAATTCAAATGCTCCACACCAACAAGGAAATCAAAGATCAGGGAATCTGTGATCATAGAATGAGAATGAAATGCAAGAGACATTCCTGCTTTCCAATAGTTTAATTCTGATTTACCTATTTTACAAATGTAACCACCACACTTCCCAAATTCTAAATAAAAAAAAAATATCTGAGAGGTGGTATCAGGTGAGGAAAAACCATCCTTCCTCTCCTGTGTGGTTTTGCAATGCTGTGTCCACTCTATCATAATGACCATGTTAGTTTAAGAATTAATTAGGTCCAAATAATATTTTAATAAATTTTAATCTACTAGTATTAGCTGAATTGTGAGTAATTTGATAGGAAAAATTAAAATGGAAAAATAAGAACTGTTTCATCAAATATACTAAAAATATAAAGATCATATTAATAAAAAATCAACTTAAAAACTATTTTAAAAAGGCTAGAAGCATGAATCATTGATAGAGCACTTGCCTAGCATATTCGAGGTCTTGGGTTTGATTCCCAGCACTGCAAAAAGAAAAAAAAAATAAAATATAATATGATCATGGGGCTATGATGTTCATTAAGAAAAAGGTAAAATGGATAATACAACTACATAGGCAAAAAGCAAATATCTGAACAAAAATGTTTCTGTGGTGTATAATAATTAGTAACATTATCTAAACTAAATATAATCAAAACTCAACATTTGAGATATAAAGTAGTTTAACCCTTGATATAAATACATAAAAATTAGGACTTTTTCATTTTGAAACATTCTAAGAAATTATGGGGCCTTTGTGTGACTTAATGATAAGACATTTGTCTAGTATGCTCTGGACTCAATCACCAGTACCATAAACATACACAAAATCTTCAAAGAAAGATGTAACAGGGTTAATATGAACTTTGGATATGAGTATGATGAAGACAAATATAATTAGAAAATAGTTGATTTTTATATTTAATATTAAAAATGAAAAACTTACAAAAAGCACAAAGACTTATGTAACTGGCAATAATTCAATCATAGTGTATATTTTCATTGAGAGGATTGTTAACGCAAATAACATTAGCTTTATCATCTGAGAACTAAATGCTAAATAGCATTATCTTTAATGAATAAAATGTATCTAGTTCACAGTTTAATCATATCAATTCAAAGAGCACTATTGTTTTGGATATTTTCCTAATGTCAAAGATTACTAGATAGAATTTTAAAGTCTTATTTGTTAAAAACCTTTGAAGACTTTGAACATTCATTTTATCAACTTTGAATATCTTATATAGTAAAAAGTGTTTATATAAAAATTTGTTGCCGATATAAAGAAATGTAAGGACACGGAGATCAAAGAAAGAAAAGTCTCTTTCATCCCATGTAATGCAACTTCTTCAAAATGAAAACAATAGAACTGTTTTCTGTGAATATTACAGTTACTTTTAAGTAAGTGATTCTTACAAATAAAACTACTGGTGAAATAAATTATCAAAACAAGTAAACTTCTCCCAAATATTGCCATGACACCATGCACCGTGGAGTGTTTCTTTAATTATTATTCTTTGGACAGAAGAATAAAATGCCATACTTTAAAAGGGGAAAAGAGTGATGTAGTTTTCTTCTTAATACTACAGTGGGAACTCATGATTCACACTATGCTTAAGTCTGTTGTTGACAATATGTCCAAAGCTGATATTTCTTCTCAGATTGAGGCCACTTAAGCAGGCACCATTGATACTTTTTATTAATCTACAAGAAAGTATTTGTAATCTAACATTAGAAAAAGCCTAGAATAGAAGAAAAATATACACTAAAATAACATTTCTAAGCAAAGTCTATAAAATACTGCAAAATATATGAGAAATTAAACAAATACAACATTAAATTACAAATGATATGAATGTATCAAATCTTGGATGAATTGGGTTATGGTAGTTGTTTTTAAAACTTCACTTTGAAGCAGTTTTCTAGTTTTGTGTATGTGTACATGATAGCACTTCCTGAGCTTCCTTTCATAACACCTTGGTGACACTCCCCAATCTGAACCCAAACATGAACTACACACTCTAATTGATGATTAGCCCCTGTTAAGAGAAGTTCCCTGGAACTTTTCAAACCTCCAAACTCACCTTTGTCTTCCATGTTCTTGTTAAATTTTGTAAGCACTCATTTTTATTATTGTACATTTAGCGAAGTTAATCAAATCTCACATATATTACATAGATTCTAAACACAGAGATCACAATTGTTTTTGGTTTTTTTGTAAGATAAAACTCTCTTCAAATAAAAACCCAAGGTCCAATACTGGAATGGTGTGAGGCCATAGATTAATCATTACTCTTTGGACAGCTAATTGGGTCAAAATTGTTTCTAGGCACGATCTGATCTTGTTCTCTCAGTTCTCTCACACCTGAGTTCCAGACAGTCACTGAGTACCTCCATTTCCCACAAAGAAGAAGTGTACTGTCTTTGAAGAGCACTTTTATATTTGCAAGTAGTTGGCTTCAAGTTTTTGTTCAGAGTCATTCTTCCATGTCTTTATTACCGCAGAATTGTCAAGAATACAGCTCCCCATATGCTGATCCTACTGTATCAGAATCAAACAGCAAGACGAACAATGCAGGAGTGAGGAGAGAATTCAAAAAATATAATGCCAGAGTGGAGCCTTATATTCTGGACCTGGAAAATCAGAATGAATATTGAGTATTGTCTGTAATAAACTATTTTGAATTAGAGTGTTTTAGAATGGTTTCAATTTGCAAGTGCTAAGCTAAAGATTTTCATTTGTAGTTAAGTAAAAGGATAGCTTTATTTAATGAGTGATGAGTTTGAAAATTGTCCTGAGATTTGTAATTAAAACTATATTAATAAGAAGAAACATGGGACATTAAGGACCCAGTATTACTTAATCTGACAATTGTTCAACTAAAAAGACATGAGTTGCTGTAAAAGATCAGGAAAGACTACCTTAAAATATATTATGACAATTTTTCAATTAAAGATCAGCAGTAGACATTTATTATTGTGAAAATGATTTGAACAGATTTAGAATTACTAAATAAATGATAAGAATAATTCCCCAAAGTTTTGGATGTGTATCATTACCTTACTCCTATTTTGTTTGATATTTTTGAATATTCATTGATATATTTGATTCTTTTGGTCAGCCTTTTTACCACTGTAACCAAAAATGCATGAGAAGAACAATTTTAGACAAGGAAAAGTTTATTTGGGGGTTCAGAGGTCTCAGTCCAGAGATGGCTGGCTCCATTTCACAGGACATGATTTAAGTCAGGACATCATGGAGGAAAGATATAGCAGAGAAAAGCAGACTAGGGCAATCAGGGCATGGCATCAGAAAACATAGACAGTGAAAGACTCCCCTTACCACAGACAAAATATATACCCCAAAGGCAAACTTCTAGTGACCCACCTCCAGGTACACTCTACCTGCCTAGAGTTACTACCTAATTGATCCCTATCAGGGGATTAGTGCACTAATTTAATTAAGGCTTTCATAGCCCAGTCATCTCACCTCTAAACTTTCTCACATTGTCTCACACATAAGCTTTGGGGGAATATTTTACATTTAAATCATAACATTGGCAATCAAAAAGTCTTGAGAAATAGAAAGACAACCTGAAATTTGACTGAGATGTCTCAAGTTTAGACTACTACAAATGAAACATGCCCATTTTAATTTTAGTATTCCCCAACATGCTGCAATTTAGACTAAATTATATGAATACTATGGATATAAATTCCTACTTTATAAAAGAGGAAACCAAAGTTCTTATAAGTGTAATAGATAATAGAACTGGCATTGACCAGAAAGCTTCTGATCCTCCATTTTTAAAGGTATGTTCTTCCAAGAAACAGGGCTAGATAATTTCTAACATGTATTTTTATTTTTAAATAGATTTTTTCCTAACAGAATGACTACTAATTGGTAACCGAGTTTCAAGACTTGTAAAAGTATACAGTTACTATGACAAAAAGAAATTCATATTTCAAGATTCAATTTTTTACAGTTGATTAAAAATAGAAAATAGAAGGTATGATAAATTAGAAATGACCAAAAAGAGTCTTTGAGACTTTTCCCCAAAAGAAGTGGCTCTATGTTTACTAAACTTGAATCTGCCTGGGTTTTGTGACTGTTCTGAGTAATAGAATTTACTGGATGTATACTCAAGTCAGTTTCCAGCCAAAGGCCTTAGAAGACTCTCTTGAATTCTTTGTCTCTTGAAATACTTTGGGAACTTTGAACTGCAATGTTAAATCCATCTACTAGAAGAACTCAGTGCTAAGATAAATGTGTTATGTTCAAAAGTCTCAGAGAACTCAGACCAGACCAGGAGTCAAATCAAAGACTTAGGGACCAGGCATGTTTGTAAAGTAATATTGACTTTGCAGACTATCCCATCTACCAGATGAATCTTAGAAAATGGCACTGTTCAACATCATAAAGAGAAGTATGGGCTATATAAGCCCTATCAAATTAGTGAGTCAGAAAATCATGAAATATAATAAATCATATCTTGTTATAAGCATCTAAGTCCTAGGGTAATTTGTTATTCAGAAATAGATAGCTAGGACAAAATTTGATACCTGTAAACGTGTTGCTATTATAAAAAAAAGTTTTTAAAACAGAATATTTGAAACTCAAGTTGTATGGTAGACAGGAACTGAATGGAACTATTGATGAACCTTTGAATGGCCTTAGGGAGACTACTGAAACATTATGGATGATGAGGAAAACTTTATTAAAGGCCAATTATAAAGTACAGTTGAGTTATATACAGAGAGAGCAGTTAGCAAAACTATTGTTTACAATAGTATGGAAAACATAAAAGAACTTTGTGATCTCAGAAATCTTGCTAAGATTTGCAGGCTCAAATTTTCCTAACTTCCTATGAAAATGAAAGATTAAAGAGCCAAAATGAAAGATTAAAGAGCCAAACTGCTGAAAAACTCCTGGAAAAAAATACTAACATCTCAGGACATCTTTTCCAAACTAAAAAGTAAGAAATAGACTCAGAGAAGATGTCACATGCAGGTCCCTCTTAGTAATGCATGGTCTGAGGGTGAAAGTGAAGCCAAGAGTGAACATGTAAAACCCTTTTTTAAGACCTCAGCAAGACTAAAGGTGTTTTTTTATGGTTTCTTTCATTTGGACCAAATGACTACAAAGGACAAAAAGAAAAAAAATCTTCTTAGGAAAAACCTGTAGAATATATTTGTTAAAATAGTAGGCTTACAAAAATCTTGAGGTCATTTTTTTAACTTCACAGATTGCTCTAAGTGTAGAAGAATCTATTTTGAAAATATTTGTGGGTGTAGTGTTGTTTGTTGGAATGAATTGTAAATTAATACACAAAAAGTTTACAAAACTTTTAAAAGATTTATACCATTGGACTGGAAAAATATAGTTACATTACAGAATGAAAAAGGCAGTTGATTCTCTAATTTTCTGTAGATAAACATAAAGCTGAGAAAACTACTCAGCTACAAACATAAACCATGTTTTATAGAATGGAAAAATTAATCCAATGTCCCAGATGAGAATCTTATCCTTCAACAGCACTGGACTTCAATAATTAAAATGGCCACATGTACCTAACTAGATTTCATAATTGCTATGGGCCATACATTCCCATATGCTTCCTGTTTTTCCCCTCCTTTTTAAACAAACATGTCTATTGCTGTTTTTAATGACTATATCATCATTGTATATTGTGTGTGGAGAAAAAAAAAAGATAATTTAGCTCTTAATCACAGTTTAAGCTCCAGAGAAGCCATACATAAAGCTGTGTAATACATAGCAGTCCTCATTTCAAGTGGACTGAAATTTTGGAATTCATAATAATACTGAAAGAGGATGAGACAGTGAGATTTAGAAGTGAGTATATTTTCCATGTAGAACAAATATAAACTATTTACAATTCAAGGCAAACCATTATGGGTAAAGATGGCTGCATATTTGAAATACCTCTCATGATAAGAGTGGACCTATCATCCTTCTCTTTGAATTAAGCAGACTGTATTATTATTTAACCAATATAATTCAATAGAAATGACACTAGGCCTATTTAAACTCAGAAAACTCCTTCAACTCAATAAAATAAAAAAATGTGCACAAATAGTCTACAGCAAGTATATTGTATCTAGTACTGAAAAGATTAGATATTTTCCCTCTATGATTGGAAACAAGACAATGATGTCATGTCTTACTATTTCTATTCAAGATCACACTGAAAATTCTAGCTAGTATAATAAGAAAAAGAAACAATAATTATACATTTTACAAAGTAAAAAATAAAATAACAATTTCCACATTGAAAACTCCCAAAGAACCAGCAAAAATTTAAAATGGGACTTATTAATAAGTAAACCAACTTCCCAGAATCCAATCACAGGCTAATTATTACTTTCTTATAAGCCAACAATAAATAGTTAATATAAGAAATTACAAAACAATATCATATCCAATATCACCAAAAAAGGCAATATATTGGTACAAACTGAAAAAAAAACTACATATAGGGTTTGTATGTAAAAACTATAAAACACTGATAACTTATATCAAAGAATGTCTAAAAATTAAAAGATATTTCATGATCATGGATTAAAAGACTCAATATTATTAAATTATCAATTCTTCAAAATTTTATCTTTAAATTTATCTGAATCTTTCTCAAAACACATGCAACTTCTTCGGAGATATCAACAAACTGATTTTAAACCTTAAATACAGAATCAAAAGACCCAGAGTTACCAATAAAATACTGTAGAAGAAAAATAGTAATAACTAATTAATTGATTTCAAGACCTACTTTAAAGCTAAAATAAATCCACATATACATATGCAATATAGATATATACAGTAAGGTAAAAGAATATACAACCTATAAATAGACTCTCAAAAGTACTCAACTAATTTTCTTTGAGAGAATGTGTTTCATTATGTTTCACAGGCTAGTTCTGAGCTGCTGAGCTCATGTGATCTTCCTGTGTCTGCCACCTGAGTAGGTGGGAATACAGGTATTTGCCACCTGTGCCTGGCTCATCTAATTTTTTTCATGAAGTCTTAAAAACATTTCAATGAAGATATGATAGTCTTTGCAACAAAATGCACTGAAAGAATTGAATATCCATTAAAAATAAAATAACACCGATGCTATACCTTCCAATAAAGTTACCTAAAAATGGATTTTAGATATCAATGAAAAACTAAAAAACAAACAAAACTTTTTTAAAAAATTGCAAGAGGAGAACATTGGAGAAAATTATGACCTTTCATTTAGTGATGAGTTCATAAAATAAATATAATATAAAATCATAATCCATTAAGAAATAATAAATTAGACTTCTTCAATTAAAACTAAAACTTCTGCTCTGAAAACACACTGGTAAGAGAACGAAAATGGGGCTGGGTTGTAGTTCAGCAGCACCATGTTTGTGTAGTACACACAAAGCTTTGAGTTCAATTCCTAGCACTGCAAAAGGGAGAGAGAGGAAAAAAAACACACAAGACAGAAACTGGGAGAAAATATTTGCAAAACACATATCTGATACCAGATTCATATTCAAAATATTTGAGGGTCTCTTAAAGCTCAACAGTAGGAAAAAAGTAAGCCAATTAAAAATGAACAAAAATGTGAAAGGATATATAGGTAGCAAGCAAGTATATGAAAAGAGGCTTACAATTTGTATTTAAGAAAATGAAAATTAAAATAACAATAAGAAACTACTAAACACCTAGTAAATAACTTAAATCCAACATTCTAACTCCATGTATATATGCCAAAATATATTCTCCTATCATGAATATCTAAAAAGAACAAATAAAGTAAATTAATTAATTTATAAAAATCCAGTATTCTAAAATCATCAATACCTGAAGACCTGCAAGAACTCTTATTTGTTGCCAAAGAGCCTGCAAAATACTACAGTCACTTTGGAAGACAATTTGGCAGTTTTTTTTTATATATTTTTTTTAGTTATTGGCGGACACAACATCTTTGTTTGTATGTGGTGCTGAGGATCAAACCCAGGCCACATGCATGCCAGTCAAGCACGCTGCTGCTTGCATCCTGAGTCCCAATTTGGCAGTTTTATACAAAGCTAAACACAGTTTTATTACCTGATCCAGCAATCACATGCTTAGGTGTTTACCTGATGAATCTGAAAACTCACATACACAGAACATGCATGTGAACATTTGTAATGGATTTATTCATAATCACACAACTGGAAGCAACCAAGAGGAGCTTCATTGGGGCTATATAAACTATTTGGATACATTCATACAATGCAATACTATTGCTACGGTCTGAGTGCCTTTCCAAAATTCATATTTTTCAATTTTAACCCTGAATTGATTGTATTAGAAACTAAGGCTCTTGGGAGGCAATTAGATCATGAAGGTGGGGAGCATCGTGAATGGGACTAATGCCCTAAGAAAAGGCCTGAGAGAGCTGCTTGCCCCTTTCACCATGTGAGTTTGTGGCAAAAAGATGGTCATCTAGGAAGCAAGAACTCACATTAAATCTGCTAGTGTCCTGTTCTGAACTTTTCAGTTTTTAGAACATGAGAAATAAATCTATGTGGTTCATAAGCCTCCCATTTTAAGGTATTTTGTTATAGCAGCCCAGAGACCAATACAATCATCCAGTGACTTAAAAAAAGGAATGATCCCTTCAACCATTTGAAGATATGGTGAATCTTACTAGTATGTTGTAAAGGGAAAAAAAGATCGACTGAAAAACTTCTATATTGTATTGTTCCAACATATGACATCTGGTAAAGACAAAACTATGGTTACTCTACCAAGGTTTGGAGAGGGAGGGTTTAATGAGTGATGCCAGGGGATTTTGTAGGTCATGAGCTTATTCTGTATGGTAAGATTATAGTGGATACATGATACAATGCATCTGTCAAAACCAAGAGAACAAGAGAGAAGCTTAACATAGTCACTTATTTAAAAAAAAAGGAAATAGAAGTCACAGGGTTCCAGGATAGAATACAAATGTGACAAAACAATGTAACTGTATTACAGGTATCTGAAGCCAATTCACTGAAGGGATTGGGGGTAGGGGGTGAGCTTACCTTACTAACGTGGGAAATGATAGAATCTGTAAGACTAATGGTAGAAGGAACTATGCAAAAGTACTATACTTTAATTGACAAAACTGCTTTCCTGAAGGTATAAGCTTACAATTCTAGAATTACTTTGCATAAATACAGAAACTGAACACATAAGTAAGTGGATAGCAGACAGCATTAAGTCAGTTTTCTCATTGTTGAAATGAGAGATTATAGAGGATAAAGGAAGGAGGCTAGAATGAACTATGTGGAAATGGATTGCAGTTGGTTTATGAACTCAAGTTTAGCTTAATAAAGTGATAGAAGTTATAGAAATGTTTATAGATATGTAAATACATATTCATGTCTCCTTGCTCAATTGGCTAAGAGGGCCTGGAAGCAATAATATCACTAGAGTAACAAACATGCTTAGGACTCAGATAGTAATTTCTTTTAAGATTCTCCTAGGATTCTTAAAGAAATTCTGGATTTTAGAACTGAGCAGTAAATATACATGACTAATTTGGAGCATGCTGTAGTAAAACTCCTCTCCCAAAAAAGCAAACTAAAGTATACTAGTATGATGGAATAGTTAATGAGAATAGACGCCAACTGAAAGTTCCCATTGGCCAAACCTGGAGCAACAAAATAAACAAATTAACATTTCATTATTAACCAATGTATAAACAACATATCCATAAATAAATACATTTTATTGATTGATATAAAAGATTTCATAAATTGACAAATGAGAGAATATTCTGTGTAGATAAATTCCAAATAATTTATATAATACTCTGTTCTCAAGGAGGTGGTCCCTAACACAAACCAGGTAATCAAGGTAAACATCAATCATGTGGTAAATCACATTGATAGTATATACCCTTCATAAACATCAAGGTATGCATAGCACACACCCATTATATAACTTTGATGTGTTGAAAAAGGCACTTTACTTCTGTGTCTTCTTCCTGAAAATACATTCCTTCAATGTGATCATGAGAAATACATCAAACAAATCCAAGCCAAAATATATTCTATAAAAGACCTGATGAGTACTCTTCAAAACTGTCAAGGTCATTGAAAAGAGGAAAATCTGAGAAACTGTCATTTATAGCCAAGAGGAGTCTGAGAAGACATGCCTACTAAATGTTCTGCCATTTGCTGGATGAAATTTGTACCAGGAAGAAATGGCATTAAGGGAAAATTAAGGAATATGAATGATGTATGGACAGCATTTAAAGATAATGTATTAACAGTGTAGTGCTAATTGTGACAATGTACCAGATGTTCATAATGAGGAAACCTGAATATGGATTATATGGTAACCTCTGCCATGTTCTCAATACTTGTGTAGATGTAAAACTGCATTAAAATAGAAAGTTGAATTTTAAAGGGAGGGAGTTTGGAAAATTTACAGTATGTGAATTGAAATTAACAAACATTGCTAAACTATGGTAATAAAGACTGGTGTCAGCATTAAGAGACACATAGGATTATGGAATAAATGCATGGACTAGAAATATACTCACATTAATATGATCAATTGATTTTCAGCAAACTTAATAAGGTAATTCAATGAAGAAAGGGTTTTTTAACAAATGGAAATGGAAGAGTTGGATATCCACACACACATAATACAAAAAAATATTTTGTTTGTGTTTATAGAAAAGTAGACAAATACACTTTAGAGACATGTATAGAGAGAAATCAAATGCCATTTTTAACTATTGAAAAAACAAAGTGACCTATGAGCATTCTTTTCACTATTTTTGAAACTTATCTGTATGTCTGAAAGTTTTGAAAACTAAATATTTGGGGGGAGAATATAATAATAGAGTCAAACAGAGAATAATAAAGGCTGCACTGCTGGGTGCAGTGACACAGCCTGTATTTCCTGCAACTCAGGAGGCTGAGACAGGGATCACAGGGTGTAGGCCAGAGTCACAGCTACAGAGACCTGCCTCAAAAAAAAATTAAAAATAAATGGATTGTAGATGCTTCTCAGAGCTAAAGCACCTCAGTACCAAAACAAAACAAAACAAAACAAAAAACTGCTTTATAACACTTCTCCAAATGACTTGAAATAATTAAATTTGATTGTATTAAATATTCTAGCCATAGCAATCAATGGTTTTAAAATGAAACAAAAGGAAGTGGTAAATGCTGACAAATATGCAAGAGATTAGAGTAAGATAATGACAGAATAAAACTCAATTGAATTTAGCATCATGAAGGTCATTTGTAACTTACAGGGAAGTAGCCTCCATGGGCACTGAGCGTGGAAATGAATTATAAGTAGATGGGTGTAAATAAACAGTGAATAAATAAAAACAGCCTAGCAATAAACTCTTTGAGGAGATATATACAAGAAGTGTTTCTATTATAGCAGGACAAAACCAGGAGGAAAGGGATGCAAATGTAAGGTTTGGGACTGTGGGGAGAGATGGCAGATTTTGCATTGGTTGGCTTCTATTTTTTTAAATGGGAATGAAGCTAAGGTCTTCACATTAAATTTAGTCTGGAGAAATCGAGAAGCCTGAAGAGTTGGAAAGTTAACTTTTTAGAACATAGTAAGATTTCTGTGCTATTGTGGCAGTCCAGAATGAATTTGTAATAAAATATGGAATATTCATGGATGTACATAAATTATTGTTAATTAGGTAGCAGTGTATGTTTTGCATTTATCTGAGAGAAATTGAAACTATGTTCACTCAGAACACTGTATAGAAATCATTACAACAGATTTAATTACTCAAACATGTCAAATGTGTTTCAACTATTAGATTAGATACATTCATACAATGGAACACTACTCCCCTGCAAAGAGGAAGAAACAAAGTTCTGAAACATGCAGCAACATGGAATCTAAAATGTCTTTTGTTAAGTGGAGGAAGGCAGACTTGAAACAATGCAAAATGCAGAAATTCATCTATATGAAGTTCTAAAATATGCAAAATGATAACCTATAGAAAATAAACCAGTAATGACTTATGGCCCAGGGATGATAATGGAGTAGGCTACAGGGGCATTCTTGGGCATTTCTTGTAATTGATGAAATTGTTTTACCTTTTGATTGTGGTGATGCTTACATGGCTCTATGTCTTCATCAAGTCTCATAAAACTGTACACTAAAAGGAAACCTCTTTTTATATGTAAGTTAAATATTTTTGCAGTTTTTCTCATTTCAAGAATATGTATTTTTATATTTTTAACCCAACATGAGTTTTAATACTAGTCCTAAACTCTTAATTTATTGGTTCTTCAATATTAAGATGCAATATCTTAATATTAAAAATGTAGAGTTTTGGACTTTAGATATTGCCTGAGGAAAATAAACAATTACATAAAATATGAAAAAAGTGGTCTTGACAGTCTCCTAAAGCATAAATTCTCACTGTCCTTCCAAGTGGATGTTACAGGTGTATCAGGGATGCTGATCTCTTGTAGTTCCAGGGGCAGCTGAATAGACCTTGGGCCCAGTGCTCCTAAACTAGCCATTTCAGCAGGAAGCAACTTCAACTGTTGACTCACATTCTGACAAGGCAATGGGAAATTTATTTTTTTCCTCTAAACATCATGAACGTGTAAAGGAAAGATACTGCTACACATGTGCTATGCATGCTGAAAGAAAGTCCCTACTTGTCATTGAGGGCGTGGCACAGTAACATACATGACACAACCAACACTTCTCTATGGGTCTGTACAGTGATGGCAAAGTAACAGTGAAGAAGGTAAGAATCTTTTGTGTGTGTGTGTGCTGCTGAGAATTGAATCCAGGGCCTTGTACATGTGAGGCAAGCACTCTACCGACTGAGCTATATCCTTAGCCTAAGAATCACTTTCGTTACAGGAGAAAAACTAGGGGAAAAAATGCAATAGCATGATGAAGAGGGAAACGCTAGAATCAACTAAACATATCCTCTGTTTTTTATTTCCTATTCCCTTTACTAATTTTTTAACTGAGTAAGAGTTTTCAAAATTATCTAAGACAAATTCTTTTAATTAATGGCAGACTATAGATATTTCTAAGTATTGAAGGAAATGGAAGTGAGAAGTACAGTAACATGAGTGAAGAAATAATTCCAAGGAATTCTTTACATCTTTATCAAATGAGTACCATGGGAGACATGTACCAAGGAATGAAATTACTCCAGGGCCTTGAGGAATTTCAGAAGATGTGCTCTATGTAAACTAAATTCCTTTTCTGTGATGGAAAAGTAGTGCCAGCAAGAAAGTTGTCATTGCATGGTTGCCCATTTCTCAGAGAGCTCTAGAAATCCTTCAAGTTGAGGATGAGGATGTGGGAAGTTATTAAGGAAAAAAGTATCTGAACTTGATCCTTGGAATCATGATAGGTAAACAGATATTTATCATATTATTTCATATGTATCCTGAACATACATTACTATAAAAACTTTACAAGGAAAATATTTTAGAACTAACAGAAAACAACAGAAGGGTAGCTAGCCATTGCAGATAGGAAAAGACCATTTGTATTGGTGGATGATCATATATTTTCCAATATGGAGAATTTCTGTATGGGATTGGATCTAGACCTATTCTATTTTAGAAAGATGATAAGAAGATATAATTTTATAACTGCTATGAGAAATCATAGAAGATAAAATATAGCCAAATACTGCAAACAGTTTCCTGATTTTAAATCAGGGGACAATATTGATTTATTTATTCACCAAATATTAATAAACACAAAATACATGTTAGTTGCTAGGATAGATTGGAAACTAGAACAATGAAAAAGAAATATTGATTTTCCCATGAATCGGACTGAATAAGATAATAGACATTAAAGTTGATGGGAAATGAGATAATTCACTAGGGTTGGAAGTTAAATACTACAATTTCTCTTTAAATTCTCACTTATAAATAATAAAAATATAAAGCTATACTAATATTTAATGTACAAATTGGCATGAAATTCCTTTTTGAGCCCAAATGCAAGACCTCATATGTGCTGTATAGCTTCTTGAGATAACCTGATGAAACTGTGGGAGTTCAATAAGACAGGTGATCTTGCTCCAATTTGAACTGTTGTAAGTTAAGCACACTAGTTAAGTATCTCGACAGCTCACATTGTCTAGTTTTAATAAAACACACACCAAAAATGAGGAAGAAATCTTAAAAGATTTTTACAAAGTAGTCCACAAACAGCAGGCAATTGTCTTAATATAAGTATAACTAAATAGTTAGAAACTGATAGTGCTAAGATCTTGATTCTTCTTCATTTTTTATCAGACACTTATAAGTTAAAATCAATAATACTTCCATGAGGTCTAATATAGTCATGTTCATTAATAGTATTGATATTGACTAAAATATAATTATTAAAATCTAATGAGAAAGTTTTCTACTAATGGGAAATTTTGAAAATTATTTTCAAAAAAGAAAATAATTAATATTACATTCACCTTTTCCTCATTCTTTTTCTATTTCTATAATTGGCAAAGTTTTATAATTAGATATCATATATTTTATTATGTTTATATTTTAATACAGGCCATAATTTATATATTGTGTTAGCTTTTTATTGCTGTGACAAAATACTTGATAAAATCAACTCAGTGAAGGAATGATTTATTTTGTCTCACAATATCAGAAATTTCAGTCCATGGTCTCTTGGTATCATTGCTCTGAGTTTGAGGTAAGGCAAAACATCAAGGAAAAAGTGTGTATCAGTGTATTAATTTATGATTGTCTCCACCTACCCCAGACTTTGAGTAACCTGCAAGTAACCTGGAATGATGGTGCCATTTGTGCATCAGTCTATTCTCTGTGCCTTGCTCAGACTGTATTTCTGGAAAGATAAGTATGTAAATCAGATGAAACCAGATCTGCTTTGATTGAGAGCAGTGATGAGAGGCCGGGCTCTTCACTTGCTCTGATTCCTGCCCTTCCCTTGGATTTTAAGGGAATAAAAGTACATTATATTAAGATGAGAAAACTAAAGTCCAATAAATCAATGTTCATTATTCAGTTGCATAAACTATCCTTATAAGGCAGGCTTGCTTCTTCCTTTTATGAAGGCAGAATTTGGAAAAAACTTAGTATGATTAAGACTGCATTTACTAATACAAAGAAAGATGCTTGAGAAATTATGACAGGGAAGTAGCAAGATGATTATAAAGACAGGAAAGGAAACCTGGGGATATCAGATATGAACAAAAGTCCTCATGAAACAATGCCAGACTGTATAAAATGCTTCTTGTTTTTTAATTTTAATTTTAATTTTTAGGTGTGATTGGAGTAGGAGTCATTTCAGCTTATTTTACATGTAAAGAAATGAACATGCAGCATTAGCATTTTAAGAGTTTTACATGTACATTGTGAAAGGAACCTGAATTTGTGAGTAATAAAAATAAACCAAATTTTCAGTGTGCTCAAGAGAGCGTAATCTTTGGGGTAGTAAATATTACATATTGGTTAAGAATGTGAGCTAAGGAGTTGACTGACAGGTTTGAATTAGTTATACCACTTTACAGCTATTTGATCTCAAATCCATTACTAACTTCTGATTCATATATAATGTGAAGATAATATTATCTTACATATTATTGTACTTTGTAAAGTGAAGATAATATGTTTCTTCTTGAGTTGTTAAATACAATTAAATATATAGTTCTTAGGAAAAAACCTGGTACTCATAAAGCATACAATTAATTCTAGCTTCTACTGAACTATAATTTGCAGCACAAGACAATGATAACTATTAGAGAAATATTTGAGGTGTTTAACTTATGAAAACCCAATTGAAATGAATTGCAAAGGAGTAGAAGTACTCTTTAGTTGTACAAGAGTTTACCTTCATTCATTGAATTATAATTATTTAAAATCTTCATGTTTCAGAGTTTGGATCAGTTCTAACATGGTTTATTTATTTATTCATTTGATATTTTAAGTATTGTGTGAAGTTTGGGGGTAGAAAAATAATAAGCCATGTTTCAATAGTTAGTTAAGTGAATAAAAATTACAGCAGAATGCAATAAAAACATTAAAAGAGATATTTCCAAGTGTGTGAATACATTGTAGAAAGTATTCAAATTCGCCTAGAAAGTCTAGTAAATTTTACATGCAATGTGAAGTTGCTATTGATTTTTGTAAGGTAAATAAAATTAATTAGAAGGATAGATGTTGAAGAGCATTTCAAAAAGAAAGAACAATGTGGAGACAGTGGAATAGAATAATAGCATAGGCATATGTACAGTGTGATAAAGGGGTGAGGGAAAGTTAACAGTCTTGGGAAGGAAGAGCCATATCTAGAAGGGCTTTGAATTTCATTCCAAGAAAAGAAGCATTTTTCTTAAGTTACAGAGTTATTGAAGGAATGTGTAAGTTAAAATGTATTTACAGATCTATATTTTAGAAGTATTTTAGTTAAATGATTCTTCAAAATATACTATCCCCAAATGTAGTGGCTTCAAATAGCAACAATTTTATTACTTCTGGGATTCTGCAAACTGTTTTTTCTACTTTTCATGAAGCTTCTACACTGGCAAGAAGATTCAACATGATCTCATCCATATGTTTATCAGGTGTGTTCTTACTTTTGGCTTAGAGCCAAGTTCTGACTGTTACTACAGTCTTTGTTAACCCAAACTACTTCACATGGTTGATTAGGCTTCCTTAAAATATGGTAGCCTAATTCAAAATGGAATCCAAGTGGCAAAGTAGAGCTGTATGTCTCAGGGCTCAGTCTTCAAAGTTATAGAGTGCCATTTCTACTGCCTTTTGTAAGATTGGGTAAAGGGTTAGCTTAGATTGAATATGAAACTGGATCACACTAAGGCATCCACATCAGGATACACCATCTTGAGAATAGATATTGGAGTTGATCCTCTAGCTTCTAATACTCAGATGTTTTCAAAATGCAAATAACTTCTTATAATAACCCCCAAAATTCATTCTATTTTGGCATCAGGACAAAATATGCTTGTTTGCAATCGTCAAGCTATGATATGGTTGGTGTGGTGGAGTCTTCTCTCAATCTACAACATGTATGTTGAAGAGACACACACCTGACATAACATGGTGAAAGTGGGGGATAGGAAAACCACAATGGACATGCGAATTCATAAAAGGGAGATAAATAATGCAGGACAAATAACAATCAATGGTCCATACAAATTTTGAAATCCAACTGGAACATACCACTAATTCTTTGATGAATACTCAGTTTTTCTCTCTTATTGTTATCATTCCACCTTCAGATTCTTGATTCCTCACTTTCCAAATCTCATTCTTTTTACATGAGAGATGGAGTAAGTTTGAAGCTGAGTAACTTTCTTAACCTACTTCCTCCATGGATAACTGTGTTACAAATTACCTGCAATCTTAATAACTTAAAATGATCAGAATTTATTACCCTATAGTTTCTATAGCTCAGAAGTTCAGTAACAGCTTAGCTGGATTCCTTAAATCTGATTTGTCTATGAGGCTGCAATCAAAGTGTTCTCTGGGGCTGCAGTGATCTTTAAACTCAGAGTTGGGGCTTCTTCCAGCTTCACAAGGGTTCTTTTCCTCTGCTATTGAGTCTGAGACCATGTTTAATGGAAAGATTTGATATCTACTCTCTTTATTTTTCTTGAATAATCTTCTCCAGTGTGAATGTTTTTAATCAACAGATCATTTTATTTTCTAACCCTAGAATTCCTGGTTGAAAATATTTCCTTTATGTTGTGATTGAAAATTGATCAGTAGTTCTTTATTTTATCTCCTCTATCTGATCCTAATAACATGAGAAACAAATAGCACAAAACCAAAAAAGATGCTCTATCTGGAAATCTTAGCTAATTACACAGTTCATTGGATGTTTTGTTCACACTTTCACATAAACTCTTGTCACTAACTAATATGGGTCAACTTTTGTCAATCTTCTAATATCAAAGCTCTTGTTATATTTCCAATTTCCATTAAAAGTCTTTTAAAAACTCATGGATCCCACCTACTCTCTGGACCTAAAGTCAATATAAATTATTTTAGGCTTTAGTAGATTATTACCCTGTTTTTGATACCAATTTTTTATTTCAATTATCTATAATGGTATATTTAACTAAAAGAACTTAGTGGCTTAAAGCAGAAAAATGTTTATTATTTCTCAGAAATTTGTGAATTGAGTGGGTGATTCTACTGCTTACTCCAATATGAGCAGACATGTGACACAGTTTAAGTATACAAAAAGGTTCCAACATGTGTGGTAACTGTTGCTGACTGCTATGGTTTGCAATGTGTTTTCCAAAAGTTTGTGTGTTGGAAACTTTGTCCCCAATGCAGCAGTGTTGAGAGATGGAACATTTAAGAGGTAGGAATACCAGTAGGACCCTTGGGAGAGCCTGCGTGAATGGGTAAGTTCATTCAAATATAACTGGATTAATGAGTTAACATAGGAGCATGTTTGTTATAATAGTAAGGTTCCTTTAACATTCTTGCTCTGTCTTACAATGTGCCACTCTATGCTATGTTATAACAAAGCAAGAAGACACTCACAAGGTGCTAGGAAGATGCTGGAGTCATCTTATTAATAAATTCCTTGGAAAACTGGGAATGGAACCACCATTTGACCCAGTTATTCCTCTCCTTGGTCTATACCCAAAGGACTTAAAAACAGCATACTACAGGGACATGGCCATATCAATGTTTATAGCAACACAATTCACAATAGCTAAACTGTGTAACCAACATAGATGCCCTTCAGTAGATGAATGGATAAAAAATGTGGCATATATACATAATGGAATATTACTCAACAATAAAAGAGAATAAAATCATGGCATTTGCAGGTAAGTGGAGTAGGAGAAAAATGCTAAGTAAAGATAGACAATCTCAAAAAACCAAATGTCAAGTGTTTTCTTGGATATAAGGAGGATGATTCATACATAGTGGGATAGGGAGGGGGAGCATGGGAGGAATAGATGAACTCTAGGTAGGGCAGAGGAGTTGGAGGAGAAGGAAAGGGGCATGGGGTTAGAAATGATGATGGAATGAGACGGACATAATTATCCAAACATGAATGGTGTGAAGATTATTTGTATACAACCAGAGATATGAAAAATTGTGTTCAATATGTGTAATATGAATTGAAATGCATTCCATTGTCATATATAACAAATTAGAATAAAAAATTAAAAACATAAAAATAAATTTCTACTACTTCCAGTACTTCCCAGTCTCCAGAAATGTGAATCAAATACACTCTTATTTTTCACAAATTAAGTCTCAGACATTTGGTACAGCAGCAGAAAACCAGACTAAGACTCAGCTCCCACTTTGATTCTCCTCCATGTAAAAATGTGCAAGAGTCTGCTTTGCACAAAGCATGGTAACTGGCTTCAAAAAAAAACATTGAAAGTAATAAAAATTAAAGCTATACATTTCTTAAAAAGAAGTTTTGGTGGTTATAAATACTGTCATATCTGCTACATTTCATTAATCAAAGCAAGTTACAGGACCAGGATCTATTCTTTGTGGAAATGAGCTGCCTGCATAAGACCCTCAACAGTAGCAGGCATGGTTTATTGGGGGACATCTTTGTAGATTGGCTCCAAGAAAATTTATTGGCAGTGGAGTAAAGTATGGGCTTGAAGGAGTAAGAGAGACAGTAGGAATTTATTAGCCTAAATCAGGCAAATAGCTCAAACTGAGGCATTAGTAAGTGTATGGAGAGAAAGTAGACTCAGAAGACATTATGAATGCCACCAGTATATTTGGGTTTAGAGGGAGTGAAAGGCTCCTGGAATAATTTTATATACTTTCTTGGGGTATTTATATCTACAGTGACTTCATTTAATAAATATGATGTGAAATAACATAATGTGAATGCATAAGCCAAACTAGGCTTCTCTCTCAAACTTCTGAATGCTCTCTCATGTTTAATTATTCATGGTACGCTTCTCTTTGTCCCACCAGTATCTGTGAAACTAAGGTGGTGGCAAGCATACTGAGCTATTTAATAAATCAAGAAGTTAACATTAATACAATATACATAAATTGTTCATATTTCACCAATTATGCATGCTTTCATTATGTGTGTGTATAGTCTATGCAATTTAACACATGTATAATATCATGTAACTATCACACGAATTAAGACACAGAACTATTTCTTTACTCCCAGGGTCCCTAAAGTATCCCTTCACCACTAATTTTCTTTCAATTCATTGCCATTGACTCTTGGCAAACATAAAAATGTTCACCATATCTAAAAATGTGTTATTTCAAGGATGGTATACAAATCAAGCCACAAGATGTGTAATCTTTAGAGACAGGCACTTTTCCCCTTGATAATAATTCCCTTGAGGATCATCCAAGTGTTTACAAGTATAAAAAGTTCTTCATGATAGAGATATACTATAGTATATTTAACTATTCATCCACTGAAGAACACACACCTGAGTTGCTTTTAGTTTTTAAATATTATAAATAAAACCACTATGAGTATTTGTACATGATTTTATGTTAACATAGGTTTTCATTTCTCTGTCACAGTTTCCCAAGTATTAAATTGTTATGTTCTAATATAAGCATATTTTTGGTTTGAGAATTCCAAAACTCTTTTGCATAGTACATGACAGTGTATATTTTAACCAGAAATATCTGAGTGATTTAGTTTCTTTGCATTCTCACCAGCACTTTGTGTTAGCACTAGTTTTTTTTTTTTTGGTTTTAATTTTATCTATTCTTATTAGTATGTATTGATACCTCATTTTGGTTTTAATTTGTTATCCTCATGGCTAATAATGTCAAAGATGTTTCATGTACTCATTTATGATCTTTATTTTTTTTTAGGTTAAATGTTTGGTTTTGCCCATTTGCTATTTGGAGTATTTGTTTTCTTAATGTTGAGTTTTGAAGATTATTTACATATTCTTGGTAAAAGTTCCTTCTCAAATATGTGGTTTGAAAAATATCTTCTCTCTAGTTTCATCTCTTAAACATGACTTCCTTAGAGCAGATGTTTTTAATTTTGATAAGATTAAGATCAAATTTATTAATTTTTCTTCAGAGAGATTATTTTTTTTGTATCAAGTCTAAATATATTTTGCCTAGCCTTAAGTCCCAAAGATTTTTTTAAAGAGAGAGAGAGAGAGAGAGAGAGAAAGGGAGAGAGAGAATTTCTTTAATATTTATTTTTTAGTATTCGTCGGAACCAACATCTTTGCATGTGGTGCTGAGGATGGAACCGGGCCGCAAGCATGCCAGGCGAGCGCACTACCGCTTGAGGCACATCTCCAGCCCAAGTCCCAAAGATTTATCCCTATGTATTTCCATAATAATTTATCATTTTACACTTTATATTTATTTCTATGGTTTTTATTTTGCTCACCTTTGTGTAAGGTGTGAGGTTTACATAAAAATTCGTTCTTTTGGGAATGGGTGTCCTGTTGTCCCTATGCCATTTCTTAAAATGGCTGCACTTTGCCATTTAATTGCTTTTCCACTTTTGACAAAAATCTGTAGGATACTTTAGTGGTGTGAATCTGCAGCTTGATTGTTTATATATTCTATTAATTTATTTTCCTATCCCTATGCCATATGTACCATTGGTCTTTATTACCATGCCTATACAGGAAACCTTAATGTTCAGAAGAGTGATTTTTACATTGTTCCTGTTTATGCAATCTAGAATACTTTCTGCAACCTGGTGTCTGAAGTTCCACTCAGATATTATATTTAAAATGCACAGATAGTTTTAAACCCTGAAAAAACTGAAGGCTTTCTTTTTTCTTGTTTATCCTTTTGTTCTTATAGGAAAATTGCTACCGAGGTGTATTATCTCCACTGCCTACAAGGAGTAGTGCAGGGATTTAGTATTGATTTTAAGAAACTGTAGACTGGGAATCCATTCCCTTAAGTTTCATCACTTGTCACTTTTTGGGGTTTAGCACCTGACCTAGGATTACCCAGACCCACCTGAAGACACTATACCTCCCAGGCAAGCACACAGATTCATCCAGACACACAAACATCCCCACAGCCTCTCTCCACACACCTTCCAGAAAAGTTAGCAACTCCAACCAATCAACCTGTCCTGTGTCCATTAGCTCCCTAGCTTCAACACTGTCACCCTGCATGCACTATGGCTAAAATGTCTGATCCCAAGAGTGAGATGTGTTTGCCCCACCTTGGGCAGGATGCTTCCATTTTTTTGTTCTGCTAAGTGTTGTTTAGATTAATGTCTCCCTGAAAGGATTTGTGAGGATCAAGATAATTCATGCAAAGGACTTAAGACAGTGCTGCTGCTCAAGAAATATCACCTTCCCTTATTACAGTGAGTATTGATTTCCTGTTACTACTATAATAAATTTCTATAACTTGGTGGTTTTAAAACAACACAAATTTGTTATCTTATATTTCTGTAGGTTGTAAGTCTGACAAAGGTCTCCCTAGGCTAAAAGTGAGGTGTTAGCATGATTGTATTCTCTTCTGGATATTCTAGGGGAGAATCTGTCTCCTTTTGTTGCTCAGCTTCTAAAGATGGCTTACATTCCTGATTCACAGTGCTTCCTCCATCTTCAAAGGCTTCAATATGCCACCTCTCTGACCTTTCATCAACTGTTGCATCTTTATCTGACCACAGCTGTTGAAGTTCTCTGTTTTTTTAAGAACTTGAGTAATAACACTGGGCCCAGGAGGATTATCCTAGATAATCTCAAGGTCTATAACTTTAATCACATATGCAAAGTCTCTTTTTCCTTGCACAGTAACATGTTCATAGCATCCAAGTGAGGAACATGGACTTCTGAGAGGGAGGGTACTATTCCACATACCACAAGGGAAGCTTTTAGAGATTATAAATCCAAATAAAAAATGTAAATGTATTCTTATTACATTGATGGCCTCCTTTGTTTCTACCTGTTCATTTTTCCATTAACATTACATTCTAGGGGGCCAGACTCTGTGGTAGGTATTTCTGTGCCCTCATGGACCTGGTGATCCTTTAAGCTGCGCAACCATCTTGGTCCAAAAGGTATGTTCAATTATTTTAAACTCCCTTTGATATGGAGCAGATACATACCTTTATAAGATCTAGATATTGCACACTCACTTATTTGTTCAGTTAATCACTCAACAAATATTTACAAAGTGCTTGACATGAAAAAGCCACTCCACAAAAGGAAATCTCAATTCCTGGCAAGTTTTCAAAGTGACAAACTGTGACATCATTCTATCTAAAACAAACCAACTTCTATAAACATCCTAGAAGAGGCTTTATGAAGCCTGCTCTAGAGAAGGTTCTTAACCAAGGACATTTCGGAGGCTCCAGTAGTCTGGGACTTCTTGCCAATTTCATGTCTGTTGTGTCTGTATGTTTGGGGACAGGGGAGAGGGGTCCACTGATGTTACCTTTTTCACAAAGGGGTCAAAATCTTTGGCATCCCAAAAGATCTTGCTATTTAGTTTCTGCATCTGGCATTGGGAGGAATTTCATGGAATAAACTAAATGACACTGTTGATTATTTGGGCTCACCTCTTGAGTCGCCCACCCAGCATTATGTCTGTGTTGATGAATTCTCTTCTGCCCATTCAGATCTTAATGCTGTTACCAAGCACAACTACCTCTGATGAGCCTTGTGCCATGGGACAAAGGAAAATTAAGAGTTAGACAATGGCAGAACTTGAAGATCAGCTCTGGAGGATCCTTTCTTATTCTGATTCTAAAAGATTGTCCTGGTGATAGTTGACTCCATCAGGTATCTACATCCAGTTATGCACTATAGCTCATGTGTGAAAAGAAGAATCCCAAGAGAGATGGTATAAGGATTGTATTTAAAGCAAAGACCTGCCTTTCCTACATTAAGCAACTAAAATCAATTGGAGACAGAGATAAATTCTATAAATTAAATAAAGAAGGCTTGTCTTCTATCACCCTCTTTCAAAAAACTGTATGTTAGGGAGAAAAAAATCATTTCTTTTTCTTTTTTTTTTCAGAGAGCATATTTGATTCCTGTAGGTCAAGGTCAGCCAGGTGGGTTGTGCTGTGCTCAAATCAAGGAATGTCTGCAGCCCCAACTCTCCAGACCCACTGCTTTAACTGTTCACTCCACCCTCCTTCCCTCTGATTCTAAGAAAGGCATAGGATACAACATAGATTCTCTTTTCTGAAAATTTCAATTGTTTTCTATTGAGAGAGATACCACCCATTCCAGGCAGCTCTTTTTCACATACTGCAGAGCAGCAGAGCTCTGACTGGCTTTTACAAGTCATTCCCAGGCTCTGGGACAGCTCACCCTGTGGGTGGCAGATGGATGATGTGCCTTATGTAGATACGTAAATTCATGTCCTCATGCACATGACCCACGGGTGTGATCTGAGCCTATTTATGGCTTTGGTGTGTATTTTTTATTTCTTCAGTTAAAAGAGTTTCCTTGTCTCTCCTTCTCTGAATCAAGCTTTCCTCTTTTGCTCATTACAACATTCTTCATATACCTAATCCTAACTACTTGCATTTCCTGTGCATGACATGATCAGAAACTATGTCATCATCTATTGTTTTTTGAATATTTTTTAATTTGTAGTTGGGCACAATGCTTTTTTTATTATTTATTTTTATGTGGTGCTGAGGATCGAACCCAGCACCTTACACGTGCTAGATGAGTTCTCTGCCACTAAGCCCCAGCCCCAGCCCCTATCTATTGGTTTTATGTCTTATAATCCATCTTATTTTGCTGGGCTGCTAATATCCGGAACAGATAGAATAAAGAAAGCAGGGAGACTTGAGGAATCATCAAGTGTCAAACTAGAGCTTAGTTTCTGGGTAACCCAGTTGAAGAGGATGAACAGAATCAATTTGTAGACTATCTGTGATTTTTACAGCATTTGCATATTATAAATGTAAAAGTGCAGGCTTTTACCCTGCATTGTTTTCATTTAGAATTCAGTTTCCCTGAAAAAAAAAATTTTAATTTAGGACTCTAAATCCACGTGATCTCTTCGTTATGCCTGACTCTAGGATCACATGATCACACATCTTACTTTCATTTTAATCCACTTGGAAATGTTTCAGAACACTGAGAAAGAGAAAATACTAATTAAAGAGTTTACTCCATAATATCTCATTTTGATATCCATAGAAAATGGTTCTATGGAAATGACCAAATAAGTGCACACCAGGTCATGGTCTGTTCAAATTCTGTTTTCTCATTAGGGACCTTCTCAGGACAGAGCCCTGGAAAAGGATTGTACTTGAGTGAGTTTCAAACATCACAACATCTGCAAAGAGCCAGAGAGACTTGAGAAAACTACTGCAAAACAAGGATGCAATTATCTCAAATTAAAAGCAGTAACATGATTAACTTAGTGTCTTGCTGACCACAGCTGCAGGACATATTGGAAAGTTCCCGATGATTCATTAGTGTTCACATGTTCCATCCAAGTGACAAAAAGGTTAGAAAGAAAACATTATAGCCCCATATTTTAGAGCATTTTTATTCTACATTGTTCAATTCCCGATTTAAGATAATATAAGGAAAAATAGTCTCAATGGAAACTGAATACACTGGCAAACTAGAGATTATCAAAAGAGAGAAAATGGGAATTTTTTAGAGGCACTGGTGGGGAGGATTGTGCAACTTCCCACTATGAAAACTTTTGTAATTGTAAATTCTGCTACCTTTTAAGGAGAAAACACCATCAGCCTGCAACTTGAGAGCTTTTATGAGAACCAGGAGGGGGCTTTTCCTTCACTCACATCTGTCTTCATTTGCTAAAAGTATGCTGCTGATTTCACGCTGCTTAAGAAAGTCTAAAAAGTAGAAGATGAATTACTTAAATCAAGCAAATGCAAGTGTCCTTGGGCCATAGTAAATTTTAAAAAGCACATGAAAAGAGGCTTACTTTGAATTCTATGCTCTCTATTATTTGTGTTCATTGTTCTCAAAAAAAGATGCCAATATATGAAAGTTCATGATTTTAAATAAAGGTTTGGTCTGTTTACACAGGTGAGACAAAGGATCATGTTTCAAGTGAGATTTTTAAACAATTTCATCACATTTACATTTCTACATAGCTGAATAAGTACTTTAAAAAGTGTGTACATTTTATTTCTTCTTCTTCTTCTTCTTCTTTTTTCTTTTTTCCAGCTCCTTCTATACTCAGGCATTTAATATTATGAAATCATAGAAATTTGGTCTTAGGATATTTTGCCAAGATCTCAAACACATTTTTATAACACATTTTTCACTATTTTCAGATAATCTACATCGTAGAATTTGCCATTTTATTTTTTTGTTCATCACTATCAATCAAATTTCCTCAGCTTGAAGTAACAGTATTTCAACAGGAATCATTTTAACACAGAATGCATGGCAGGTTGAAAGTCAGAACCACATAGTGTATACATACAGACTTTTTCTCTTGGGTACTCCCCCCTCCAAATTAGACCATATTTAACATGTTAGCCATTAGAAAGAAAAATGAAAACTTGAAAAAATGACCAATCAGCCAGATCTTGGGAACAATGATGACTCAATCAGAGGTGTCTAGGGATTGAAGGCATGTTTTTGTAAGAAACTCTGTTGTGTGGGGGAAGTAGCTCTTAACTATGAAGAAAGAGAATATAATTTTTGGAGAAATGAAATGTCATGTAACATAATTGGCAGTATGAGTCTTGATCAAGTCTGAGTTACACGTATTTTATTTCATTTTACTTTACTGTTTTGTGTGTGTGTGTGTGTGTGTGTGTGTTTATTTTGTGCTACTGTGAATGGAGTCCAGAGATGCTCTACCACTGAGCTATATCCCCAGTTCTTTTTCTTTTTCTTTTTCTTTCTTTTTTTTTTAATTTTGAGACAGGTTTCTCTAAATTGCTCAGCTGTCCTCTAACGTTCAATCCTCCTGCCTTAGCCTCCAAAGTTGCCAGGATTACAGGTGTGGGCCACCATGCCCAGTGATTGGAATGTTTTAATTCTATTAACATTTTTATGTATGTTTGAACCAAATATATAGAACTGAAGAATATCTTGTATAATTCTCAATTTGGCGTAGAACCTCTTTAATTCTGGCATTTAAGAAATATCTTAGAATATTTGTATAATTCAGTGACCTTACTAAGCATCATACTGGTAAGAAGTCCATCCTGATGCCCAACTGCCTTGCTTTCCTACACACATTCCTGCTAGCCTCCTCACCCTGTCTTCTTCCTTCCTCTTCTTGGTGTAACATAGCCTATTCCCTGGATGCTTTGTGAATTGGTGGGAATTTTTTGTTTTCTTCTAGAACCAGTGAACCCTTCTTAATCCAAGAGGATGCAGTCGGGGCTTGGAGCAGCAGAAAGTACTGTGCACCTGCCTTTGTCCATCTGTGAATGGATTTTAGAAGTTACTTTTATAGTAATGCACAGCTGTCCTTCCAGTTTTCTTTTCCTGTATTGCCTTATCTTACTGTTTCACACTTTTCCACCAATGTCTTCCTCAACTGTAGCAAAGAATTTCTTATAAGAAACAAGCCAACATGAGTGCAAAAGAGGATAATAATTTTTGGAGGGGTGTATTTTGATAAAATATTATTTTTCCCTCTGTAAATATAATGTCTGATATTTTGTCCTCCCAAGTTTTTATTTATAAAAAATATAGCATCAATTTCACTTTTTTCTTACTAACCACGGAAGACAGGATTTATTTAGTGTTTCAGTTGCTGAGCATTTAATCCTCACATAAATATTGTTACTGTCTTACTTCACAGATGAGGAAACTGGGGCTTGCACCAGTTAAATCTTGATTGAGGTAACACAGTTAGCAAGAAATGGAGTTCTGAATCAAACCAAGTTATTAAACAGCTGAATCTCTGCTATTAATTGCTACCATTTGGCAATGACTTCCCCAAGATAATGGAGTGTTCAATAGCTTATAATGCATATCAGGCTCTCATTGCAAGAGTTTCCTTCCAAGTTCCTGAATTTGAGGCTTTATCATTATTTACTGCACAATTAATGATTCAGTTCCATTTAATCCAAAATGATCAAATCAGTAGTAATTCTGTGGGCCTTTAATGCTACCCAAAGCTATCTTTATAGACCTTTGGTTGAGAAATTGTGCTGTGAATCTCTTAGATTCCTTCCCTGTTTGTAGGGAGCTAACCTTTTGTGAAACACTGAAGATTTATAGTTACATTAGCAAATTACTTCTCAGAGTTCTAAAATATGATGGTTTGAAATAATCAGTGTGTTCACTCATGGCCCATCTGCTTCATTCAACTCTGATCCCTGGTTGACTATCAGACAAGAAGGGAGATCTCAATAAATAAGTGCCAAATAAAAGAGCTGACTCAGACGCACTCAGCAAAACACTTTTGGTGTGCATCTGAGTGGTTATGTCACTAGCAAATGTAAGCTCTGGGAAGAAATAAAATAAGGTATTATCAAATGAACATCGAAGCATTTGCTGTACAGCTGTGCATACTGTTCATGATCATTTGATGGACAAACTCACTTCCTAAGGTTCCACTCCATCTCAATTGTCTTTGGTCTATTGACTTGACCCACCTTTTTCAGTTGGACAAGGCAATATAATAAATGTCTCAAACCCCTCCTCAAAAGCAGTGGTGATATTCAAAATATTTATTAATCAATACAGGATGTTCCTCAACCAGTCAGAATGGGTGCTGGTGTTAACAACGTGTGTAGCTGTACTGAGGCTTACTCACTAAAAATCAGCTCTTCCTGCAAGTCCTGCAATCTCAAATCTTCCTAGAGATCTGGGGGCTTCTAAATGGCTCTTCTTGATTTCTATTCAAAGATTTATCCCCTAAACACATTTTCTTAATCACCATTTTAGAAAAATTCCTGGGAAATTTGTCAGAATCTGTGTAATCATCATTAATATAGCAATTCTCAAAGGTAACCCAGCGTTCATCCAGCTGCAGTTTATTCCATTGATCACAATAATCCACCCTACCCAGAACTTTCCTCATGAAAGGAATCTTCTTGGAGTGGACATCTGGATTGTATTATCCCAATCAGAGTGCATGGAGCATACTAGGTGCAGACACTGTTTCCACTGAAGAGAAAGGTCAGTTCTTGGATGGGCTTTCAACTTTCCTTAAACTTCTGCCTTTCTTTCTTTCTTTTGTCTCCAATGAATGGGTATTTGATGTTTTTACTGACACTAAAAAAATAAGATTCCAATAAATTTTAGTTTCTCTGAATAAAGCACATGTCTGAAACCTGCCATCCTCATTTATACACATTAGGCTGAGGGAGAGAGGGTGGCTTATTTTGAAAAGGAGAACCTTCCCTTTTGCAGATAATCCTGGAGTTGGGAAAATCTTTGGCTCAAGCTTAGAGGTACCAAATCACAAACCAGTGGCCACAAATGTATCTTAATGCTTATACTCTGTGCTTGATTTCTAGGAATCTTTACACACATATCTACATACTTTCATCTGTTCAATTTGAGTAAAAAAAAAACTTTGATTATCAACAAAGTATAATGAAAGTGCAAAAAAAAATAGGAGAAACAGGAGCCAACAACTGGGGTATTAAAATGGTTCTTTCACAGTGTTTCTAATTGAAAGCTAAGCATTTTGGATTCTCTACTTGTTTATAACTCAGGTAAGGAATGAAAACCAACACTTACTGGGTATCAAATCAGTTAATAGTTAAAATATTTTTATCCTCGTATCAATTTCCCTGCAATAAAAATGAAAAGAAATGAAAGACAATAAAAACCTAAATATGGTATTCAGTTCTTTGAAATTAGCACTTTCCCTTTAGGGAACCCTGGATAAATAATGAACATTTGATCTTTGCTGTGTACCAACAGGATGAATCAATAAATGTTGGGGACTCTTTTCTGTCAATCTGTGACTAATTGAAAAAGAGGAAGTCTAAATTCTTATCACCTAAGAAACAAGGTCATAGCATATTTACAATAGAATACTAAGTTCCGAACATCAATTGAGAATCCGATATGTTGTAAATAAACTGAAAACAAACAAATGGTGGCTTAAATAAGTAAAGGATTTTTCTCATATGCCAAACAAAAAGTCTAGAAAGTGGCAGTCCAGGGTTCTTGAAGAGGTTAAGGATACTGTTGAGGAACAAGTTTCCTTCACCTGCCTATACCACCTTTGATCTCATGGTCACAAAATGACGGTGGCAGTTCCAGCCATGGCATTCTCATTCCAGACAGAAAGAATTGGACAAACGTAAGGGGCCAAAGCTTTGCACCAGGAGGCTTTGCCATTCTCCTTTGAAAAGAATTCTGTGGGTCTCTTTGACCAAAACCATTTTACGTCTCACCTGCCCCCACCCAAGAGCAAATGAGAATGAGAATTTTATTTTAAATGTTGTGAAGAGGAATGAAGGGTGTTGGGACAGGGGTTAAAGATGAGCTGACTCACAATATTTGCCACATATGTTTCTGACCAACAAATAGACAGCTCTTTATGGGTATAACATGTGTTTCCTAAGACCACACAGCTTTGTGGGCAAAATATATGAGTCACTGTAAGTCTTCCTCAGTGTTTCTCTGACTCCTTCTCCACAAGCTCTTCCAGGCCTACAGGGACCTTTCCTATCCCTCCTAAACAGTTCTGTAATTCCCAGAGGATGTCTTCTGAGTATTCATAATCGTAGCTCTGAAATGTATCCCCTGTGTCTGTTTCCATCTTTCCTTGCCCTGGTTTCACAGAGTAATCAATGATGTTGACACATTGAAAAGTGCCACAAGCTGCTAACACTATTGCTGACTGCTGCTGCCACTTTTGAGATTTTCCTGTAAAGGAGCCACTCTGAAGAAACTGTTCCACAGCCCCCCAAACCACCATCCAGCTAAGAGCCATTTATCTGTTTTCCTTTCTCGAGGCCTTGTGGTGAAGACATGCCACAGATGAACTCACCTTTGAGCTCCATGGGTCGTGTCTTCCTCTGCCGCAGTCTGGCTGCAGCAAAATAACAGGGGAGGGGGGGGACAGGAACTTGTGTAGATTGATACAGCAGGAGTGGGAGCCCTTTATTGTAAGACAACAGAGGTATTTATACATTCTGCACAGCTTATCTTAATTAGCATAAACTAGATACAGCAGTCAACCAATAAGAAATCTCCACACTTAATGGCTCGCTGGCTCCACCTCACAAACCACTCCCCCTGGCAAAATGCCAGGTGCCATCCAGACTTGTTTACAGACTCTAACATTTCTCTGGCAAAATGCCAGGTGCCATCCTGACTTGTTTACAGACTCTAACATTCCTCCTTTGGGCTCCCTATTCCTTGCAAAGTTTGGGTTGGAAACGTTGTTTCCATTTCAACTTTACTTATGCAAAAAAATAAAATTACATAAGGCTTGGCAATGGGAGAGTACATGGGTCCTGCCATGATCAAATTAACCTTTCCTTCAGTTCATGGGACGTTTTTTTTGGACCAAAATTATATGCTTTGAATTTTCTTCATGGACGTCATTTTTTCTTAGGAAGCTCTCATAAGCCTCATGCATGCTTTGCAGGGATGGCTTGGCACAATCTGATTTATCCAAACCAAGGGGTACATTCAGTTGAGGATGCCAAACTGTCACTATTAGAGCAAAGGTGATAAATGCTAAGTGCAGTAGATCTGTCTTCATCTGAACTCCATCCATAGCCCTTCTCACCTAGCCATATTTTGGGTTGTCAAAATTCAAACTGGTTTCACTATCCAAACTCTAGGCTTCACACATGTTTACATTTAATTTTGCATACCAACTCTTACTTTTTACATCATATATGTGTGTGTCTATATAGATGAATATATACACATATATATGTGTGTAAAATATATGTGTGTGTATATATGTACATATAAATATATACAATATTTTTGAAATTATGAACCAAAGAGGTCATATTATACTCACTTACCCAGAAAATCATTATTATTACTTTGGACTTATTTATGCTGCTCAACATAGAGAAGAAATTTGATGGGTTCTTAGTTGGATCATCTTGGCCTTTAATAACACTCTAGTCCTCACCAGGAAGGTATTTGCAAGGCTATTTTTCTTTCTACCACTAAACCTGGATTTGAAGTCTCAGGCAAAATTTCAACTTGGGGTGGGGAAAAGTCTGGTGTTGAAACAAAGCTAGAAGCCCAGAGTCAGGAAAAGGAGGGAATAGAAGCCAGAGTAGCATTGTTCATCAGGCCACCTACAGCGTGACTATAAAATAGCTGGTTGTGATCATTGTTGAATAATGACTGCCTCACAGTCATCGTTAAATCCAGATAGGAGGATCTAAATTAAAGTTACAAATATGCACAGTAGAAAACTGAATACAATTTCAACAGTGACAGTTATGATCACAATATTCAGAAAGTGCCCCACCTCCATGTGTAAATTGGATTTCAGCTTTCCTGGAATAAGGGACATTATATAAGAAGAATTTATGCCTGGAATAAAAACAAATGATAAAATAGCTTTAAGGACTATAAATACTTAAAGACTATAAATACTCTTGAAAAAACTAAATGTTTCATTTCTGCTTGCAATCACCTCTAGAAAAATAAGAGAATATATGGAAACTGGTAAACCAGGACACTATTGCATTTATGAGGACATGGAGCTTGTGACAACATCTTTTAAATAGTTCTTGTAGTATCAGCAGATCCTTGACACACTAACTGCAAGGCAAGCACTCTAGTCCTTACCATTTGACTTCAGTGTTGTATTGTTGAGACCAGTAAGAAATCAAGTTTCCAAGCTTGGGTTGGAGGCCCTACTAGGTCAATGGCCACACCTTTTTTTCTCTTCCACCTGAGCTAAATTATTTCTTCTCAGAAATAACTTTTCCTGTTTTGGCAAGTAACTTTCTGTGATGCTAAAAGGAACTGGAACTTTAGAATAGATAATTCACCTCAGATGGTTTATGCTATTCATTTCCAGAAACAAGTTTAATATTTTTTATCCACTCTTGACTATTGGGTCCAATCCTTATTAATAAAATGTGCGCCACTGGAAGGGAAAGACACCTTTGTTACTTAATCTGTGAGCAGTCGTTTATATTTGGCCTGCATAAATGTCATAAAGAACAGGGAAAAAGTATAATTCATGAGAAAAATTCATTTTTATGCTTACTTGCCTATTGCCAAATTAAGTATTATGGTTGGAAATGCAGGGTGGAGGCCCACTTTGGGAAAAAAGAAACGAATCAGATTATCTGAGTTTGCTTTCATCATCAAAAGGTATTTAAGGCTTTGGATGGACCGTCAATTCCTAACTTGTTATTAGAGAATTCTCTCACTTTGCACAAATAGTGCAGAATTCTAATAAAGCATTCTTGGGATTCCTTCTCTTGACTATAAACTTCTTTAGCATTTTTTTCAACATTCAATTTTGAGGTGGTCAAAAGAGGATGGAAAAATACACCATCTACGTTAGAAACTAAGTTTTCCTGAATGTACCTAAATGACAGCCTCTTGATGAATTTGCTTTTCTGTTCCAAATATATTTATGAAAGATTCATTAACTTCCAGATTTTAAAACAGAGAGGAAAATTATAATAGTTTTTTTCTTAGATTTTTAAAAAGTGTTTGAATTTGATTTATCTTTGGCTTTGTTATAAGGCTAGTGTTTCAGTCACAGCCATTTAAGTTCTGATCCTAGTTTCTTACAATCCTGATGGAAATTCCTACTTAGTTCTAAAGCCCAAAGGCGGAGAAGGGGGAAGAAAATTGACTTTGTATTCATAATTTTTTTTTTCCCAATGGGTGTATCAGATACTAAACTTGTTTGTTTGTTTAACTTGGAAAACAAACTTACTTGAAACACATTCATTTTCTAACTGAAGTGGAAAATAACAAAATAGAAGTCATTAGCATTTCTTTACTTGAAGCAGGCTTTCCCTGATGTTTCAGCATCCAAGGTGCTGAAGGTTATTTGTCACACCAAGCGGATGAGTAATAAGCACACCAGACTTCATTTCTGTGCATGCAACCTATGGTGACAAAATGTGATCGAGGACAAAAAGAAGTATTTACTAGATATAGTAAACTTTGTGTTTAAGTTGCTAGCCCCCAAGAGTGGTGTTTTGCTCAGAACGTCATATGGAATTTTCTATGGCAAATATTCAGGACAAACACAGTTTCCCTACTTTTCACATGCGTTTTTCCCAGATATTTGTAGACTACTGCTCCCTTTACAAGCTCTTTAACGGATAAAATGCAGTGGTGTCAGGCTGGGGTTGTGGGTCAGCGGTAGAGCACTCACCTAGCATGTGTGAGGCCTTGGGTTCGATCCTCAGCACCACATAAAAATAAATAAATAAAGGTATTGTGTCCAACTATAGCTAATATATATATATATGATGAATTTGACACCACTGCATTTGAAATATATATATATATATATATATATATATATTTCAAATGCAGTGGTGTCAAATTCATCATTGCTTTTTCATGTTGTAGATATTATTCATTTCCACTTACTTTATGTCTAACGTCAGAGCCATCCCCACTGACACTCCCTGACTACATGCCAAAAGTACAAACTCAAACCATTGCAAGATCCTGAAATGTGTGCTGCAAACCTCTGGCTGATGCTGGCTCTTCTTCCCAGTTGTGCTTGTCACTCACCATTCACATAATCTCTGAGCAAGTTTAGGTGACATGTTTACTTAGAGCTCTTGTGACATGTGTGTGTGTGGCAGGGCGGGGAGGGGGGGGTGCCTGAGTTCCTCACCACAATCCTGTATAAGAAAAATAAATTTTTGTACCTGAAGTAAAGGTACTGGTCATAAATTGGTTGGGCTCATTTTAAAAGAGAAAGAAATAAAAAGGAAAAAAAAAGAAATTTAAAGTTGCTGTGCCTCTGTTTTTCTATTAAACATGATAGTACCTGCTTTAATTAAAATCGTGAGAATAAAAATAATTTTTTTAAAAAAGGAAATATGTGAAGAAAAATAATAATAACACATTAAGCAAGTTCACGCATGGCTTACAAAATTGTATCTGATTTGCTTGGCAACTGAATGTGATCATGTTTTTACCACCAGAACTCTCATTGTCATGGGTAATGTAATCCAAATATTTTAGTTCCCAGTGAGAGTCAGGAATAAATAAGACAAGCTCTGCATGCTAATTCCGGCCATGGGGCCTGAATATAAGAGATTTTTACATGAGGAAATCGGATTTGGTGTCAAGCTTAATAAAATGAAGAGATGTTTGTTGATGGGCAAAAGGAAGAGATGGGTTGAGAACATGTTGTGTTCCCTGATGAGAGAGTAGCTTGACTTTGGACAAAATAATATTCAGTTTCTCTTTGGATTCATTATTGCTCCTGGACTCTGTCTGATTTGAACCTCATAGGGGTCATCTGTGCCTCTGACATCTCTAATTCTCTCCACTTCAATGAATCATACTTCACACTGCCAGGATGACCACCCAGAAAGTCCTGTTTACGTAGGACTTGGCTTCTGCAGAAGAGTTCATCTGAAGTCCTGAATGTCTGAGTTGGGAGCCTACAATGGTCTCATGATTGTTTCTGTGCATAGAGGGAAATAGAGTCATCTATAAGGCCCAGTAATAATCTGAGAGTTAGTCTGTTGGAATTCTCATTTTATCTTTGCATATATGGGACTTTGTTATAGATTACCACTTTTATTTAAAATAACGTGTACCTAGGGAAAGTTAGTCTACATAAGAATAAGGATGTTGAGATTAAGAGGATTCATCTAGCAAGTTATACCTTGTTAACCTGTTGCTTTTTCTCCTTCTGTATGATTTTATGATCTTATAATTTTATCCACTAAAATATTAGAAAACCAAGATAGGCTTTCTTTTTTTTTTTAAAGAGTGAGGAGAGAGAGAGAGAGAGAGAGAGAGAGAGAGAGAGAGAGAGAGAGAAGTTTAATATTTATTTTTTAGTTTTCGGCAGACACAACATCTTCGTTTGTATGTGGTGCTGGGGATCGAACCCGGGCCACGATCATGCAGGGCGAGCGCACTACCGCTTGAGCCACATCCCCAGCCCCAGGCTTTCTTGATTAAATCAATAATAAGGTTTTTTTTTAGACCTGGGGAAGATTAGGGAAGATTTTATAATGGGTAGAAGAGATTATTGAATACCCTTTTGATGATACACAAGAGTCATTGAAGTGATCCTACAGAGGTGATTACCTTCATCTTTTAAAAGGCTTTCTATCTCTGTAGAACTAAAAGTCAACTGACAGAAAATTGATAGAAATGGAAATGTTGCTTGTCCATAAAAATTCAAATTGTGTCCCTTTACCCTGTGGATGTATTTATGAATTCATTTCAGAATTGTTGCCATAAATATATGGCCCTCTGAGTTCTTTGAACTTTTTTGAGTATCTCATTGGTCTTCTCATTAATTAATGAGTTCTGTAAAATCTTTGGACACGTGTTCACTTTACAGATTTGTATGGGGGTCATGATTTCTCCCTTTTTAAAAATTCATCCTTTAGCAAGATATATACAGCAAGCTCATCAATAGCTTTCTGCAGCAGCTAGTAAGTTATTTGAACAGTTGTTTAATAGGCTTAGGATGAGGATCAAGATAAATATCAGGGAGCTAGAGATGAAAGGAAAATAACTTGACAACATCAGGCATGTTTATCAGGAGGCCACCTTCATGGGAAAGATAATGAAGCATCTAGAATCAATATTTGGAAAATTTAGGGCCCCAAGGGAGTGGGTGGAGTAGTAGTAGACACTAATAAATTGATAAGGTACCCAAAGTAAACTCAATTTCATAATATTGCTTTTATCAGAACCCACATATTTAAGCAGGATATTCATTTATACCAAAATAAACAAATTTTTAAAATTTATTTAAATTAAATAGTTTAAATTTATTTAAATTAAATAGTTGTATTTCTCCTGTACAATTTTTGGGATCACAGATTGCATTTTCCCAAAACACCTGAAAAATATCTCTTGTTTCGCACATTCTATGTACAATGTGATGTCTACATTCATTCTACATAAAAATGAATGGGGAAGTGGTGGGGAAGTCTATCTCCCCTCTTCCTCTTTGAATCTGGGTAAAGTGATGCTATATTACCACAAGACTAGGTCATTAATGACATTTTCTTGGGACCATTGCTGTGAAAACACAATTCCCATGTGGTGAGGAGCCCCACACATAGTTGTAAGAGCCTTACTTGGAGGATCTCACATGAAAAGAAGACCAAGCCACAACCTCAGAAGAGCCCGCAGCTGACAGCCACCACCAGGTTCCTAGTCATATGGGTCAACCATTTCTGAAAGTGACTTCTTGGGTCCTAAGTTCAAATGTTTGTTCCAGGTGATACCTCATGGAGCAGAGACAAAAGCTTATCTTACCAAGTCATGTGCAAATTGTGTTCTTGAGCTAAATAAGCAACTGTTGCTTTAAGGAGGTATGTTTTCAAGTGGTTTGTAGCAATAGATAATCCATGTCTTCTTAGAGTGGGTATTGCATTTCAAATATTTCTAATGAATTAAAACTTTTCTAATTAAGAAGTGTTAGGAAATGACTATATATGGAGAGATTTAGGAAACCCATATAGCCTGTGTGCTTTTGGGCTTCATTTGGAGCTCAGTAAATGTGTTTTGCCTATAGTTATATGGTCATTTCAAGAACAAATTCAGGGGAATTGTTTCCAATAACCACTGTTATTCATGAATAAAGATTTAGTGGAAAATTCCGTGTGTCTTTGTGTATGTGGGTGTGTATCTTCTGAGAGTGTATGCTACTTACTGCAATGTGTGTTTTGGCTCATTTGTTTCTTACTGGCTCAGGATACAGACACTATCATTGTTTTGAGACCCTCAAGTTCTTATTTAACAGATCTTTCTCCATCTACTATCAGTTCCAGTTATAAATTTTCTTTTTTTAAATCCAGTACTTCTATGCCAAACTCCGATAATTACTTATTTTCTTCAGTCCTTCCATCCCCATTTCAGGCTGCCTACAAAAGAGGTCAATTTCTTAATCAAGGTAAAATAAAATATGCAGAACACAAAATATACCATTATAACCATATTAAGTGTATATTTCAGCAGCATTAAATATATTCACATTATTGTGTATAGAACTTCATCATCATCATCTCATAAGTAAAATCAGATAATATTTAACCATTTGTGTCTATCTATTGCACTTAGTATTATGTCTACAGGTTTCACTTATGTTTTGCATGCATAAGAATTTCATTCTTTCTTGCTGAATAATATCACACTTGTTTATCTGTTCATTCATCAGTGGACATTCAGGTTATATATATATATCTATTTTGAATAATGATGCTATGAACCTTGGTGTATGAATATCAGATTGACTCTGAGCTGTCAATTATTTCTGGTACATACCCAGTTGTGAAATTCCTGGTCCTTATAATAATTCTAAGGTTAAATTTTTGAGGAACCACACCATACTTGAAAAGGGGTACTTTAAAGGGGGAGCAGCCTATATTGATGAGTATATTATTTGGTGCTATAAAAATTATGTAATTTATCTTTTTTACTAAGGGTGGCATTTCATCCATATTCTCTTACTGAGTCATTTTAAACTAGGTCAAGCCACCACTACCTACATTAGATTTGAAGAGCATTTAGTCACTGGTTTCCATGTCTAATTAGCTTGTTTCTGATCATGCTTTGAAATTTTTCCATTAGAAAAAGAAAAAAGAAGACAAGAATAAACTGCTTAACAAAACACATCTTCTGTTTTCCACAAAGATTTGTTTGCTGCCTTCACATACCATAGTATTATCTCTAACAAACTAATTCATTGTGTGTGTGTGTGTGTGTGTGTATGTGTGTGTGTGTGTGTGTGTGTGTGTGTGTGTGTGTGTCTGTACAGATATACTTAAGGATTGGCCCACATGACTGTGGAGGCTGGCAAGTACAAAATATTCAGGATTGGCCATTGGGTTGAAGACACAGGCAAGAGAAGACTTTGCAATCCAAGTCCACAGGTGGTCTGCTAGCCAAACTCCCTCTTCTGCAGAGAGACAGGTCTTTTCCCAAGAACTTCAACTGATTGGATGAAGCTCATCAACATGATGGGAGGTAATACGCTTTACTGTTAGTCTACTTACTTAAATGTTAATCTCATCTAAAAATGCCTTTACAGCAGCTTCTGAGGGTTTGACAAATATTTTGACACTGTTGCCCAGTCAAGTTAACCATCACAACAATGCATTTCCTTAAAAAAAAAAGACACCTTTATACACAGCTTAAATTCTGCAACATATTTGGTTCCTCATTTTCTAGTACTTGATTTATCTTGTTCATTAACATGGTTTAATATTACTTAAGTTATTTTCATGTACTTCCAAATATTCTTGAGCATAGATTTCTTTTTTTCAGTTTGAAGAAGAATTTTATTGAGGCTTCTAAGAAAATTGTGAAATTGAGCATAAATCCTTGAACATCAAATTCTATTGTCCTTAAACCTTGGACATATTATTTATTTAACGTTCTGACAACACCATCTCTGTAAGCACTCAGAAAAGTCAGTATTCAGCAAAGGCGGATCCAGGGCTCACATTGCCTCTGGAGCATTAACTGAATGTAGACCTCCTTCCTGGTATCAGCTATACACCTCTCCTTTTCTTTCAGGTTTCTGTGAAATCCTCAAGTCTTTACTGTTGCCACCATTTTATTCCAAATCCAATATGGCTTAATTGGCCATTTTTGAAATGTTTCTCTTAGACCTCCTTAAAAGAATCCTCTGTCCTAAGGTCATCTGTACCTCTAAGACCTTGCTGCAGTTTCTGCTGTTCCTCTAGGAATGCCATTCTCAGCCTATCCCAGTCCCACCCGCTGGGTAGAATATAGTTCAAATTCCCTTGCCTCCACAAGGCTTTCTCAGGCTGCATGACTCACTACTGCCCATTTTATCTGTAATCCTTAATGTTGGTAGCAAAGTGTGTGCTACACTCTGATGTTTGGCGGTCTCATCTGGGAAGTAGGCATCCCAAAAGGAGAACATAAAAGCAGAGACATTTACACTTTTATCGGTCTCCCCTTTCCCACAGAAGTAAACCAAAAGGTCTAAGTTCAGAGATAAATCAGTGAGTCTTTTTAAAAGAATGAATTGATAAAAACATATGAGGATCTTGTTCAGGGTAGGCCAATCCTGTATATTGTCAGAATTTACTGTGGTTTTGTTATCAATGGGTGCATGTAAGTAACTGTTTCGGACTTTGTTTATGCATGACTTTAAAAACAACAGTTTCTCATTTTGAATTACTAGCATCTTAATGATTATGCCCAAAGCTAATCTTTTGTGCATTTTTTTTCCTGCTTGAATTCAGAACTATTTCATTAGAGCACAGTGTTTACCAAACTGAAGGGTCCCACATATTCCTGGAAAATCTCCTAACAGATTTATCTTTAAATGATACCTTGGTGACAATCTTTACAAACTCAGTCTGCTTTTCCTCATGCAGTGCAAATAAATAAAGCCATAAATTAAAGTACATGGAAAAACATGTGAGCTAAAACATTTCTGCAGCTAACTCACATACAGCTGTTTAAATCTGTGCAGAACACTAGGTTTTATTCACAGTCCTATTATTAATTTTTATAGGATTAGCCATTTCTTCCTTTAGCCATTCCTTCTTTTCTAGTTGGTTTCATATTTCTGGCCATTACAGTGTTTTTCATGTTGTTTGGGACCAAGATAGTGATATAATACTTCAACACTGCTTTCATGTCCCCCTATGTCAAACAATGTATAAATGTCAAGTATTTTTAGCCTCTGCATCATGGCTGTTACTGGATTCCTGATTTCCAGTGTGCATGCTGTCCCTAGGGTACAAAATATCAGTGAGTCATTTCATTTGGGAATAAAAGAGCTTTCCATCCAAATGCTGTTATCATTTTCATACTTCAAATTGTGTGTTAAGAATCTTTAAGTATTTGTAGCTACAACAACTGGCTTTTCAAATTTTATACGTAATCAATTTCATTGTTTAGTGTTTAATCTTAAAAATTCTACTAAAAAGTTAACAAATATTTAAGAGGCAAATAGTTATAATTTTCAAGTTATTAAAAGCCCTGTGTTTTCTAGGGGAGAATTTGTTACTACTAGATGAAAACACAGCGATCAGTGATGGAACATTTCCCACTTAGCTCCACTAGAGGTCTCAATTGTATGTGTGTGTGTGTGTGTGTGTGTGTGTGTGTGTATGTGTGTGTGTATTTTTATTTTTTCCCAGAGAAAACTAACATACTGTTATCATGATGACCTGATAGCACAATATTGCCAAAAAGTATAGTTGTCATAGGAATAACAGTACTTTTCTAATCCAGTATAAGTAAAAACAAACTCTAATACTTTTCCAAATGTTTAAACTTTTGTTGTACATTTCCTGTTACAATGTCACAATAGTCTTTATATACATAGAGATGATGTTTTCTTCAGGTGGAAAAAAAATCACAAAAAAAAATCATAAATGTGAAATACATTTTGGGTTATTTCTAGTGAATTGTTTTTTTAAAAACTCCCTAAATGCTTAATCTCCTTTATGACTATGACTTTATATTTTTATAAGCCTTGATTTTCCATCATTCAATGTATTAATCAAAAGTGTGTACTGCTTATTTTCTAATTTATTCTGAAATGTGAACCACTGAAAGAAAGAAGGTGGGATTTTTGTTTGAAGAACTTGGACAGTAGTTCAGGACCCTGGTTCTAGGTTAGTCATCGTCACCATCAAAACTGTCTTACTTAATTTTAACAAAATCAAAATTCTCCAAGAGCATCCTCATGTAGTTGGGGATTAGTTAAGATTAATAATTGAAAAAGATATGCATTTATTTTTACAATAGAAAAGCACTTTATTCTTTACAATGGAGTGCTGCTTGCCACTATTGCAGTACCCTCTAACATGTGGAAAATTCCACCTGTGTAAACTTTTTTTTTCCTGAAGGCCAATTGAACTCAGATCAGTTTTTACTACTAAGAAACTTTCTGAAGTAGCTGAGTTGTATCCATAAATCACAATGGGGTTGGAGACTTGTTGAATCATCCAGAAAGTGACCATACTCTGCCATGTGTTCTAATTACTAATATCAATAACAAAAATAAATTTATCCAGTGTGCTTGGATTATACAAATAATATTTCATTTATTTTAGAGTAATCCTTGGAAGTATCTCCTACTTTTACAAAAGATAAAACAGAAACTCAAAAAGATTAAGTAAATTGTCAACTCCCAAAGAAACTTACCACTATAGATATAGTAACTTTGGTAGAAATGGCTCTATCCCCCTGGAAAGGTCCTGTAGCTGTGGCCATGATTGCTTTTTGCAGGGAGCCCATATGTTTGTCAATAAGGAAAATTTTTATTGAGTCTATACTATGTGGGAACTGTAATTCGAGGAACTCAACAGAAAGGAAAATTATCAAAGAAAACATGTGGTTTTATATTTAAGAAACATAAAATCTACTTATAGAAATAAAGAAGCAAAGGAGTACAGAGTTGCAATGAGTACTTCTATAGGGAATGCATGCCTGCTGGAGGATCTGGCAGATAGAATCAATACAGCTGAATGCAAAAAAACATTCAATTGAATCTATGTTAAATAAGGATCATTTAAACAAAATATATGTCCTTTTAGTAAACAATTAAAATGACAGCATGATGGTGGAAATTGGAAAAAAAAAATCATGTTTTAAAGGAAATTGCCTTGGCTACAATGAAGATATCTGCTTTTGTGTCAATATCTGTGAAGAAGTACAATATCAGGATATGATTAATTTCATATGGCATTAGCTTTCCACGTTATTTTCCAGTAACATGAGATAAAAATATATACATATATCTTAGACCTCAAAAACATGATAATCCAAATTTCTTAACTTGTTGAAGAAATAACAAAGACCAAGAAAAATTAAGTTATTAGCCCAAGATCACATATTTGTAAAAGGTCCAGTACTTCAAACCTGATTACTGTCAGTAGCATGGATGGAGGAGATATTTGCTTATAAATTAATAACCAAAATATTAAGTATTAACATACATATGCAAAGTATAATAAGAAAGCATAGCAAGTTCTTTATAATGGGAAAATGTGTTGGCTGACAAAGCAAACTAGCATATGTAAACTTAGATTCTTTACAAGCTAAAATTTTTAGGAGACTGTGAGCCTACTGTGAAGAGATAGGTTCTTGGTGGTGGTGGTGGTGGGGTAGATGACCTCAGGCATAGCTGTAAGGGCCTGTGTGTTCTGGGACTTGAGGCAGACATATGATAGATATCATATGTTATGCTTATCACAAGCTAATTCTAGCTTTTTCTATCACAAAAATAGTGACATGTGTGTATATCACATATTCTCTAAGTATCTTCTCTTGGCCTATGTATTTGTACTTTTTAAAAAATTCTGATCAAATATGTATTTTATAATATAGATTGTGGTGTCAAGTGGGAATATCCCGTGCATACAGAGAGAATAGTACAGATGGTTCCTTGAGGAGAAATACACAATCAGTTGTGGTGGAGGGAATTGGATGTGACAAATACCAGCCTGGTGTCAAGGTCTTTGTCAATAGGACAGAGTGGTACTCCAGTCAGTGTCCAGCTGCCTCCACATTATTATTATTTTTTTCCTGGAAATTAATGAACAGTTGCCCTTAGTATCCTTAACTCTGTGAGGATGAGTAGTGTTTGTTATGTACCAGGTACTGGCTTAAATACTTTGCGGGCATTACAGAATTGATTCCTTATACCAACTGTATGAGGTAACTTCCCATTTTAAAGGCAAAAACTTGAGGTGGAGAAAACAAAGAGTAAGGCAAGTAAAATAGAAGTTGGAGGACTGAAGTCCAAGAAGTCTGATTCAGATTTTGCATGTTCAGCCAATGTGTCAAAACATTCAATATGACTCAATCATTTCTTAAAAATCGTTTTATTCTATTTTTTATGTATGACAGCAGAATGCATTACAATTCATATTACATATATAGAGCACAATTTTTCATATCTCTGGTTGTATACAAGGTATATTCTCACCATTCGTGTACTTCATACATGTACTTTGGATAATGATATCCATCTCATTCCACCATCATTTCTAACCCTCTGCCCCAATCCTTTCCCTCCCACCCCTTTTTCCTATCTAGAGTTCATGACTCAATCATTTTTAACATATGAACCAAAAACCACACTCCAAGGCACTCTGGCTCTTGTCATCCGGGGCATCCACACTTCTTTACTAATTATGTTTGCTGTGGCTTAAGTATTTCTAGAATAGATCCATTCAAACTGCCTTCAGAGCCTGAAGATAATTCTTTGAATATATTCTGAGGTGGCAAAAAATCTCTTTGAAATTTATTTTGGGCACAACCAAAGTCCTTTGTAGCCAAATGACTAAAATGGGTCTGAAAACAGGGTGATGCCATTTTTGGTCAAAAAATGAATAAAATATTTTGAGAGACAGTGGGACAGAGTTCTGTCTGAATTGGCTATGAGAGACAGTTCCTAGGAAAGTCTTTGGAACAATGGTTACTCTGGGTTCATGGCTTGCAATCCCAAATTATTAGACTTGAGATAGAGTATGATCAAAGATATTTGGGTTTTATCATGACTTTCTTCAAAGGTCACACTGCTTGCCTCTATAACTTGTATTTTTTTTTAAAAATATAATATAAATGTAAATGTATTCCATATTTATATATAGAAAGAATATAGAATATATATGTGTGTGTGTATATATATATCCAATCTAAATATATATACCACGGATTAGAGACTAAAAATCAAATTATCACAGAGCTTGAAAAATTTTAGGATGGCCACTGAATGCTATACAGCCAGGGAAGCAAGCAGCCTGGCTCAGTATAAGAAGCTGGAAGCTTAGAAACCAGAGAATCAATAATGCAGATCCCAATCTAAAGTCAAAGGCTCAAGACCCTCCAGCGGGCCACTGGTTCAAGTCTCAGATGCCAAAGACCAGGGAACTTGAAGCACAACATCCAAGAACAGAAACAGAAAAATTGCTCATTCCAGAGGGAAGAGCCAGAGAGAGTTGGCTGATTTACATGTCAGTCTTAGACACACCCAGAAGTAACAGACCCACCGGTTTTGTAGGGATGGATTCCCGATTCAAAAGAGTTGACAAGCAAAATTAACCATCCCAGTAACGTTTAAGAAAACTAAGTTGACTCATGTGAATGAACTGGGAAGAAGCTAGCAAGGCAGAAAGCCACTTTCTAGGTCTTTATTTTCTGTTTCATGCCAGGAGAGTTCCAGGTTTCCTGCTCCCTGCTCTCTACAGCCCATCTGGTGGCAGTATCTACACGTCACTAGCCATTATGAGGATCTGTGCAAAATGGATCATGTTTGCACCTGTTGTTTCTTCCCCAGTATCTGGGAACAGGCAGCTTATTTCAATTTCAATCCCTAGTGCCACATTTGTGGTCTGCTCCTTCCTTGACCCTTTGACCTGAAGTGATCTTCTGTGTTCCTGAGCTCATATTGTCATGCAATTAATTGGATTCACTTCCTTGTATTGTTAATTGACTTTTCATCTGTATATATTTTATCTCCAGCTGAATGGAAAGACATCTCTCTTTGTGAGCTTTTCCTCAGTCCCTAAAACAGTGTCATATACAAGCTTACCCATACTTGTCATGTCAGCAGAATGAATGGTCTAATTTCCTACCCTGCAGATTTATCTTCATGATGATAGTTTTCTTAGGAAAAAGCTAAATTAATTTCCATCCTTCTTTCCCACTTTCTTCCCTCTTTCTCCTTCCTTCTTTTCTTGACATATATCACTTGAAGGATTATATTTCAGAGGAACACAAAATGAAGCAAATACTTCATTATTGTTTTAAAGGGATCAATGTTGAACGTGTTAAGAATTGGTTATTTTGCCAGGCATGGTAGACCATGCCTGTAATCACAGCGGCTTGGGAGTTGAGGCAGGAGGGTCACAAGTTCGAAGCCAGCCTTAGCAAAATAGAGTTGCTAAGCAACCCAGTGAGACCTTGTCTCTAAATATAATAAATATAATAAATATAAATATAATATTTATATTTATTATATTTATTATAAATATTCTAAATATAATACAAAATAGAACTGGGGATGTGGCTCAGTAGTCAGGTGCCCCTGAGTTCAATTCCTGGTACTGCCCTCCCAAACAAGAATTGGTTATTTTTTAAATAAGTAATGTTTTCCCTAAAGATATGTTCTTAAAATATAATTGACCCTTCTTGCTACATATAGCCTTTGGGGTTGGCAATTTGATCCTTCAGCAGTTTCTGTCAAATATTACTTAAAATTAAGCATTTGTTTTAGCATTATTATTTGTTTTTCTTTTATTTTGGATTCTGAATTAAAAAATAAGTGTAATACCTAACAATCTGAAGACAGATAAGCTTACTATTATGGATGCTCTGTACTCAACAAACATTCACACTTTAGATTGCATGTTTTGTTGGTTATTAATTGTTAGAGTCTGTAAACAAGTCAGGATGGCACCTGGCATTTTACCAGAGGGAGTGGTTTGTGAAGTAACAAAAGCGAGTCATTAAGTGTGGAGATTCCTTATTGGTTGACTGCTGTATCTAGTTTATGTTAATTAAGATAAGCTGTGTGGAATGTATAAATACCTCTGTTGTCCTACAATAAACGGCTTGGCTTCCACTCCTGCTGTATCAATCTACACAAGTTGCTCGTCACCCCCCCCCCCCTTATTTTGCTGCAGCCTGACTGCGGCAATTGATAATTAAAGTAAAATGCAAGAAAGAACTAATGGTGTACTATTTTTCCCCATAAAGTCTTATAATTGGTGGATGTCAACAGTCCCTTGGAAAAAATGTGCAGTTCTCTAATTTTGGACTGTCAATAATGTTTTATTTCATCTGTAAAATCATTCCATTTTTTTCTTCTCCCAGCCATGCTAACAATAGAATATGACAGTTTCAACTGAGTATGCATTTTTTTTTAATTCATAAGACCTACTTTAAAAATTACAACTGTACTTATGAACAACTGCCTGGGATCAAACGTTTTTTTTTCTAGGTGTTCAGTTTTGTTTGCCTTTTATCTTTTTTTAATTTAGTTTTTTAGTTGTAGTTATCAATAACTTTATTTTTAAATTTATTTTTATGTAGTGCTGAGGATGGAATCCAGGGCCTTGCATGTGCTAGGTGAGTACTCTACCGCTAAGCCACAACCCCAGCCCCTACATTTTACTTTTGAAGTGGTTCATTCTCACATGGATGTTAAAGCAGGAAAAAAGGAAATGCTATGAAAAATTTAGTTAGAAAACCAACGTTTTTGTTTTGGGAATTGGAAAAGGAAGATCATAAAGCAAAGATAAGCAGGATGTTCTGCAATTTCTTTATCAACCTTTTGTCTTTGTATGTTGAATTTAGATGTCAAGTTCAAAGTCATGTACAGCAAGGTCAGCATTAGTAGTGTAAGTCACTATTCATATCACAATAGTATCACTACTGCCTACTTGTAGGAGATTGTCAGGATATTTTAATTAGAAAGCCACAAGCCTTGACTAATAAATATCTAACTTTTAATAGAAATTGCCCTGCTGTTATAGGGAACATTCCAGAATATCTTATGTTTTGCTAACTATCATCATCTCTGCAAAGGACCCTGGCCACAGACTTGAAGATCTAGTGTTTAAGATCACATCCTGATTGTTCAGGATGAAGCCCTCCTGTAGACTTCCATTTATTCAAAATCTGTTTAACAAGGTAATAGGTGATGTATGCCCCTGATCTACTTGCCCTTTCCCTCAAGTACCCTTTGGAATAAGTCCAGTTTTTATCATTATCTCTGGCATACTCTGAGAAGACAGGAGGTGAAAGCCAATGCTTCTATTGCTGTTAACAACTTGGAGAAAACTTTTGAAGGTGAAAAGTTCTAGAGCATTCAGAGCTGAGTAAACTGACTTGAAATAAATGAAAAGTCAGAGGACTATTCTAATGCCTCTCACTGTCTACCCCTGTGTTCTACCCTGTGTTCTACCACAGGGTTCTACCCCTGTCTTCTGTATATGGTACACTTCTCTGTTTTTATGCAAAAATGCAGGTGGAACTGAAAAAGTCTCAGCCTACTTTAAAGGAAAAAAATAGGAGAGAAACTGTGCACAGAGACAAGCTAACACTTCTAGAAACAATGATCTTTGATCCCCACCAGTTATTTAACCTTTCATCTGAGCTCTCACATCTGCTGTCTCAAGGTGGCCAAGTGTGGCCCCTACTTAGGCAGACTTAGTGTTCCTGCTTCACCAGTTTGATGCCTGCCTCCCTCAACTTTGAAGGCAGGGAGTCATTCTGAGTGCCTCCATATGAATTTCTTTTTCTTTGCTCAGTTTTTTGTTCCTTAAATAAATCCCTTGATATGTGTTTCTTATATCCATAACATATTGGTTTTTAATCCCTAAGATTGAGTTCAGAACATATGCAAGCAAAAGTGACTCTATTTTCACTCTCTTCTTACTTTTCTTCCTTTTGGTGCAAAATACAAGTTCTAGGAGCCTCTGGAAGGAAACAGTGAGTCTTTAGTAATGGGGAATCCTGGTGCACAACTAGAGCACAGCCTTATCATCAATTCCAATCTTTGGCTACTTTTGTAACCTACACAGCTGTGGAACAAAAAGACTTTACACAATGTAATTCAGTGCAAGATAATTTGTAGGCCTGTAGATCCTAAAAGTCATGGAGTCAGAAAAGGTTTTGAACAGAAAAATGATATCTTTTGCATTTTTAAACATGAAAGAAAGAATGCTCTGCATGTTTGCTTTGGAAAGAGCATTGCAAAAGAATGCAGCTCTTTCCCCTTAGTAGGAAGATATAGCCCTGATGGATCAGGAGAGACTTGATTAGTGGCAATGGGGAAACAGTTGCAAGAAGGCACTGAAGAGTTTTCTATGCAGTGGAAGGACTTGCCTGTGGATCACAGGCAAGAGGGAGGCAGCCCTGGAAATCCTATCTCCCTGCTTCTGCAGCATCTTTAGAACAAGATGCCCTTCAATAGATGAATGGATAAAGAAATGTGGCATATATACATAATATAATATTACACAGCAATAAAAGAGAATAAAATCATGGCATTTGCATAAAACCAAATGCCCAATATTTTCTTTGATATAAGGAGGCTAATTCATAATGGGATAGGGAGAAGGAGCATAGGAGGAATAGATGAACTGTGGATAGGGCAGAGGGGTTGGAGGGGAAGGGAGGGGGCATGGGGTAATTAATAATGGTGGAATGTGAGGATCATTATTATCCAAAGTACAGGTATGAAGACAGGAATTGGTGTGAATATACTTTGTAAACAACCAGAGATATGAAAAATTCTGCTCTCTCTATATAATAAGAATTGTAATGCATTCTGCTATCATATATAAAAATCAATCAATCAATCAATCAATCATTCAATTAGTAGTGGGAAAAACAAAACAAAACAAAAAAATGAATAAGAAGTCTGAAGGAAAATCTCTTTAGTCTGGGTCCAGAAATAGAATTTAATTTTGAAAATAGGAATCTGGAATTGGAAAATGATAAGTACAGCTTCAATAAAAATTGTTAGAATTTACTTGTGCAGGAGAATGATTCCAGGGGCTTTCCTATGATTTTCATCAATTTTTAAACACTATTATAATTTTTCACTAACATGATTTTAAGCATTGCATATTTGGCGCCTGAATTTTAATCTTGTCTAAATGTGCACTCTGGTTTCTAACCTATTGCTAAGTGTGTGCAGATTTCTTTTTCAATTATCTCTTTATGTCTTTTACCATATTTTTTGTACTTATCTATTCCTCTGATTTTTTTCTACAAAACAAATGACAATAGTTATGTATTTTATCTTTAATGAAACTACTTTTCTCTTTCTTTTTGATGTATTCTTCTGAAACATACAAGTTTAATATTATTTTTAGCAGTCTTGGTTGTGTAATAAGTTTCATTATTTGTAGTTTTGGGTACCTTCTCCATCCAGAGATCTGATAAATATTTCTCTGCATTTGCTAATACTTCTTAAGGTTTTGCATTGTTTGATTTTATGTGTCAACACATTGAGGCTTGGAGTACCCAGGTGTTTGGTTAAACATTATTATTTTTTGTTTCTGTTACAGCTCTTCTGAATGAAATTAGCATTTGAATTGGTCAACTGAATGAAACATAGTGCCTTTTCCAAAGTGGGTGGGCCTCACCTGCTCTGTTGAGGAGCTGAATAAGGACAAAAGAACTAAGTAAGGAAAAATTCACTCTTTACCTTTTCTTTTCTTTCTTTCTTTCTTTTTTTTTCCCTGTATCTTTGAGTTAGAACATCAATTGTCTATTGCCCTCAGACTCAGACTCAAACTGTCACTATATCATCAGGTCACCCCATCTCCAACTTTGGAATGCACATCTCAGCCTCCATAATCATGTGAGTTTGTTCCTCATAATAATTTATTGGTTGACTAATAAATTATGACAGAGGATAGAATATAGATCTTGGATTGGTTTTGTTTCTCTGGAGAACCCTGATGCTTTTTTCCTTTAGACACATTAACTTCCTACATATCTGAATTTTAAGTTGATGAATGGTCTGAAAGAAGATTCAAAATTTATTGTTTTTCAAACAAAGTTTGCTTCAGGACTATGTTTGGAATGATCCCTTTTGCTCACAGACTTATGTTTTTCACTTTACCATAGTTGAGATTACAACGATTTGGTTTGGATTTATTTTTGTCATCCATTGATATGTTTCTCAATAATTCTACAAGTGTCACTTTTGTCTGATTGTAATTTGGTGAATTTTCAAGTCAGGTCAAACACATCTCTTATATTACACCTTATTTCCTTATGTGTTATGTGTTTCTGTCATCATCGAATTTACTTCTCCCAGATAAACTTTATAAAATGTTTTCAGATTCCAAAAATTGATGAGTCATTTGATAATTACTGGAATTTCACTACATTTATTCATTATTTTATAACAAAATAAAAAGTTCAGAATCTAGGATCAAACTTAAGGAAACATGCATGTTTCTTGTTTTGTTTGATCTTCTTTTATGTATTCCCAAAATTTTTCATTTTTTTCTGTCATATGTGCCTTGTCCTTAGTTAGAGAGAGGTAGGAAACAGAAAATAGTGCTTTCTATTGATTTTTATTTATAGTTTCAAAACTTTTAAATTTATGTATATGTTTTATTACCTCAGACACATATTTTATCATGAATTACAACTTTAATCTACAAAAATGTATTTATTTATTTTTTAGTGTTTTTCCATCTAAACATAATTGAGCTGAGATCATATTCTATTCCCATTTTACGTTTGCCTAATTTTTGTACTTCTTTAAAAAAATTATTTTGACTATTATTAGTCAAAATATTATTTATTTTTCCTATTATTTTTCATGTCACTGGATGTTACTTTGAAGCATTCCCTGAAGATACTTGTCAGTTAATAGGAAAATTTAAAACATGTATTTTTATGATAATGGTGGGTGGCATTCTGTCATCTTATTTTGTGTTTTTCCCCTGCTTTATGGGTCTTTTTTAATGTACATTCACTTTTCAAAAAATAACAACAACAAAAAAACTATTTTTGTGTACTTTTTTTTAAAAGAAATACCACTCATTTATATTTAATTACTAAATTCAAGAATAAAATGGTATTCTTTGATAGCTTCCATAGCAAAACAGAAATGCCTGCCCATTTTATAATTTTGTAAATGATATATACTTTTATCCATGAATTATTAAAATATTTTTATAATATCTTATTTTTAACTATTATTTTTACATTTCCAGGTAATTTTGAAATGTGTTTTCAATAATTATTCATATTTAGCTATAGGTTTAAGTGGTTTCAATACTTATTAACGATTCTGAATTTTCTATTGGTCTCTAAGTATACTAAAATGTACATCTATGTCTGTCCCCCATTCCTACTAAAATATCTGTCCCCCATTCCTACTAAAAAAAAAAAAAAAAAAGGAGAAAAAAAGCCTGGGACTCATCCACAAACAATATTCTTTTTCCTTTCACGTCTATATCCATCTGCAAATTCCATCTTGATCTCCAGAATTTGAGCTCTTATTGTTTCCATAGCTGTTACCCTAGTTCAGCCCCATCCACATATCATTCATTGCAATTATTGCAATAGGATCCCACAGGTTTCTTTCTGGTCTCCACCTATAATGAACTGTGATTCCCCAGCTCAGTTGCTGCCACTGGCTCCCCATTTCTCTCTAGCAAAACCCAGGTGTACTTTTTATTATTTGGGACATTTTCTCTGCCTTCTACTATCCCAACCTCCTCCTTTTATACTTTCCTCTCTGTTCCAGCCACACTGGCCTCTCACTGGATCATCTTGCAAGAGGGTAGTCAAGTTTACTGTCATCTGTGGTCATCACCCCACTATTGTAAGTTCTTCCCTCTGAGAGCTGACTCTTTGGCATCTTTCTGGTTTCCACCTAAACATCTTATTTAAGAAGCCTGTCTGGTTTACTCTACATGAAGCTGTACTCTCTACTTCGTTCCCACTCCATAAAGTGAATGGTAAGTACCTTCTCTGAAGAGCAATAGAACATAAAACTATGTTCCTAAATAAATGGAAACTCACATAGCTTAAGAAAACAAGATAAATTCTAAACAAAGAGCTACATGTTAATTATAGAAACTTAGCCTTAAATAAAGACTATGTGAACAACAGATGGGAACTATAAAGAAAATTTCCATTTTCTGAATTATGGAGATAAGATTGCACTGAGCAAGGCCATACTAGGGACTCTCAGGACTGTGGCCAATGAAGAGACAGGAGGGAATGAGTGGGCATTGTGTATGGTTCTGTTTTTCTCTGTGACTTGTCATGTTCATGGCTTAGTATATATTTTGCTACTCTTGTTAAAGAAGGTACAAAACCTTTGCTTCCTGGGAAAACTTGATTAATCAAAGAATCTTCTTGGTTTCACTGGCCTCTTTCTCTTCCTGCCCACGTCATATGATGAGCTCATCATATCACAATCATGTAGACAGCAGAATGAACCCTCTTTGGGGGAAGAATGTTGGTCAATTTCCTTGATAGGCCAAATATTCACAGTAATTTTTGTATTCCTTTCTTCTTGGAAACTGAAGAGGTTAGAAAATTGTGTCCATCATTTATTGTTCCTAAGACACAGTAAGGGCTATTGTTCCCTCCTTAAGATGGCAAACTCCACAAAGAGCAAGAGTTAGAAACCAATTTTGCCAATGATGAAATCTCTCCTCCAAATATTATCCTTGACAGTTGAAATGCTAAAGAAACTGTCCCTTGCATATTCCAAAAATGAGGTGTTTGAATTAGAACTCAACTACGTTCCAGCTAATCATCTATACCAGCCACTCAAGACACCACAAAATCTCTCTCCTGCTAAGCAGGTACCTAGTCAAGCTCTCAGGACCGAGATGTGTTTTGAATGCAACTTCTTTTGCTGCCAACATAATCTGTTTCAACTAGTGATAAAAGAAATCTCACCAGCAGACGGCTGAAAAATAATATGGCAACAAAAGAAAGTCATGTGATATTATCTTGGACAGAGAACAAAGGGGATAGCAGAAAATCTTTTTGGCTTGTTCTATCTCTTCATATTCTGAATCCTGAGAATTGTTACTATATCAAATCAACCTAAGCCTCTTAAGAATATAACACTCTTGCGACTGAGTTAAGATCCCCAAATGACTTCTTTATAGCACAAGTTCTTGTTTGAAGTATATGAATCTTATTTTCTCAAATAGCATGTATAGTAAACAAGAGTTGAAACACTCTTGAGTGCGTGTGTGTTCTCCATGTCACTTACTACAGGGATTTGTGCATTAAATGTAAGCATTAAATTACCATGATGGAGATTGCTGGTGCATAGTGCAAATTAGGCCTCTGAACTGCACAAATAAAATCTGTTTAAATGGGACAAAGGCTAGTTCCCACAATATGAGAACTTTTTTTTTAACCTTTCAATACTGTAGCCTAGTAGGTTCTTAAAGGAGTTAATCGGAGATTAGCATAACTCCTACCCCATCCCACGTTTTGCACTAATATACCAGACTCCAGAAAATAATCCCTTCAACTGCTGGTGGACACTCTGCATAATTGTGGAGTAACTTAGAAACTGTCATCTGAAGCTGAAGGGGGCATGTTATTATTCTACGTGAGAAAACTTACTTAAAAAAAGAATGAAAGTATGAAGTTGGGACTGTCAGCAGTTAACTGCATCATCTGTCTTTTAGTCAGTAAACTATATTAGTAAACAGCAAGTTAAGAAACTAAGGAGCAAACTCTTTCTCCAGAGCAACATAGTTACTTTGGAAGTAGTCCACACTTCTAAAAAGAAACTGAAAATATAAGGATTTACAAAAGGCTACAAAGAAAGACCTGGATTTTTCAATGTCTCCAGAACACCTCAGGTATTCCTGATAAGCAAAAAAAACATTGCAGAGCTTGGCCCATCATGCATGTCCATGTGCAACTTATGATTTATTATTTTCTACTCATTAGTTGAAATACTTTCCCATAGTTTCACATATGTGATATAACTGAGCAAGAGATCAAAATCCCAAATGGGTCCAGAACCCCAACCTTTTCCGATTTAATTTATGATATACATCAGAGGTTGGCCATCTCATCCCACAGAACAAACCTGGCCCACCACTTGTTTTTGTAAATAAATTTTTATTAGGACACACCATTCCCATTCATTTACATATTATTTATGGCTGCTTTCATGCTTACAATAGCACTGCTTTGTAACAGAGATGGTACAGGTCATAAAGCCATAAATATTTACTATCTGGCTTTTTACAGAGGTTTGCCAACCACTGGTGTATATTATTAGAAACATGAGTAGCAAATTTATCTATCACTAAAGATACAATACATCCCTTTATTATCAGCACTATCATAAACCAAAGATACATAAAATATGTCATTAGAACCCAATCTTATTTTCAAAGAATTTAAGAAAAAAATTGTCTTCAGAGTCAATGTTTGTCTCAGATCTCCTGCCATGTCAGAAAACAGTCATTTTCCACTTCAGAAAATAAACACACATATCCAAAAGTGTTCTTTTATTATTTCTAGTAGCATATATTGCATAAATACTCTATTTTTATATGCACTTTTACAAAAGCGATATAACTTAAAAGTTTTATCATTAGAAATAAATGTATAAAAATAAATATGTTATTATAGGCATTTATTACAAACTGTAGCCCTTCTTAGAAGAAACACACAAACCAATACTTATAAAGTACATATATAATTTATAGTAACACACTTTACTATATACATATGGAAAAAGTCATATTATCTCTCTGTAGAAGAGCTGAACAGACATTCACCAGGATACGACTGTTGGACCAGCTGCTGGGATGGACCTGCTACCCCTCAGCAGCCTCCTCACCATGAGACAAGTAATCTCAATGTCCCTAAGCCCAGGGTACACTGTTCTATGTGCTCCATTCTTGCTCTGGCATTACATCCTTTTGTGTGGTCTCACTGACTTTCTTAAGACACAATTCACTTTTCCACATCCACATTCCCACAGTCGGCTTACATAAGGAGGAAGGTAGACCAGAAGTACCAAACTCATGTCACCTTGAGTTTTTATCAGCACCTCATACTCTGCTGCTTTTCTTGGCCTTGTAGACTTGATGCACTCTTAGAAATACATGCATTTAAGTGAACGACACAGATAAAGACTGAGATGGTACAAGGCGTTAGAGAAGGAGCTATGAGCCTTTCTCTCATGTTGGACAATCTGAACTCTTCACTCTTGATGGAAAAGATGCATAAACATTCGCTGATACCATAGCGGCCATAAGGAGTGCTGATCAAATACTCTCTTTGTACTCCTTTCTTCCCCTTTTGTTAGTGAGGTAAAGTAAGCCATGTCTTAAACAAAATTTCATCTTTCTTCTGCTTTTCATTCCCAACTTGCATGGTACAAAGCATTTAATCAGTACCAGGAAGCAGGGCTTGCAATATAAAAATATTGGCTTATTTTGACAATTGTTTTTGTGATAGATGTAACAAAAGATATAATAATAATAATGCCCTGGGTCTTTTCATGCTATATCATTGCTCACAGGTTAATAATCCTCATTAACTAGCCGATCAGATTTGTAACTGGCAGGATATTCTCATGATCTAACTCATATTTACCTCCACACTCCCATGATCGACACACCTCACTGGCTACTGGCAAGATACACTGAATCCCTCCAGCATTCTTATTCAGTGCGTCAGTCGTCAGTCCTTCCACACTGCCTTTTCCTCAAAACTGACCCTGCTTAACTGCATTCTGCTATCGTGCAAAAGTCTATGTAATGCTTAGGTTTCTTTGAAGGATAGCAATTCTCATGAGACAACACTCCCCCATCATGGGACAGGCACTTCAAGGTTCTCTTTTTGTAACCCTTCCCACAAGTCTTGGAACATGGTGACCATTCTCCCAGCTGCCAGTGTGGGCAAGGTAGCTCTGCACAAGGTCGAGTGCTTTCTGGTTTCACCTCCTTTGCACACTCAGATGCAGGCTGCCCGTTAATGTCCCGACACTCCACCAATCTTCTCTGCAAACCCAATCCACATGACTTAGAGCATTCACCCCACTCTCCAATGATCCATTCTGAAAAAGTAGGGATAGCATTGAAAGATTCCTTCTTCTTCTTCACGAAGTAGGTGTATTTAATTTTGGGTCGGAGAGCATTGCCCACAGTAAGAACCTGGATGGTTAAGGGCTCTTTGAGTGGGCTAAAGCTGCAGATTCTTTCCAGTGCTGCGGAGGAGCCACTATACCATAAGACCATACCTTTGTATGTAATATCTTGCTCTAAAGTGGACAAAGTGAAGTCACTATTCAGGATATACGTGCCATCAGCAACTTTGATAGCAAGAAAACTGCCATTGTTTCTGGATCCCCTCTGATTCCGGTGTTTCACATCAATGTTTGTGGCTCCACTTGGAATTGTGACAATATCATGATACCCAGGTCTGAAGGCAAGAAAAATAGAGGTGAGTCTCTCATTCATCGGACTAATTGATTGGAATAATTTTTACTGAGGATTGAACTCAGGTGCACTTGGCTGCTGAGCCACATTCCCAACCCTATTTTGTATTTTATTTAGAGACAAGTTTCACTGAGTTGCTTAGCCCCTAGCCATTGTTGAAGCTGGCTTTGAACTTGAAATCCTCCTGCCTCAGCCTCCCAAGCTGCTGGGATTACACACACGCACTACTGTGCCCGGCCCTGATTGGAATAATTTCCAATCCAATTGGAATCTAATCTAATCTAATCTAATCTAATAATTTCTAATCCAATTTCCCCACTGCCATGAAACAGTACATTTAAATTATGAGGTATCTGAGAGATGTATTTTAAAACTTACTTTGCACTAGCAATGGATCCTGATATTTTCTTGCATGTAGATCCATTTCCTCCACAAATACCACATTTGTCGAACTTCTTTTTGGAGTCTATGATGTGATCACAACCAGCTTTTACACACTGTCCTTGCACACAGACAGAAGTGGAGTCTGGACTACATGGAGTACCATCTACAATCTGAAACAAGAAGGTCATATGTCCAGTGTTACTCATCAGAAGAGAAGGAACCTGTGCTATGGTAACTATGAACACTTTTCTTGACTACACTTATTAAAGTAATATTTTTCATATTATGCCATGCACTTTCCTTTTCTTTGACTTTCTTTCAGTGGGTTGTATAAACATCTGAGGAAATTATAGATTTTCTGATTATCTGTTTATTGGCCTATCTTTCCTACAGCTAAGATCAATGAAGCTCTGTGCAGGTCAATTTCTTTTTTTTTAGAGAGAGAGAGAGAGAGAGAGAGAGAGAGAGAGAGAGAGAATTTTTTAATATTTATTTTTTAGTTTTTTGGCAGACACAACATCTTTGTTTGTATGTGGTGCTGAGGATCGAACCCGGGCTGCATGCATGCCAGGCTAGTGCACTACCACTTGAGCCACATCCCCAGCCCCTGTGCAGGTCAATTTTTTTACTCCTGTATCCTTAGTGCCTAAAGTAATATCTGACAATAGATGGTGCTTCATAAGTGGTTCATTGAATGCTAAATCTGCTACTTGGGAATATTTTCATAGACTACAATACTAATGACAATCTCAACCAAATTAAATTATATTTTTTATTTCTGAACCAGATTTAACCCCGTGGCCAAACCACAAGAGAAGGATGCTTCTTGTTCAATATACGTGCTCAAACATACAAATTATCAATGCTCAGACTTCCATTTTAATGTTTCCATATGTTACTGCTAGTTACCCAGTAACGAGTTCTTTGGACCATGCCTAAACTATTGTCCAAAACTACTAGTTGTTGTGTTAATATATAATATATTTAACCACAGTTACAGGTGAAACCTAGTTATACAAAAAAGCTCTTGATTTTCAAAGGGTTTTTCTGGTACAAAAAAAGGACTAATGCTAAGCAATTGCAAGAATCTCAAGTGCAGAATTTAAGTTTCATTCATAACTGGAAGCAATAATAAACTCAAAGCAGGCAGTTGCTAAGGCATTTGAAAGAAAAGAAGTCTGAATTTAGACTTCTTTTAAAGAAAGCAAGTCAAGGATGCATAAAAAAAAAAAAAGTATCAAGCCAAGACCTTGGCTCCTAGATGGGGGAAAAAATAATGTAAAAATGTCTACCTTGGGCTGCAAAACAAAGAAGTAGCTGATTCCTTTGGCTTGACAAATGAGCTTGCACCTGTCCTTTGGTGAGACATCAGCATACTTGGGGGTCCACTCCACCACAGGCCCGCTTCCAAAGGCTTTTGAAAACTCATTGTGTGCCTCACACTGTTCCTCCCTAAAGGTTTTTCCTGGAAAAAAGAATGACATGATGACATTATCAATTTCTGGCCTTGAACTGCCTTTTGTGTACTCATCTTATTTCTGAAAGCACAAGCTCACTGCTGCTCACCATTGTTGTCTGGACAGTCCTCCACGTTACAGGACCTGTAGCGCACTCATTTGCCTTCACAGTACTTTCCTCCATTCTTTGGGACTGGGTTGTCACATTCCCTTATTGTATACTGAACTCCTCCACCGCAGGTTCTCAAACAATCTCCCCAGGATCCCCATGATCCCCAGTTTCCATGAACAGGGGCCTAAAGTGCAACACAAATCATTAGTGTCAGAATTCTCCAAAGAGGCCATTTTAGGGAATAAAAGAAACAATATGAGAAAAAGACTGAATTCCAAAAAATAAGCTATCTTGCATTCCCACTGGAGGAATTCCCACAGATTAGGGTATTTATCTTGGCAAGAAATCTTTTAACATCACTTTGCTTTTTCACTTCTGAATTTTAAAGGGGTGTAAATATGTTCTGGGGGAAAAACTCACATCAAAATGCTTCTTGTCTGTCTTGTTCACACACTTGCTGTTGATACACCATTTCTCTTCCCCACAGCTGGTGCCATCCGCCCAGGGGAAGTGCTTGGTTTGGCACATCAGCACACCAGAGGGCGAGTTGACATTGCACCACAAGGTGGCACATGTGCTGGCTGGGTCTGGGCAGTGTTTGGACTCTTCCCCGAACATAAACTGGCACTGCCAGTTAACGTCATACAAGGTGCCAGGGAGATCAGATGGTAGCCTTATGGGATTCTGGGGCTTGTCCATCAAACATTCCCCTACAAAAAAAACAAAACAAAAAACAAAAAACAAAAACACATTATTAATGAGTAGTTAAAGAAATAATGCAAAGTGTAGATCATGGTTTCTCAAAATATTCATCATATGAATTAATACATAGCAAAGTAATCTAATATGCAGAGCTCTGGGAGAAAATGCCAGAGAGATTTATATTATCACTAAGATATTATGCTTAATAGAGGATTTCTGGATTATCAATGACAGGAAGCTATTATTCTGCTAAAATATGAATGAATGGACTCTGGGAGCTACTCAGCCAGAAACATCTTTTATCAGGAATTAAGATCTGAATATCTATGAGCTTGACAGTAAAATGTAATTTTGAAAATACAAAAAAATAAATAAAATAAAAAGAGCTTGGTTAATTAGAACTCTATACATGAAAGTTGGGATGTTTTCTAAAGAGAGCAGCTAAAGTATCTTACCATGACCATTATCCAGAAATGATGTGATCATGTAGGCACTGCAGGGAGACCAAGGATGGCTGTGATCCAAATTGGAGAGCATTGAGGCCATCATGTGGGAACCCTGGTTCCCAGCGTTAAGGCTGGCACACTGCTTCAAATCATCATGAAGCATGTTCAACACGTGGCCTAGGAAGCAATTGAAAACAGAAACTGAAATACGGATCACTTGAAACAATACTTTTTTCTCCCTACAGGGATTCATCTGTCTCCAAGTCATATTTCTACAGGAAGAAGTCTATTTAGGAGACAATCTATTTTGGAGACAATTTTTATTTTTTTACCTGGTGTACAGAAATTTCAAGTTCCATATATCCATAGTTCATACTATTTTAGGTTTTATTCTAATAAACATGGTCATATTTCAAAGAGCAGAAACTATAATTTCTAAGACACACTGGTATGTAAAATAGCAATATAATCTGCAGACTCTCCTCTCAAATCAATATATTGTTTCATCAGTTTGAATTCATTAATTGGGCTTTAATTTATACTCTGAAACAGACTTACCTAATTCATGGGCTGTGGTGAAAGCAGCTTGTAAACCATCATCTTCTATGACTGAGCAGCTTCTGCTGGGATCACACACAGTTCCAACATCAGCTATTCCAAGAATATCAAATGTCTGAGTCCCACATAAGTCCTATAAGGAGTAAAGATCAGTCTTTATTAATATGAACAATAGGAACCTTTGAATTTTAGTTTCTAGCAAGGTGTGTCTTTATCTACATTTGGGAGCATTTACATTCATTATTGTTTAGCTAAAGACTTTATGTGACTCTAATCAAAACCTGTCCTAATGTTTTTAAAAACTAAATAATGTAAAACTTGAGACATTAAGATTACAGCTCAAACTAAGCAATATGGACCATGCTAACCAATTTAAAAAATTAAGTGAAAAAATATTATAGAAATCTTTTTATTCAGTTGGTATTATGCTGATTCTTAAGTGGACAATATGATCACCTCTCTGGTAAAAAGAATCGCTGTGTCATAGTGTTCTGCATCCCGGTCACTGGGAGGATTGTGCTGTTTTTGCCAGTTGCAGAAGTTCCGCAAAGTGAGTGCAGCATTGGAGGTCACTTCTGGCCCCTTCTGCTCCTCATAGATAACTAAAATCTTCACCACCACGAGGCTGATGGAATTTCGAATGCTAGGGTATTTGTACAACCTGGCTGCCACCGAGAACAAGGTGAGAAGGTAATGCTTTAGGTCACTGCCATGGAACTCTGCCATTGACTGGTAGGCCACAAGCATGGTTTCCACATAGCGGGGGCTGGACACAAATCGCTTCTTTCTTATGCTTCCAGTTCCTGTAAAGAAACAAGGACAGTTTGCTTGTGGGTAGTCTCTCCAAGAATAGTTACCTTCCTTGAGTATATAAGGAAAGCCTAACTAGTCAAAGCAAATAAAACCTAAATATACTTAGAAAACAATAACAAAAATATTTGCACGTTTTTATTGAAAATATTATTTTTAAAGTTTTTTTTTTCTCCTTTGCTTTAAATAAAAAGACCGAGTACTGCTTGGAGAGATCTGGCTGTTTTCATGTGTAAGAGAGCAGGGTTTCTTTTGTTCCTTTGAAGTCACATCACCCTACTCAGCTGTAGTAAAAACTTGGAGCAAGGGCAGCAGGCAGAGCGCCCTGAGTCACTCTTTCACTCTTGAGGCCAGGACTCAAATCCTGAATGAGATCATCGGGCTCCACGTGGAAAGCATAGGGCAGGGCTGGGGCTGCTGCCAAGGGGCTGGGCCTGAGGAATCTCAGCCTGCATTGCTCAGCTTTCTCATTCCAGGGGTCCCTTGGGTGTTATGCGTTTGCCAATTCCGGGCACAAGGACCACCCACTCTGCCCAGCAGCCTGTTGCCCCAATCTCATTGCCCCAGAGAAATAAGTTTCTGCCTCAAATCACCGTTCATAATTTGGTAAAGAGCCCTCGGACTACGGACTGAGAGCCTTCTCGCCTGCAGGTCCTATACTGGGCTATGACCGTGTAATTCCTCCCAGGAACATAAGAGCAAACGCAAAAGGGAAATTCAAAATCAAGACACGTGGAAAAACTCAAGGAATAAAGACATCGGAGTGATAAAGTGGAAAAAATGGATAATAAGCACTGCACACAGAGACTCAGGAGAAGACTGGAGGCGTAGCAGGAAAGCTCGGCGGCCCTTAACACTCAACAGTGCTAGAGTGTAGGATTATGGCCGCGAGAGGGAGCGCAAATCCAGAGGCGAATAGGAGGCGCTGGGAGGCGGGGCAAACTGCGCAAAGACCTCCCAAGCAGGTTCTGCAGAGCGGCCCCGCAGCCGCCAGCCGTCCAGGGTCAGACTTTAAAGAGGGGGAAGGGAACAGAAGCCCACAGAATAGATAACGCAGTAGCGCAGTCGCCTAGGCTCATAAGCACTGTCTGAGTTCACCATCGCTCTTCTGCCTTCTTGGTCTCCGCCCTCTTCTGAGCGCCGACCAAGAGCATGCAAAAACAGTAGTTACAAAACAGCGCGAAGCTGCAACCCAGTCAAAGCGCACACAGAGAATTGTTAAAAAGAAAATCTGGTAATGTATGTGAGCTACTAGAATTGTTTTAGTGTGGACATGTGTATAGAAACTACTAATATGCATATTTTATAACCATGGAAGATTTTTTATTCACATTTTCATACCATAGGATTTACCAGTTAGAAGTAGGAAAGCTATTTGACATTAAGACTGCTTTAGGGAACATATGTTCATGAAGCATTAGTGGACAAATGGTTATTTGTTGAAAATTATTTGATTGCAATTGAGAAAGTAGACACAAAACATCTATTTTTAGCAAGTTACATTTTCAGAACTATGACAAATATTGAAGACAGAAAATTTGTTGTAAATTGCATTAGAACTAAAATATTTATATAAACCCCAAATCATGCATTTGTAGAACTAAGAACAGCATGATCCGAATAAGCCATTCTCTTTGTTTAAAAGATGTGAAGTTGAGCCTCAAAAGGGTTAAGCAACTTGCCTAACATGATAAGAGGCAGAGTAAAATTGGGAGCTTAGAAATGAATGGCTCTGATCCAAAATTTTAATGAAATACTCCTTGGCATTTTAATCTACATAATTGTTTGTAAGCGAGTTTTTTCACACTTATGACTGATTTGTTTCCAATTATTAAATTTCACTTTAATTATTAATATGAATTTTCTAGCAATAAAAAAATTACACCTTAAGACTCACAGCCTTTAGTACCTCTTTCTCAGCCAACAAGGTGGTGATGATCTACAACAAATGATGTGCAACTTGGTTTCTTAATAGTTCAAGTCAGGAATTTCCAAAGGTTTTACACATCTTCAGTCATATGTAAAAAACTTCTATGAAATTTTCTCTTACCTTCTTGGGATTACATAAAATATTTTTAGAATAGTACAAGATAAAATGTATGTGTGTGTGTATGTATATATAATTTTTAAAAAAATAATAAAAACACTTTAGTTAACTATGGAAGTAACCAACTACTTTTTAATTATGTGGCTCTATGAGTTTAAACCAAAAATCAACTATACATTAAAAAGAAAAATACCTCTGACAAAAGTACACACAACTATTTTATCACATTTGAGAGCTCCATTCAGTTGAAATGAAAAAAAAAATCATACATTGCAATCCACTAAAACTGAGATTAAACTCATTCACTTATTCATTCAGAAGATATTAATTTTGTGCACTGTTTAGTATGTATCAATTCTTGACTATCAAGTCTGAAGTTATCTGGTATTCCTGGTTTAATGATTTTCCTTAGCAACAACAAAAACAAAGTGAAAATAAGGAAAGTGAGAAAATATTCTACCACCAGGTGGTGACAAAGATAAAATTTAAAATAGTACTTGAAAAGTGTGGACTTCATGCAACATTTGAAGATCCCAAATACACATGACTTCCAGATGTCGTGTGAATTGAAAATCATATTGTCAAGATGTTTTAACACTTAGAGTGAATTAATATTAGCATAGTACATAGTACTGTGTTTAATACACAGTCATTAGAAGCAGACAATTTCAACTAGCAGGAGGCATACAAGACCACAGAATAAGAAATTTCAAAATTTTCTACTGTTTTTTTCTCCACCCAGCTTATAATTTATTGATTAGTTGATGCAGGTTGGAGATGTTCTATTTTGAAATTTCAGAGCAACCCCCTTTCTCCCGCCTGCCCTTAACACTATGTAGCTATTTAAGCAGAATCTGGAAATCCATTGTCAAGATATTTGGGTAGGGTTTGCCAAAGATAAAAAGCAGTATTGGATTCTTTCTAAGCCTCTTCCCTACAAGAAGTATCTATAATTCTACAATGTTTCTTCTATCTTATGGATAATAGGTAGCTGAGTTAAGGATTACTGCAGTTCATTGGCAATCCTCTAGGACATATAGAACTGGGAGTATATCAGAATCACTGATAGTTGAGTACCCTTGAATTTTTATGCTATGCTTCTCAGTCTTTGTCATCCATAGAAAATTATGTTTGCCAACCTGGTGTCAATGAATTAAGATGGTTGCAGCTGGAAACACTGTCCCAGAAAATTCTCTTGCTTTAAAGCTCTCAGGCTACCCTTGAAGATAAGGACCCCAACAATGATTGCAATATCTGTCTGAGCTAGTATATTTATGTGAAATTGATTCAGAAGGTGGGCTATCTCTCTTGCTGATTGGTTGTTGAGATCATCAGACTTGGAATCCATCTTTGAGCAGGACCATGTCTAAGTGTGGGAGGAATTCCTATCCCATGCACAAACACAGAGAGCTGGGGGTAGAGATTTAGGTAAATTCCCAGTTAAATTCTCACTTTTTGATTCTGTCAAGTCCTTGCTTTGTGGCTTCTGTGCGCAGCCTTGGGCCTCAGACTCCTCATTTATGAAGTGGAGATACAATAATCTCTGGCCTGAAATGTTGTTGAAAGGATTAAAGATAACACTGGCATATAACAATGATCCATGGATGAATGGGGTTGATTAATATGATGGACTTTGAAATTAGGAAGAGATCTCAAGGGGATCATTGACAATATAGTGAATGAATTCTGACTAAGCATATAAAAATATACTTAGGAAAAAACCTTCAGTGCTATGGAACAGTTAAATCAGAGACTGGCATGTAGTGGTTACTTTGCTTTTGTTTTTAATTGACCCAAATAGTAGTATAAATTTAAGAAATATAGCATAATATTAAGATTCATGTATACATTGTATACTAAATGATTGAGAATTTAACATGTTCTTCCCCTTAAACATTTAGGATGAGGAGAATGAAAATGGAAGCTCTGTGAAAAGGTGCAAAATTACAGTTAGATCAGAGGAATAAATTCTGTTGTTCTGTTTGCATAGTGGGGTGACTATGGTTAATACTATCTTATAGATGATTTTAAAATGGCACATGTTTTTTAAATGGGTGAGGCAGGTTGGTCTTTCCATTCAGTAAGATTCAATAATTTGAGGTTGTTTATGGTAAATGATGTAGAATAAAGGGGAGTCACTGATTATTGGAGATATGGGGTAAAAAGTAGGATAAGAACTGAATGAAATGATTTTGAAAGTGCAGGGAAGTTAAAAAAAAAGACCTTTCCAAATTCATCAAGGAGATCTGTTCATGAATTGACGTAGAGTTGCTGGTTTTATAGCGATTTTGCCCTTTTACCATGCTACCTCGTTTTTAGGACCCCATCAGTCTGGGAACCCACTCAGACGTTCCTGTGGGAGAACTGTTGGGAGTGCTTGTGCTGGACACCTCCTGAGGCCTGCCCCACATTGTCTTGGCTCCCATTCACTATGCCATTGCATCCTGACCACTTTTGCAACTAGGACTTCAACTCAGTTGTCCCCTGTGCATTGAATGCTTTTTTCCTAGGGATGCCTCTGTATGACAGCCCTACATTTGCAACTGGGGACATTAACTCGTGACAAACTTTGACTAAAGTCTCAGTGGGGATTGGCTCCTCTTTTATCTCTTAAGACAATATGGAGGACCATTATATATGACCTTTCTGATTGTTCTGAAATAATGAAGCCCAAATTGTCCCAGCAGTGACTGGTTGGCTGTGCACCTTTGTATGGATTTCTTCTCTTTTCTTGCACTCTTCCCAGGCCCAGTTTCATAAACAAACTTACCTTTCCCTCAGCCTCTCCACCTCCACAAGGACAGCATGCACCCAAGCCTTTTTCTTAGGCTCTGCTAACTGGGGTAAATGGATTAAAAAACAATGAGTGTGAGAAAATTTTCTAGAAAGGATCACTCTCTGATCATCCTGTGGGATAACCTTCAGGTCTGTCCAGCAGAATGGCACCTGAAGAGAGGAAAAGAGTGATCCAAAGGAGTTTGTAGTTGGATGGCTTTTGATAATTGCTTTGAAGCAGGGCTTGGCAAACTGTGGTAACAATCTGTTTTCATCAATTAGGTTTTACTGGAACAAAGTCTCAATCACTTCTTTATATATTATTAATGACTGCTTTTGCAATACAAGTCACAATTGAGAAATTGCAAAAGAGACTGTATATAGAACACAAGTCTGAAATATTTGTTATGTGGTCATTTAAGAAAAATTTTGTACTGGGGGAGGGGAGGGAGGAAGAGAGGGAAAAGGAAAGTACTCAGAAATGAAATTGACCAAATTATGTTATATGCATGTACAAATATGTAGCAACAAAGCCCATTTTGTGTGTAATTATAATACACCAACTTAAAAAAAAGAAAAAAAAATTACCAACATGTGCTTTGGAAGCCTTAGAGAAAAAAAAAGAGAGAGAGAGAGGTTACATTTTTCTCTAACTCCTAAATTCAAGGCATGTATGAAAATGATCTTTATCTCCTGCATCCAGAGAACAGACTATGCTGAAAATGTGAAAATGCATAAACTTTCAGTCATTTAATATCAAAGTCAAGGTCATAATGGAGAAAGTACGGGACCTTGAGACATAGGATGGTAACATTTGAATGAACCCTAATTTTTCTGAATCCTTTCTTTTGAACCTTTTTCTCCTGAAAACTTTAGTCCCTGGATAAAGTTTTCTAAAAAACACTGGCCTTATATATTAGTCAGGGTTCTCCAGAGAAACTGAGGAATTATGTGTATATGAATGTACGTGTGTGTATAAACACATATGTCTATTTATACAAGATATATGTAAATATGTTTATATACATAGCATATATGTTATATATTTATACAATTCCCCATATAAAATTTATAAGGAATTTATGGCTCATGTGATTATGGAGGTTGAGAAGTTCAATGATCTGTTACCTGAAAGTGGGAGGCCCAGGAAATCCTTGATAAAATTTTAGACCAAGTACGAAGTTTATAGTGGAATCCCCATCCAAGTGTAAGGAAAGACCAATATTCCAACTTAGAAGGTAAGAAGAAAAAAGAAGAAATTCTTCCTTCCTCTCACTTTTGTTCTTTTTAAAGCCTCAACAGATTGGATGATACTCACCCAAATTGGTGGAGCATTTTGCTTTTATGGAATCCACTGATTCAAGTGTCAATCTTAATTGTTTCCTTTGCCCTGAAGAGGGTTTTTAATTTGAAGTCATCCCACTTATTGATTTTTGATGTGACCAACCTCTTCCAAATAGGCCCACTTCATAAACTTTCCACCAACTCCCAATGAATTGCTCCATTTATTGGGGACCAAGTCTGGGACACACAAGTCTCTGGATAAGTTTCCAGATCCAAACTATAACAGTAGCAATGATTCAAGCAATCTTTCTCTTTATCTCCCTACCTACTAGGGAGTGTCTCTGGGAGGAATATCCAGGGTATGTGTGTGGGAGGTGTCACTCACATTCTCTGTTGTGCTTCTCTTTTTTCTCAAGCAGTGGCTGTCTGCTGGTCTCTGCTAGGCTTTATTCTCCTTTTCTTACATCTCTGAAATTAAGAATTAGTCCACTCAAGAGAGCTATGCAGGGCTGGAGAACCATTATCCATGATGTCATATTTGAATTCAGGGTTTTCTAGGATTTTGTTGTGTTATTGAGAGTGCTGTATGCCATGCATTCTTTACATATATAAGCTAAGTAATCTTGATGTGTTAGTATTTCTGTTTCACAGATGAGGTGATCGAAGCTCAGATAACTTAAAAAATTAGCCATAATTGTATAACTAATAATTGGTAGAGTCAGACAATCTGTTATTTTAATTCATTTTAATGAATTACACACACAAACACACACACACACACACACTTATGTTTAAAACTTTATAAGGGGGAATGAGGAGTATATATAGAGGAAAGAAACTGGCTTAAGAAACCAGATAATTAGTTTCAGTTATGTTACATTTGACCCAATAGATTAGTCACCAATCTCTGAGTCTTAGTAAAATGAGCAGGTTGGACAGCACTCGATTAAATATTCTATAACTTTTAATGCAATTTTAGCTCTTTGAATGATGGTAGATATACAAATTGATGCATCTTTATTTGAATGGTCTAAAACTGTTACATACATGATTTATTATATAAGTCCTTGGTGACAAAATTATTTCTCAATTGAACTTTACCTTAATTAGAATTGTGTTCTCATCAGAAATGCAAAGCATGCTTTTTTCCTACCTCCAGTGACCTCTGTATCTAATGACATTATTGTTACCAGTGTTGGGAAATAATGAATTATAACAGTAAATAAGTCAATTTTGTTTTATATAATTCAATCTGTAGAAGAACTACAGAATATCATGTTGTACTAAGGGTTTTGGTTTTATTCCCAAAAGAATTTAGTGCCATATTTTGTATATTCTAGAAATTAAAATACCATATGTATGTTTTTATATGTATTACTGAAGAAATGGATTCCAAATTTTCAATATTTCACTAATGCAGAAAATAGAGAATAAAGACTTCAGTTTCATGACTGTTTGTTTAAATAAATGCATTAGACTCTGAGTAGGTGGAAACAATGTTCTGGGACTCAATATCATCTCTAACATTTACTAAGCATTTATTTTATACAGACACTGACCTGCAAAATTCACATCTACTATACAAAATAGCCAGAAAGCTAAGTTTAAAAGGGAAAGTTACACCAAAGAAAGAAAAATATACGGTAGGATTTTATATCTTTCCATTAGAAATCATGTTTATTAGAAATAAACATTTCTACCTAGAGAAAGAATGGGACACTTGCTTCTACTTATTGAGCAACTGGCATGTTTCCAAAGTCAAGGCAACTGCACAAGCTATTTATGTTTAACATAAGAAATTAGAGAGCAATAAAAGAAACAGGTGAAGTCAAAGGGAACATTACGAGATCTTCTGACACACACATGTTAAACACAAGCTCTGCTCTGAACACCTGTGCACCAAGGGAAGAGAGAACACGTGCAGACATGATGAGAGAGCCACAAGAAAGGAGGTTCACGTAAAGTGGCTTTTATTGTCTATTTTGGTAAAATTACAAATTTTTAAAAAGTGAAAATTCACGATGTCACAAGCAACAAACCAAAAGTATAAAGGAAAAACAATACAAGGTGTTTTTTTTTTTTTTGATATTGAGGATTGAACCTAAGGGTACTTAACCCCTGACCCACATCCTCAGCCCTTTTTTGTATTGTATTTGAAGACAGGGTCTCGATGGGTTACTTAAGTCCTCTCCAAGTTGCTGAGGCTGGCTTTGAGCTCCTGATCCTCCTGCCTCAGCCTCCTGTGCTGCTGAGATTATAGGCGTGTGCCACCATGCATGGCCTACAGAAGGCTAAGAATAAAAACGAACTAATAAATAAACACTCTTTGTCATTTATACATAGCTGGGATCTCAGCACTTGGCTTATGAGACAAAACTAAGAAAGTGGGTCACCCAGGTGCCATGTTGAAAAGAAATCCTTGTTGGTTTGTTTTCCCCTTAGTTCCTTGGGATGCAGTATGAGTTATTTATTTATTTAAGATGTTTTGTTTTTTTTTATGTGTTTGTTGCCATAAACTTCCTGCTTAATACTAGTTTTTGTGTGTGTGTGTGTGTGTTCCATAGGTTTTTGTATTTGGCATTCCTATTTTTATTTGTTTCAAAATATTTTAAAAATTTCTTCTCAATTTTTTTTCTTTATCCATTCGTTGTTAAAAAGTAAGTTGTTTGATATCCATGCATTTGTGTAGTTACAGAAGTTTTCTTGTTGTTGATTTCCAGTTTTTAATGCACTGTGGTTAGAAAAGATATCCAATGTGACTTCAATCTTTTAAGTTCATAGAAACTTGTTTTGGGACCTCTCAGATGACATAACCTGGAGAATGCTCGATGTGCTAATAAGAAAAATCTACATTTCATAGCTTTTGGATAGAATGTTCTGTAGGTATCTGTTAGATCCATCTGGTCTATGGTTCAATTTAATTCTGCTATTTCTTTGCTAATATTTAGTCTCAATTATCTATTGCCAAAATAAGGCATAATGTCTCCAATATTATTGTATTGCAATCTCTATTTGCCTTTAGGTTTACTGCTTTATATATTTCAATGCTGCAATACAATTTTTTATTGCAAAAATTATGATTTGCTCTTGTTGAATGACCTCTTTGTCATTATATGTTATGATTTGGATGTGAGGGTCCCCCAAAATTCACATGTGAGACAATGCAACAAGCTTCAGAGGAGAATCGATTGGGTTGTGCTAATCTTAACCCAATCAGTAATTTAATCCCCTGATAGGGATTAACTGAGTGGTAACTGAAGAAGTGGTAGGGTGTGGCTTGAGGTAAGAATTGGGTGTGGCTTTGGGGTATATATATTTTGTATCTGGAGAGTGGAGTCTCTCTCTGCTTCTTGATCACCATGCTGTGAGCTGCTTCCCTCTGCCACAGTCTCTGACCACGATATTCAGCCTCACCTTGAACCCTGAGTGTTGGAGCCAGCCTTCTGTGGACTAAGACTCTGAAACTGTGAGCCCTCAAATAAACTTTTCCTCTTTTACATTTGTTCTGTTCAGATCCTTCAGTCACAGCAGCAAAAATATCCGACTAAAACCTTCTTTGTCCCTTTTTTCTGTTTTATATTTAAAATTTATTTTATCCAACATAAGATGACTATTCCTGCTTTTTTTTCTTTTTTTTTTACTTTATTTGAATGGATTGTGTTCTTCTATCCATTCACTTTCAGTGTGTCCATGTCCTTAGAGATGAAGTAAATTTCTATGGTGGTGAATTTTATGTATCAACTTGAGGCGGGTCACAGGTGTCTAATTTGGTCCAGCACTATTCTGACATTGCTGTGAGGTGTTTTTCGACTAGGTTAACATTTAAATTAGTAGACTGAGTAATGCACATTGTCCACCATAATGTAGGAGAGTGTATTCAAATTAGCTGGAGGGCGAAATAAGAAAGAATTCCTTCTTCCTGACTGCTTTGAACTAAGTAATTAGGTTTTTCCTGACTTTGGATTTAGATGGAAGCATCACCTCTTCCTTGGTTGCAAACCTGCCAGCCTCCTGATTGGAACCATCCTCATGGTGGTACTGGTTTTATGGCTTTCATATTTGAACTACAACTAAACCAGTAGATTTTCTAAGTCTCCAGATTCTAGACTGACTCTGCATGTCGTGGAGACTAGACAGTCTTCAGAGTTGGGTGGGCCACTTCCTTATGACAAATCTCTTGATAATTTCCTATCAGTTCTATTTCTCTGTAGAACCTGATACACACAGGGAACACCATGGTACATACATGCTTTACCATACTCTAAGGGCTCCTTACATTGTATTGTTAAAAATGTTAACCTAAAATTTGTACGTTAAAGTTTAAAAATGTATCAAGAAATTTTGACACAGTTCCAAGTTGACCTTCAAAACTACCCATTTTTCAGTACTCTAAAGAGTGCATGATTGTGCCCATTTTTTTTTCATACACTCTCCAAATAGAAATCCAATTTAGGATTTAATTTGAAAATATATGGTTATTAATGAAGATAACAACTCAATTAAAAATGGGCAGTATTCCTAAATAAGCAATTTTCAAAGGATACTGGCCAATAGTTATACAAAAATAAAATATGTTAACATCACTAATCATCAGGGAAATGCAAATCAAAATCACAATGAGATATTGTCTTACCCTAGCAAGAACCACTATTATCAAAAAGGTTAAAGATAACAAATGCTAGTGAAAAAGAGAGAAAAGAAGTACTTGCACACTGTTGGTGAAAATATAAATTAGTATTGTCATTTTGGAAAACAATATGCAGGTTTCTAAAAAAAATTAAAAATAGAGCTATGATATGATCTAACAATACCACTACTGGGTGTATATTCAAGGGAAATAAAGTCAGTATGTTGTGGAGAAAGCTGTACTCTCATGTTCATTGTAGCACTTATCACAATAGCCAAGAAATGGAAAAAAGGTAAATGTTCATCAACTGATGAATGGTTAAAGAAAATATGGTGCATAGTCACATGGAATATTATTCAGCTATAAAAAAATAAAATCCTAAACTTTCCAATATCATACATGTAACCAGGGATCATTAAGTTAAATGAAATCAATCAGGTACAGAAAGACATGGACCACATGATCTCACTGATATGTGAAACTTTAAAAAGTTTATCTAATAGAAGTTGAGAGTAGAATGGTGGTTACCAGAGGCAAAGGAAAGTAGAGAAAGGCAGGATTGGAGAGAAGTTGGTCAATGGGTACTGAGTTAGTAAGACAGGAGCAAGAAATTCTGGTGAGCTATTGCAAAGCAGGGTAACTGTAGATAAAATGCTGTATAGTACATTTCACAAAGGTAGAAGGTTGAACTATAAAAGTTTTAATTGAAAGAAATAACAACTGAGGAAATAACTATGCTTATTCTGATTTAAATATTATACCATGAAAACATATTAAAATAGTGCATCTTACCCAATTAATATATATGCTTTCTGTGTTTTTATGTATCAGCAAAAGACAAATTTAATTTAAAAATTCAGACTTTAATTGTGATTCTTTAAAAAAAATTATTTGTTCTTTTTAGTTGTACATGACAGTAGGATATATTTTGACATATTATACACACAAAGATATAGTTTCCTTGTGACTTTTAAATCATATTAAAGAAAAATATTTCAATACAAGCATTTTAAAGTATATTTAAATAAATGTATATGATTTAATGGTAGGTATCATGAAAATGCCCTGCAAAGAAAACTTATAAGTATGGTAATTTTTTATAATACCTCTTTCAGCTGAAAGAAATTTACAAAGCATTATGTTTTATATTCTTTATAAAACTTTGTAAACATATACAGAATCTATATATAGATTATATAAATATATGTATATGGACATATATTTCAATAAAACAATCTGGTTTAGTATACTGAGAAAATGTTGTATTTGCATTAAAATGATACATACATTTTATAGAACTGTATAGAAAAAAATCTCTATAAAAAGCTGTCAAAATAAAGAAATACAACAGATTAAGGGGAAAGAAACCCACAAGCATGCTTCACACATTGCATCTTCCACAAATTTCAACAACAGGAACTTTGTTGTACAGATTTGTTTTACTTCTTTTCTGCAAAAACAATGAACAAATGCCTCCTAGTCCTTTAGAAGATAAAGTCAGAACTCCTCATCCTGTTTTGTGATGATGTACCTGACCTCAGCTCTCATGAGTCCTTCTCACACTTTTCTCCCAGTAACAAACTTTCCTCTCACACACATTGCTGCTTTATACTTTTCTATTTATCTTTCCTGAAACCTAGGGCATTCTTTATTTTTTAGTGTACCTGAAAAACTATTTGTTTCCAATACTCCACTTATATTTTTGGTACCAAAGATTGAACCCAGGGTTAACTCTATGGCCAAGCCACATCTCTAGTCCTTTTTATTTTTTATTTTGAGATAGGGTTTCATTGAGTTGCTTAGGCCTCATTAAGCTACTGAGGGTGGCCTTGAATTTGTGCTCCTCCTGTCTCAGTCTCCCATGTCACTGGGTTTGCAGGCATGGGGCACTATACCCAGACAATCCTCTGCTCTTAAGGTGACTCCATATGGGCAAATTGCCAGATGATGCCAGTTTCTCCAAAACATACAGAGAAATAGGCTGAGGCAATAACAAACTTCTCTTTCACTTTTATTACTATACCCATCATTATCTTATCACCTTCAAATTTCTGTAACAGTCGGCTTATTTGCATAATTTTTCCACGGGTGTGTCAACTTCTCCAGAGAAGGGATGGTATCTTATCACCACCTGCAACTTTTAAAATTTTCACTCACTTTCCAACAAATGTTTATTTTAAATCAGATGAAATGAAGATTATTAGTAACAATCTGAAAATAAAGTTTGTCCATGATTAGGATTCAGAAGACAGCACACTTCTTTAAGTGCATATTTTTATGATGAAGGAATTATTAGGGAGGGGACATAATTTAAAGCTATTTGTATTTCTTTATTTAAAATATAGTTGTTTATTATCAACCAAAATTATGTAAATAAGAACTCTTCAAAACTGTTAACTGAGGGTTTCTGTTTAGATTTACAATAAAACATTTAAAAATTAGAAGGTTTTTAAGTCTATTTCAGGAAACACTGTGGAAGATTGCCTAAGACTTCTCCTGCTGAAAACAATTTTAAAAGCTGGAGGAAATAGTAAAAGTAACATCTTTATGAATGCATCTGTGAACAGAGGAGAAAGTAAGGAATTCTTAGAGGCCAAGGAGTCAACAAAGGGAAATAAAATTCAGAAGTTAGTTCTTCTTCAGGGAATTTTCAATATGGATAAAGATTGTTTTCAGGGACTCTTTGGAAATCAGGAACATAGAATAAACTCCAGAGCTACATGAGATGGGATTTGCACTAGGAATCACCTCTCTACACTCCACGTATTCACCTCTCAGGAGAGGAGAAGAAAAATAGTTGAATTGAACTTTGATACTGTATGCAGGAGAAAGAAAAACTTTCTGTCTGATTTTGTAACTCAAACCATTAGATTTCAATTTTACAGACCAAATTCATAGTTCCTAGGTGGTCGCAACTCTCAACATACAAGTATTCGGTGTAACATAGTTCTTGTCTCTATTGCTCCCAGGACCTGGCAGAACCAGACAAAATCCCTCTCCCATGAAAGCCATCAAACTCAGGGCTCAAATAATAGCCACAGAAATATGAGCTCACAGGGAAAACAAAAAGAAAGCCACAACAAAGCAAAACCAAGTAAGTAAGCCATGGTTAGTGAGAGCCAGCAGAATGAAATCACAGAATCAAACTTGCAAAAAATTAGATATTGGCCGGGCACAGTGGCACATACCTGTAATCCCAGCAGCTAGAGAGGCTGAGGCAGGAAGATTGTCAGTTCAAAACCAGCCTCAGCAAAAGTGACGCACTAAACAACTCAATGAGACCTGTCTCTAAAAAATACAAAATAGGGCTGGGGATGTGGCTCAGTGATTGAGTGCCCCTGAGTTTAATCACCAGTACCCCCCACAATTAGATATTCAATTTATCATACAATATGGTTTAAAAATTAGTTAAATGTGAGACTCTATAAAAACAACTAAGCACAAAATCTTAATAAAATGGTTTTATTCTCAGAGTAGACAAAGTTGAAGAGCAAATTAGTGATGTGGAAAAAGATACAGAGAAATTTCAAATAATGTAAGAAAGTCCATGGTATGAAAAGTAGATAAGACAATTTAAGAAACACAGAAGATAGAGTAAGGTTAAAAAAAAATCATACCTAAATAGAGCAGTTCAAATTCAGATCACTAAGGATACACAACAAATTTAAAGCCCTAACCAGAAGTATAGACAGGTTTATTTAGAAGAAAGGCAATTATCCTAAGGGAGATTTCCCTCCATCAGTGAAAGTTTGAAGAAAGTGAAATGATATATTTAATATCCTGAGAGAAAATAACCATCATTGCAAAATTATATACTTGCAAAGAATGATTTTTTAAAAAATAAAGAATACCTAAGGGTTTGCTTGAATAGTCTCATTAAAGAAAATGTCATATTATGTCATTTTATGAAGAAGAAACATCACCTCAGATGAGAGTTTTGGGTAGGAAAATCAAGCAGCAACATAAAGAATTCCAGAGCATATAAAATGAAGTCATGTCTAAGCCAGTTGTATTAAAAACCCCGAAAACATGAATGAGGAAGATTTCTGGTCATCATACTTGTAACACTGATGCTAAAATGTTCAGCCAAATAATAGCAACCCTAATTGAAGGATGTACAAAAAAAAAAAGAAGATAAATACATTTTCACCAGGTGCTTTAATTTGGAAATTCAACAATGTTTTTACATAAGAAAATCAATAAACACAATTTATGACCTTAACAAAAGAAATATAAAACAACAATTTTATAAATAATTCAGAAAAAATATTAGGTAAAAGTCAACATTCCTTCATTCTGTTAAGATTTTAGATAAGAGGCGTTTCCCGAAGCTTCTGTGTTAATGCAGGAATGTTTGGAAATGGAATGATTGGGTTGTTTGGTGTGTTTGAGGCTTCATTTAGTCTGCTCATCCAAATTTGAATGCATTAACTGGGTGGTAACCATGGGCAGGTGGGGTGCAGCTGGAGGAGGCGGGTTCCTGGGGGTGTGCCCTGAAAGGTTCATCTTCCTTGTGGCCACTTCCCCTCTCCCTCTCTGCTTCATAGCTGCCATAAACTGACTAGCTGTCTCCTGTTGTGCCCTTTGGTCATGATGTTCTATCTTACCTGGGGACCAGAGCAATGGGACTGACCAACCATGGACTCTGAAACTGTAAGCCAAAATAAACACATCCTCCCCTAAGTTGTCCTTGTCATGTACTCTGTTCACAGTTACAAAAATCAGTCTAACACACATTGTGATTAAATTCTTAGGAAATAATGCATGAGAGGGTATTTTTGTGACCAGATCAACAATTTCTGTGACAATGCTTTACAAACTCATACCTAACTTGGATATGTGGGGAATATTTCATATGTGATAATGAACTAATCAAGGACAACTGCCATCACAACTTTTTAAAAAAGCATTCTTTTTGTAGAATAATTATGTGCAAATGAAATAATAATCAATACATAAAGCCCAATAATTATTAATAATTAGAATCAATAAATAAGTAAATGAGTTGTTTCTGAAAATGATTAATTCACAGAATTTTCTTCTCTGTACCTTCTAATACAAATTTAGAAAATAAAATTAAATAAAATATACATTTGGGACTATATTAAAATTATACATAAGAGTAAATGTAATAAAGTTTATACAAGCTTTTTGTGAATACAGAACTTTGTTAAAGGAATTAAAGAAGACTTAAATAAATCAAGAGATATGAAATGTACCTCAGTTAAAAGACATATCTAAGGAATGCAATTAGCACTTGAATTGACCTATAAAACCTCAATAGTTTCTTTGCAGAATTGACAGACCTATTCCTAAATTGGTACAGAAGAGAGGGGAACATGACATTCCTGTGAAACACAAGTTTGCCTGACAAAGAAAAGGCATATGATTAATTTCTTTGGATACAATATAGAAGGAAGCAGCAGATCAATGATTCCACTGTGCTGTCTAGAAAAACCAGATGAAAAAACATTTTTGCAATACATCACATGTGAGTGTTGTCTATTATATTTGCATTTAGAATGACTCAAAATACAAACAACATTTAAAATGTTTCATAAGATAGATTTTTATTGAATGAGAGTATGCATAAGACATAGACATTTCTTTTTCAAGCAAATTATTTAAAATTATCTATTAATATTAATAGTGGTCTTCATCTAGGATTTTTCTATCATATAAGTTTACACAGTATAAGATTAACAAATATTCACTTTTAGTTCTGAACTTATGCTTTTTAACTGTATTTCCTAATTGGTGATAATTAATGCTACTTTGTAACTAGAAGTTATCTAACATAAATGGTTCTTGTTTCAGCAGTCTAGAGCATATAATTGCCTATAAAAGATAATTCTGCCTTCAATGGAAAACATTTCTTTTAGGTGTGTTGCATTGCATGTTTATTGTAAGTTCCATAAAGTCAGCTTTATCAAATACATATTTCTACTGGCAGCCAAATGATCAGTTTAGATTAAGAGTTGACAATCTTGAGGATTTTAACATGTAAAATGTGTAAAATACAAAAGCAGTACAATTTTAGTTTGATTCCTCAGAGTTTAATGAGCTATTTAGAATTAAATAAACTTGGGGAATAATGAACTAATTTCTCTGTGTTTCCCAATATATAAAAGAAGAGCCACCCAATGTTTTCTAATTCTCACATGTTCTACAAAGAAAGTTCATGTGCCTCCATTTAAGTCTTAACAACATTAACTGATTTGTAATATTTTGTGAAACACAAAGGAGAAATAAGACTTTATAGTATGCTATGTTTCTTTTCCACTATTGGAAGAAATAATATCCTAATGAAATCTGTTCCATATAATAGAAATAGAGTAGAATAGAGATTACCAGAGGCTGAAGAGGATGGCAGGTGCTGGTGGTGAAAGGTTGGTTAGTGGGTACAAAGTTTCAGTTAGGAGGAATAAGTTCCAAAGTTTTTTTAAACAGAACTGCAGCCAGTATTGAATACTTCAAAATAGCATGAAAAGGGGAATTTGAATGATTCACTGCAAATAAATGATAGATAGATGTTTTAGGTGATAGAATATGGTAATTACCCTGATTTGATCATTAAGGCAATGTAGAACATATATGAAATATCACATTGCATTCTATAAATATGTATAATTATGTATCATTTAAAATAAAATAAGAAATAAATTCATAAATTAGAGAGAGGGCAATAAGATTTGAATTATTTGAATAGGTTTGTACTTTAATTAATATGAAACTGAATTTGATATTAACTGAACTTTTCAATAGGACTTTAAAAAGTTGTCAATAAAGCTTTTAATATATTTGTGGACATTAATGCTGATTCCCAAACTAAACTCTCTTCCACTTCATGAATTGAAATATGTAGCACATCATTATTGGCTTTAATTTTGTCATTCTCAAAACTCTCAAATGGGCAACATAACTGTTCAGAAGGACAAAGCCTTTAAAATCAATTCATGTTTAACCATACCATGGGGCATATAATAAAAAATCCCAAAGCTTAGAAAAATTCTGAACCCTCTAATATTGTATTGAATGTACTCATTTATCTGATTGACTGATGCTAGATTTGTACTGTTCCTTATTCCATTCTTTCCTTTTGCACACAGAGGCAATGTTTCTTAAAGTGGGTGAGTTTGGAGGGAAGCACTTAACCATGGCTAAATCCTTGGAGGAACTCATGGGTGGATTCAGGAGGAAGCACAGGAACTCTTTCTCAAAAGGTATCTCTGTCTTTGGTGAATGGTTTTTGTCGGCTGTTCATCTCTGTGACCAAAAGACCTAACAAAAACAACTGAGAGGAGGAAAAGTTTATTTTGGCTCACAGATTTAGAGGTTCAGTAAATGATCAGCTGACTCCATATCTCTAGACTGAGTTGAGGCAGGTATCCTGGAAGAAAGGCTTGTCAGAGGAAAAATGCTGTGTTCATGACAGCAAGAAAAGAGGGCTCTGTTCATAAGGGACAAAAAAGGAAATTCAAAGTCTCCCGGCTGCAGTGACCTACTTCCTCTGGCACACACTACGGTTAACAACCAGTTAGTCCATTCACATGGATTAATCCACTGATTAGGTTACAGCTTTCATAATTATTTCACCTCTTGTATTGTCTCACACGTGAGCTTTGGAGAATACCTCATATCCAAACCATAACAGTGAATCACTGTCTATAGCTCACCACCATGAACTCCCAAGCTCATGGCCACAGTGGTTTTGCTTCCATTAAGACACCTTGAATTCTTGATAAACTCAAATTTTCAGTGAGGCCTACTGGGCTTCTTGAGACTCTAGAAGTCTTCTTTTCTCTCCTATTTTGCATTCCCTGTCATTAGCTTTGCATCTGCCTTGTCCTCAGCTCAGACTCAGGGAGCATTGGGAGGCTCTTCCATACTACTCCAATCTGATATCAGGTACAGCAGTCACAGCCTTGTTACTGGAGCTTCTGAATTCACACCTTATATTTTGCACCTGAGCCACAATCAATGAGATTTAGGACAATTTGGAAATGTGAACATAAAAGAAGATAAAGCAATTTGGATTTAAAACAAAACAGAACAGAGACCAACAGCAAAGAGAAGAAAGAGCAAATTTGACCCAATATCTGAGATGATCTAATTATCATAATTTGGCATGTAATTTGATTTACTTGCAAGCAAAGATATTTAGAATAATTTTGTTTCTATAGTAACAATAATTTAAATGATGCAAATTCACTTATACCAATCTTATTTTTTTAAAAGTCAAATGTACAGGAAGTGCTTGTATAAGGAACATTAAATTCAGTGAAGACCTACTATGCTTTTATGAGGGAGAAGGGAAAGAGAGAGAGAGAGAGAGAGAGAGAGAGAGAGAGAGAGAGAGAGAGAGAAGTGTCACAGTAGATTGGGTAGAGAGAGGTGATGGGAGGGGAGGGGAGGGGATGGGGGAATAGGGAGGGCAGCAGAATACAACTGACACTAGTATTGCTGTATGTATGCACATGGATGTATAACAAATGTGATCCTGCAATCTGTACACGTGGAAAAATGAGAATTCATACCCTATTTGAATCAAATATATGATATGTCAAGATCATTGTAATGTTTTGAGCAACTAATAAAAAACCCTATAAAATTATACTTAAAGGGATGTTTTTAACCTTAGGACTGGAAATTATGTTTATGAATATTTTCTATGTCCATTAAATTAATAATTTTAGGGTTCTTACTTTTCAATAATCTAAATAATTATATGAGTAGGAATGTGGGTACCTAGATGAATGAGTGGATAATATGTCAAGTAAACTCTTTAATGAATGATTCATCAGAGTCTATGGTAGGTGCTGGATCCCAGTAAATAATGTTTTCTCTTTCTAACTTAAAGCAGAGAAACCCTGTTGTTGGGCTCCTTCTGATCCGTGTTGTTGGTTTTTAAGATACTAGATGTGAGTCAGAGTGGACAATTCTATTATTTTGTTGGACCTTTAGAAATAATTTTTCTCACATTCAGATTAATTCACTTTGAGATTTAAGTAGCAGGGGATGCTTGTAGAAGAATTTATTTTTTTGCATGGGTAAATTCAATTTATGGAATTAGAATTACTAAATCTGAGTTTGAGTTTGCTCCACACTCTTGTCAACCCTAAGGTATCAGAAAAGTTGCCTAGTCTTCTCTGGCTGTCAACCAATGATACAGGAGCTCCAGGCAGCCACAGAGTCCACTGATTTCTGAGGTAAGTAAAAAGGAAGTAATAGACATAACTAGATCCTAATGCTATGTGAATGTGAGTGCTGGGGTTTGTGTTGGGGGATAGTTCATGCTCCCATTTTATTATACAACACAAGAAAATAGAGTCCTCATTCAAATAAAGTGCATAATTAATGTGAAAGCTAAAGGTGTAAACTGGATATGTACACATACACTGAATTTCCAGAGTTTTGAAATTTTGATGTTATGTAATAACAAGTCCACCCAAAAGGTGGCACTAAAAAGCAGTCATTATGTGAACTTCAAGAGGGTATATTTTAATGAGGAAAAAAATGTGGTTGGATGAGCCTCAGTTTTCCTTCTTTATTGCCATTGTAACAGTATGAAGAGGTGGAACCATCTAGAGTGACTGGGTCACAAGGGCTCTGCCTTGATGAATGGATTAATGTCCTTTCCATGGGAGTGGGTTATTTTTCTTGCAAGTGGGTTTCTTGTAAGTTTGGTCGCCTCTTTCTATCTCTTATGTGCCCTTCACACTCCGTGTTACCTTCTGCCATGTTATGATATAGCATGAAAACCTTGACCAGAAGCAGCCCCATGCTCTGGAACTTTCCATCTGGAATTATGAGACAAACTTCTGTTGTTTATAAACAACATTCTGTGGCATTCTGTGATAGCATTAGAAATCATACTAAGAACAGCAATCTTTTAAGCTTGTTCAGGGGGTATAATAAATTTCACCCCATTTTTCATACTTGGTTTATGTAACAATTAACAAATACAATAAATGATTCTAACCACAATGAACAAAAAATAAATCACTTTTGTTACAGTTAAAACTGGAGAAGGTATTTTACATCTGGGAGCAAGTAGGTGTCTATATACCAAATCCTGATGTCTGTAGCCTTGCTCACCTTGTTACAGTGGTGCTTGACTGGGCAAGCTTTACCTACAAATACAGATTTGTCCACAGAGAAGTAAGGCAGAACAGGTGGGCAGTTGTTTCTCAAGAGAAACAGAAGGAAGAAGCTGGCTCCACTTGCCAAGGGCCACTATCCAACCTCACCTGTGAGATAAACCCCTTCTGTGACAACAGCTGTGTGGGAATGTGTTAGAGGGCGAGGAAGGCTCGAGGCCTGACAGGAGTGGAACCCTCTCCACTTAAAAAGGAAACAGGAATAAAGGACTTCCTACCCACCCACCAATAGTTTTTCTAACGAGAAGGCTCTGGTCTACTATGAAGCAGCCCTGAGTATTCCTTAATAACAGGGTGCTGGGGTACAAAGGAAATTGTAGAATTTCCTAGAATTATCTCTGATATGAGGAATGCATATACACTTGAAGCAGTGAAATACCAAAACCAGCTCCACAGTCTAAACGTTTATGTTTTCCCCAAACTCATATGTTGAAAATTGATCCTAAAAGTGTTTGGAGATGGGGACTTTGGAAAGCTAGTGGATCATGAAAGCTCTGTCCTTGCCATTGACATCAGTGCTCTTATAACCTGGGAGTTAGCTATCCCTTTCCACACTATAAGGTTATAGTGAGAGAGGTCGAAGAGAAAATAGGCTCTCACCAGACACCAAATCTGCCAACCTCTAGAAGTGCAGTTCATAAGCCACCCAGGTTGTGACATTTTTGTTATAGCAGCCCCAATGGACCAAGCTATCACAGGAATTTCTGGCTACCACTTTTCAGTGTTCTGGAGGCTCAAAATAATATGGCTTTATTTCATCAGACATGTTCTAGGGCATATTTATTGGTCAGCTTAGTTGAGCATCAGTAAGTAGCAGACTTTCATCTGTACGAATGAAGGAGTTCCTAATGCGCCTGGGCTCTTGGCCTTAACATTCTAAGATTATGCTCTCATTCATGCTACTTCCCATCTGGTCTGATAGCAGGAGACATAAGTGAGTCTTATGGGAAAGGCAGTGACCGGCCCCAGGTCTTTTCCTCTGGGTAATGATATCCCAATGGAAAGCATGGAAATGCCAGGGTTAGGAACTTCTTCAACAAGTTGAGATTATTAATACAAAATTACTGTTATGAAGACAGTAATGATGAGCATTCTGCTTTTTCTTTTACAGTTCTTGAGCCAACTGTTGTTAGGAAAGACCACATAAAATGAAATTGTTGGGTCACCTGTCATCAGATGCAATGAACATGCCCTGCACTGAACAGCACTTCTGGAGGCTTGCAGATCTTTTGTCCTGTGAGAGCCTATTGTTCTCTCTTCACTTGCCATAGCAACTGAAGATAATGCAGTGCCAAATATACAGCACCCTAAATCTGTTTGCTAAGATACCTAAGTAATGGTACAGCACCACTACCTGATGACCTGCTTGGGACATGTAGTGTAAATAAAACTTTTGCTAAGTCATCAAGATTCAGGGATTGCTTGTCAGTGCAGCAAAAATTAGCTTATCTTGACTAATTCAGAAATTTAGAGCTTTTGCATGTAAAAAGAATTCAAGTTAGTGTGCATGTCTCACTGAAGGCACTGATACATTAGGTGAAAAGATTTTACAGCAGAATTGTGCGAATCCTTATAAAGGTGAAAATAAGCAAGATTTTAGAAGATAAGCAAGGACATTTGGAGACAGTCAGGAAGGCATATTAGGCAAGGGACTCTGAGAAGAGCGCTGGCAGAAGAAATGTCAGTGACAAAGTCAATTAGCTTATAGAGGATAGGGGCTTAAATTGTAGAATTATGTAAAACAACATTTTTTATAAGTATGAAGAATCCAAAGGAGGGAACAAGTCTGAGAAATAACATGATGTCTTGATAGAAGATAAAGAGTGGGGATGAGGTTGTGGCTCATTGGTAGAGCAGAGCACATGTGAGGCACTGGTTTTTGATTCTCACCACACATGAAATAAAATAAAGTAAAAAGAAAGAAGATGAAGAGTGGAAGTGGCTATATGGAAACAGTAGATGGTAGGTCAGAAGGACAATATCAGAAGCTTTAGGGTTGCTCACACCTAAAATAGATGATATTTTACCCGTTTAGCCAGTATTTTAAAATCCTTACATGTGCTGGATATTTGGTACCCACGCTAACTGATTTACTAGGGCATTCAATGATATTTTTTTCCCTTTGTATCTAAGGGTAACTTCCCTGGAAAGTTGTGTAAAGAACTGAAATCTAGTTAGGGGTTAGGATGGGAATTACAGTTTTGGGATTAATGCTAAGTGGTGATGACTAATGCCCTAAGATCAAAACTATAGGAAGAAGAAATCATCTTGTTACAGGATATGGAGAAGAATGGGCAAAATGCTGAAGACTGAGACCTGATCTTTCCTAGTTTGAATTAAATTTGGACTAGATCACATATCAATCTATTAATTGTTTTACCACAAAATCCAGATCTTTCTGAGAAGCTGTAGCTTTCCCAATGCTTCAATGAGACATGATCAGCTGAGTTGATAGAAGCATTTCAGGAATCTAGAAAGTTTATTTCTTGCTGTGTTGTAACACTTTTCTTTTTAAAATTTAAGAGTGGCATCTTCAGAAAGTCCTGAAATAACAATGTCTAGGTATTAAGATGTTTCTTATGTTTGCAATTAGAACGCTTAAGATGTATTCTATCCAGGCCTGCTCTGCTATTTGTGTTCTGTAAAAAGATACCTTTTGCACTGCTTCTGAAAATATTTTATATTTACTTGATCAGTCAGTATCATTAATTTGATATTTTCATATCCTAGGTGTCCTACTAAGCACAGAAAATGAAAAATGACCCAGACACAGTTTCCAAATTGATAGTACAGAATCTACATTCTAGAAAGGAAGGCACACAAAGATAGAGAAAATTAGCTATAGGCTGTTTTTTTTTTAAATTTTTTAAAATTTTAATTTGTTATATATGACAATAGAATGCATTGCAATTCGTATTACCATTAATTTATAGAAAACAATTTTTTATATCTCTGGTTGTACAAAAAGTAGAGTCACATCTTGATGACTTTATACATGTTCTTAGGATAATGATGACCACTGCATTCCACTGTCTTTCTTACCCCTATGCCCCCTCCCTTCCTCTCCATTGGCAGATGAATTGTGAGCTGGAGATACACTCAGAATGACCACTGGGGCAATGGGAAGGAGAAGCAGCTCTTCTAGGCCTGAACAGCAGAAGAGTAGGAGTTTTAAGGTTAAATGAGGGCAGGGAGCAGGAAGGCATCCAGTTGGAAGAGCAGCTGAGCCCAGGCCAGGATGTGAGAGCACCTATTAGTGACTCAAGATGTTAGCGGCGTGGAGTGGTGAGAGATGAAACTGGAGAGATAAGCACCAACCAGATTATGACAGGCCATGCTTCTCCAGCTCACTTTGTTCTGGAACAATTTTCAAGTGCCTTGAAGGGCCACAGATACCATAGTCAGACACTTGGAGCTTTTCCTAAGATGCTGGCAAGCCTCAGAAGGAAAGCAGCATGACCAGATTTGCATCTTATAAGGATAATTCTGGTATTTTTTTTTTTCTGAGAGGAAGATGGATTGTAAGGAACAAAGAGAGAAAAGCCAGTTAGTAAGGAGCCACAGTTAGTCAGGGTGACAAATGCATCATGAGGAATTGAATTAAAGTAGAGGCTTTGGGGGATGGAAAGAAGGCAGAGCTATATAATAAGCATAATCAACATGGTTTGTTATTAAATATTTTCTCAGTGAATGAGTTGTGACTAATTAGACGTGTGGGGTGAGGGAGAGGGAGAAGTCAAGGTTGAATTATAGGTTTGGGCTTGGGAAACCAAGTGGGTGACAAGAAAAGTCATTGCTTGGATACGAATGCATTCCTTTTGAGTTCTTTGCATGGGAACTGTAATTGTTGTATGTGGATTAATCTCAACTATAGGATAAACACTTTTAGTTGATGTTTTCCTTTTTCTTATAATTTTCCAACACCAACCCAGAACAGTATTGATCACAAACAAGTACCAATTGCTTTCATTGAATTGTTTGCAGTTCTATAAATCTGGCATGTGGTATTATCCACTTAAGAATGAATTAAAGGTCTTAATTGAATATCAGTTGGTATTATGTGGTCTTATGGTGCAGAAATGAACTCTATGAGCCGAAGAGACTTGTGGTGAATGAGTGGGACTTCTCAAAATTGAGATATAATCTGAAGATACAGGCTTAGAGATAGGCAAGAAGAAAGTCAGAAGTAGGGAACTAAGCAAGAACCACAGGAAGTGTCCTGTAACATGAAGGATCTAGTCAGGAAGCCATAATGGAAGCCACACAAACTTAGTCTCTTTGTCCTTTGCTCAGGACTTGAATTCCAGAGAGCTCTAAATTATTGCCCATCTTGAGTAACATCTCCATTGCTTAGCTAGGGGAGGGGTGGACCCCTAATTATAGTCTTCTAGAAGGGAAGGGGATAATTCCTCAAACATTTGGAAATCATGGTGCACTTTGGAAAGAAAAAAAAGGATACTAGCTAGACAAATAATTAAAAAGTTTTCTTCAAGCTGATTCTAACTTTTTGGTGTTCTGTTTAAAAGATTTTTTTTTTTTTTTTGCTGTACAGGACATTGAACCTGGGGGTGCCTTGCCATTTCTATTTTTTTTAACTTGAGACAGGGTCTTACTAAACTGCCCAGATTACAACTTGAAGTTGTAGTTCTCCTGCCTCAGCCTCCAGAGTTGCTGGGATTGTAAAGATTCTTAAAAACAAAATTGAACTTTCAGAAAATACAAACAATAAAATTGGTTTTCTGGCTAAAAGGAACTTGGTACTTCTTCAGTTTAGCTACACTCTTGGACAAAAATAAAGGTCTATTATTTAGCTTCTAGAAAGTAGATTGGACATTTTTTAAATAGTAGGGCATTGGTACTGAACTAATGAGATACAACAGAAAATTCCAGACTTGGACAGAAATATTTAGATTCTATGGTATAAAATTGGATAGGTGAGGGATTGGGTTGGGGAAGAAAACATGTGAGAGAATTAAGGAACACACACAGAAGAATTATTTGGATAAGCTTCAGAACAACACTCAAACCAAATCTCTAACTCTTGAGCATCCGGAGGGAACACCCGCCACTAATTACAGGACTATGATATGCAAGAAGCCACTTCAGGGCTGTGGGGCCCAGATCAGTCATCCTGATGGGAGTTTTTAAGATGTGGCTGTGGTTGTTTGTTTGGTGGTAGGAGAGAGTTTAAATTTACTTCCACTGTACTTGGTGAATGTTGATATTTCTTGCATCTAATCTCATTCCAGAGCTAGGGAGATACCTGTGCCAACTATGGTTTTGTTTGCTATGCCAGACAGTCTTGGTACTACAGAGACAAATCCCTGGGAAGGATGTTTATACCAATGTGGGAAACAGGACTACAATTCAGTCTGAGTTTTGTTCAGTGATTACTGCAAAGGGTTCCTAGTCTGTCCCTTTTGAGGAAGTAAGGAAAGGAACTGCTTGTACGATTGATTTTGAAAACCGTGAAGGGATTTTAAGTTGGTCTGTGTTGAAAACCACAAATGGTATGATATTTCTCTTTTCTTTCAATTCTAATATTTTTCCCCTTAGGTAACAATTTCTCTCCTTTTCTGCAAAGAAGAGCTCAACACTGAGGAAGTCCACATTCCTTTCTAGAGTAAAATAGAGTTGAAACTTTAGACATGACTGGTGAAGATGTTTCTTGGAAATATAATTGGCATTTTATGTGAGCAGACTTTTGCTATTTAAGTATTGATATGTCATATGCTGGCAAACACATCTGTTAGTTGGTGTTTATAGCTTGCCTTAGAATGTCTTAGTTTTCCTTTTCTCAATCCACAGAGATGAAGAAAATAATGAATTATAATTAATATAAACTTTTCCACTTACAGTGTGTTTTTTCCCTCTTTGTAGAAAGGGTGATAATAGAACAGGAATAATTCCTCCAACTGGAAATCAGATGGCAGAGCTGCTTAAGGAGTAACTAAAGTATTTAATTTGTCACACAGAAAATAATCTGACATATTCCTTCTGCTTCAGAAATGCTTTTGCCTTTTTATCTCAGAGAATTAATACACTGTCAGGGATGATATTGAGCACATTAAACACAGGCTAATGAGTTGGACTACATGACCTTTAAGATTCTTTCTCCAATTGAGTTTCTGTGCTACTGCTGTGGTCAAGACTATAGGCAAGGATTTGACTCAGACTGCCTGGTTTGAAACCCAGCCCTCAATGACAGAACCAGTTGCCATCCACAAGCTGCAGACCCATGTCCTTGGCAGAGCAACAGCTACACCTCCTAGTTGGTGCAGAAGAACCTGCACATTTCACTTCATCAGTTTCTTTTTCACTTGATGGTTCTGGAAAGAGTTAGAAAAGTGTGAGTTCACTTGTGTGTAGGCAAACATACATATATACATACATAGATACATAAGTACATGTGTGTATATATTTACTGTATTTTATGTGGGCATCACAAACAAAGAGCTGACAGCTCCAATGAACACTGAGTTGATAGTCTTGATACTACCAAGCTCTCTGAATAGTGAAACCTCAGCTGAGGATCATAAAGCTGCTATCTGACCCCATTTCACACACAGTTATAGCACCACTGAACTATTTTGCTCTCTTTTGTCAAGCATAGTGTGTGTGTGTGTGTGTGTGTGTGTGTGTGCGCGCGTGTGTGTCTATGTTAAAGATGAGATGAGTAGTTAAGTGGTAACTGAACCAAATCTATGATAGACTGCTATCTTGTAAGTCCCCTTTTCAATCTTGGAGGGAGGATGTGATTGAAGTGAGTTTTGAAATATTGCCCGTTACGTGGTAATCAAGACTAACTTCTCAGATGGAATATGGAATTCCATGTTGGTGATGAATACTTGGTAATTCTTCCCAGTAAAAGTTTTACAAGAATTTATTTTAGCATTTTTTTATTCATCTCTACCTTCCCCCCCACCCCCAGCCTGCCATGTATGTGTTCATTGTGATGGAACATGTCTCTGATAACTTGGAGAAACACCTTGAACTAAATTAATTCAGACTACTATTGACAAGACCATGTGACTCTGTGTATTTTGGAGATCAGTTCTAAAGAGATTTGAAATGAAAGTTATTGAGCCTGAGGCCACTTTTTTTAGTATCTACTAAGCTCATAAAATTCCGAGAAATACTTACAGAATTATACTGAATTCTTGATTATATTTCCTGATGCTTTCACATGACAAGTAGGTGCTCTGATCTTATACAGAAGAAAAAATTTGTAACTACAAAATTTTATTAGCCTAATTTCCGTTTGCAATTAGTTAACTTTGGTTATTTTTTATTTTATTTATTTTTATTTATTTATTTTTGCAGGCACAGGAGGAGATGTGGAAGAGAGAACTGTGATGAGTAATTGTAATTGTGATAAACAGAAAGCTTTAAAATTACCTTTAGAGTTTACAGTTCCTGTGCCACCATATCTTGATTTGGGTAGAATAGTACCAGTGTCCCTATTTGGAATCTAAGCAGTTTACATTGAAATTTGCATTCTCATACGTACATCTAAGCTGTTTAGGATTCTATAAGGTCTTCTTACGGGTTCATCATCTATCCATGCCACAGTGAGAACATCATTAACATATGGTAGCACATCTGGAAATAGAGTGGCAATGTCAGGCTGAAGTCATAGATCATTGCAGGGGTGAAATGCCAACATTCTAAATAGACACATTTTATTTATTTTTTTTAATTTTTTTTTAATTTTTTTTTATTGGTTGTTCAAAATATTACAAAGCTCTTGACATCTCGTGTTACATATATTAGATTCAAGTGGATTTTGAACTCCCATTTTTACCCCAAATACAGATTGCAGAATCTAATGCAGAATGCTCTTCAGTGAGGGGTGATTGTTGTGACTTCTGCAGTAGCCTTATCTACCATGAGGAAGCTTTCAACAAATAAAATTTTACAAAATTTACCCTTTGAAAGAGGACTAAGAATTTCATTGACTATGAGTATAAAAGTTTGGTATTCCCTCAATTCAGAAGTTTTCCAGAAAGCCCTATACTGTTCCATGTGGTACTACATATGAAAATACAGACCACCCAAATGCAACTAGTAAGACTGAGAAACTGAGTTTTAAACTTCTTAAAATTTTAATTCATTTGAATTTAAAATTACTGAACGTTAAATGTCTGAATATTTCATGTGGATAGTATGTTAATATGGTAATACTTTAAATCTGTCTGGTTAATATGTACTAATATTAATAATTAACCTATTACTTTTCAATATTTTGTTAATGTGACTACCACACCACTTAAAATTACCTGTGTGGCTTATTTTATATTTCTATTGAATGGACCAGCTCTGCCTTACATGTTAACTTTAATTTTCTAGGCCAACCCATGAAAATAGACCATATGAATGACATTAGAATTTTTTTTACTTGTGTTTTTAATTGAGTAATGCCTCCAAGATCTCTTTTTAATTTTTTAAAAACTTATAAATTGGTTTCAGTATCTCTTCACTATGTTTGCTTCAGTCCAGCTTATGTATTGGTTTACTTTAGCTCACAGAGGTCAAGTTCAAGATTGGAGGGCCTCTGGTGAAGGTAGCACATCAGAGTGGGGGTGTGTATACAAGCAAATGTGGCACATTAAACCAGGAATGGGAGAGAGAAAGAGAGACAAAGGGGGGAGGGAGAGGATGCTCAGGGTCCGCCAACCCCTTTTGAGAACACACCCCAATGACCTAAGGACCTTTCATAATGCCTCACCTCTTAAACATCCACAGCATATGCAGTACCACCACCTAAGACTTACTTAGGCACCTTTGGGGAACACTCATCCAAACCACAGGATATGACATGGTCCTAGGATCATAGGACCACAGTCTACTGCAGAAGGCACTAAGTAAATGCGTTTCTTTTTCATGCTTCTGGAGACTCTCATTCCTTTAAATATGGAGGGGAAAGTGTCTGGTAATTTAGTTCTCCCTGGAAACAGTTCTCAGTCAATGCCTAAGGTGTGGGGGATCAGAAACACTCCATCTGTGGATCAGGACACCTCTGGAATGAGAACTCTGTGGAAAGCAAAGTACCTCTCTGAATTGTTGAGCATAAGTTGCACCCTGTTGGGCTTTGCTTTTCATTGTAGGCTTCCTTGGCCTTCTTCCTTAACTTTTCTTATATTCTTACTCCTTTATTTATGTTATAGGAATACTTCAAATACTTCACTTTATCAAAAATCTTCATCTTGCAGGGTGTGGCGGTGCACACCTGTAATCCCAGCGGCTCAGGAGGCTGAGACAGGAGGATTGTGACTTCAAAGCTTCAGCAAAAGTGAGATGCTAAGCAACTCAGTGAGACCCTGTCTGTAAATAAAATGCCCCGGAGTTCAATCCCTGGTACCAAAAAAAAAAAAAAAAAAAACAACTAAAAAAACTATCTTCATCTCATTATGTGCTTGCAGTTATTAGCACTATGTCAATAACCTTAGGCTGGAATTGGTCCTGGGAAGCCAACTCTCAAAATTAGACTCAGGAATCAGATTACTCAACATGCAGATGGTAACTCTTGCTTGGTAAGTGGAGCGAGGGGTGGTACCCTATGGCCTGCTAAGTATATATCACCTATGGCAAATTTAAATAGATGCAAGTACAAGGGGGATGTGTGAATTACACAAAACTTATGAGATTTCATTATTACTGTATTCAGGGAGATGTATGGTTGCTCCTTAGTTGATTATGATAGAAAAAAAAATACTATGTTTAAGTTAACCAATTAATAGTCCACAAGGAGGAAGAAGATCTGAATTTTGTTTTCCAGATATTTAGTTTGCATCTATGGGTGACCATTTCAAGAAGAAAGGAATATTGAATATATGTTGAATAGCTCAAAGAATTCCCAGGAAGGTTGGAATCTAGGCTCAGGTTAATGTTGGGAACACAGGGAACTGGGAATTAGCACAGGTGATAACAATGCCACAGGGCCTGTCTAGAGAGTACTCTGCCACTTCTCCCACCACACCTGAGTGTCTCAGCTTACAGGACCCCTCCTTCCAGATGTGATTCCTGGAGGTTCCTTTCTGCTACCCATGTACTGGAAAATGGGTGTGGCTGCCGCAGGAATTAGAGCCTGTTCCTTCCAGTCTGTTTCCTATAAGCATCAGATTTGAAGATTGGTGGATTCTTCTGATTGGGCAAACCTAGGTCATGTGCCCACAGTCTGTGACAGAGAAATGAGTATAGCATGCACCTGTGATTCATAGGGTAATAGTTTCATGATTTCTCCAAGTTGTGTGTATTGTGCAAGTTAATTTCTTTCCACTGTTAACTCAGGTTTCATTTTATGGGCATACAACAAGATGTCTGTACCCTCAAATATTCTTCAGTTACTTGTGTTTTCAAGGGATTTTTTCCTGTTTAGTTTTGGAAGCTTTAAAGTTTTATCTTTCACAATTAGATTTATGATTCACTTCGAGAAAATTTTCTGCATGTTAGAAAGCAAGTGCTGAAGTTTATTCTATTTTTCCACATGAAAATCTTGTTGTTCTACCAAGATTTGGTAAGGAGAAAGAGGAGGAGAAGGAGGAGGAGGAGGAGGAGGAGGAGGAGGAGGAGGAGGAGGAGGAGGAGAGAAGAAGAAATCCCTCTCCTTTCTCCATTATATTTTATAGCACATTTATTAAAAATCAAATGAGCACTTACATGCAGATATATTTATTTTTTTCTTTTTCATTAATAATGTCTTCATATATTTTAAAATCCCAAATCATCTTCATTATACAGCTTTCTAGTGAGTCTTGAATTAGTAATTTTTTTCTGACTTCTTTCTTTCTCTCTGTTCTGATCATTTAAATTCTAAGATTTTTTTAAATTGCTTTTGAACTAAAAAAATCTTCTGAACTTTTGATTAAAATTATCAATACATCAATGATGTTTAACATTTTAGCATTATGCCTATTAATTTATGAGCTTTATATATTCCTTTAATTTTTCCTACTTTCTCTCAGCAATTTTTTCTATAGACATCTTAAATTATTGTATTCCATAGTTAAGTATCTTACATTTTTATGCTGTTTAAAAGATATTCTTAACCTTTCAACATTTCATTGTTTATCACTAATATGTAGAATTATAATTTATTTTTAATATTAACCTCTTAAGTCTGTAAGCTACATTTCTTTTTAAATCTCTCTGTTTCTCTTGTATCATGGCCTTCTTTTCATTTAATTCCTTGAGAATATTTAATGTATTTGCCTGATAGTTCCATCATCTGACATTTCTCAGTTTGTTTCTGTTGACCAACTTTACCATGATTATGAGACATATTTCCTCCTTCTGAAGGTTTGATAACTTTTCATATGATGTTGGATATTGTGAATTTTTGGTGATATGTATGTAGACCTTGTGGTCTTTTTTAAAATCTTTTTTTTTTTTTTGTAGTTGTAGATGGACAGAAAGCCTTTATTTTATTTGTTTATTTTTATGTGGTGCTAAGGATCAAACCCAGTGCCTCACACATGCTAGGCCAGTGCTCTGCCACTGAGCTACAGCCCCAGCCCCTTGTGGTCTTTATTGAAAGGATTTCATTTTATTATTTGTTTGTGGTGCTGGGAATCAAAGCACATGCTAGGCAAATGCTCTACCACTGGGCTACATCCAAGGCCCATCATTTAAAGATCATGAAGGTGTCATTTGGCAGGCAACTTCCTGACTTGTGGATTATTTTAAGCCTTATCTTTCAGCTTTTAAAGGGAGACAAAGAGCAGCTCTATCATGAAGTCTCCTTCTAGGATCTCTACGGAATGCCTCAGTCACCCAACAAGGTCTGTCCAGTTTACATAGTCAATACAAGTCTGTTTCATCCCTGAGTAAGCAATGGGAATTGTTGAGTTTACAGCTCCCCAGTGGCTTTTTAAAATTTTACATTTGCACAGCCTCATCGAGTTTTACCCTATGCAATGCTTAATTTTATTCCATGCATTTATGACCTAGTGGTCAGTCATGGTAGGGCCCCATGCATAGTTTAGGGCTATTTCCTTGGTATCTCCCTCATCTTTCATGTTTTGCCTTGTAGTCCAGCTTGAATTGTCAGCCTCTCTGACTCTTAATTCCTGTCTTGTCAACTCAGCAGGTCTGTCATGCTTGGCTTAGGCTCTCCTTCTCTACTGTGGAATTTAGAGTGCTTCTGGGAAGAAAGTTGCCTGGTCTTACAGTTGACCCCTTTGTATCCCTTCTTTCAGGCATCACAGTTTGGTACTGCCAGTTGTCTAATTCCTGAAAAGAGTTTTTTTGTTTATCTGGCCAATTTCTAGTTGTTAGTGTAAATTCAAGTCCCATTCCTGTGAATGTTTCAAAGTAGAAATAGCAAGATTTTGATTTTTTTAGTCTCTATTTTGAAACTTATATCTGTGTCAAAATAATAATTTATGTTAGCATACTTTAAAAATTCACATCGTCATAATATATGCTAGTTTAAGAATTCATAGTAGAAGTTTTTATTTTTGGAATCCTTTTATACCACTGACTGTCTATTTGTGGGTGACATCAAACAATAAAACATTTAATGTATAAATTCCCACAAATGTTTCATATTTTTTAATAGTAAAGTGTATTTAATTTTAATTTTTATCCATATTTTTGAGAGTAAAATTTATATTCTTTTCAATGAATTTGTAGTGATGAGTGTTCTACTCCATTTTTATTTTATATGTGAGGATAGATAAAATTCTTGCAAAAAATTTGAGAAAAAATATGAGAGCATCAGAAAAAAATTTTTCAGTGAATCTAAGTGATTTCTTCCTGAATTATTTTATTATGCAAATAAGCATACATAAAATGAAAACTAAATCTCAGTGTCTCCTGGGCTTATAGGGGCAAGTTTCAGTGTTTTCCCTTGGAAGCCTTGCACAGAGTTTGCCCCCGACAGGACTGTTCCCTTTCTATTTACAGTGATGCATAATCGATTTTTAACTCTGGTCACATCCTCACTTGGATCCCCTTCTCTGCTCACTCAAACTTTTGTCCTGTTTGCTTTTACCTTAAATCAGACTGTGTATCACAAAGACAGCACAGGGATTTGTGGGTGGGCATGGGCCCAGCTTACCTGGTGAGGATGCTGGATCCCTGCAGTATGAAGAAATATTGGTTTTAGTCAGCATCTGTGACGGGAGCAGAAGCAACAAGAAAGGCTGATCGTGGTACCCTTGCTGGCCACAGAAGAGTGTGCAGAAGCGTGACTTGGAAATGTGAAGTGTTCTGAGAAGTGAATGTGGACTCGGCCCCTTGGAACAACAGATGAAAGGGTGCTGCTAATAGCATCGGCAGGCAGTCTGACTTGTAGTCACGAATTATTGATCTTTTCCTATAAAAATGCAAAAGGGCAGGTGACCACAGATTTTCTAATTAGTTTTGGCACCATAGGCTCCTGGAGATCTCTCTGGGAATGTGTTTTCTCCCACAGGTAAATAAACTGTTCCCTTGTATGTCAATTTATTGAACTTTGCCTTGAGCTCTGATTGGACTGCATACAAACCAAACACTTCAACCAACACTTCAATTGACTGCTCGTTTCCTAGGTCTGTATTATACGTGGGAGTTTCTCACATGATTTCAATATATTTTTATACTACTAAGTAAGCATTGAATCAGCATCTACTTTGGAACAGTTAGACAAAATATGATGTAGCAATTGAAAACATTTATAAAAAGATACATAATATTTTCTTGATTCTTATTTGTCTGGTGACTTGAGGTTTTAGAAGTTTGACCATTTTAAAAGTGTTTATACTTTGAAGACATTAATTTTCTGTTTGGTTGGGTTTTTTCCCCTCTCATTTCCCTGTTGCTAATAAGCTATTCATCTTAGTTCAAAGGTGACACTTTGGCAAAAGATATAGAGAAATTAAATTAGAGGAGAGAGAGGAATCAGGACAAGAAAGATGGGAGGGAAGGACGAAAGAGGAAGAGAGGTGGTCTAGGAGTAAGGAGATTTAGCTCTCATATGGCTTGACCTTTCGGCTAAGGCTTTGTGCCTGTGGACCATTCATCTAGACAGGCCTAGTTAGCACTTGAATTCCATTCATTGTGATCTCATGCTTACTTTGAAACTTTTTTAATCATAACAATAGATTTATTGACACTTTGATGCTAGTAAAGAGAGGCAATAATTATGGAGTAAATCCAAAGCAAATAAAACGAGGTTTGAACTTCTTAAATTAATTCTCTCAGATGTTAAGATATTTATACTTAGTTTAGGGAAAAACACACTCATTAAGATTTTGTCACAGAAGCCACAGGAATAAACATTCATTCTCTCCCTCAAAGTTTCCGTCTCACATTCTTTTTCTTTTACTCAGCTTGTCTCTGTCTCTCTCTATTTTTATTCATGATCTGGTTTGTTAGTGTATTCAGTTTGTCATTCACTTATTCAGTGTGAGTGGAAGTGAAGTTCCATTAGATGTTTAGCATAAACATGGCTGGTTTACTTCAGGGAAGCCCATTAACCAAAGGTGGAAAGAATTTAAAAAAAAAATCCATTTCCTGGAAAATTTGCTAACAAACTTTTGGTTACTCAGAGGCTTGCTCACAACATGGGATTTGAGAGTGGGGGCCCCTGGGGGCAGACAGAAGACAAAATGTAATAAACACAACAGACTCTCACTGGCATCCAGTTGATTGGAGTACATTAGGAAAGCAGGTTACAGAAACTATGACAAGCTTTGTACTTTGTGAAGTGGATAGTTCGGATGCCAGTTGGAAAGATGGAAATGAATAGTGAAGCCCCAGATGGAGGTTTCTGCCTCGCGCCTACATGTACACATCTTATTCTTCATTCACAAAGAGATCTTAGTATGCAAACAGGATGTGTTCCAGACTCCTCCAGATCTAAGAATGTCATTGCATAAAGAATTAATGTAAACACAGGCCCTTTTTTAAAGTGAGAAAAGGATAAGCTAAAATGAAACAAATGACATTTGACTTATCTACTTTTTTAAAAGCAAAAAATATATATATACGAATGAACATCATCGTTATTATTATTATTATTATTTACAACATGTTTCGGAATGTTTCATTTTTTTTTTCCAGGAGTATTTATTTTCTTCCATTTGTTGACTTCACCATGAATTTTAAAAATTCTTGGTGTATTCTTGGTTTATTTGACTTTTGATTTAAAAAAGCAGGGGATGAATTTCAGTCTCTAATTTGGAAGAATATCTTTGGAGTGAGGCTGTCCTAACTTCCTGAAGGAAGTGGCAATTTAATCAGTCCTTGGAGAAAGGACAGGATTGTGACAACACAAACACAAGGCAGAGTCCCCTCACAGAGGGAAGGGGACCTTCCCAAGGTAAGGATGTGGATGAGAGCCAAGTCCAGCTGGATGAGTGGGTGACCTTGTGGCACAGGGCACAGGCAAGATCAGGGAGAGCAGAGAAGATAGGCTTGGACTCATCCTAGGGTACCAGGACTGAGTTTTAAATCAATAATTGGAACTTGGTTAGATCGGGACTGCTTGAGTGGAACTCCAGCCAGAGAATGATCAAGATAGGCAAGAACAATGATGACACGTTGCCCTCTGATCATGTAGTGTGTAGGCACGTTACATTCCTCATCAGCAGATAGTGAGACTGAAGCTCAGAGATGTTGAAAATTTTTTATCTATAGCTTGAGCACTTGGGGCCTGATTTATTGAATGAATGAAGTCTTAGCTTAGAGAGCAACAGGATGCAAAAGATGCTTCAAGATGGAAGATCTGGCCTAAGCATAGAGACTGGGTGCAGGGACACTAGACGGGGCTTCTGGTTTCACCCAGAGGCACTTATAGATCATGTCTAGTGTGGAAGAACATAGGGCACACACCAGAAATTGAGTTTTATTAGTATTTAATTATAAAAGTATATAGGATTCCTGAATTAGTACACCAGGCAAACTTAATACTTTACCTCCTCTTAACTTCCCATTAAAATAGTTATAATGATGCAATAACATGGTATGTTAAACATGAGAGGAGAGCTAATTGCATCTCTGGTGTGACCTTTGAAAAGCATATTCTTGGACTATAATCTAGGCTTCAAGTTCTGAACTTAGAAAACAAAGAAACCATTAATGCAAGGAAGCAGACGTATTTACCTCTCCATGATAGTTCTGAATATTATTCTTAAGGAGTTGATCTCCTCTGAACATAGGCATCTACTCCTGAGCCATATCTACTTCTGTACATTTGCTAAAATCAGAACTATTTAAATCAATAGTCTTTTACTTTCTTGACATTCTTTCAGAGATTACAAGTCTCAACATGAAAAAGATCAGAAAATAAAGGAGACTAGAAACTGGTAGAGATGGGAAAATGCTTTTAGTAGCATACTGAAGATCCAAAGAACTTTGAAGTCATTTAATTCTAGCATTTGCATAATACCCTGCTGTTATTGTGGAAAAGACCTAAGCTTAGTTCACCAGGGGCCCTCCAGATAAATTTCTGCCATGTTCTGCAAGAAGAGAAAGGGAATATACAATTCTTTGTGTGTTTTAGAGCTAATTCCCTGCCCCCAATTCAAATGGCTCTTGAAGGGGGCAAGTCACACTCTTTGTTGCAAAAATCATATCCAGTTAGAAATTTTCTCATTCAAAGATGAACAACTAAGAACCAAACCAACAACATATGTAATCTCTGGAAAAAACACATAGAATAAAAAATGAAGGCCTTTGCTAAAAAAAAAAAAAAAAAAAAAAAAAAAAAAAAAAAAAAAAAAAAAAAAAAAAAAACCACGCAGAAATACTTTGCTTACTTGGCTGCATGTTGAAATCTCCTGAGATTTAAAACAACAACAACAAAAACAACAACGAAATAACCCCAGAGCTTTGGATTTAATTGGTCTAGAGTTAAGACCTGGGCATTTTTTTTCTTTCAATGGATTTGTTTTAAATCAGTTTTAGGTTCAAAATTGAAAACTAAAAGCAAAATAGAGAGGATGGTATAATGATTTCTTGGGCCCAACACATGCACTACCTCCCCAGTAATCAACATCCCCTCCAGAGTGATGTCTTTGTTACAACTGAAGTGTCTTCACCGATGCATCATCACCTGAGATCTATGGATTACATTTGGGTTCAGTCTTGATTACTGGAACTATGGCAAGAGTATGAGTAATGACAAGTGTTGTGGTTTAGATATGACATGTAACCCCAAAATTCCTGTTAATGCAAAGATATTCAGAGGTAAAAATGATTGGATTTTTGAGAGTTATAACCTAATTAGTCCATCCTAGTTTGAATGAATGAACTGGGTGGTAACTGAAAGCAGATGGGGCATGGCTAGAGGAGGTGGGCCACTGGGGGCATCCCCTGGATGAATGTATCTGCCATGCGGCCTCTCTCTCTCTCTCTCTCTCTCTCTCTCTCTCTCTCTCTCTCTCTCTCTCTCTCTCCTTCCTAACCCCCAGAGCTAAGTTGCTATCCTCTCCTGGATCACTCCCCTTTCATGTGCTACACTCACCTTGGACTCATATCAAGGAAGTCCAGCATATATGGACTAAGACTTCTGGAGCTATGATCCCCAAATAAAACTTGCTTCCTTAAAGTTGTTCTTTCCAGGTTACAGCAATGCAAAAACTTACTAAAACAATATACCTGTATAATGTATGGATAAGAGCATGCATGTAACATGACATTCTTCCACCATTATATTTCATACAGAGTATTTTTATTGCACTGAAAAATCCTCTGTGCTTCACCTATTCATTTTCCCCTATTCACATATTCTGGCCAACACTGATCTTTTACTGTCTCCATAGTTTTGGCATTCCCAGAATATCATGTAGTTGTTGGAATTACATAGTATATAGCTTTTTCATATTGGTTTCTTTCACTCAGTAATGTACATTTAATTTTCCTCTATGGCTTTTCTAGACTCTATATCCCTGAGTACTGAATGATACTTTATTATCTGGATGTGCCAGACTTTTTCTATTCACAGACAGAAGGACATCTAGGTTGCTTCCAGGTTTTAACAGTTGTGAAGAAAGACACTCTGAAGCTCCTTGTGTGGATACAGGATTTCAAACCTTTTGAGTAAACATCAAGGAGTGTGATTGTTAGATCTTATGAGAAAGTATGATTCATTTTATAAGAATCTTCCAAACTGACTTCCAAAGTAACTATACTTTTTGCATGTCTGTTGCAAATGAGAGAGTTTTCTTGTTGTTCCAATATATATGTTTAAAGTTCCCCACGTGACTAATACAATGAAGATTGAGAACCACCAATTCCAAGTGAAAATAGCTCTCAGCAACTTTCTTCTCATTTGGTGTAAATTTCCTTCTCTGGTAAATACAATAAACCATTGTTTCTCTTCTACTTTCTTTGAAATACTTTTACTTTTCTATAATGTTTCTTTACATAATCTTTCAAGGAAACACAAATCTATTATAAATGTCAAAGAGCACAGAAATAAAATGAAATTACCTGTAATCTCAGATTACTTCTTTATTTTTTTTATTTTAGAATGTATTGCTGATGGGGTGCTGTGGCACATGCCTGTAATCCTATAAACAGGGGAGGCTAAGGGAGGAGGATTGCAAGTTTGAGGCCATTGCTCAGAAAATTAGGAGACCCTAGGGACTTAGTTTGACCCTATTTCAAAATAAAAAAATAAAATAAAATAAATAAAGACAGCTGGCAATCTAGCACAGTGGCAAAATGTCCCTGGCTTCAATGTTCAGTACCACATAAACAAATAAATAGATAGATGTATTTTCATCTAAGATAGTTGAGATCATACTGTACAGAAGAGTACCGATGAAGTCAAGGACCTTGAACTGATGCCCATATATGGGAAAGTTCCCTGGGCAGTGTTCATGGCCACAGACCCCAAACAACTACCTGATGAATGAAAATAGAAGTAAAAAAGTGCTTGTGAACTATGTTCTCCTAAACTCTGTGACTTTCATGTGCTTGCTTCATCCTTAAAATGAAGACAGTGAATGATATGATTTCTTAGCCTCTATATTTCTTGAATCTTCACAGTATGTTATTAACCTTTAGTAGCACAGTTCCATTAGCACTGGTGGCAACAAATTGAAAAAAAAAAATGTTCTATTAACCTTTCATCAGCTCCTTTAGATTTGATGGATATTCCAGTACTGGCTTTAAGATAAAGTGTGTGAAGAACTTGTCCCCAGCACCCAGTTTACGAGCAGAAGGGGAGACTTCATAAAGCTCAGTTATCAAGAAAAATAATGTGTTAGTATATTTTTAAAAAATCAAAATTAATGCAAAAATGCATAATAAATAACACAGTCTGAATAAAGATAGATTTCATTTTAAAAAATACTACATTTGCTTGGTATTATGAATTGATGGTCATAAATTTTTTTCCCAAGGTAATATTGCAATGTAATCTTGTGCTATCAATCACTCGTGCAATAAATCTGTAGTGATTTAGAGTTTAAAACCTGAGTTTTGACTTCAAAGAGTTTATAACATGGGATGTAGAAGTAGTTGAGGAAGAGAAAGAAACAGACATATGCAACTAATATTAAGACAAGGCAAAAGTTAAAAAACATGATGCTGTAGGTACCCATCGTGGCTATTCAGAAGTTGGAGCAACTGATGTTGACTAGGAATGAGGAATGTGTATGTCAGTGTGTGTGTAGTAGCAAAATGGGAGGACAGTCTTCATGGAAAACATGAATTTTAATTGCATAGTTTTGTTAGGGATAATTGAAAGGCAACTTCAATTGATAATTGGATAATGCTTTAAAGACACAGAGACTTGGCACATTGAGGAAATCCAGGAAAGAAGGTGGCCTTTGTAGCAGAGCCATAAATATATAATCAGGTGTAATTGTTGGACGTGTGGCCAGACAAGTTGGTTGGAATCTGAATGCTATCAGTATTCATCATTGGCTGGATTTCAGATTCAGGCACACTCTGGGACAAAAAAACAGAGCTGCAAATATTCTTTAAGGTGTAGAGTCCCCACAAAGGAGAACTCACTGTGCTTCTAAATGTAATAGTGTTTTGGAAGTTTGTAGCTCTGAACTAGTAAACTTACCCAAGAAGATTTGGTTGAACAGTCAGGAAAACATGCTGCCTCCAGACCTTAGCTTTGAACTGGAAAAAGGGATTATTCACTCCTCATGTGACTCATAGTCGCAGTGAATCAGAACCCAGGTTGGACAGTGGTACAGATGGTCCCCCATGCTTTCATGGGTCAGTCACTGCTTCAGGTGTTCAAAATTGAGCCAAGGTTGATTCTTATGATGGAAAATCATTTTTTTTTGTGAGAGAAAAACAAAGCACATCAAAGTGCAATATTTTTTTTCAAATTGTACACTCGCTTTTAGAGACATAATATCTTTGGCGTTGACTTGAAAGCTGTGGTGTTGAGTCTTTTAGGAGGTGGAAGGTAATGGCTTCAGACAGAAGAAATAAACTAGAACCTCAGGAATCCTTTTTGCTTGGCATGATGGAATCTAGTGGCAAGAACACTGTATATATCTAAAAATAAATAATAACTTCAAGAAAACGTAAGCAGAGTTTCATAGTGTGCCCTTTCCTGGTCTTACCTGCTGTAGCTGTCATGCTTGTGGCTTCTTTCTTACCCTCTGCCTCTCCTTTTGCTGGCGCTCTCTCTCTCTCTCTCTCTCTCTCTCTCTCTCTCTCTCTCTCTCTCTTTCTCTCTCTCTCTCTCTCTCAGTCCATCTCTCTGTCACTCATTTCTCTTAATATCTAAGATCTGTTTATTGTTATTTCTTTTTGGGGATTGACCAAAAAATAAGAAACTGTGTTGGAAACAAGGAAAGAAAGAGAACAGCTTCCCTCATTTTTCCACTCTTAGGTCAATTAGAATAGCATTAGGAATATTCTAAGTGGCCAAGTTTTTTGGCATAAATCTTCACATAAAAGCTGCCTCCTCCTCCTCCTCCTCCTCCTCCTCCTCCTCCTCCTCCTCCTCCTCCTCTTCTTCTTCTTCTTCTTCTTCTTCTTCTTCTTCTTCTTCTTCTTCTTCTGCTTCTTCACAACTCGTATTCTTTAACAAAACTTTAAGAATCCTTAAACAAAAGCTTTTTATTTGAAAGAACCAATATCTAACAGTGAGTGAAACTGCATTGGAAACTGAATTGGGATTATTGTTTGTGGTGGCAAGTTTTTGGACTTCCTTGAATTCCCCAGAAACTGGAACATACTCATGCACAGCAATTACTATTTAAAACTACATGCTATTTGCACCTAAAGTAAGATTTTGAAGGAACAAAACTTTCATTTTTCTCAATTCTTTTCATTTAGCTTTATGGAAAATATTCTACCTAGCTCATTCAGAAAATGTGCAAGCCTGGCTTTGGGGACAACACTAATTTTCTAAAATGAATGGGCCAGAGCCAGTTTCCATAGATTTCTCACAATCAATTGCATGTGGTTGGAAATTGGACTTACAGTGATTTATGGTAATTGCCTGTCATCAGTCTATGCCATGCTCACCTGCATAATTCATCAAGTATCCCAATAATGCCCAGGGTCCATAATCTGCCTGAGTTTATTTGGTTCTCAGGAAATGCACACCAAAAAAGAAAAAAAAAAAAGGAAAGGAAAGGAAAAACAAAGTGATGTGTTCCAAGAATCAGCTCACAACCAAATCTGCTGTTCCATCTTCTATGGCAGCAAGAAGAGTCATAGGGGGCTGGGGATGTGGCTCAAGTGGTAGCATGCTCACCTAGTATGCGTGAGGCACTGGGTTTGATTATCAGCACCACATAAAAATAAAATAAAGATATTGCATCCACCTAAAACTAAAAAAAAATAAATATTAAAAAAGAAAAGTCATAGGCCTGTTGACTTACATCTGCTTAGAAGGTAAGAGGTACTCCCCTGAGAATGCTTAGCATACAGGCAGACCTGGAAAGGAGTGATGTATTCAGGAAGAGCTTCTCATCCTCAGTATTATTGATACTCTGTATGGGATAATTCTTAATTGTGGAATGCTGTTCTGTATATTGCAGTTTCTCTGGATTTTGCCCACCAGGTATAGTACCATTGCTCTCACTATTGTAACAATCAAAACTGTCTGTATTCTGTATTAAATATCCCCCAGGGGGCAAAATTTCTGAAATGAGATAAACTATACCTAGGTGGTATGATCTGAATATGGTTTTTGTCCCCAAGGCTCCATTGTGTTTCAATATTGGGTCCCCAGCATGATGCTGTTGAGGATTGGTAGAACCTTTGGTAGATGGGACCTGGTGGGAGGTCCTTCTACAATTGGAGCATGGAGTGTTCCTTGTATGAACCCTCAATACTTTTTTGGTGACTGCTTTGGTAGTTCTCCACAGATGGTGGTTCTAGAATCCAGAGTTTGACTTTGCCCAGTTCTATGTTCCTGGCTGAAGATGTGCCAGTGTGGTTACTTGCTCAGGCAAGTGGAATGGAAGTTACTGAAAGCAATGTGTCTGCATCATATCTTGTTGCTCCTATAGTTGCCATCTGTCATTTGCCATGAGGTTCTCAACAGAATTTAAATGACATTGATGCCATGCCTCTAAACCTGCAGTACTATATATACTTTTTATCTATATAAAGTTAGATGCCTCAGGTATATTTATAGTGATGAAAACTTATATACATAAGGAATAATTAAAAATAGAAATTTTAATAGGTCAACATCATGTACTAGTGTATGAAGTATAGAGCAGTCTACAAGATGAAAGAAAATATTGTTAATCATACTTAAAAGTAATGTATATAAATACACAGGATACACCGATACATTGGGGAAACTTTTTATTAGAGAAGAGGTATAGTTGAAATTGAACCTCTACTGTTACACTACTTCTGAAGCATGTGTGATTGGAAGAACTTTCAGAACATGAGAATGGTAGAAGTGTTCTTCTCCATTGATTCTTACTTTGACCAACTCACTGGTTTTTCATTCTATCCTTTCTTTTTGGTTATCCAAACAAACAAACAAACAAATAAAAAAACACAATTGGCTTTCCTTCCTCTTTTGTTATGGTTTGGAGATAAAGTATCTCCCAAAGACTTACATGTTGCAGGTTTGGTCCCTAATGAAACAGGGTTCAGAGGTGATTGGGTGATGAGGACAATAGAGTCATCCATGGATTAATCCACTGGTGGATTCATAGCTGAATGAACTATTGGGAGGTGGTGGAAACATTAGGAGGCAGAGTCTAGTTGGAGGAAGTGGATAGGTCATTGGGAACTTGTGCTTGAGGGGTTAATCATACCATGTCCCTGCCCACAATCTCCGTCTGTTTCTTTCTTTCTCACTCTTTCCTTCTTTCTCTTTACTTCCTAGCTCTTATGAGGTGAGTCCATACCCTCCCTACCTGCACACTCTACCTCACATAGGCCTAAACATGGAGCCAATAAACTATGGACTGAACCTCTGAAATCATGAGCAAGAATAAATATTTTCTCCTTTAGGCTGTTTTTCTCAGGTATTTTGTCACAGAAATAGAGCTAAGATATTATGTGTTTGCAACTATTCAAAACACAATCTGTATCATTTTAATATTCTAACTTTTTCCCCATACAAAATAGAACATAGGTTTCTTTATCTTTCCAGTCTCTTTTCCCTAGTGTGCCTTCCTTCTGTTTACATTATTACTAATTTTTTTTATATAAAGGATTGAGAAATTCAATTCCCATGAGAAGATGAACCAAAAATACATGTGTCAGAAAGATGCAGAACATCCACTAGTTATCTAAATCTCAAAAAAAAATGTTTTTTTTTTTTAATAACAAGGAATCCAAAGGCAGTTGATAGTTGGCAAGACCTAGCTCAAAGACCTAGTCTTGCTGGGCACCTGCCCTACTATGGTTAGTATGAATAATCAGGGAAGGTAAGTGGAATGAATGAGAAAATTAGAAGTTTGTTATATATTTTGTGAAGCAGAACAGGAAGAACATCAGTCTATAATTGTATAAATGTGCTTTAAAAGCTAAGTTGCTTCTATGGCAATGATATTACATAGTTAATACTGCATTTTACTAATATCATAGAAGAAATTACCTTGTAATGTAATTTTCTTAGCACTTATATGAACATTACCCCACAATTGAGCTGGAACTGTGTCTTATATGCTATTGCATCCCAATATTATCAGAGACCATATTACAAGGTACTCAGGAAACATCTTTTTTAAAGATTACCAATGTTTGAAAAATATGTTCTAATCTTACCAGCAATTTTTTCATTTGTAAGAAGATATTTACTAGAAAAATATTTTTACAACATATCTATTGTTTCTGTTACATTGAATTCCCCTATTTATCTTTTAGAGTTTTATGAATTCTTTAGAAATTGTATGCAATATTTTGTGTATATGTTCATTTATTAAGTAAAAAAACATAGTTTTAATTTAATCAGGTTCTTTTTTTCTTTATAATTGAACTCAGTGGCACTGAATCACTAAGCCACATTCTCAAGCCTTATTTCATTTTTATTTAGAGACAGGGTCTCACTGAATTGCTTATTGATTTGCTTTTGATAAGGCTGGGTTTGAACTCAGAATCCTCCTGTCTCGGCCTCCTGAACCACTGTCATTACAGGCATGAGCCATGGTGCCCAACTTTAATCAGGTTCTTAAAGAAGTATTCAGTCCCTCAAATTTTAAGTTCCTCTTCAATAAGAATTTTTCAGAAAAATGTAAATGAAAGATCATAGGTAAAGGGCCTTGAGAGAAGACTTATTTTCAGTAAAATAATATATCCCTCTAAGGCCAATTGTGCTGTAATTTATGCTTCTTCTGATGAACCCAAAGTGTTTTAAAAAATGTATTTACCATGACAGTTCTGGTTCTGTTACTGAGGTCAATGCCAAAATTCATTAAAGGATTTGGGAGTCTATCTCTAGTAGATTACAGTAATAGCAACAATGAGCTCTAGAAACATTCTACCAAAGTTTAGTTTCATTTTCTCAATATGAAATGGATGCAATAGAGAAGCTGTCCTTTCAAAGAACTTCTGTTCAGCTGTAGATGCTTTTGAAAATCAGCCTGATAGCTCACATCGTTCATAATCTCTGACCCCAGTAGGACCAATAGAAGAGAAACTGACAGTATTTAGGAGTAAAGTTTGTCAATTTAGAGGAGTTGAAACTTGATTTTTTTTTATTAAATTGTTCCAGATTAAAGTGCTATAGACATTTTCTAAATCATGTATTTCCTGTTTTCATCCTTCTAATTAAAGAGGTTTCTATTGCTCTTGAAATGATCTAGCAGATGTTTGAAGATTTCTGTATACCACTCTGTACATCTGGCTTTGCATATTTAGGGGAATGATGATGTGTGGCTTAACACATTTAACTTTGTGTTGAATAACATCAAATTGATAACAACTTCATTTGCAATCTTAAATCTGGAAGCTCAGACATTCCTGATCTACAGATTTAGAAAATCCTTTAGAAATGTTAATTCCTCCCCCTCTCTCAGACTCCCAGAAAGACATGCAGATTGGTAAAACAAAAGAAAAAAAAATATCAAAATTAAAACAACAACAACAACAAGGAAAAAAAAAACCACCAAAAAACAAAAAACCTTCCCACCCAACCAGGAAGATTCCCCACTCTGGGCTGGTACACCAAGTTAATTACAAGCCTGTGTGATTTACTGTCTTCAGCTAGCTTGTTTTGTACTCAAATGAATACAAAGTGTAATGCTTTCCATTTAATTGTTGACTGTTATGCTTTTGCAATTCTAAACATTGTTGTTTCTGAAATGAAAGTCTCCTCTTCTTTTGTGTGTGTGTGTAAAATGATATGTTAGCAAAGAAAAATGAAGAAGTTGGTAACCAAAGAACAAAAGGTGGCATATTTTATAATTTTTAAACTTCTGGAAGAATCAAGGAAGGATCTTTGAGAGTTGTTGATTCACATAATGGAAAATTTTTACTTAGTGTGATTAAGAGATGGAACTTGAAAGGATGGGATAGAAAAAGCCTGGTAGATTACTCTTGATTCTCTGGAAACACCTGTTCTTGGAAATACAACATGCTGTGTAAGAAGTTTGAGAATACTGCTGGAGAGGATCCTACTTGGAAAGATTACATGAAGACAGAGGGACCCAGCTGGGACTGACCTTCTGGCTGTCCCTGCATCAACACCAGGTGTGTGATTGAGCCTGGCTTGGACATTACAGTTATGTGATGTGTGAGCAGTCATATAACTGGGCTGAGCTCTGACTCATGAAATCACTAAATTTGGGGATGGTTGGCTAACAGCACTTTATGAACAAAAATCTTCATTAACTTTTAAATTATGTGACCAACCTTTCAGCAACATTTTTGCTTATCCCCACTGTGGCTACAAAGTCTTGCTCCACACCAAGATTTTAGATAAACCTGTCTTTGAGTCAGAAGGTATATCTGGACCCCTCGAGTAACTCTATACAAATATTAGATTGGATGGTGGGTGGTCTTTTTCCAAGATTTTGTGCCAAATCTAGTAGCTGTGATACTTTGTTTTTCTTATGCTCCTCCCTTGTAGTTTAGCCCCAATATCTGCTCAGGTTTCTAATGTGGCAGCCTTCCTTTTGTTCCACTCTAACTTGTGATCTTTATCTGTTTTCATCTATAGAATCACTTTCTATTAGTACCGAAACCAAAGTGAAGCATTCAGCACCTGTTGACAGCACTCCTTCATTATCTCAGGGTTCTGGAGGCTCAGAGTGTCTCAGCCAAGTCTCTGCTCTGGGTTTTACAAGGCTGGCGTTAAGATATTGTAAGGCTGTGTTCTTCTGATCCCTCCAAACATGAATCTGATTCCATGTTTGGCTTAGTCAGTTTTCTGCTGCTATATTAGAGTACTACAGAATAGGATATTTATAAAGAAAAGAAATTAATTTCTCACCATTCTGGAAGATTTGGAAGTCCAAGGTTGAGAAGTTAGCATCTGATGAGGGCCTTCTTGCTGCATCATAACATGGCAGAAGATGCAATGGTGAGAGAGAACTATGGGGGTTGAAGTCATATTTTTATAAGGAACCAATCTAGAGATAACTAATGTCCTCCCAGAGCAATGGCATTGATCCATGCATGAGGTCAGAGCCCTCACGACCTAATCCCCTCTTAAATGTATCACCTCTCAACACTGTTTCCCTGGGTATTAAGTCTGTAATACATGAATTTTGGAGTACACATCCAATTTCTTGCAGTTGTGAAACTCAAGTCCCTGTTTCCTGGTGGCTGTGGGTCACAGTGGTTCTCAGCTTCTAGATGCACCAGGATTCCATAACGTGTGGCTCCTTTACTCCATCTTCTAAGTCAGCAATGGAACCATGGAATCCTTCTCAGGCTTGGAATTCTCTGACTTCCCCCTTTTTCTTTTCTCTTTTGCTTTTTAGACTTTGTGAGATTACATTGGGCCTTCCCAGTTAACTTGAGATAATCTTCCAATTGTTAAGTAGTAACAATTAAGTGGCACAATACTTTCACAGCAATACTAAGGTTAGTGTTTGATTTAATAATAAAGGGATGGAAATTGCCTAGACCTGACTTGACTTTTTTTTCTAAAACTTTTTTAAAATCTACCCCTCACACCAATTTATACCTCTTTACACTTGCCAGTAATTTACTAGTTTTCCAAGTCAAATTCTCTCTCCTTTCTCCTTCAACAATAGTCTTTTGTTCCACTTTGGCTTCTGATTTTATCCATACTGCTTGCCTTATACTCTGTCGTTTTCTTGCAATTTTTATTGGAATTTTAAGACTGCTCTTGATTTACTGTTGGGGTCCACATTTGGGCCTTTAAACAGTACATTCAGTACATACTTCTGCACTTCCCCAATCTCTCACAGTTCTCCATTCACTCAGTAATCCCTCCCTCAGACACATAGTCCATAAAGATTTAAGATTCTCAGTGATTAAAGCTGTTAGTGATTGATAATAAATATTTAAGATACTCTCAATTATGCCTGGCACTTGGGTGAATGCTAGATAACCACTGATGGTAATCATATCATGACAGTCATCTGTAATACTGGAATCTTAAGACCAACCTCACAAGACCACAGAGATGGTTTGTGAGATGTTTACTACAATGTCTGACCCAATGAAATGCTTAACAAATATTAGCCATATTGTGATGACCAAGTTTATATATCATCTTTTTAAAAGTATAGGATTTTTTTAAATTATTTCTTTGAAATATATATGTCCTACTATGGGTAAAATTTAAAGTATCATTATTCTAAACTACGGTTTGAGATGAGAGGGAAATTCAGTGTTTGCAACATACACTAAAGTATAATGATTTCAGGATTTAAAAGAAATTAATATCCTTAGGTAACTTAATGCTATAAATTTGTTAACAAATATAGAGTTTTCTAATGAATTTCAAACTAAAAAAATATTCTATGCTTGTATTCATATCTCAACTCTTCCTGGAATAAGTTTGTGCACAAAAAATTAAAATGAAGCCAAATTTGTTTGCTGTTTAATCTTAATACTAAGAAGACTTTAGAGAGTGATAGTCTGCTAAGAAGAGCTTGAAGCAATAATTCTATAGTAATTTAAGAAAAAATACTGTCTATGACAAAGTGGTTGAAAGATGATAGAATTACAGATCACCTAGGACTTCCTGGAGACCTATCTATGTGCTACTGAGGTTTTGGGAAAATTAAAAATATATGGACAATAGTTTTCACCTCCAAAACATTCAGTACATACTTTAACCTAGTTTACAATTTGTATTTATTATGTCCACTGAAACCACAAGATCAATGCTTAATTTTACAGTTGTTAAGTCATACACAGGGAAGTATTTTACAAAGTAGGATATTGTTCCTCAATGAAAAATATTACAGAATAAGTCCCTGGAGGCTCAGTTCAAGCGGTTTACCTGAATAACAGAGCAATTATGGAATGCAGGCTACAAGACACAGTAATGCTTAGAGTATTTATTCCAATTTGTAGTTTACCAAAGCTGAAGAGACATTTAAAACAAGATGGTCTTAGTTTTCCACAATTTTTAGTCTTTTGATTGCATTATACACCATCCCTTCTGGAATACTGAGGATAATAAGAGCTTACATTTTATATTTAATATTTAGTTATGTAAATCTTCATTATTATTGTCTACCATGAAGGTATGTTTCAAAATGAAAACTACTTAGATTTACTACTTGAATTTACTCACAGACAGTAATTCAGAATTCAAAAATCTGTGCCACTGCTTACATCAAATGTAACATATTTATGCAATCTACTTAGTTATCTGCAGTTTCTATTCACAAAGCATGTGCAGGATTTTCACTGACTGATAAATCATTGATAAAAGGTAAGCAGAGTTTGTCAACTGCTAATTGCAGTGAGACGCACCAATAATGCCATGCCTGAGTGCATAATGCGCGTACTATTTCAATATTTCTTAATCAAAAGTTTAGCCTTACAAAGTTACACAGAGTATAAACTTCTATTTTAAACATACCATCAGTTTAGGTAGCAATGCTTCTAGTAGATTGAGTTGTTAAAAGGCTAAGAAAGATATGATCACTAAATATTTAGTATGGTCATAAAATATTGAGAAATTTAAAAAATGTTAGGCCAAATATACATGGAAATTTGTATGGAATGTGTAAAGCATGATTCATCTACTCATGAATCTGGCCTGACATTCTTCAAGTTTTGAATTTAAACATCCTCAGAGGTACAGAGGGTTTATGCTATTGACCATGGTTGGTCAAAAAATGACCATTGAATGTGCTTATTTATTGAATGTTCAGTATTAAATGATGCTCAAACTTGACAAAGAAGCTTGGAGGCCTTTCTCGAAAATTATAGACTCATGTTAGAAAAAATAATAACTTAGAAATAGAAAAGAAACCAGGAGAATAGAAGAAGGGGAACAGGGGGATTGATGAAGAGAGGCACAAGGAGGGTTGTAGGGAATGAAACTGACCAGATTCTGTGGTGTGAATATAAGTATATGTAACAATGAATTACACTATGTATAATTATAATGCACCAATAAAATTTTTTTCAAAAAGATATAGCACATTTGATAGCTGATTAGGGAAAATGTTAGCACCTCAAAAAGAGTTAAAATTCTTCATTAGATGTGCCAAAGAAAAAATTTAAAAAATCAATTCCCTGTTTTATTTATAAATGAGTTTTTCCTCACAGTGTTGTACCATGGGTTGCTAATGTGGCAGGGCCTTAGAACATGGATTTTTATTTATCTTTTCATTTGACCTACACAGCTCACAAGTAGTTAATGGAGCCACAGAATAAGGATTAGAGACAGCAAAATTATTGCTAAAGTGCTAGTATATTGGTAAGGTGCAATTAACTGAGACAGCTACTGTGTATGCTAGTCTAACTCTATTACAAAACCAACAACATTTAACAACATATTCCTTTATTTTCCCCACAAAACCTGCACTAAAATCATACCATGGCACCAGACATTTGCTTGATTAAATGCTTTGCTGATCCAAACACCATCTGTATTCCCATTTTTTGGTTGACTAGTGCGTGGATTCATGTTTCAATATGTTCCTATATTTAATTGAATAGAAAGTATGTGTTTCAAGGTGATATAATTCAATATGTTCTTTCTATAATTCATGCTAACAGAGGGCTATTAGGAACAATTTTAGTTTTATAAATTGATCTAAAATGATATGTTTCTGACAAATGAAAAAAACAAATAAAAGAGAAAACATACAAGTTCCTTTTTGGTGTACCTAAGTGATAAAGCACCTTGAATTTGGTTCTTTTATAGCTTTAGATGTCCACTTCTATCCTAGGGGTTATTTCTTTTATTTTGTGCTTTGAAATGTTAAAAATGTAGGGTATTTGTGTGACCTCAAATTTAGTTATAAAGAATTCAGTACTGTTACCCATCATGCAATGAGATTTCACATTCAACCTGACTCCTAGTAAAATTCAGTTATTATTAAATTCAATCTTATTTTATAATAGTGACCTCTAAGTCAGAGACTTCTGAATCTAGCTGATGTCCTCACCTACACTGTTCCAGAGACCTTGTTTGCAAGGAAGAAGTTTGCAGGGAAGCATCAGAACCAGAGAATGACCTTGGAAATGGTCAGTGAGTGTAAGGGTGCTTTGCCTCATTTCTGGCATCAGACTGAAGTCACAGTCAGGGACAAGCTGGTCTCAGCAATGGTGTCTGCCTATCCCAGGTACAATCACCATGCTCTGTGATTGGTAGTCACAAAATGTCACACACATTCAGTCAATGGATAGCCCTATTTGAAGAAACAGGACTACCAGCATCTAAACCACACAAATCCAATTTGTACTCATGTATGGAATCCTACAGATACTGGATATTAACTCATATTGCTTTTGGGAAGTATCTCTAACATCAAAAATCTAAATCATCAAAAGATAATTTCAGGTTTCATTATCATTCATGTCTCTCAGAGGTGTGCATATGTAACTTTCAGATCATGCACCAATAACTCCTCATCCATGTTCATCAGTGATGTGAAGGAGTCTGTCTTGTTGTTGTCATAGTTTCTATGGGAAGCTCCCAGCTATGTATTGTATTCGAGTTTGGAACTTGCAACTTATTTGATTTAATAAGCATTTTTCTTGTCTGTGACTTGGGAAAAAGAGAGTTATGGGATATGAAAGACTTATGAACAGAGCTACAGGTAAAGAACACCTCTAGTCATGAAAGATTAAAATTTTCCTTACAATGAAAAGTGATAGTGTCAGAGTAAGGGTGCATAAAGAATATATACACATACACATAAGTCTATTTCATGCAGAAAGCTTTCTGTAAAAAAAATACAAAAGCAACCAGTGCTGTATATCATGTAAACTCACAAAGTGTACTTTATACACAAACAAGAAGCATAAATTAAAAGCAGGACAACAGCAAAACATTTTAAAAATAGAAGAATTTGCACATACTTTTGTTAAATAAGAATAAATAATTTTATCACACAAATTCACATACCAGTTGCAAAAACAATAAATTACTTATTTTTCAGTGCTGCAACATTTTTTTTTAAATTTGTGATTCATCCCTTAATTCTTACTTTATGGGATAAAACTGTTTCCACAGGAAGGCAAAGGGAGTTGAATTTGTCAAATAAATTATACCAACATTATTATACTTCCAAACAAAAAGTGAGGGGTTAATTAGATCTTTTATGATCTAGAACAAATACATGTTATTTTCTTCTTGGCTCCCTTTGTACCTAATGAAACTTATGCTGAAGCATTTAGTGATACAAGTGAGATTAGATTCTTATAAACCTGAGCATTTTTCAAACAAACTATACATTTTCTTCTTCTTTTTTAACATCCTGAATCCTATACTTTAAAAAAAAATTCAAGATGCAACAATGGAAAGGTAAGACAGTACAATACCAAACTGGACTGAATTAGATGGAGTTGTAAGGTACTTTTTCCTTTGTTCATTAATCTGAACACTCCACTTCTGAATTTCAGATTCCAGTCTGTATCATGTTTCTCAGGAGTTTAGACTTGCATTCCTCAGTCAATCTATTAAAACTTATTTAAAAAAAAAAAAAAAAGATAAAGAAGCTCCTTATAAACATGGAATAGTGGTTTATTTGTTTTAATCCTATTAAATTTTTTTTTCAAAGAGAAGTGTAAAACTTCATTATTTTGGGGAAGAATGAATCATGGATAAATCCTATTAAAAATCTATGAATACAGTAAAGAAGAGTAAGAGAGCGCCTTGTGTACTCTTCAATTGTTTTTTTAATGTTGTTGGAAGTAGAATCACAAAATATAAAAATGAATCTTGTGATATTTGAGTTGGTTGATTAAAATTATTTTTTAAATTAGAAAAAATATTAAAACTATAAAGTATCTTTGAATTAATGAGATTTTAATTTTTTTCTGACCCATTTGACCGGCTTTTGTCCCTGCCCTTGTATTTGGTGCTCACCATCAAATGTATGTATCAGTCTTATATAGACTCCATTTTTTTGAAATGATAATTTCTTAAGATAAAACTACTATTTCTAAAGCAAAGTCAGTCTGTGAAAATCTGGATAGTCATTTGTTTTGTAAAATATTATCTGTTTTACAAAAGGAATTTCCAGACAATACTTCAAAGAATGAGACATCCATATTCCTGATCCACTGAAACAGATGTGATAAAGCCAGATCAACTGGGTAATTCTTTTATGTTATAAAATATTATAATAAAAATAAACTCTCAATGGTTTAATGAAACTCCAACAACAATCCCTAATCCCCAAATCTTTTAACAATAGGCACATTTGGTATGATTATTATAAAATTTTATATAAAACAATTAATTAACTTTGTGATATCTCACAAAGAAGAAATACCAGTGAAATAAATACCTTTGATTTTCTGAGTTATGAAATGGGAGAATGCAGTTTACAGTATTTATTTTAAAAAGACTTTTATATGCATGATTGTAAAATATTTTCAATGTCTAACTGTTCAAACTTATAACCTACCTATGGAACTAAAAACAACAAACTTCCTGGAAATCATGATATTTTTTGTCACTCAAACACTTACTGATTCAACCAAATAGTTTCCAGTTGGGAAAAACCTTTAGTAAAGTAGAAATATATTAAAATATTAAGAAATTATTGCCTATGGTGTGGAAACAGCCTTATTCATGTTAAACACTACTTTTTTTGCATTGACCACATTAATGATAATGATCTCTTCTAGATATGACTAATTTCCAAGTGATTTTTAATATTCCTATTAAACCAGGTTGACAAGAAGTACAAAACATTGCAGGTGTTTTGGAACCCATCAATAAAACAAACAAACAAGCAAAAACAAACACATTTTAAAGGCTTGCTGGTAAGAGGTATACCAGTGTTGAGGGTGTGGGATGTGGTTTCTGCATGTACATTACACATTGTGAGATATCAAATGAGAGCCATAGAAAGAGAAAGAAGTTGTGAAAATCTAAATTGAAAACTGGATGACATGTGTTTTTATCCTTTAAATTCCAACACGAGGAAAACTGATTTTTAGACTCCTGAATGCTGACCACATACACATACACACACTACTTCTACATCCTAATCATATATTAAATTTGGCTGGCTGCCTGAAAAAAATACAGGCATTCAATGATTTAAGTAAATGGACCCATGTGTGTATTTAAATGACTAGATACAATGAGATCCTTTTCCTTTTCAGAATTGCTCAAGAGATGCTTGCTGTTAAAATGTTTTTTGAATATGTTTTATCTCCTGTGTTCAGAAAACATACTAAATCTTGTTAAAACAGCAGCAAGTTCTTAATTTCCAGTAAAACATCCACAGCTCTTTCTGGAAACTGGTAAGAGTTGAAATAGCTGCAGACCTACTTTGGTCAAAAACTATTTTATAGAAATATATATACATTATTAAATATATATATATATATATATATATATATATATATATATATATATATATATTAATAGAACCAAGTGATATAAAGTGACATACCAAGGAAGAAGGTATTTACAAACAGTAAAAATAAGCTAGTGTGCATCATGGGTGAAAATGATTACGATGTCTTTGAAGACATTCTGTAAGAGGTAGGTGACAAGGGGGAGACTGTTCTGCCATCTTCAAATGTCCCCTGATTCTACATTCATGTTTTCCATTCTTGTAGGTCCAGGGGATGTTCAATAACTAAAAAATTTTCCTATATTCCAAGGTTACCATTGTCACATGAAGCAGTGCATATCTTCTTTTGGTCACAGAGAGCAGATTCTGCCCATAATTCAACTCCTGGTGACAATGACATTGAAGCATGACTTTCTGTGCATTGGGTAGACCTCATGTTCACCACAGTGATGGATCCTACAGTGCCTAAGAGCATACCACAGGCTAACATTTCTTCAGCAGACATTGCTTAATGCAGAAGGCCTCTGAGAGAGAAGACATCCCTTGGCTAACTTCCAGTTTCCATCCTGGCACTGCACCGTCCTGGTGTGCCAGCCCATGTCACAGGTCCTAGAGCAGGCAAGCCAGGGGCCTGTCACCCACTGCAGCTGTGGAAGGTGTGATGCCACTTTATTGCTGCCGTGGCTAGTGACAGAGTTTACTTTTTGAGTAGACTTCTTGGGAACAAAAAAACTATAGCAGACGTCTAAAGTTTTTGTTGGGTCTGTTGCAAGAATCTGCACTATTAGGATCTCCTTTGTGGCTGAGTAGCCCATACCATGCAAGAAATTATCCCTCTGGCTCCAACCACTGTAGTTCATGACTGTTCCATTGATGTCGATGATTGTCTCGGAAGTGGAGATCATGTACTTTCCATTGATTAGGTACTCGCCATTTTTCTTCTTCAGGGCTAAGTAGGCAGTGAATCTAGTCTGGTCTTTGGCTTTGAATTGTCGGACTTTTATGTGGGTTGCCCCTTCAGGGATCCGCACAACATCAGTGTAGCCCTTACTGGAGAGAGGAATTTCCACAGAGGAGGGAGGCAAAGAGAAAAAAATAGGTAAACTCTCAGCAAATGGATGAACAAAAAGAAACTCACTAAACATCTTCCCACGAACTTTCAATATTTTTAAAAGATTAATTTAGATTGACCTTAGAAAGGCATTTTCTAATGACACATTAAAAGTGACCATCTGCAATTGTATTGAGATGTTCAAAATTAGGATGAAGTCAACAACCTACCTTGATTAAAAAATTTATACCAACTTCATTTAAAAATTCATTCAACCATTGCCATCCTTTTCCTACTCTATCATCTTTACAATGTCACTTTACATTCTTTTCTAGATACAATGTGACATATGTAAACACAAGAAAACAGAAAACATTTGCCCTCATTCAATCTCATAGCAAATTTTACTGTTTCTCAAACTTACTTGCATATTGGAATATCCTGAAGATCTTTTAGAAGTTCCAAAGCTTATGCCATAGTCCAGGCCAATTGAATGGCCATCATGTAGGGTGGGGTACCTAGAGCAGCGATCTCAGGGTTCCCAACACTGCTTCAATGTGGACTGGTTCAGGGCACAGATTTAGTTCTTTGCTGGTCTAAGATCAGAACAAAAGCTCTGTTTTCATTTTTACTACAACTATTAAGTTATTTAGTGTTAAGAGATAGGACACTAAATAGAAGTTAAAATTCTAGTGAGTAAAGAAAACTCACTACCAGCATGAAAATAAAAGAAAAAAAATAACACCTTATCAAAACTCCCTGAAATTAGTATTCATGGAGATATTATGACAAACCAAATAAAATGTTACAGTGGGTGACAAATAAGATAGGTCCCTAGGCCATCTGCTTAGGAGAAGGGAAAAAGTCACAGATATCTCTAATACTCATAAACCTGTGCAAATGCTGGGGAAAAATGCTAATTAAGCACCAAGGGACTACACCAGTACTCCCACTACTTACTTTAAATAATTTTCCAGTTATTTAAATAAAAACTCCTGGTGCAGTTAAATAGAAATTCCTTGTGCAGTTTGACTGAGTTGTATGAAATTGAGTTGTCTATTTCTTACTCAAGGTTGGAAGCTATGGGGTCACTACCCAAACATTAAAAATCCAAGTCTTTCCCCTGCTCCAGAATTTCATCTGGATGGAAGGCGAAGCTCATCCTAAGAAAGTGCCCTGTTTATTGGGCATCTGTTCCACAGTAATTGCCAAGTAGGTATCAGAGTTTCTGACAGTGTTGAGAAAGAAGATGCAGGCTGAGGATATTGCTTATTCCAGCTTGATTCATCATTTCAATTTTCAAATATATTATGTATAATCCTTTCTTCCAGACCTTTTTTGTTTTTATAGTGTCTAATACCAATCAATGATATGCAAACCCATGGTGGCTTCAAACAACAGCAGGAAGAATGTTGGGGAATCTCATCTTTCATTCAAAGCTAAGAAAAAGGGATATTTTCAAGTATTTAAACAAGTTCACTCTAATTCACTAGTGGAAGTATTTAGCTTAGAAGTCATGTCTCTTGAATCCCAATTTGAGTTCTTTTCACCATGTCCCTTGCCTAAAATCCTTATGCATATTTTATAACAGTTAACTGAAACTAAGTTCTGGTTATAATGATACTAAACCAGATATAAGAAAAAGAAAAGCTGAATGGTAAGAAAAGTGGCAGGAGAGCTTTTTGTTTTTATCTTGCTCCTCAGAGCCTCTCTCATTTTGCTGAGAATCAGTGAGGTCAGCACCATAACAGGTTTTCAGGCTGAGTTTTACAAGGCACTGGTAAGGCTGAGGATTAGTGCCCTGATTTCATAGGCACTAATTAAAAGATGGGTTCCATTATCTTGTGATTAATATTTCAGTTTCTCTACACCCTGTTGGGTATCATTTAAATTCTGGAGAGCAACCAGGTTCCCTGACTACCATAAATAAATGAGGTTGTTTTCACTTAACTACTATAAAGTCTGACTGGCAGAGCAAGAGAAGTTGGTTTTTTGCAGGGCTATCTGCACAGTACCAAGAGCAGTGCCTGCCTGTAATGAAGGAGTAAATTCATTCACATACTTAGCATGCTGTTACGGAAGTGACATTTTAGGGGGCAGTAATACCCCCCCACTCTTCCCCTAAATAAAATTTATATTTTCTGCAAAGAAACACAGCAAGGTCAGAAGACAGAGTAATGGCGGGATTGGGGGATGGTCTTCCTGCTCATTAGCGTAGCCATTATCTGGGAAGGTGATATTTGACAGAGGCCTACAGAGACCACAGCTTATTAATTGGGGAAAGTGTGCCAGGCAGAGGAAATGGCCCATACATGAAAGTTGTTTGCTTGAAAGGAATCAGGAGCAGAGCGAGAGGACCAGTGTCAATAAGGCATCACCCAGCAGGCCAGGGGACAAAGCATTCTTGGACACTAAGTGACATGGGGCCATCAGAGAGTGTTGACCAAGGAACACCAGGATCTGATTAGGTAATAAAGCAGCTGCTCTTCTCACGGGAGGAAGAAGAGGCTGTGAGGGGCCAGGGCCAGAGTGATCAGTGAGAAGACTGCTGGTCAGCCAGGCAAGACTTGGTGACTGGGAGGGATGGGGATATAGCTCAGTTGGAAGAGTGCTTTCCTGGCATGCATATGCCCTGGGTTCAATCCCCAATATAAAAAAATAAAATAATAAAATAAAAAAAAAGACTTGGTGACTGGGGAGGAAGTCATGGTAAAGGGCAACACATCTGGATAAATGGTGGAAAGCAAGCCAAAAGGATTCACTGGTAGATCAATATGGGGTGTGAGAGAAAATGAGAAGTGAAAGCCAATTTGAAAGTGTAGGCTTAAGTAATTGAATTACCATTTACTGAGCTGAGGGAGGAGTGGTCATGTTTGTGAACAGGTGTGAACTTGAAGTATTTTAATTTGTATTGCCTCATTTAATCCTCACCTATGCTTTCATTAATTGCAAGATAATTGCTCTTATTTCCATTCTACTTTTGAGAAATATCATGACAAAAAATTTAAATGACCTTTCAAAGATTACATGACTAGTGAATTGTTTTTTTGAACTAGAGCTTAATTGCAAATATTTTAGCTCCAAGATTAATGTTACTCCTAAGCAATTTGTTTGGGACATTCAAACAGATTATTTGTATCACATAATGTAGTCTTGGTCAAACCAGTTTGCAAGTGGTTGTACTGCACATCATCTGTCTTTATCAGGGATTTCTTCATCTTTTCATGTGACATCTAATGTGAAGATATTAGTTGTCAATATAAAGAAGTTAAAATGTTATATTTAGCATTTTAAATCTTTTTAAAATTTTAATTTCTTTCTTTCTTTCTTTTTTTTAGTTGTAGGTGGACATATTATCTTTATTTATTTTTATGTAGTGCTGAGGATCTAACTCAGTGCCTCACACAGTCGAGGCAGGCACTCTACCACTGAGCTACAGCCCTAGCCCTATATTTAGCATTTTAAAAGTGAGTTTAAACTTTATGTAGAAGAATACATAGAATATATATCTATGATAAATATTATTAAAATTAACTTTATTCCCCATACAGTTTATAAATCTTTCTTTCCTCCTTCCCTTACCTCCCTTCTTTCCTTCCTCATTGCATTCCTGCCTTCTTTTATTATTATTTTTTAAATTACAAAATGGCCTGAACTTAAGTTATAGCCACTGATCAGCTCAACACCCATTAGCCACGTAGAAGTCTGTACGTCTTTCATAGTGCCAGTCTCCTCATTTGTTAAACAAATGGCTAAATTCGTCATCTATAACATGTCTTTGAGATGTATAAAAATGCAGGATATAATTGGAGGTGCAGGATTTATCAACACAGATGGCTCAACACAGTTGGGTAATTAATTATTATTTCATTATCAAGTAAGATTGGTGGTACATATTTTAACCCAGAATAAATTTTTAGCCACACATTTTTTTTATCTTTTCAAAGATAATTTCCAGTGTTTACATTGACATGATGCTTAATCTTTTAATTAAACTCTTATAGTTAGTTTGGTTTGTGCTTCACTCTCTAAAGATAACACAGCACCTACATCAAGAATATAGGTCCACTCAGCTAATACCACTCAGCAAAAAGTGGTTTTGCAAAGAAGAAAAATAATCCTGCATTCCATTAGAGTTAGCCATCCTATCTGTTAGCATAACATTTGATGCCGGAAATAGGTAATTTATACACTTACATATTTAAAGTGCAATTAAAGATGCAGAAGGCATTGTTTTACGAATTTTCTTTAGAATAGATATAAATCAGAATATTCATTATAAACCAGGATTGGTACCCACACCACTTCCATTAACTTAGTTTGCAAGAAGAAATGCTTTCTCAACAAAAACTCAGGCTAGTAAAAACTGCTTTGTTGAAAAAAAAATTAGTTAAAATAGAAACCAGGCATCCTTTCATCAACTATGTTTTAGGGTAACAGATCTGCACAATATCATGGTAGCTGGATGCTGTCCTCTTGACCCCTACAGCTGTGGCCATCCATCTTTTTCCCAGAGGCACGGGGAGTTTCTCCTGAGTTATCAGGGCTTTATTCATCTCCTCTCCTTCCCTTCTCACATTCGTAATGTGTTCCTACAGCCATGTCAGACTTCCCCTAAAAACAGCTTATGAGGTAATGTGAGTCCCCTGTATCAATTTTGCAAGTGTCTAAAGCTTTGTTCAATTCACGTAAGGGAAAGCAGTCTATCGTATTACCTTTTCTTATTGAAGGTCCCAATATCCTTTGTACAACTGGAGTTGTCTCCTCCGCACACGCCGCACTTGTCATACTGCAGTTTTGAGCCAATGATGCAGCCTGTGCGCACACACTTCCCGCGCACGCAGACGGAATTGCTGTAAGGCCTGCACTCAGTCCCGTCGGTCACCTGAAATGGCAGACACAGCAAGAGTGGGAACATGGGTGCATTGCTATTTGATTCCTTTGGTAAACTAGCAAGTTCTCGTTTACGTTTGATTGGAATAAGTCATATATTGAAAAATAAACCAGCAATCAAAAATCAACCAACCACTTAGTTTTCAGGGATTTATGACTGAAATATCCATGCTATATTAGCAGTAAGAAGATCTGACACCTTTTCTCAACTTAATGTGCTGGGCCATCCTAGGTACTTATCTCTATTTTGGTATGAATAACATGTTCCCACAGAATTATCTGGTTTTTATATCGATTGAAACTTTTTTTTTTCATCTATTGTGTGGAACTATCATGCCTGTAGAGAACTGAATATGAGCAGCCTTAAGGGCACAGAGATTCTTCTTTATTGCATAACTGTTTTTAGGGTAGCACATTTGAAAATCTAAACTTATTCAAACCCATGTGACTGGTTGAAAAGCATTCCCCATTGTGCATTGAAGTAAAGATAAATACATTAATGTGGAAAATAAAATATGAGGAAGTCACAAAAATACTACTGAAAGAGAATGAATATATTTTGAATAAATGAGTTAGTATAAACTGTCATTAAAAAGCTAGTTAAAAAACCATATGCATATAAACTGTGGCTTATGTATGCGAGTATATATAATACCAGAAACATACATACATGCTCATATATAAACTTGCATTTATTGTTTGTGTATAGACAAAACTCTTTTCATATATATATCTGAATATGAGTGAAGGTGTGCATGTATGTAAATTGAAGTAGAATAGACTTCTATAGATCAATGGTTCTCTATATAGTGCTATTTCAAGGTTATGTTTTTGTTTTTATTTCTCTGTGCTAATTATTTATTGGTACTTGGGTTTGAATGGAGGGGTGCTTTACTACTGAGCAACATTCCCAGCCCTTTTTATTTTTTATTTTGAGACAGGGTCTTGCTAAATTGCTTACGGACTTGTTAAATTGCTGAGGCTGGTCTCAAACTTGGAATCCTCCTGTCTCGGCCTGCCAACTAACTGGGATTACAGGTGTGTGCCACCCCACCTGACTCTATATTATTTTTTAAATGAAATGTATTATTTCATACTAAATGAAATATATTTTTCAAAAAAGCCACATAAATTGAACATTAGCTTAGTTTTCAATAATGTACATTTCTGAAGGCCATGAAGTATTAAATGTAGCACCTGTTTGCAAAATAGATAAACAATATTTAATAGTTGCTGCATAATAGTGAAAAAGAAAGAAAACCCTGAAGTATATTTCCTAAGCAGATATGTTCATCTTTGAAAAATAAGAGATGACCACAAACTTAACTTATACATAACTTGAAGGACACTTGATTCACATTAAAGATCCAAGACTTAGTCAAAAGCCTGGGTCAGAGACAATGATGTTGATGCCTATCTTCCTGACTCAGCAGAAAAATTCTTAAGTAAATTACAGAAAAATAGAAAAGTTGTTTGCTTTATATTATCCTTTGCAAATGTGCCTAAGAAATACTAGTTGTTTTCATGACTATTTTGAAGTTAAGGTCACACTTTGTTTGCCCTGACAGTGATTTATAATTTTCAAAAATAGCTTTTAAAACATTTACTTATTCTGTTGAAAAATAATTTTTATTCATTGTATAAAGTTTGAAAATATAAAAATTATAGAGGTGAAAATAAAAATCTCCAAAATTCAAACCACCCCCAAAATAATGACTATTTACATTTGGCACCTGCAGCCTTCATTCTACCAAATAATTTGCACTAAGCACACCTCCTGCATCTACACAGCCAGTGTGTAGTTAGTTACCTTTGGAGAAAAGACTACGTAGTAGCCAGTGCCCTTGGCTCTGCAGGTCAGTTTGCACACGTCTGCTGGAAGGACGCCTGCATATTTGGGAACCCATTCTACGAATGTTTTGACTCCTTTTGCATCAGACTGATAGCCTTTTTTGGCCTCACATTGCTCATGACGAAAAGATTTACCTAGGAAACAAAACATGTTACTTTAACACTTGACCTGTTCTGAGCCTTACATATAATCTTGTGCATTTGAATAATTAATTTTAAGGAGATGATGCTAACTTTATCACAGAGCTTCTTTATGCATCCACGCTGAAAGATTTTATATCATTGTCTTCCACTTCTGTCTGCAGGATCATTATCTTCCAGTTCCCTGAATACACCAATTTGTTTATAAAAATAATTTAAAATCACTCACATATTTGTTATTGATTTGCATACTAGTGGAACTGTGCAGCCTAATATAAATGTTATTTCCCTAGCTTCTCCTATTTATTTCTGTTAGAGTTCAAACACTTGTGGCACAGGGTAGTTACTGACGCAGAGTAACATACCATTGGGTGGGCAGGGCATCACACTGCAGGAGCGGTAGATGTCTCTCTTCCCTGTGCAGTAGTGGCCACTGTTTCTGGGCACAGGATTATTGCAGTGGCGATAGGCAAACTGTACTCCTCCCCCACATGAGCGAGACAACTGGCCCCAGGGTCCCCAGGACCCCCAGTTGCCATGGCTTGATGTCTGAAATAAAAAAGAGAAGCTTTTCTTTCTTTTCTTTTCTTCTCTTTCTTTTTTTTTTAACTCAGAAGGAAAACATTCAAAAGGTACCTTTAGAAATCACTTGCATATAATGAGACAGTGGAAACCTCATGACAGTTACATTTTCATCAGATTGAACATGATCGTGCTCTGGAATTGCAACACATTTCCAATTCCAAGCAATTCATCTTTCCCAGCCTTTACGGCCAGTGCCAGAGGATCTAATGCATCCTACTAAATACTAAGATACCACAAAGAACGTCTTCTGTTTTCTATGAGACATTTTAAATTATGCTTTCTGATATTGTACAACTCTGTTGGTAACCACTGGACCATGTTCTCTTTCTGTACACGCTGATCTCAGGTCTTTGATAAAGTGCACAATGTTGATAGCTTTGCAGGAGGCCCGGCATTGTTCAATTGTGATTGCAAGTCCCTGTCTTTCTCCGTCTTTAGCCCTGAAGCTCTAGGGTCCTTCTGATGATATCATGTATTCTGTCTGTGACAGACTCTGATCCATACATAAATGTATTTCAATGGCTTGGATGATCCCTAATTAGTTGTGACAGAAACTGAAGGACACCTGCACCCTACATGCATGTACCCCATAGGGAAGGAAGAGCTCTGTACTGACAACCTAGGTCTAGTCCCCTGGAAACATTGTGGGATGAAGCTGAAAGATTCAGAAAGGAAACATATTTCCCACAATTTTGTCCAGGGAATGTGTGCAGAACTACCTCTGGCTGCCTGTGTTGGGGTATCTGACAGCATTAAAGACTAGGAACCCATTCTACAAATGTTTTCTATGTGACAGCCTGTAGAAACACAGGTGATAAATACAAAGCAGCATTCTTCTGGGACGTGGCAAAATCTTCCAAGTGAGAGAGAATACTCAGCATGATCTGGCCTTGAAGATTAAGGAGGCAATTTGTGACCTGAAGCTGGGACTGTGCATTTAGTGCAAACCTATTTCCCCAGAGCAGCCAGAGGTTACTGCAATCCCTAAAGTTAGATGAACTTGCTATCAACGGAAGCAAAATGACCGTTTGGAGCTTGCCAAATACGTATAAGGACCATGGCATTGACTCTGCTACTATTTACTTACTAAATTTAAATAAATGTATCTGGAATCTTAGCAAGAGGAGTTTAAAAGTGAGCTTCCAAAAGATGAGTTCTGGGGCCCTACTTGGGGTCTCAATTAGACAGATTCTTGGTCATTTATTTACATGTGAAAGGCTATAATTCCTAAAGAAATACCTAATGTCAGATATTCTCCAGTGTTTGATTACTGACACAAAAAATTGAAACTTATATAGATCAGAAAGGAAGAATCTTTTAACTAAGAAGCCCTCCATGACAGTACCCACACACATCCCATGCGAGGTCTCAGGGATTTGGGTGGCCATTTACTGAGTAGTATTTTTTCTTGGTTTTGTCCACACACTTGCCCTGCAGGCAGATTCTCCCCTTCCCACAAGGTGTCCCTTCCACAGCCGGCAGCTTCTTGGTCAGACACACCATCTGGCCCTGGCGCACCACGGCACACCACAGGCGGGCACAGACGTCCATGCCAGGACACACTGAGTACTCGGGGCCGAATGTCAGGTTGCACTGCTGGGTGGCATCGTAGGTCTGTCCTGGGAGTTCCTCAGAGCCCTGGATTTGCTTGCGTGGTATGTCTAGCAAACAGTTACCTAAAAGAACAACGGAAATTGACCTCCGTAATAAGTTTAGGTTTCACATCGCTAAAAGGGGAGATCTAACAATTAAAGGCTCCAGATAAGGCCGAAGCACTGTGCACCCACAATCTCCATGGAAAAGGGACTCTGCAAGCGGCAAGGGTGGGACTCAGCAGTGCCCTCTATCACCCTTCGTGGGTGATGCTTGTAACGGAATGCCTGTAATGTAGGTGTGGCTGGCAGCATATAAGTACACAAAATTATTTGAAATAGTTTGAAAATATCCATTATGCTGAAACACCAAAACAAGAGAAAATTAGGAGGGACCTTGAGGAAATCTGATAGCATACTTAATAGCAACAATAAATCCTCTTCAACTTGGAGAAACAGAATTCACCCTTGGCATTCTATTTACATCCCATATCTACTTCTCACTTACCTTATCCCTATGTGTTTATTCCATGTCTCCTTTCCACTAGTTCCATAAGAGTCAAGTTCATACCTCTTTGATTATAGCACTCACTGAACAAGCATTTGTTTAGTATCTAGAATGTTCTAGAAAGCATACTTAGTATCAAGAATATGAAAAAAAAAATGACCCACATCTACCCCTTAAGTTCTCCCAATAAAATGAAAGAGATAGACTAAAAAAGTAGTGTTCCTTTCACACTGATGAAATTTGAGTGAAATTCTTTCAAGATTCATAGACTAAAGGAGTGATGAGAGAAGAAAAGAAACAACTTTTGACAATTTAGGACTAGGCCAGCCTTCTGACTCTTCTTTTTCTTTCCTTGGTATCTATTCTTTTGAGAACAGGTATCTGTTGGGTGTTTGGAGTATATCTGTCAAAACCAAATTAGTGTCTTACTGGCCACAGGCAAACAGGGGTGAGATGAGAGGTCTACAAAAGGTGGGACACAGATGAAGCAGATCCACAGGTGACACAGGGATTTCTCCCCTGAAAATGCTTCCCTGAGAATCCCTGCCAAGTGAGCTTTACTCTATTTATCTTCTTTTGTCATATATGCATGCATATTGCCCATCTATTTCTATATTTTTTGTTTACTTAATTTTAGATTTATACACTGATGATAAAGCTAATAAAAACAATAACAAACATTTGTTCCACACATTATCTACATGTAATAACTTATTTAATCCTCACAAGAACCGTATGAGGCAGTTTCATTTATTTTGCTCACTTTATAGACAAGAGAACTGAGGCATATCATAAGAGGCAGATAATTTACCACATGCCACAAAGCTTAAATTAAGGTCTTATGCCTAGAATCTGCCCTCCTCATTGCATGCCACTTCGTCTTCTGCAAGCATGGGGAGGGCTGTCTAATGTTGCTGCTGAAGGGCAGCTAGGCTAATGGGACAAACACCTGGTCTACCCTCTAAGGCTGGTGAAACACTAACAAGGTGAGTGCTGTTGGCCAAGGCAGTTAACTTCTCCATAATTCACTATAAAGAAATGTGTCTCTCCTCACTTTAACAGTCTAAAGGTAAAATTGACAAACGAAGATACAAAGGTAGACCAGAAAAATAGGAAACGAAGATAGACAGTTCTCTGTTCAACGTATCTGCCAACCTTTTAGATGTATTATTCTTTTGATTCAACAAATTCAAATCCTTATTTTTTATTGAGAATAACCCCTCTTAAGTGTTCTGCAAATGTTTTTACAGTGACAGTCAGGTTTCTTCAAAGTGAATACCTTAGAATTTGTCCATCTGTGATGGAGGCATTATATGAAAATGAATAAAGAGCGAAGTTCCCATTTAACTTCTGAGCCAGGGGGTTTGAAGAGGTAAAGCTTCTGAAGGGAACCCAGAAAAAGCATTAAAAGTAAGAGGCCTGCCAAAGAGAATGTGTGGGAAAAACATCAAGCTGAAAGGAAAACATCCACATCAAGTCAATAGGAAAGAATGACAGGAAAACCTCACTAAGCTCTGTTTACAGGGCCAAGATGAGGCACTTCAGAACTCTGTGGAGAGCGTTATCTTCATTGCTAGATGGAAAAAGCATGCTGTGTAAACCAGAATGGCTTACCAGACTGCTGATGTTAGAAGACTGTCAATAAATCTGAATCAGCAAGAATGCTTTCCAATTCCTGAAAAGTGCTGTCTTAAGAAACTTTAAAAAAATTTTACTCAAAATCACAGATCTTCAGACTGGGTAACTAAATATTATCTGGGAAGTCTTTACCAGGTGTGAATGCATATGGCATGGGTCTACTTTACTTATCTGGAGGCAAAATGAGTCGCAAACTCACTATGGTTGCAAAGTCACTGACAGTGACTCTATCTCATCAGCTTACGATGAGTGAAGAGACGGATAGAGGGAAAACTATTTGAAATCAGCCAACAACAAGGAGACTTCAAGATGTGGGTTCTCTTCATGACAGAAATTATAAAATTTGAAAACCAAGAACATATTTGCTTTGCTATTAAGAAATAGGTATATCAGTTCTTTTTTTTTTTTTTTCCTTAGAGGTTGTGTGGAGATAACCTTTAAAAATAAAATGATTTCTTTTTATCAAGTGATCGACATAACTAACTTATTACCATCATGTTCTCAGTCTTAGAATATGTTTCTGTACTATTTCTGCATACTCTGAGTCATACAGTCTATAGATGTCCTTTTTAAAAGTTGATGTGTGTCCTTCTGCAATAAAATAGTATGGACATCTCTACTAAACGGCAGACCCACTCCAGGGAACAAAAAATGTTTTTGGAAAACCAGATCTCTGAATCCTTTTCCAATTTTACAGCTTATCTGTTTATATAATTTAGCATAAGAGCTCAACATTCAGTTTTTAAGGTGGTATTAGTAAAATTCAAAGTCACTATGGTTGTACCTTGATAGACAGAGAAAGATTGTGGTTGTTTCCATCTGGCCACTGAGGTCCACCAATGGGGTGGAAGATAGTCCTTTCCTCCAGGTGATCTCTGGTTTTACATACCTAACTTCTAGCACTATTCATCTTTCATATAAATGTTGCATGGAAATTATCAGATGAACGTTGCTGTTCTTTATATTTTCATTTTCCTTCTGTAATTCTAGCACTTCAGTTATTTCCATCTTTCCATCCTTTCAATACTCAGGCATAAAATTCAGAATTGACCCCCAAATAGCCATGGCATAGAAGAAATCATTGTCCCCACTGAAGCATCCAAAGAGGCCCAACAGGACTTCATATGCTGTCTCGTTGCTTCCTACTTCATCTCTCTGCCTTTGTGCTTCTTCTTTTGGGTCTTAACTGAAATGTCTGACATTAAAAGAGAAATGGGTGCATTTGCCTGCTATTCGATGAGTCATTTGGGAGATAGAGGCAGATAATAGAACAAGGGCATTGAGAAAAGAACAAAGGGCACTGACCTAAAGTAACTCTAAAGTCTGTTTGAGAAACTGTTAGAGGCATAAGGTGCACACCCAGCAGATGAAATGGCAAGGAAATAAGATTGAAAACTCCCCATCCTAAAGGGGAAAGCAAAGCTTTTGAAAAATATAGGTCACCATTGCCTTAGATGTCTTATTTGCATTTCCTTTAAAAGAACATTTATTGTGAAAATCAAGATACAACCATAGTGACTTTGAATTTTACTAATACCACCTTAAAAACTGAATGTTGAGCTCTTATGCTAAATTATATAATCAGATAAGCTGTAAAATTGGCAAAGGATTCAGAGATCTGGTTTTCCAAAACCATTTTTTGTAACTAAAGTTCAATGTTCAGTGAGGGACTGTAAACTTTGCTTTTGAAATAAGCTACATGTTAATATTTTAAGTATGTCTGCAGATTCTTCTTAGCAGCCTGTGTTGTGGGTGATCTTGAACTGTCCCTACCTGGATGGTGGCCTTTCGCATCATCCGGCACTGTGGACTCAGGGATACAGCAAACACAGCTATCTTTTTTGGCCTCAAGGTTATTAAGTATTGGAGAGAGGAAATTCAATAACCTGCTTTCACTGCACAATTTCTCTGGCAGTGCTTACCTTTATTTTAGAAGAGCACACTCCCAGCCAGCTTGCCTAGAACTAATGGGTATAAACACTCAGGACTTCTGCAAGTCTCTTGGCCAGGCATAGAGGAGTCCCAGGGGACATGGCTACTCCTTTCTGAATGACAAATCTCAGACACAGCTACTTTTGAGTGTGCACATTGGCTTCTCAACCATAAATTAATTGCTGCATATTTCTTGTTGGATCTAAATCAGGAAACACTCAGTGCTAATGAATTTAAGTTTGGCAGTGGTTGAGTGCTACAAATGTCCAGCCACTTATAGCTAATAATTTTAAAATAAATCAAGTCTTCAAATTTAGTTTCTTATGTCTCCAGCTCTTTTGGAGGTGGGAAGGGAAGGATAAGATATTATATAGGATGGATGTTCCAGATAAAGTAATCTTTAGATACTAAGATACCATCAAAAATTATGTACATTTTGGGTCTGGAGATGTGGCTCAGTGATAAAGTTTTAACCTCACATATATGAGGTCCTTGGTTCAATCCTCAGCAACACACATATAAACACACACAGACACAATTACACACATTTTGTATAACTGAGAATACTTATTTAAAAAAATAACAATTGCTTTTCAGTCTTTATACTAGTTTTACCATTTAGCCTTCCTCAATAACTGAAAAATCATTCTTTTTCTGAATTTATTGCATCATGCCAAAATATAGAGGTAACTTTAGGGATAATACTAATGTGATAGCACTTTTGACCATTTGTAAAATGGGATCAGACCACTGGACATTTTATGGTTTGGGGCTATATTTCACTGTTTTTGTTTCATCTTTATTGTTAAACAATGCCACTTCTTGCCCTCAGTTTACCTATCTGAAGTCTTCCCCATCCCCTACAACTATTTTATTGCTTAACATTGTTAATGTCCTAGAAAATTAGAGCAGAAAAATAGTAAAAGTGTAAAATATTAATAACAGGCATCTGACTGGAAGCCTGCATAGCCCTCTAGGAGTAAAGTGAAAGGTTTTGTGACAAGGATCCTAAAATCTTTTGATCCCTAGACAAAATATATGTTCATTTTTCTTCCTTTCTTGAGCTTCAACATTCTCCTTGGTTTGCTCCTAGGTTCCTTAGTTCAAATGTCAGTACCTCAATCATCTAGAAATTGAGTTTCCTAATTCCTGTGGCTGGTTTTGCACTTCAAATGATTAAAGTCAGTTTGGAGGGTCCCAATTAAAAAGTTAATTAAGCTAATTTGAATTCACAATTAAATAACAGTACTATAGTGTATGTGCTTCAATTCTGTGTATGCTATTTTTAGAAGAAATGAGACATAATTTAGCTTTGCCACTCTTCCACACTACTCTCTTTTATATTTCATTGTTCTGAAATTACTTTAATCATTATATGTGATTCATAAAATAGAATTCTTTGTTTTGGCTAGAATAAAACACTGCCTAACCAAACCAATGTATTCAAAAATAAGAGAATCTAAATTTGATGAAAAAAGTCAATACATAAACTGAGAATTTTCTGTTCAAAGAATTCTAATAACTAAATATGTTTATTTAATATACATCTGGAAAATTCAGAAATATTAATCAGTACAATTGAAAAAGATCTATGTCTACTAAAATTATGTTCTTGTTTTCTATCATGATTCTTTTTGAACAGAAACAGAGATTTAAAAAATGTAAATTTGTTTTACAACTGTTAAAATTCAGAGTATAAACTTCTTTAAATACAGAAATAATGTTAAAAGTTGAAGACAGTGCTGAAAGCCTATTTACTGCACAAAAAATAAGATCATGATTTTCAGAAAATGAAATACACAAATCATTCCAAAATTATGGCATTAAGGAACAAAATTCTGCACAGCATTGTAATTAGTTGACCTAATACTTGTTCAGGAAAAAAAAATTGGTCCCATTTTAGCCATAAGTATTTGCTGCCTTAGCAACTAAATCCATTCAATTAATGAGTCAAGGTTTAGCTCAATCTTTTGGAATGTACAAAGTGTGATTTTGAAATTAGATATTAATGTTATTTCATTCTCAGGAAAAAAATAAAACAGCAAAAGTAATATTAGGGGTGAAGTGTTAAGGTTCCACTGAAGACAGACTTTATCAGATATTGACTTGATATATGTAGATAAAAGAATTAGGTAAATATTTATTTTAGGACTTTATCATCATCTAACCAGCATTGTTAATGAATAAAACATAAATGCTCATTTTATTATTAGTCTAAAGGAAAAGCCTAATATATTGCTTTCTAGTCTATTCTGAAGTTTTTAAGTTATCAGGCTGACCTTTCACTAACAAACAACATTTATTTTGTATTGAGAGGAATATTACACCAAGCTGGACTCAGGTTAGTTTTAGGGATAGATAATGTAAACAGCAGCAAGTAGCAAAAGGCTTTAGAGTTCATCAATGATGTAACAAGAAGGAATAAATGAGCAAATTCTGGCTACATGATATCAAAGAACTGTGTGGCTGAAGTTCTTTCTGTCTGAAATGAATTTTATTATCCTCATTTTGACACTGTGTGGCCAAAGTTCAAGATGCCTAACACTCTTAAGAAATTACAAATATAATAAGTTATAAACTTTGTGGATTTGGGAAAGGCCATCATCACAGATGCTGAAAAATACGCCATAAGGTAACTTAATGAAAAATTATTATGGTATTTGATTTAAGCACCAATTTAGAAAAAGATGAATTTTAAAAGAGCAAAAATGAAGAATATGTTCTTTTTAGTAGATGATGTGAAATGAATTATATGATATCTGAAGATCTCTCCTCAATGCTCATGTGTCCACCCTCCTAATTTCCTATTATTTTTAAGTAATAAAGGATGTGAGAAAATTTGCAACAGCTTGTTTCAGAGATTACTTCGGGGCTAGGATTTATTATTTCTAAAAATTATAACTTCCTCTCTTTCTATAAAATTTACAGCTCTAATCCTAGTCTTAAAGATTTAATAAAGTGTACTATGTTCTTGAACTGTCTCTAAAGGATAAAGTCAAAGACTTTCTTTGAAGTTCTTAAAGTGCTTTTCCATCGTTTAGATTTCTTTTCTGTTTCTGTTTTGCAGTTTTTATTCTGCTTTCAGGGGAATCTGCTGTCAGAATGAAATCAAATTCTTCCAGTCAATGAAAATCTAGAGCGAAAGCTTCCTTTGTGGGTTTTATGTTGCCATGAAGAGAATCCAGTAGAACTGTCACCTACACCTAAACCACACCCCTGTAATAGGCATGTAACAAATAATTCTGAGAGTTGTATTAATAGCAGGCAAACCAAGATGTCTGCCAAAGTTCTCACAGGAAGCCAGTGGTGAGAGAGGGAATAAAAGCCAGGCTTTCAGGGCACCCACTAGGCATTCTGTGTGGTCTCCCACACGGTTTCTCTTTTGAACTTTACAATTCAAAAGCAAAAATACCATAGCTATAAAGCCACCAGGGATGCTGGCATTACACACCAACAGACAATCAATTTCCTTGCTCCTATTTTGACACTGTCTAAACAACCAAAATGAACATTATGGGAAAGCAATAAAGTAAAGTGCCTAAGAATCCCAGCTTTCTTCCATTGAGCCTCTGTTGTCCTGAAGGATACATACCATGGCCGTCATCCAGGAATTCTGTGATGGTGGCTGAGGTACATTTGGACCAGGGCTTGGATGCATCAATGCTGGTTAGGATGGAAGACATTAAGCGTTTATCTTCTGTGGAACCAAAGTTCTCTTCACAGAATTTGGAATCATCATGGGAGAGGCCAAGTAGATGTCCTAAGGGAGAGAACAGAGAAGGCACAAATGTGGGAGCGAATAAAGGAAGTGCCAATGACGAGTGGTTTTGCATTTCTATTTTTTCCTGACAATTATGCTGACACTTGATTTTTTTGTTCCCCAATTGTAAATGAGTTCATTTTAATTTCTTTCTCACCCAAAGACTGCATTCTAGAGAAATAAAAGCTGCGTATAGTTAGTGGAGCCATTAGTTGGGGTGAACATTTGGAAGAACACTGAAAAATTTGAGAATGGATAGTCCCATAATTCATCTGGCTCACATATGCTCAAAGACACATAGAAACAAAGCCTTATTTAGAATCTAGAATTTGCGAGGCAACTGTGGGATTATGTCATAACCCTCACCACATATTATTTTGATTGTCTAATTTTCTGCCTTCTCTGATCAACCCTAAGCCCCATGAGATCAAAGTGCATCTGTCCCCAAATCTCTGTTGAAACCTTTGCATTTAACTTAATGCCATGCAAGTTGCAAACACTTGAGAGAGGGTTCTTGAATGTCAGAGATTTATTTTCTTGGTCAAGTACTTAAGTATTTATGTGAGATGTACTAGAGAGGCAAAGACAGAGAGGGAAAATGAGTAGCTTTTAGGTTCCATGCAAATGTAAGCTTACTTCATGTCTTCATTTCTTTTTGTTATTTAGGGAGCTGTGACTGATTACTAGTCTCACAAATAAATAGCTTATTTTGAAAGTATATTCATCTCCATAAAGAAATGTTGGAAAGATCAAGATGCCCTTGATGGAGTGTTCGAGACTGCAAAGCAAAGAGATACTGGGATGTGATTGATCAGCCAGGTGGTACTTGTTCTTAAATCTCCCAACCAGGCTCTCTGTATCCCAGCCCACACTATTGCCATTCTGTTAGTCAGATACCATTACACACAGTACATCACCACATTCCTATAATCTGAGTAAATTGCTTTTTATTACATAATACCAATTTTCAAGCAGTTTAAGGATAAATTGACATTCCCCAATATATCTAAAAGGCTACTTTAAAAAAACTCAGGTAAGCAGTTCGAGCAGTTTGCAGAAACTCTAAAAAGTAGACAACAAATTACCCTATCAGTGTTTTTAGCAAAGCTTTGTAGAATCATATAAAATCCACTGAAAAGCATGCAGAATATAATAGAGCAAATTGATTCCTTCATTTTCCTTTGGTTCCTGAGTGCCAAGTACAGAAACTTGGGCCATTCTATCAGGAGTCCAGCATACACAGTCAAACTCAACAGAGAGGAAATCTTTCATGTTGCATTCCGACTACTTTTGGCCAACTTGTTAAATCACTGACACCTCATAATAAAATTGTTCACTGAGCAGCTGACTGCTGTTGTGGCTGAAATTAAGTGACTAGGGCTCGGTGACCTTCCAAGTCACCACATATTTATGCTATTTATTTGGTAATTGACTTCAACAGTATTTATGAGGCTAGCAAGTTCTCTCTGGAAAACCCTCCCACTGTTATGCTCAGTTTGTTTGGACAGAAGCATGAATGTGCATCAGACATTATAAAGTATGTCCTGGATAACGTGCAAAGGCAGATTAGGAGGGACCTTCTAATTTTTGAGTAGTGTGTTAAGATTTTTAGGATCACGGACCACGGAAAAACAGAATCTTCCTTAAAATTACTGGAAGTCATTTTGTCAAACAAACAGTCACTGAGAATCCATTGCACAGATCCTGAACTTTTTCAAGGTAGAAGCCTTATCAGCTTGCACTGTGGGAGTTGTGTGGAAAAATTTTATATTTAAGTTTTTGATCTGGTACATAAGAGAAAAAAGGAAAAGTGGCCCAAAGTAACCTCTGTAATACGATATATATTTGAATCCAGATTTTCTATTTTGAAAAATGTGATTATTGCATTCTATTTCATAAGATATTCATATGCATTAAATGCAGTAACAGCCTTTTCCTTCAAATTGATATAAATAGCACTTTCCATATGCAGTTTTATTACTGTATCAAGGGATTTTCACTTCATTTGGAGGCTAGATTTTAGATTTCTGATTTAAAATACAGGCTGTATGGCCAACATCAAATTCACTTTGAGGGGCTGGGAAAGTACCTTGTTTTTTTCTTTCATATAGAGGGGCAAGGCATATAAATGTAAAACATTTTAACTATTTCAGCAAGGCATCTTACTTTTAAGATGGCATAATTTAATGGATCATTTGACATGCTATGTGGCATCATATTGTGATATTTTCTTTTTGCTACCCAAATTTACTAGTTAATCCATGGAATCTTTTTATTTATTAATTTTTAATGCATCATAGTTATACATAAGAATGGAGTTCATTCTGTCATATTCATGAATGCATATAACATAGTTTTCTCCATTTCAATTCCCAGTAACTCAATTGCCACTGAAGTTACATCTAAGAAATTGTACCACAGAAGATTGCCATGCTGATCATGAACAAATCTTAGCTCCACCTCCTCTAAAGCTGAAAAGAGATGTGAATTTTCTAAGATCCCCAGAGTCAGGCAGAAATGGATTGGACAGCCTGGGGGTTAATTGAAAGAGCAAATGAGCCTTCTGCTCTCCATGGGGTAAGCCCATGAGCTGGCTGGGAGAAGCAGACTCTCTCTAGAGCAGGGAGAGTTACAGGCAATGGGAAGAACATGTGAGCACCCCTGAAACAGGCAGTGAGTTCCAGAGTGGCTGGAAAAAGGTCACAGTGAGAGACCATGTGACTTCCCCTCAGGAGCTGGATGGAAATTGAAAAGGAAGATCAATGTGAGGAATGCTTGGATGCTCTTCAGGAAAGATGTGACACACATACTAAAGGATGTGAACAGCAAAAGGAGTAGAATTTTAAAAATATGAGTGCTCAATCAGTTTTGCTAAGATGTCTAATGTCAGTCTTAAATTTTCCAATATCCTTGAACCCTGAAATGACAAGGTCATATATCAGCATGAAGATACTTTAAAAGGAAGCTTACATGAGAGCTCACACTATGACCCTGATGCTTACTAACACAGGAAATCTGGACTCTAGGAAATTAAAATATAACATCACAGCTGGCAACTGTTATATTAAAATATAACATCACAGTTGCAAAGGTGAATCAAAATTTAGACTTATCATCCAGGATGGACTTAAGCTTCTCAGACATCTACCTTTTCAGGGAGAAATTTGCTCATAAATCATTTACGGGAATGTTCAGAATGAATGGTGTGGACTAGAGATGAAGGATTTCTGAAACAGGCAGGCCTCAGCAGCATCACCCACAGATCAGACTTAGACATTCATGCCCAGAAGCTGAAACAGCTCCTGGAGCATCTGAAGAAGTGTTGGAGAAAGCGTTTACAACACTAAAGGAGTTTGTTGTTTTCATTACGTTGTATTTCACAATGAGCTTTTAGAGAAATACACAGCAGCAAGGTTGGTGGAAGGGACATAGGAATGGAATCAAGAAACACAAAGAAAGGCAATTCATGCCCTTGAAGAGATGAAGTTATTTCCTTCTCCAGAGTCACAAAGTAGGAACAGAAGAGTGGGGAAAATTGGGAGCTAAAAAAGATCTTTGAGAAAGCTCCTTCAGTAAAACAGGGAGTGAAAACTAGTGAGAGAAAAGGTGGAGGCAGACTTAGGGGCAGCCATTCACTGTTGGGGCTTCAGCTAAATATCACAAAGTCTTGTTTGGGGGAAGAAACAGTATTTGTATTTACAGCCATTTGTAACTAGCAGACATGCAAAACACCGAAAAGAAATTTGCTTGGGTAATTCTGTTTACAATGCTATCTTTTATAGAGAATCCTTATTTTTGATGTAATTGTAAACTTCTCACCTGAAATTCTGAGGTAATGAAAGGCTAAACAGTCTAATATAGTGTATTCACTTGATAATAGTCTCAAAATAAATTGTGGAGCGGGTGACAGATCGAAGCCAGAGTGAAATTTCCAGAATCATGCAACTATCTAATCCATGAGTATTTTCTGAGAGACTCAAGAGATGTGTTGGGGGAAAATGTGAGGTGTTCCCACAGTTCAAAATAAATTTTGATGTTTGAAGTCACCAGCAAAAGTCAAGGTATAATTTGTTAGGAAATATCCATCTCTTCTTAATACATACAAAAGCCATGCTAATAAGTACCCATCCCACAAAATAAGATCAAGAAAGAGTTTTTTTTTCTCCTGAATTATACTAATGAAATTAGTTTAATGATGCATTATGTCAAAGCAAAGCCCCTAGTAACAATTCTCAGTTATATTGTTCTTGCAGAAATAGCAAACAATTGGTCATTTGAATATTCTTCCAGTGTGACAATCTTCTTTTTAAATTGGTACATAGGTTATGTTTTGTTAAATAAATTTCATCTTTGAATTCCCAAGAGAGATTTAAAGAACATCGAGTCTCTTTAATCAATGAATTCACTGTTGGAAAATCAGTGATAACAAGTGGAGGAGTCAGGACACATTAAGGGAAACTGGTAGGCAGGCTTCCTAGTCAACTCAGGTATTGCTGTACAGTTATGGCTGACTTACACTATTAACCTCAGGAAGGAAACTGCTTGTTTTTCTGAACTTTGGTCTGCGAATTAAACTAAATTTCAAACTCCTGTCTCCTGATCCTAAACTGACCAATGGTCAAGGGGACACAGCACCACATCCTATAAAAAGTTACCAGAAGCTCTGTAATGTGTTTACTTGGGAAAGAAGTGCTCAGATGAAGAATCTGTTTCTTAAGGAGGTCATGTTTTTATTTTACCTAATTTTCCAGCTGGGATTATGGAGGTACAAGAAGGTTTAGCCAGGGATTAAAATGTGAGTCAACAGTTCAAACAGGATCGGAATCTAGAACTGAAGAAAGCATCCATGAGCTCTAACAATTGGATGATCCCTGTTTAAACACAGATCCTTATATAGAAGTGATGAAATTCTCAAATGACCATTTGAAAAATTAAATATAAAAGGTAAACATGATATCAGTTACACAATTTGGTTGGAAGAAAATAATCCCCTCCACTATATACCTAACTGTGTCAATGTCCTTTTGAATTAAATTTGAGATTATTTCCTTTAAACTAAATACTATTTAAGAAAACATTCATTTTAGGATAGTGTAAAAATTTGGGGCTCTGGAGCCAGGGGAGTTGAGTTTGAATCTTACCCTAGCAGTAATAGTTCTTAGGCTTAGCTTTAGAAAATTCTCTGTGTGTCAGTTTCTTCCTCACTTGAGTGAAATGTAACTACTTCCCCAAGCATTTTGTAAAGATTAAGTAGCATAAAAGATGCAAACTGTTTAGAACAGGTGCTTGATATATACCAAGGGACCAGCTGACTTTACTGTCCTCATTGATCATTGTGCTCTCACTATGGGTATATGCTAGTCTTTGGTGATTTTAATATTGCTAAACACCTTGATTTGGGAGGGGAAGAGAAATATTCCTAGTTACTAGAGGAGAAACCAATTACACAGTAAGTGCAATTTTCCATTTTCTGCCAACTTCAATTTGATTTCCACACATGCAGCAGAAAATCAAGAGGCCTCCCCTAGAGAAACACGAATCGGGATTTGATGTTTTAAAAACTTAACAAGCACTAAATCACTCAATACTGTTAGACATATAGCAAAGACCTATTCCTACCTTTCATCTGAGGCCAAAAAAGACAGTGTGGCACTGCTCCAAGCTAGATAGAAAAAAAATGTTCCGTTCACATTGATTAAAGCGATGGGTTTGGGGATAAATAGCAAGTTAAATCCCAGCTTCCTTCTCACCTCACATCTCACAGCCAGTTTGGACATCTGATGCTGTGCACTTAGCTTTGGTCTATGGTGTGTCAAGGGCTTCCACAGCTTTTCAAAACATGGCCTTGTTTAATCTAATCATCGATGGGAGTAGTCACAGGCTGATCAGCACAACCAGAGAACACCCTCTAACCACAACAAAACACAGGCAACCATGCTGTTGTGTCTCGGCTATTTCCCAAGTCTTCACTGAATATTTGCTCTTGACTTTTTAAAATTGCCTGGCTTTATCTTAGGAAGCACATTGGAGTCTTTCATGGTGCAGAGATTCACTTAACACATTTTATAATTGATACTATAAAGCAAACCTGTGGCATGTTTGCAAATTATGGATTTCATTAATCTAAATAAAATCAGATTGTTCTCCCTAGTGTATTAGAAGCTGGCTTGACATCAATAAAACTATTGTTTTTAACAACCATGTGTGTGCAGCATGTGAAATCTTTATTATTACAAGTCTATAATAAAAGTTTGACAAGTTAAAAATATAAACTCAAATTGTAAACTTATATCAACTTGAAAACTTTCTGCAGTTCACATTTGGATTGTAAAATGGCTGTAAACACATTCCTACCTTCAGCTGCACAATCCTGAAGGATGACTTCTGATGCATAAGTGACTGCCAATAGACATTCACAACTCTTGAGAGGGTGGATCCTACTAGAGAGATTAAAATAACTATGAGGAAAATAGAAGCCATGGTTAAAAAAATTGCCTGGAGCTAAGTTCCCAAGAGCATGGATTCATTTATTTATTTAATAAAACTATAGAAGAAATCTTACCTATCTGGTGAAATATTTGCATCCCATATTTTAGATCTTTTAAATTTTGGGTAACAATTCCGGTAAATTGATATAGAAAAAGTTTATTTTTTCCATTTTGTTGCACAATTAAGGTATTAAAAACTCTCTTGCTTTGAGGTAATATTGAAGCATAATTGTTCACTTCAGGTTACATTGCATAAAGGGGAGTTGAGACATCGAAGTGAATAGCTGGAGCAAATTATAAATAGTTTTGGAGTCTACTGTGATTTTTCTGAATTTTATATTATGTCATTCATTTTTGGATCACACAACTTGGGAAAGGGCAGTTCGGTTTTTAGTCAAATCAGAAGAATAAAGGATCCAATACAGTTTATATGTAAATAAAAAGACCTTAAAGACAATAAAAAATAGTGAGAAGGTAGTCGCCTATGAGGAAGAAGACCTTAACCAGGTACTAAATCTTCTAGCACTTTGCCTTGGACATCCAGTCTCCAGAACTGTGAGAAATAAATTGCTCTTTGTTTTTAAATGCCCAGTCTATGATATTTTGTTTCCAAAGCCTGAACTGAATAAGACAAATACTAAATGAGGAGAAATGGATTCTATAAAGCACAATAAGCAGATATGGACACAGGAAAGACAGAAAGCCTTATTGAGGTAAGTGATAGAAAACAATGGTCCTTCACAATATCTGATTGTCCTTTTGTTCATGGGAATATGGGAAACTACACCTGTCACTAGGCCCATATGATTAGCCATGAACAATGAAAAGTGAAAGAAAATGGCAATTCACTTCTGCGATGCAGCAATGGAAATTCAAGGTGCGCTTCTCCTGTTTCTGGTTGTACAAGGTACTGAAAGTGGAGACCCTAGTGAAGGAAGCAGTGTCAAAAGGAGAGGCCACCTACTATACTAAGCCAATACCTGGAGGACAGAGTCAACCACACCTGAGGCTGACTTTACAGCCTTCAGAAATAAATTGTGTTCAGCCACTGAGGCTATGAGTTTGTTGCATAGACTGATTTGTCTTAATTAATATGGGAAATTATTAAATGATAAAAAAACATGCACTAAAGTCTTAATAATATTTATGAAGTATCAATTTGCTAACAGCATAACATCGTAGGGGAAAACCTAAGTTCAAACTCTGAAGTGGGCAACATATTGAAATGGGAAATCAAATTATGTCACCATAACCATATTTATATAGATACTATTGGAAATGGTCAGATTCTGTCCACTGACTGCCTAGGCAGAAATCCTGCCAAATGGAAGCAGGATATGGGATCATATTGGCCTTATTCAAGAATTGTTTAGCAGGAAGTTGCAAGCAGTAGATCTTTTCAGGCCACATGAAAGCTGGTTCTGGGAGGTAAACAGGGATGATTCCTGCATTCTCAAATTAGTGGCAGAGGGAGAAATAAAAGTCTCTCTTATTCTGATGTTGTTGTCATTTTGTAGAAGGTTTCTAAAACCGTGATTCCGAATGAAGTCAGCTCAATAGACAAACCAGACAGATACAAACAGTACAGGAGGCTTCTGTTCAGCAATAGATTGCCTATTGTAATATGTAAATTGACTCTTCTTACAGCCTATATCCTTTTGATTATTACACCATGATCCACGTCACCAGTGCATAGTATTATAGGGAAAAAAATACTTATTTCTGTAACTATGGTAGATTTTTGGAAGCATGGAATATTAGGAAATAAATAATTATTAATGGGTTCGGGGTGAGGTTGGGTGGGTAGGAAGAATAACTTCTACAGTTCTATAGCACAGGTTGACAAAAACTAACTATATTTCCAAACAGGGAATAGAAAAGATTTTGTATGTCCCCAACACAGAGAAATTATAAATGCTTGACATCATGGATATGCCAGTTACTCTGATCTGATGATTATACATAATAATCACATTTGACAATGTCATCCTGTATCCCATTAATATGTATAACTATTATGAGTTGATTGAAATATTGGGTAATTTTACTGATACTATTGAAAACACTGGGATTTTTTTTTGATTCAGCACTAGTACAACAAACTTCTTCGTTTTTATCCCATTCTTCCATGAACACATTTATTTAATTTGTAAAAAAATTTCCCTCACTGCAGGTCTTCCATAGTAATCACCAAATAATTCTCAACTTCTGGAAAGAAGATTGGTTTGCAAATCCTTTGCTTGTGCATGCTTATCTAATGATTAAAACATGTTTTGCTCAGCCCTAAGATGCTCTAACTAGGTGGATAAAATATGATATATGTTGTCTTTATTCCCAGTAGAAAGGATTGCACACTGTGAAGAAATGAAAGATAATTTGAAATGAAAATTATTTTAAAAATCTCTCAAACTCTATATTTAAATGTCACTTAAGTAATAAACTGATTAATTTTTATCAACTATGGCACATTGTCTATGCTGTTATTACATTTTTATTATCTGTTTATTATCTTTTTGGTGTTTATAGTTCACCATCAATGGTTAATTCTGAAATCATGCATAGTAATTGTTTTTCCTAATTTTCTTAAGTTCAAGCTATAAAACCTAGATTAATATTTCATCTTTAAAATTACATAAAATACTTGTGTTTGTCTTACATTCATGGCCAAGAATACTCTTCATAAGAGCAGCAAAGAAAGATGAACTCATGCAGAGGGAAATTGTCTAGTCTTAGGACTGGCATGTATGTGTAATTGGCAACAGATGGATACGACATGCTGTTATATTTTGCAATGTTGTCACAATTCAAAACAGGACATACATACAATTCAAAACATCCCCTACAGTCTGTATGAAATATGCTTTTTTCAGCCTTTCTTGATTCTGATTGATTATGTAGAGTTCTTAGAGAGTGACAGTACAAGTATAAACTCTCAACTTGCCACTCCAATAAAGCTTCACCTTCAACCCCAAACGTAGATTGCAATAGCTCAGCAGCAGACAGAAAGATCCAGGCTCAGGCAGTGATGTGCCAATAAATTGAATATATGAAACAAGATGCCATGACTTACAGCATTAATAGGTAAATTCCGTATTGTAAATGTACATACAGTGGCCAGTCTCAAACTATCAACTAACTTGTAAAATTATTGATATTTATGAATCAACACTTATAAAACCAAATGGGAAGGTTAATAGCATACCACTTCCCTGAGCAGGGATCTTAAGAGAGGAACCAGGATGCTGTTGCAATGCAAGCTTTTTCTGATCCCACCTTGGGAAGTCCTTAGAGGTTATCTACCATCTAAATCTTGACTAGCTCCTCTTTGTCTATATTTTATGATTATATTTGGGGAAAAAGAGCTGTATAAGATTTTCTTTGGGTGGAAGTATGTATAGATTCTAACTGATAGACCCACTTTCTTCCTGAAACATGGTAGAATCAAAAGTATAAAGCTACCAAAATTTGGAGACCTCCTACTACATTCTGCCTTTGGATTTATTAACAAATCCTGTAACCAAGACTGGATGAAGTTTAGAATCTGGGAAAGAATTTGATGTTACTCTAGGGGCACTAAACAACTACCCTATTTAGTCTCTGGATTAGTGAGCAATAGAAAAGTTTATTTCCATTCCCAAAGAGAGACCTGGATTGTAAAATACTTTGCAAACTACAAAGTGGAGGAGCACCATCAATTTTTATTGCTTTTTCCCCCTCTAATCACGATTGTCTCTCTGATTCCTCCTGTGTTCTTGTCCTTATTTTATTCTTTTCTTTGCTAACATCAAGCACTCATCAGAGGTTGTTGAAATCCCAACTGGTGCATTTCAGTTTCATTTACTTCCACAGATTGCATATTTGGAGAAAGTATCTTGAATCATTCATGTCCCTAGTTAACAGCTTTTAAATGGGAATTATAATAGCTATTGTTCACATGAGCTGAGAATTATAAAATAGTTGGACTTATTTAAGCTCCATGCTAAAATCACTGTCTTTGTGCTTAATTAAATTCAGTTGTTTTCCAACTTTCTAGATAACTATACTAAAAATGAGGTTAAAATCTGCTTTATTTGTATTTGATGCCAAGAGAACAAGAGATCAACATAGTTATATCTAAAGGGAAATATATCTATCAATACATACATGTGATTTTGCAGAATGTCCCAAATGTGCACATTTCTCAAGAGGAGAGAAAAGAGGATCTGCAGTAATGACTTTTGTTGCAAGAAGAACATAAACAAGTTGAAATCCTTTCATGATAACAAAAGTCACACCAAGAAGGGTTGGACTTGGTCCATGCTTTAGGAATTTGCAGATATAAAGGGTTAGTTATCTTCTACTCTGGCTCCATCAGGTATAGTTTGAAAATATTTTCTGTCAGAGAGACAAAAAAAATGGAATGCATAGATTTTTCCCTAATACAGAGAGCCCTGGAAACTCTTTGCTTTTTCTCTTTATATTTCAGACTTTAATTCAATGCTTGCAATATGACCAAGACATTGATTTTTAATTCAGCAGTCCTCCACAACCACCAACTTTGCTTGAATTCTGCAAGTGTTTTATTTCCTTGGCATGAAACTTGCTATTAAGACATATTGTGAGGGTTCTGCATGCCTAGATTCATAACACTAAGCAGTTTGATATAACATAGCTGATAGGCTACTCTTTTCTTTTTTTTTTCCTCCGAAAATGTCATCAAGTTTTAGGCAGAGAAGCATATGAGGTAATACAATGCAAATGCCAATAGGATATTAATTTCTAAAAAATGCATCCTGACCATTTGAGTGTTACAAGAAGTCTTTCTCAGTTAACTCCCCAAAGGGTGTAACAAAAACTAAATGTGTCTGTAAAAAGTAGTTTATAAAACATGTATTACATTATGTTCGGGTGAATGTGGTTTTAGGAGTGTTTCTGAGCACACCATGTGGATCCAGCTCAATCTCTGTATTTGTCATGAAAGTTCACTCCTCAAAAGAAAACATTTCAAACACTCAGAGTCATATCATTTAGGTAGACAGATAATTGGGCTTTTAAGGTCTTTATGTCAACAGAGAAAATGTCCGCCCCATTCCTTAGCTCTAACCGACACTGTTTCTCCATGTTCTTATTAATTCGTGCTATAAAGACACAGGGGCTTAAGTAAAACTTACATGCAGAAGCAGTTGGAAAATGTTCACATTAATAGACAAAGCAATTTGACAACAATTATGTGCCTGGTAGCTTCTTAGCTTTTCTCAATAGCGCACACTTATTTGAGACTTATAATGGTGAAACTTGCAGGTGTTTTCGAGTGAGGATAAAAAATATATGGGGTGGTAATGGTGAGGGTGAGGATGAGTAGAAAGGGAACTTATATTACTATTTCTCTCTGCACAGTTGAGCAATCAGGAGAAGTTCAATAATGATTTCTAAGAATTAAACATTCTGTGTTTCAATAAAGTTGTGGTGAGAACCAGTAAGTACAGTATGTATGGAGAGCATTATAGGGTTGCTTATGCTTATTGAAAGTTAAATCCTTAAAAAGCTCAAGTGAAGAAAGAATATTGGAAATCACATATGAACAGATGGATAATAATAAATGGATAAATGATATTTTGTAACTGCAAGAATACTGAAAGAAAAAAGTGATAAATAAATAAATAAATAAAAAGTAGAAGGAGAGAAAAAAAAATCTTATGTCATGGGTTGGCCACAGCCATTGCTAGATCCAAGTATAAACAGTGGTTGCTTCAAGCTTCTGGGACATCTCAACTGTCTTTCATGTTGAAGACTAATTATATGTCCTGCAATGTCATTACAAGAAGATTTTCCTATATCTGAATTTACTGAGTGCCTCTATCAAAGCAGGGCACACTGTCAACTTTTCTGTCTATCAGCAATGATAAATACAGCCTTTCTACATTTCTAACTTGTATTTTGCTTAGATTTTATTCTGAAGGTATTTATCCAATAGTTCAAGGAGTTGAAGATAATTCCATGAATTAAAGTGCAATTCTGTCACAGGTAGTAACTGCTTAATGGACCAAAGTCTTAAGGCTGTGCTTTTTCTTGTGGATCATAATTCTCTAAAAGAAAAATCCTGTTCCATTTCTGGAGTTCTAAAAGAATTCTGTTTTGTAGAAATACTTTATGACTATTGCTTCACTTGGGAGCCAGGAAACTTAGAACTGAAGATGCAGTTATTTTAAAAGCTTAGCTGGAAGTTAAATATTAAATGCACTTAAGGACTTTTGCTGGTTTCTGAAGTGGTTGACAAAGTGAGGTCATTTAACATCCAATTTAATAGAATTCTGATGGAATATTGGGAAATAAGTACTGTTCTGCCTTAATACTCCTCTCACGTTAAGAACTGATTTAACCTGAACCTTAAACACTGTATTTGAAATGACAGATGTTTAAATAGGAAGAATATGCATTTTCTTTCAGAGTGAGAATGCTTTCCTTCTTAATAATCGTGTCCTAATAAATCACAATTATTATACTCACATGACGATGTTCAATCAGACAGTAGAGACAATATATTTCAGGTTTTCCAAGATAGTTTCATGTAAAAAAGAAAAAAAAAGTTGAGAGGATTAACTAATGGTTAATCCACATGCAGAAGGCAGCATAAGGAAGCCAAAGGAAGGCACACAGGGAAAAAAAACAGACTAACAGATGCATCCCTGTCCAGTTGTGTGACAAAGGCTAAAAATTAGGGAGAAAAGGGAAAGGTCTAATTTTTCAACAACAAAAAATATGAAAATGGGCATTGGCTCTACTTGTTCTTTATATTGACCTCATGGTAGAAATATAATCCTTTCAGTTAACAGGTGCTATGGTTTAAATGTGATTGGAATGTGTCCCTCAAAGTTTCATATGCTGCCACACTGGTCCCCAGGTTGGCAGCAGAGGAACCATGAAGACACATCCCTAGTGAAAGGTAATTATGGGACTCCACCCTTATGAAGGGATTAGTGTTGGTCTTCAAAAATAGGTTGGATCTTGCGGAATAGCTAGCTACCATGAGAATGGGTAATTATAAAAAGAGCAGGCCTGACTCCTAGCCTCCCAAATCTCTCTTGCTTCCTGTTTTTCCATGTGATCTCTCCTTCTTGCACTGGATTTCTCTGACTCACAATGATGCTTTCCATCATGCTGTAATGGAGCCAGAAGGCCCTTACCAGAGTCAAGCAGATGCTGGCACTCTGCTCTCGGATTTCATAAGCTATGAGCTAAATAAACCACTTTTCTTTATAGGTTACTCAGCCTTGGACATTTTATTAAAATTTCATTAAATGAACTAATGAAACATATTAGAATACACTGATATTACTTAATGCCTCACAATGAACCAACAAGAATCTCTGGTGTAAATTATGATTAGTATTCCATCTAAAATGTTGTAAATAATTCCATGACAGTAGAGTTATTCTTTGAAAATATCATATTTAGTTTTAACTTTTCTAAATGCCACATTAAACAAGCCAAAGGACATAAGTAAGCTTGTTTTTAATAGGATATGTTCATTTACCTAATGTGACCCAAAAAATCAACGTATAGTCAATAAGCATAAAATTGTGAATGAAAATGCGGTGCACTTTTCATTGTTCTTCAAAATTTTCACAACCTGATGTGTATTTCCTATTTATAACACATGCCATTTTAAAATAACTGCATTTAAAGTGCTTATTAGCCAAATGTGCCTAAAGGTTACTCCATTGTCCATGGCAATAGACATCGAATACATCTCTAGGTTTCCTAGAGGTAATTTAATTCGAATTATGAATAGATAAAATGGAAAACTTTTCAAATATTTTAAATACTTCAGCAATAGGAAAACCAAAATAGAGCAAACAAGATCAACAGGGTAGTATTCAAAGGAGTGAAAAACAGGGATCATCTGAGTAAAAAAAAAAAAAGAAGTTTGGAAAATAGTTAATGACAATGGATGTCTTTTATAAGTTATAACAGCACATAATTATGTGGGTATGATAATAACTTTAGAGCCACAATTAACATATTGCCCATTCATTACATAAAATAATCTTAATAAATAAATAATAAGTGAATAAGATTTAAGGTTTGATAATGACAACAAAATGGTGAAGAAGCAGTGTTTTTTCCCTGTAGGGAACATAACACCAAGTAGACATTGAAGGCACTATGCTAGTGACAAAAGCATATAGTATTTCTGTGATGGATTAAACTTATTTTGTAAATGAATGGGCAATAGATCAAGGTAAACCATGTGGAAATTAAGAAAGAAGCATATTTTATTAAGAAATCTATTCTACAAGTAGAATTGTTCAAAATTAGATTTTATAAACCTACAATTATAACAAAACTCTTCTTGGCTGGAATATTGAGAGAAACTTGAATGATCTTATATTGGAGAGGACATAAAATAGATTCTTAAGTGGAGTGGGAAGGTTGTTGGCATGGTTACTAAAATTCTTTCCAACCACATGACACTATAACTCTAAAAATATTGTGAGAAGATGCATATGCTTTATTTTTACATTGTAAGTAGATGACGGTTTTAAGTTATTTGAATGCAATTAAAGATACATAGCATTAATTGGTCCTTTGATTTTTAAATAACATATTCTTATGTATTATATTTTCATTGAAAATTTGAATATGTATTAGTAAAACTGGTTAATATAAAGTTCATAAAATCCTTTGTTTTCTTTAAAATACTTTCCACCTTGTTTCTGTCCATTGGATTATGTTTTCATCTATAAATAATCATCTTATTAATTTTATACCAATCCCAAGTTTAGTCGAATGAACAATAAGAGGGTAGTAAAGTACCAGAGACTTTTAAACAAACATATTTTAAGTATTTTTTTAATAATTTGTTTAAAACATTCTTTAAATTCAGAATATTAGACATCTGATACATTAGTGTAAGTTCAACCATGAGTCCTTAAATCAAAAAATTACAATATTTTACATAAATTTCTGTTTGATTTCTCACACCAGGATTCCCATTAAAATAGATTATCTATAGCATTCCTTGGAATATTTCCTCAGGGATTTTTTTTTTCTTTTTTTTCATGACTGAGGATTTTGCTTCCTTTTTCTTGTACAAAATAAGGTCTGCATATAGTTGGCAGTAGGCTTAAGAAAGGGGAAAAAAAATAAAATAAAATAAAAAAGATAAGTAGTGAAGATTCAGCCAATACGGGGAAGGGAGGAAAACCCAAATGTAGACAAGGTCGTTGCACCAAGAAAAGTAAAAAAGGTATCGCGCACCAGGCGGGCAACTGGTGCGCACCCCCTCCCGTCCCCTGGCTGCGCCGGACCGGCTGGCTACGGAGTTTCCAAGCTTCGGGGCCACTTCCTTTCTTATTTTGTGGGTTTCCTCGGCTCTGCTGAAACCGGGAGGAAGGGAAGAAAGAGACGGAAAAAAAGCCATAAAAATCAAAACAAAAATGCGGGGGGCAGACTGAGGAGAGCCGGTGAAGCAGCGCGTCCGAGTCCCTTTGGATGCGGTGTCTTCCTGCCCGCCGTCATCCCCAGTCGGCTGTAGAGAGCGCGGAGAGCAGCGCGAGCGCTGTGAAGATGCGAGGAGGTGGAACAATGAATTTATAGCGGCATTCCATCCTGCAATGGCAATTTCAACAATTCGTCACTGCACGCTGCCTCTTAAAGGGAGAGCTTCCCCCACCACTCCCACCCTTCCCCATCTGCGCCTAATCAGATGGGGGAGGGAGAGAGCAAGGGCGGGGGAGGGTGATCGAGGACAGGGAGAGGAGAAGGAGGAAGGGACCAGGGCCTGAAGGAGAGGAAGGAGGGACAAAGGAGGGAGCAAGGGCGGGCGGGGTGGGGGGGTGGGGGTATTTGGGGAGAAAAACATAAAATTTACTTGGTCTCATTTAAAGTCACAGCGACTCCGGGTCGTTCTGGTATTTCACAACAAAGAGGGGTGGGTTAGCCTCGGCTTACCTCATCTTCTGGAGGGATGTTTTGGGGTGTTTTTAAAGTTATTGAGACACTTCAAGTCTCTCCCTGCCTTTCTCTCTTGCCTTTCTTGCTTTGGGTAGGAAGTTTCTGCCGCAATTTTTCCCTTTGCAGGCCGGTGCGCTCAGGCTTTGCAGACGGTACCTCACCATCCACCAGCCAGGGCTCTCAGCTTCCCAAGCGACCCCCCGCCCCGGCGCTCCTTTGCTTCCTTCCAGCGGTCCGGGGGTACTGGGTTTCCTGCCTCCTCATTCCCTAGCCTATTCGAGCTCCGACGCTAGCTCGGTTCGGCCGCGGGATGACTAACTTCTCCCAGCCACCAGCAGCGTGTCAGGGTTGCCTAGAGCAGTCGCCGGCGCTTCCTGGCCGGTCCCTGAGCTTGGAGCGCGACGGTGCCCTAGGGCAGGGCTGCCTGCAGCATGGGAACTCCGCGGCTTTGTGTGCGAAGGATGGGCTCCCCGCTTTCTCCAGCGCGCCTCTAGTCAGTGCCCACAATCTGTCACTTAATCCCAGCCACTGGAACGCCATTGCTTTAGAAAGGCAAGGAGGGAAATAGGTAGCTACTGAAATGAATTCTCCTCAATCCCCTCCCCCCCCACCACCAAGATTTGTAAATTTTGTATTCTCACTTTCTCTTTTTATTCCTGCTTAAAAGATAATTAAAATGATAAATGTCCATATGTTCAATCATAGAAAATAAACACTCATTGTCATAGGCCTTAGACTACTAGTCTTTTCAGAAATTCCTTTTAGGAGAAAAAAGAATACTTTGTAGAGAAGGGGGATTGGTGCTTATTAGTACGCGGGTGGCATTTTCACACGTTGGTCTTTTTCTCTGTCCTCTTTGTTTCCTCTAATTATCAATTCTAAAAAGGTAGAAGGAAAGTCCTAGGGCTTTCTGACATAATGACTAGAAGACCTACTGTAGCAGCAGGAGCACCTACCCTACCAATGTTCTTCAGACTAATCCATGACCACATCAGTAAAAAATGAATCTGGTATAATTAGCACATTTGCATTTTTTTAAACTCTGATGGTGACAAGGGTAGCTGAGATACCTCAGTGGTCCCCAAGATGATGATCGCTTCTTAGGGAGGGAACCATGAAAGTCCAGGACTAGCTGGAGGTTTATCCTCAAAGTACCAATAAACCTCTGGAGGACTTCTGGAAATGTCCAGTAATGATGTTCCCTCCGACTGGAACACCATCTGTAATCATCTGGGAGGCAAATAAAATGTGTCCTGACATCTGATCCTCACTCATAAATTAAGTGAACTTCCAAGTCCCAGGAATATTCAGTAGCTGCTGATGGATTCTGAAATTCATCAGAACCTGCAAGGAAGTTGCTCTTATTGAAGGCCTGTGGATTTCCAACCCCCTCAGTCTCTCAGTGGTCAGTTGTCCAAGGCCGATACTACAAGGCTGATAAGTCAGAATATAAAGGAAGAGAATCTAGGTTCCAGCAATCTCCAATTTTCCACCAATTGCCTTCAGCACTAAGCTCAGGACTTTTACTCCAGTGATCAGTACATTGTGCCTACAAATAGCAAATTTAATTTTCTTATCCAGTTTTAGTGAAATAATCCAGCATTTGGCATTAAACACCATTTATAAAGCAACCTCAATTCATTTCATCATTGTTAATCTCAGTGGATCATTTTGATAGGTATTTCAAGATGACAGTGGTTCAAATGTATTAATTATAATTCTTTTCATCCACAAAATATTTATTATTTAGAATTTAAGGAAATTCCAACTGAATTTTCTTCTTATTAAAGCTTGTCTCTTTTGAAGGTGCTGAGCTTCTCACACAAATTTTATGCCTTAATTTTTTTAAAAATGACATTTATATTCAGATAGATTATCCAGTCATTTATGAGTACATTGAAGAACACTTAGAAACAAAATTCCAAATATCAATATCAAGTGCTGAATATTTATTAGAACCACATATCACAAGGAAAAAAAAACTAACAGAGCTTTTGAATAGAATGAATAAATTCCTACTCATACAGAACAATTCTTCTTGGAAGTAAGTTTTTTCCCCCCTGTATAAGTTACTTTAACACTTTAGAAAGTTCATTTGGTGATATGTGAAAAAATTACTTTAGTGGATTAGAATGAGCAGCTATGTTCTAGAAAAATAATGTTAGTTTAAGGACGTAATCTGCACTGGATGAAAGTAGTTGAAGTGTTTAATCATAGGAAGACAATATACTGGCCATCATGTTTAGGTGGGCTGATTTCTACTTCATTATCTTATCCTAAATAACAGCTTTATTTGTGCATATTTAAGGAAAAATCTTCACTGCATATATAGATATAATCACAAATTCAACTGATACATAACTTTTACATTTACTAAAAGGAAAAAAGGCTTTCTATTCCATCATGATATTAAGTTGGAAATCATCATAGAGATCCTCTAAGGCAACTTTCATTTGCCATGAAGAAACTGAGACCTAGAGGTCAAAGCGACTAATCTGTAGCCAAATTTTAGGAAGATTAAATCCTCTAACTCTAGTTTGTTGCTTAATCTATCCCACCTTTTAAAAACTATCCAGTCTAACAAGGGGCAAGGGGCTTTGTGAGGCTTTCCAGGGTCTTGTGAAGATGAATAAGCCAAAATGATTGTTGTAAGGCAATCACAGTTTAGAGATGGAGCCAAATGGATCAACAGATTCTTGGTATCCAAACAGGAAAACACAAATATAGAGGGGATAAGATGCAACAACAACAACAACCACCTGCAGGAGCTCTGAGCTCTGTATTTCCAGTATCGCTTCATAGGATTTCTATGTTCTTGAATGTGGTATTTTCTCAAATTTCAATTTGCTAAAGTGTCATTTCCTCATCCCTACCTCAAACTATGGTTTTAATGGTAAGAGTGAGGAAATATCTGACAGTAAAATATTCCCTGCCAGCCAAACACCTGCACCTTACCTCCCCTGCAGAAGAATCACAATTCTCAACTCTGTTTTCCTTTCTTACATCAAGACTCCTACCCATGCCTTACTGCACTGAGAGTCCTCTTGGGGTCCTCTCCCTTGGTAGTAGGATGCATGGTTAGCATGAAGTGGAAAGACTTCACTATTGCTCCTGGCCATTTATGCATGCTTTGAAGACTCTAGGTGAAACTTTCCCCATTGTGTCTCTTTGCTTTGCAAATTCTAGTTCTCAGAAGACTTTGCTTCAAAACCAAAGGTTACATTTTGGTGCAGGGGAAGGAGTATATTTACCACTTAGTCCCAAGATTTTAGAGGGTGAAACTGCTCCTCTACAATCCTTCCCTCCTTTTCCCAAACCTTCCTTTACTCCACAGTGGCAGAACATTCATCTTAATGCACCAGTGCACACACACAATCTCACACACATTAGCACACACAACACATATTAGCATGTATAGTCATGCCCAAGCACCCACCCTAACTTAGGGTTCCCTCTAGGCTGCATTGATGTATGAATATGAAGTTTTGATCAAAGCTTAGACACCAGAAAAAGGGATTAGACCAATTGTTCCCTCTCCCTTGCAAAAAAAACTTTCTTGAGATCTGCAGTGTCAAGGTTCCCCCCAACACAAAGAAGTTTCCTGCATGCCTGATAAAATTCAAAATCATTTTCTCTGCTTTCTGAATAGGACAAATTTTGACTATCTATCTATCGTGATGGATAATATATGCTTTGGCATCAGTTTTATTTAATATCATAAAAATAAATTCTTATAAAAGCTAGATCATTATATTTCCTATACACAGAAACTTTATACTATAAAAAGTCTTCAAATGAATAAGGTGCATATGTATTATTTAAAACATACAGGTGTTATCTGTAAAGTAAAACCGACAAGTCATTTTTTATGCTGACCAGCTGTGAAATGTTGTTTTAGCTTTTCTCACACAATTATGCACATATAACTTGCTTTTATGAGTTACCCAAATTCTTTTTTTTCTATATTTTCCAGAAATTATCTTGAAATCAAATCTTACTGGAAACACATGGAAAATCGGGAATTCCCACACAAGAGTAATTTGAAACATTTGAGGTTTTTTTATTTTTCCTTCATGATGGCAAATTTCAAGCACAGATTTCAAATAACTTAATGAGTAGTAGTTGTAGTTGTGATTATAATTGTAGTAATATTTGTTGTTCCTGAGTCCTACAATCACACCTTTTTTAGGCTAAGTTTGTGTCTTAATATCACTTTGTTCAAGCTTCGGAAATATCACAGTCTTCGTTGAAATTACTCAATATTTCTATTTTAATGCACTTGCTTTATTCTGATATGGAGCTAATGTGTGAAACAAAGCTGAATATAAGGAAATGGAGATACCAGCTACCTGATCAATGTGTTTCCCCCCTCCCCACAATGTGGAGGGTTCTGCAAGGTGCTTAGATGGCAGGTAGAGCCTCATTTACTCATAACTGTCAATGGATATCACATACCTCTCTAACACACGTTTCCTAGTAGGGTACTGGCAGGTGGAAAAGCAGTTATCTAGGTTACAATTCAGGCAAAGACATTGCAGTTTTGATTCACGTTCTTTTTACCTAAGAGATGCCATTTCTTCCACATCCTGGCTTCCCAACTGTTTATCATTTTGGTAACAGAAAGTGATGCCCTGATTTACTGACTGAAGGAAAGTTTGATCTGAGTCCTAGGAAGGGACTCCCTTATAGGGGTCCACCACCCATCCTGCCCCCAACCACCACCCAGTTGGCAGGACCTGTACCTGTTGGTAGCATCCCTTTCACTCCAGCTGAAGCCCCACAGAGACCCCAAACTGTCATTGCTGCCCTTTGAAAATTGGAACATATGAGCTTGAGGCATCAAATGAGAAGCAGAAACAGGCTTTATTGATTTACAGTTCAGAAAACTCATCTTTGCTCATGGAATCCTGTGTAGCTCTTCCCAGAGCCAGCTTTTGTTCCTTTCCTTCTCATCATAGAACCCTGCATCAGTTCATCAAAAAATCCTTTCCTGTCTCTGTTGGTGCCAAACGGGGTCATCACATTCTTTCTAGATGGAGGTGAGTAGGAAAGGATATGACTGTGGTGCTGTGTTGTGTGAGACTGTGGCCCATGTTCAAAACTATCCTCTAAAGACAGTCCCTACCAGATTTGACCACGAAGGTCACCAGACCCTTAATGGCCCATGTGAGTTTGAGTTCAATCATTTCAGTGACTGTTGAAACTTAAAGAATTCTTCTGACTTGTGACTTTATGGAATTAACTGTAAATTGCTAAAGACATATTTACAATTAACTATACAATTTCTAACCTGTTTTTTTTTCTGCAGCTCAGACTCACACTTGTCTGACAGCAAGCATTAGTTAAATAGGTAATTATTTTATCCATTAGTTTACTCAATGACTTTCTTTTAGAAAATTAAATAAGAAAAATGTTGTATGTTGAACCTAAGTGTGATGGAGGTATTGACAGAAGAAAACTTCCAGTATGATATAAAGAAAGCCTCTCATTTGTACTTCACTACTAAATGTGTAAAATATTCAGGGAATCCATAAATAACCTAAAAATATGATTAAAGGACAAGCTAACTCATTAGAGTCTCTGCTAAAAGCTTCCAGCCCAGTCAGTTCACCCTCTGAAAAATGCAAAATTATATCTGGAGACTATGATATTTTTCCCCTAAATCTAGTTTTAGCTTTAGATTGTTGATAGAATTGTCCTACCGGACAACAAACTTTTTTTGCATAAAAATAACTCAATATCTCAGAATCGGTTTTGGCCTCCCCATCCTTCTTTCCATATTCTTTCCATTTCTCCCTGGATCCCCTCTCCCTCTCTGTGTCTGTCTTCTTCATCAGAATGCATGCTCTATCAAAACAGGAACCCTGAAGGTCTTCTTTCCACTCTATCTCCAGTTCTCAGCTCAGTATCTGGTAAATGAGAGGCATGAATTGACATGTTAAGTAAGCAAAACACAGATAAATTATTTTTAAAAAATTATGTATGTGGGTGTTTACTGATATTTACTTATCACCTTTCTTTACCATTGTTTTTCTAATATAAAAATATATTTGTTCAGGGAAATTCAGTCCGTGTGTTTGAACAAAGCTATTTTTTTCCCCATAGATCTGGACACTGGACATCAAACTTGGCAACCAAGAGTGCTCCTTACACCTGGCCAGAGCAGCTGGTTCTGCAAAGAACTCTGCCCATTGCAGTCTTACTTGGAACACTTGCTCAAACCATTAGCTAAATGCACCCTCCCACCTTGTCATCAGGGAATCTAAGGACTACACATTTAAAAGGAAAGCTGAATGCTGTAACAAACACTCTTAAATTCTCAATGGCTTCACACAGAGTGCATTCTTTGCTCGTGGCATAGTCCATTATGGGTTGATGGCTGGTACAGTGCTGCTCTGTGCAGTTATTTGGGAACCAACCTTATTCTATCCTGCAATCCTGTTCCATTCTTAACCTGTTGCCCCTAATAATACTAACATAAGAAAGAAAAGAGAAAGGAAGTAAAGGCACATCCTTCCTTATTTGCTTTTTCTTGGAAGCAGCATACTTGGAAGCAGCATATGAAATATAGTCCATATGGCAGAAAAAGCCATATGGCCCCACCCAGATATAAGACTGTGGGCAGGAAGCTGGGGAATATAGAGCAGCTGGGAGTCAAGAAGGAAGAGAAAAAAGCATCTACTTTAGTCTCTGCTGATTACGCTTTTATCCTAGAGATGTCACCAAAGAGAAAGAGACTCAGAAAGAAGCCAACCAAAAGTGAGAGTGGGTGAAGACAGAGAAAAAGTAGGATAAAATATTGAGCAGTAAATCATTAGAATCATTGAATCCAGCCATATCAACAAAATATTTCCTTTTGTTTATGCCACTATAATTAGGGGTGCTGTCACCTAAACCAGAAATAATCTGGATTAACACCCCATTTTTGCTTGCCATGTTATGTTTCCCTTAGTCTAGTACCTTGCATATGGTAGACAATTTAAATACTTTTGATTCAAAGAATTCACCAAAGAATACTCAATAAAATATATTGAGCTAAGATAGTCTATGTTTATTGGTCTGATGTTAGCAAATTTATCTGACATTATTCCTAAAAATTACAATGCCAAGTAATTAACTTACTCTAGTATTGAAGTTTCTATTCTCTTCTGTCACTCACCTATGCAGATCCATGTTGGTCTGTATCAGAATTGTCAACATCTCTTATTTAGGCTGATATACTAATTGCAGAATTGTCACTTTTATGATTAATCAAAACTGATATTTATTTGTATTTCCATATTTCCATTATTCTGTCTGATTTATCTTATGAAATATTGCAATGCCTGTGAAATCCTGGAACTTAAGCAAATCCTCCTCCAACGAGAACTCTTAAGAGATACTTGGCTCACCTGCTTCATCTGTGCCTGACCCTACAGTATGGAAGAGTACTGATCACTGTGGCTCTTAGTAGTTAGAGCAAGCTACTAGACTGAGCATGATTAAAAAAATTATTCTATCAAACTATGAGAACATTTACTGTGGACTAACTTTCTGTGCACTTTAGCACATCCTCAAAAACAGCAATGCCAAAATCCCAGCCTATCACTGTCTATGATACCAGGGAAACTATTAGACACTTTGTCTACTTATTTACTCATGTGCAAAAGAGTGACAACAGTTGTACAGACTTCACTGATTCTTATGAAGATGTGTGTATGTGTGTGTGTGTGTGTGTGTGTGTGTATCTGTGTGAAATATTGTGTACAAAGAAAATGAACAATAAATTCATTATTATTCTTAAATACCCATTACAGTAGTTGAGGATTTTGTTTTAACTCTTTCATGTCTGTTTAAATTTTGCTTCAAGGAGTTTATCTCTGACTTTGTTGTGATAGAAGATTTTGAAGGAGAATCATTAAGGCTGTGAAGAATAAATACATTTGAGACATTTCAGGTGCCAAGTTTAGAGAAAAGCCTGATGTTAAAAAGTGTATAGTTCAAAACAGTTTAGAAGACTGTCTATTCTAATAGACATTACCTCTGTTCTCTGGGTGAACTATTAAAAAAACAAAAAAACAAAAAAACATCTTTCTTATTCATGTCTTCCTGTGTCTATGGTCCCTGAGAGTATTAAAGCCATTTGTGTGCTTACCTTTGTGTTCCTCTTGCACTTGTCATTACACAGATAATAAGGACTATGTCCCTCATTGCACATGCCTCCAGCACTAGAACTGGCCTATATAGACCTTTGACAAGCACCTGCTTCCTTGGCTTTAAGTTGGTCAATATTATATAATCTGCTTTAAGATAGAAAACAAAATAGATCCATTTAAACAGGGAATTTAGTAATGACTCACCATACCAGAGGCATAAGAAAAGGAGGAAAACAGCACCTCAACTGGCCCATCCAATGCAAACTTTACACACTAGTAAACATTTGGAAAAAGTTGAAAATGGTGAAATGCATTGCTAGGCATAGAAAACAAACCAAAAAACAAAACCCATGTCTGAGTGTTTCCATTAGAATAAGCTTAATGTGATAGTCAACAGTATAATTTTATCAAGTTCAGGTGGTGAAGGCATGGTGGAAGCAGTTGAACTAAGCACATGTGGTATAATGTTGGCTGGAAGCTTCCAGAAGCATTTGATATTTTTACCACATGTAAAGTTAACAAATGAATTCTTTGATGCATTGCCTCACATGTATTTTCCCAAGTAGAAGAAACTCATAGAACAGAAATAGCATGTTCAACAAAGAAAATACTAGCCTATCCTGGATGAAAATACAGTCCCAAATATTCTCCATGAGATGGGTGAGAAAACATGAGGCTTTAAGGAAGCCAAGGATAAACTGACTCATCTACTTTTGTGGCAGGGTAGCATATTTTGGGATTAAGACTCACTTGTTTTCTTGTTCTGTCATTTCCCAACAGTAAGGCACTTGAAGAAGAACTCCCTGGATGTTTATTGACATTCCATTAAAAAGAGCAGATGCTATAGCCAACTCTTCTATTTTTTCCTACAAAAATGTCCACAGGTACTTTGTGCTAAGGTGTTTTATTAAAATATGTGGGCTCTCAATGTTTTCTTAACATAGCTTTAAAGTAGGAGAACATACTTTCTCTTTCTTCATGTTTGTCTTGACCAAGGAAAAATAAACTTCCATACATCAGAAAGCAGTGAATCTCAAATACTTGGAAAGCTTTTTAAAAATGATTGGGCATCCCCAAAACTTTGGCCATATGAATTATATCTACTGATATTTACCATAATACAAATAAGAACTGGAAAAAATATATTTATCTTATTTTGTAATGAAAATAAATCCATTACATGTTAATATGGATAACATTTTTATAAACATAATTATGTTCTTCAAAATAAGAAACTAGTGAAATGAGGTTGATAGTTTTAGATTCTTGTGAATTCCTTTCTTTCTTTTTTGTTTTTATTTCTTTTTTTTTTCTTTTCAAAAAATGTACCAGGGATTACACCCAGAAGAGTTCAAATACTGAGCCATACCCCCAGCCTTTTTTTTTTTTTTTCAAGACAGGGTCTTGCTAAGTTGCTTAGGCCCTCTATAAGTTGCTGAGGCTGGCCTTGAACTTGTGATCCTCCTGCCTCAGTCTCCCAAGTTACTGGAACTACAGGTATACACCACCATGTCAGGCTTATTTTTGTAAAAAAAATATATATATATATATATATATATATGTGTGTGTGTGTGTGTGTGTGTGTGTGTGTGTAAATTTCTTTATAAAAGATACTAGGATTCTCACATCTTTTATCTTTAGTGGATTAACCAACACATGCCATGTACCCACCAAAACACTCCACTGAATGGCTTTGTATTATGAAAAAATATTTGTGACCTAGGGCATCCCCTGAATGGACATTGAAAGCCCCACTCTAGGAAGCTGCTACTCAAAACCAGCATCTGCCTGACTTGGGAGCATGTGACAAATTTGAAACCTCAGGCCACACCTGGTTGGACTGGATCTGCATTTTCACAAACTCTTCAGATAATTCACAGATATATTCATAAATAAGAGTATACTGCAGGTTAGTTTCCCTCTCTCATTGACTTTTCTCCTGAGAAAAAGAGAGACAAACATTGGTTTGCATTTACCAGTTGGGTATAAATAATGTGGTGGCTTTTGCTAAGGTTTGCATAAGTATCCCCGAAAGGTCATGTGGTAAAGATTTCATCATTAGGTTGGCACCATTGGGAGGTACCAAAACCTTTAAGGGATCTTTTAAGTCAACATTGCTGTGACCCAAAGACACAAAAACAATTTAAAGGAGAAAAAAATTATTTTGGCTCACAATTTTAGAGATTCAGTCTATAGATGACTGACTTTATAATTCTGAGCACAAAGTGAGGCAGAACATCATGGCTGAAGGATGTGGAGGAGGAAAGCTACTCAGTTCATGACAGCCAGGAAACATAGAGCTCCACTCACCAGGGAAAAAATATAACCCACAAAGGCAAGTCCCCAATAATTTACTTCCTACAGTCGTATCCTATATGCCTACAGTCACCATTCAGTTAATCCATATTAGTGAATTAATCCACTGATGAGGTTACAATTCTCATAATAATCTATTCATTTTGCTTCTGAACATTCTTACATTGTCTCACACATGAGTTTTTGAGGGACACCTCATATCTAAACCATAAAAGGGGTAAGATCTAATGGGAAGCCTTTGGAGGTGTGTCTTTGAAGGGAATAGTAGGATCCCAATCCTTTCCTCTTTCTTTCTGTCCTAGTTGTGAATTGAGCAGCCTTGCTCTGCCACATGCTCCCTGCCATGAAGGTTGCTCCTTGTTACAGACTGAAAAGCAACAGGGCCAAGTGACCATGAACTGAATAAAAATATTTTTTTTCTCTTTACAAATTGGTTGTACCAGGGATCTGCTATGGCAAACAGAAAGCTGACAAGCACAATTTTGAGCATATGTGACCTTTTGCAGAGGGTGTAGTATAATTCTCTGTGCTTAGAAGTTCATTCCACAGGCTTGCTAGATGTCTTGTTTATCCTATAAGCTCTCTTGGACTAAACAAATTAGAAAAAAGTGAATCAAGTTCCAACCAGGTTCCAATTAGGTTTCCCTATGTATGTTTTGATCCTTATCTGCCTCTGACGCTTATTTCTCAGTTGGTTCAGAAAGAGTTGTGACTATTACTCCAAAATGCGTCAGCATTACCAGCTCATACCAAGAGTCTTCTGCATAATGCTGGGTTCAGTGTTTATGGCTCTTATATGTGTTGTTGTTGTTGTGAAAGCTATTAGAGACAGAGTGGTGATGTATAACTTGACATTCTTTTAATTATTCTTTTGTTTTGAAAAATTCATATTTTACAAGAAAACAAGGCATGAACACTTATGGTCAGGAAGGCACGAGAAGTTTACTCTTGTATTTAAAGTTGCATTGATAAGCACATACATTTGTAAATTAATAATTACACATGGAATAATGATGGGTAAGCTAAAATAGAAAATGAAGAGAAATAAGCATTCTTTAAAGAATACCTCTTTGAATCAAAAACTCTAAGTCATAAAGTCAGTCATTTTGAATTCTATAATAAGCAGACAAGTGACAACTAAAGTTTTTGTCCCTAAAGGATAATAGGGCAAAAATAAAGTGATATAAATAAATAGCGCCTTGCAGTTAGCCTTATTACTCAAGACCCTAAACTTCAAGACACCATCCCTAGGTCTTGTCAGTGAGTTTAAGAAAGTGACAAGTAACTGCTGTCTGTACCAATGGACTGTAGTAAGCTCTGAACTAGGTTTGTGATAAGACCAATCTCAGAAGCCAAAAGATGAACCCAGGAACATAATGGATTGGTAAACATGTCTGTGGTCCCCAGTGTTTCTTTCAGCAAGAGCCCTCAGATGATGCAATCTTGACAATTAATGATGGTTAAGCAGAGATTGATTAGCACAGAGGAAAATGAACGGAAAGGCAATCAAACAAAAACAACCTCACTGAGATACGGGAAAGATGTTACATGGAAATCAGATGCTAGGCATGATTGAACACGCCTTTAATCCCAGTGATTCAGTGGGCTGAGGCAGGAGGATTGCAAGTTTGATGCCAGCATCAGGAACTTTGCAAGGCTAAGAAACTTCTTGAGACCCTGTCTCAAAATAAAATAAAATATGACAGTTCAAAAAAAAAAGGTTGGGAATGTGGTTCAGTGATGAAGAGACTCTAAGTTCAGAAGGAAGAAAGGGATGGAGGGAGGAAGGGAGGGAGGAAAGAAAGAAAGAAAGAAAGAAATCAGATGCTAAAATACATAAATTTCCCTGATTCACAATGGTCTAACTTTCAATTTTCTGAATGATGGTATAAACTAAATACACATTCAATAAAAACAAGACCAGAAACTAGAACTTGATTTTGATCATTTCCCAGGCTAGTGATAATGTGGTACAACTGACACTCTGATGTAGGGCAGTGTCAGTGATATGATCAGGAAGGAAAGCAACCGAACATGGCACACTGTGTTGCTAACCTAGGATGCTGTGTAGCTTAAGGGTGTCAAAAGCATCTTTGATTTGTGATATTTTCAACCTATGATTAGTTTATCAGGATGTTACTCCACTGTAAGCTGAGGAGCATCTATACTTCTAACAAAAATATGAATTTCACTTCAGGGGAGGTTGACACAAACTTTAAACAAAGTTTCTAAGAAAATTGAAGAGATAAATGTAGAAATAAGTTCTACTAAAGCATAGAATATTATAAAGTTGCATTAAGGTAAGATGAAAAAAGAGAACTATGGAAAGGAATTGATTATAAATTTTGAAAATCAAAAATATTCTTATGTAAACCTATTGTAATGGATTTAATAAACTACATATAGTAGAAGACAGCTAATGATTTTAAAGAAGTTTCAAAAGAATTCATGTGCAGTACATAAGTGAAAGAAAAAGTAAAAGAACAGTAAGAGATGCACATGTTAATTAGGAAGAACTCAAGAGCATAAGGGAATGTAGAGAATGATAGGGAAGTGGTATATGAAGAGAAAATATCTGCCTATTTTTCAAAATTCATTAGATAAGTTTGCTCTGAGTACAAAAGAGAATTAATACAAATAATTTTTATTTAGGCTCATTGCACTTACTCTTCCTAACAAGAGAGACTACTGTCACTGTTAATAGCCACCAGAATGGGGGGAAACCCAGACTGATAAATCTTTAGTGAACCTGAATCAACAAAAATGCATAACAAAAATAGCAAATTTTAGTTCTTAAATGATTAAGGGAAAATAATTGTTTAAGTATAAAATTTTATACCCAACCTTATTATCTTCCACAAGTAAGTGCAAAATAAAGGTTAAAATATTTGTTTCCAAGATTAAGAATTTTATCGTCAGTCAAGAGGACCTTATGTAGGAACTGTTTAAAATATTAATTATGAAGAAGGAAGATAAGCACACAGGAAAAACAGAATGAATGCTGAAAGGAAAGCGAGAAAGCAAGAGACAGGCGAGCATGAAATGAAGGACTGAAACCAGGCAGAGATCCACATGAAAATTTATTTGTCAAAGCTGACAAATAAAGCCCATCTCTCTATATAGAGGAGAGATGTTTGGGGGTTCATCTTTTATGGGGTAGGGGTTTGGAGTCATAGCTGTGGTGCTGTGGGAGAGGCTCCGGGGTGCTTGTGTCAGAGCTGGGCGGGTGGGATTAGCATGGGATTGGCTTAGGTTGATGGCTCCATGGGCTTTCCAGACCAAAGGGGTCCTGTCCCTCTGGAATTGGCGCAGGGTTATGGTACAATGGGGTAGGTCACTAATGGGGGTGCGGGAGTTCCGGTAATAGGAAGTACTGGAAAGTGAAACTTACTTCATAAGAATGACAGTTGACATTTAAGATGGCTGCTCAGATGTTAAATCAAGACCTTATAAATGCAAAAAAAAAAAAAAGATAAGTATATTTAATTTTGTCACATGACAAAAAGGGTGCATCACATATATTTTTCCTTCTTTTAACTAAAAAAATAAAATGAGGAGAGATCCAAGATAGCAGAATAGAGATTTCTGTTAAGGTCTGTAAACAAGTCAAAATGGCGCCTGGCATTTTGCCAGAGGGAGTGGTTTGTGAAGTAACACCAGGGAGCCATTAAGTGTGGAGATTCCTTATTGGTTGACTGCTGTATCTTGTTAAGGTCTGTAAACAAGTGAGATTGGCACCTGTTATTTTGCCAGAGAAATGTTAGAGTCTGTAAACAAGTCTGCACGGCACCTGGCAAAATGCCAGAGGGAGTGGTTTGTAAAGTAACAAAAGTTAGTCATTAAGTGTGGAGATTCCTTATTGGTTGACTGCTGTATCTATTTTATGCTAATTAGATAAGCTGTGTAAAATGTATAAATACCGCTCAGATCCTATAATAAACGGCTTCCATTCCTGCTGTATCAACGTACACAAGTCATTCGTCATCCCCCGGTTATTTTGCTGCAGCCGGGCTGCAGCAGAATCTAGTTTATGTAAATTAAGGTAAGCTGTGTGGAATGTATATATACCCCTCCTGTCCTACAATAAATGGCTCTCACTCCCGCTGTATCAGTCTTCACAAATTGCTCGTCACCCCCAGGTTATTTTGCTGCAGCCGGACTGCGGCAGGTTACATTCCTGGGTGCTCCATGGAGTGAAATCAAAAAAAGCAGACAGTGGCTCTGAAAGATGGGTGAACAAAAAAAAGGAAAGACTTCACTGAGACATAAAACTAGACATTCAAAACAGACCAGGGACAAAGGAGGTTGGACATAATAAAATAAGAAAAAAATTCTTGCAGCACAGCCTCTACCACAGTCAGGCCAGAAGCTCCAGCCAGAGGGGTCCCTCGGTGAGCATAGCAGAGGGATAAGCAAATTAAAGGAAACTGAATTTTGGGGAGGCCTGAGGCATGTCTGGGTACAGAGCATTTAGAGACCAAGGACATTGCCCAACAAACCTGAAAGACTTGCTCCTCGATATCCGTCCATGGGGAAAGAAACCACCATCTCTCCTGAGGCATGTGGAGGACAAAGGAAGGAACAATTTTGCAGTTGTGGTGTGGGGACTGGCAACTGAGAAAACCCATCCCTGGCAAACCTGGGTTTGGCCCAAAGTACAGGCCAGGTAAACACACACTGCATGACAGAATGACATAGAGTGTGCTTAAGTGCCCAGAAGAAATTCAAACCTGGCAAGAGGTTTACACAGGGGACAAGCGGTCTCGGAAATTCGCCCAGGTCTACCCCTCCCCCTCCAACCTGACTGCTTTCAGGACTGGCTAGAGAAATGGGAACTTGGAAGCATGGGGGTGGAATAAATTGAAGACTTAACCCAAGACCAGGAAACGTGGGGTCTGCAGGTGACATAGGGGACAAAGAATTGGGTCCCTCACCACTCCAGTGGAACCCAAGGGAGAGCCCTGGGGTAAAGTCTTCCAGCATGGACCAGCAAATACTGATTACTGAAGATGTGCTGATCTAAAATCTCCAGATCAATTAGCATTCAGCAAAGAGCCTGACGCCCACCTAAGCATAAGCCCTGCTTCCAGAAACTCCGCCTGTGGGATTATCTCTCTCACTCCAGCAATCCAGAGTGTGGAGCATCACACTCCAGAAGAACCCACCTAAAACCAGTGAGAAGAGAAGCAGATAATATTTTGAAATCCAACAGAAAAAATTCTTTAAGTTTTCACCAAGATTCTTTTTTTCTTTTTTTCTTTCTCTCTCTCTCTTTCTCTCTCTCTGTCTCTCTTTGTCTCTCTCCTTCTTTTAATTCTTTTTCACTATTTAATTGTGACCTTAATGGTCCATGGACATTTATACAGTTTTCTGTTTTTTTTCCTTCTCATCTCTAATATTTTTGAAGCCAGTTATTATACATGGATTAGTTTTTTGTCAACTAGTTATTTTTGTGTTTGATTAATATATTTTAGTTTTGTTTTGTATTTTTATTTTTGTGTATTTTTTTTGCTTTATATATATTTTTTCTCCTACCTGTTTCCCTTGATTCTCTCTTTTCTTCTGCTAATAGCCAATCTCTACCTGTTTTCTCCTACCTGTTTCTCTTGTTCTCTGTTTCACTCTTCCTTTAAACTTGTACTTCTCTTCTTCTCTCCTCCTCCCTAATAACCATCACATCCTATATCACTTCTATTCTCTCCTGTCCATCATTTTAAAATGCAAACCCATTTGCAAACTTGCTGTTTTTATTATAGAGAATAATTGATCATATCATTTCTATTTATTGTGATAATTAACATTGAAGATATCATAGTAGGAACTATTTGGTTTAATGCTGTAAATTGTTTGCAATGGTCATTGTTCTTATTTGTCTCTCCCTAAACAGTAAGGTACGGGAAACCTTCAGGGGCAGTATAAGTTTACAGAGTAGAAATTCTACCACCTCAGATCCATACTCTTAGATGGGTAGACACAAAAATCAACATGAAAAAACAAGGAAACAAATTGCCCCAAGCAAACCAACACATTCCAATAACAGAATCCATTGACACCATAGTGTAAGAGATATCAGAGAAGGAGTTTAGAATGTACATAGTTAAACTGATCTGCAAAGTAAACGATGATATAAGAGAGCAAATACCAGTAGCAAAATATCACTTCAATAAAGAAACTTTGAAAAAACAGAAATTCTTGAAATGAAGGAAATAATAAATCAAATTAAAAATTCAGTAGAAAGTACCAGCAATAGACTAGATCACTTGGAAGACAACCTCAGGCCATGAAGACAAAATATATAATCTTGAAAATAGAGTTGACCATGGAAAAAAGATTTTAAATGCAACAGAGTACAACAGACACTAGTATGGCAGTATGTTAAAATGTGGATGTGTAACCGATGTGATTCTGCAATCTGTATACTGGGTAAAAATGGGAGTTCATAACCCACTTGAATCAAATGTATGAAATATGATATGTCAAGAGCTATGTAATGATTTGAACTACTAATAATAAAAATTTAAAAAAAAGAAAAAAAAGATTTTAAGAAACCATGAACAGAACTTCTAAGAAATATGGGATAACATGAAAAGACCAAATTTAAGATTTATCAGGATAGATGAAAGCATGGAGATACAAACCAAAGGAAGGCACAATCTTTTCAATGAAATAATATCAGAAAATTTCCCAGATCTAAAGACTGAAATGGAACACCAAATACAAGAGGCTTATTGAACCCTAAAGGTGCAAAATTACAACAGAACCATATCAAGGCACATTATCATGAAAATGCCTAGCATACAGAATAAGGATAGAATTTTAAAAGGCTGCTAGAGATAAACATCAGATCACATGTAGGAGGAACTAAAGCAGATCTCAGTTTATTTCTCAACCTAGCCCCTCAGAGCTAGGAGGTCCTGAACTAACATATACCTAGCTCTGAAAGAAAATGGATGTAACTGTGTTAGGATGTGACAAAAATCTTGTAGTATCTCTTATTCTTTTTTGAAGCCCTACAACCTCAGTAAACCATGAGACAACACAGAGAAAATAGGAGGACTAAGGTTGTTGGACATTTAGAAATGAGAAGAAAGAAAAGGGAGTGGCAGGAGCCAGAATCTTTGTGTTTATGTGTGAATATTTTAAGTTTAGAAAAACAAAATAGGAGAAAATGAAGCCTGATTCAGGTCCAGTTGGAGGATCAGAGGGAACTAGTGAGCTAATAAAGATAAAACAGTGAAGTCAGAAGAGACAGAAAACTATCAAGTAGTAATGACAATGTCTACTCAGGATTTAACTTCCATGATAAGGAAAGTGCTCTGGAGAAGATGGGGGGAAAGAAACATGGATACTGTGAATGGTGATAGTGTTTGGGTTTAGAAAACTGAATTTAAGTAAAACTTAAGTATATCTGAGACAGAACTCTAAGTACCAGGGCATTTCCTGTCAATGGGTTATACACAGAACTAAAGGGAAATAATTTTTCTTTCTTCTTCCCTTCCCCTCCTTCCATCCCTTCTTTCCTCCCTTCTTTTCTTTCCTCTTACTTTTCATTAAAGGGTAATCCATATTCCTCAGTGTTATTAAGAAGGCAGCACCTAAGTACAGGTAGCTATAGGGACCTCCAGTTCCTCCATCCCTGTTTCCTCCAAAAATGTAGGCTTGGAAGAGAAGCTTTCGCCAGACATAGGCATGGCCAGAAGGAATTCCTAGAAAGCTATGTGAGCCTGAACTGAAGACTTTGCACCTCACGTCAAAGAGATCAGTCTTTCCTGAGTTTTCTCATGTTCTCCTAAATTCAGTGGGGCACTTGTCTTAACTACAGGTGGTTCCCCACTTACAGCAACTTGACTGCTAATGAGTCACCAGCTCAGCGCTCTTCCACTTACTCAGAGCCCTGGCAGAAGGCCACGCAGAACTGCACCATTGGCACTGTCTGTTCTCTGACCTGCACTAATATTGAAGACCCTATGTCCTGGGTCCCTGACTTCAAGGACCTCTTGATAGCCCAGTCAGTTATCCTGGCTTGGGTTGTCCTTGGTGCTTTGTCTCAACCATTCCCTGTCAATAATCAGGATGGGGGGGCGGGGGAATAATACCAATGTCAGCTACATTATATAAAGCTCTGCTTTATACCTTTGTGCTCACGTGATTCATTTTGTACTAATAATTAAGCATTTTTTAAAGAATTTTTTTTTAGTTGTAGATGGACACAATACCTACCTTTCTTCCTTCTTCCCTCCCTCCCTCCTTCCTTCCTTCCCTCCCTCCCTCCCTCCCTCCCTCCTTTCTTTCTTTCTTTCTTTCTTTCTTTCTTTCTTTCTTTCTTTCTTTCTTTCTTTCTTTCTTTCTTTCTGTGGTTCTGAGGATCGAACACAGTGCTCACATGTGCCAGGCAAGTGGTCTAAACCCCAGCCTAACCAAACATTTTGAGCAATCACTATAGCAACCTTTTTGGGAAGTTGTGTATATTTTATTCCTTAAGAGATTTTGAGAGAGACAGAACAAACTGTATTTTGCTTATAAGTACATTTAGGTTATAAAGTGACATGTGACTTGAATAAAACCAAAAAGTTCATGTATATCAGAGTGGGAACTAATATAAACATTTTCCCATTCAAAATCCTATTTTATCTTTTTTTAATTTTTAAAAATTTTTTTTCTTTAAATTTTTTAGTTGTTGATGGACATTCATTTTATTTATATGTGGTGCTGAGAATCGAACCCAGTGCCTCACCATGCATGCTAGGCAAGCACGCGAACAATGAGCCACAGCCCCGACCCCTCCTATTTTATTTTTATTAATCAATATTCTTTTTTCTCTGGAAGCTCATTGTGTCTAATTATTTTATTGTTCAAATATGTTAATAATATATACTGAAAGTCTTTATGCTATGTAGCATTTGTTTATAAGAATGACAAATATTTAATTTTTATAGATGTTCTGATCAATGGCAAAATATGAGCATCAGACTGTTAATAGGAAACTATTCTTTATTACATTTTATTTGAAAACTGAAATCCACTTTAATCATTTAATCTATGGCCTGAGTGATTAGCTTGAAATTCAACATTATTAGAATTCAACATTATTAGTATTAGAATGATTTAGGAAAATTACAGAAGGCAAAGGCAAAGGCTTTGAAAGAAAAATCATCTTCATATTTGTTTCTGGGGTACAGATAATGTGAAATTTAAATTAGAGATTCAGAAACCTAGCCATTTTCATGAATTCCAAAGCTGTCCTTGTTAAGAACATATCTTGTTGATACATTCTGATGGGTTATCATTCAGAGGTATCAGTGCACCACCTTCTGAAGTCCTCCTGCTGTTGACCTAAACAGCTCAGAGATTCTAATCACTTTGGTGAATTGTCATGGACTAAGGTCTAGTCACTGGTTCTACAGATAAGAAACTGGACCTATCATCACCCCAGTTTACCCACTTTCCAGTGCTGACAACACTCCTGGGTACTTTCTTTCTTTGGTGTTGTCAATTTCCTGATAAAAATGGCAGCTCCTTCATTGCTGATAAATACTTCTGTCACCCCTCATCTTGTGTTGAGTCCAATAATGGGACCAGCTAAGAGTAATCCCTTACCCTGGCTATAGCACTAAGGTTTAATATACACAAACAAAAAATTCCAGTATTTTCCCCTTTCCTCACCAATGTGTTACTTTTTTAAAGGGCACTTAAACTGTTTTTAAAGTTGAATAAAATATAAAAGAAAGTACTCCTTATGAAGACTTCTTGGTAAATCGTATGGATTGCATAACATTGAAAAAAGTTGAGAAAAACATTGTACCTATCCAGAATAACACCTTAATAATAAAGCAATTATAATTTGCATGTATTCTCTTACAGCCTTTAATTTGACAATTTTATTCTTTTTTTTGTTTGTTTGTTTGTTTTCTAGATCTGAAAAAATGCTAAAAGGCTTAGGTGAAAAAATAGTATCCCGATTTGCCGCAGTCCAGCTGCAGCAAAATAACCGGGGGTGACGAATAACTTGTGTACATTGATGCAGCAGGAGTGAGAGCCATTTATTGTAGGACAGGAGTGGTATTTATAGATTTTACACAGCTTATCTAATTAGCATAAAATAGATACAGCAGTCAACCAATAAGGAATCTCCACACTTACTGGCTTGCTTTTGTTACTTTACAAACCACTCCCTCTGGCATTTGGCCAGGCACCATCTAGACTTGTTTACAGACTCTAACATTTCTCTGGCAAAATAACAGGTGCCAATCTGACTTGTTTATAGACCTTAACATTTCCCCCTTTTGTTTAATTTAAATAACGACCATAGTGTTTTTTACAGAAACACCATAAATAACCTGCTAGAAACAGAAAGGGAGGATACAAAATGTTACAATTCCAAGCTAATTGATGGCTCCATGCAAGAAGCCCTTGGGAAAATTATACCAGCAATGATACCGTTAGCAAAGATATCGAGTTACAATTTCTCGTAGATTACAGTTTGTTGTCTCAGTCCAGATAAAGCAGTGTCTCAATAGATTAACTCACAGTTCAGGTAAATCACAGTCCAGGTAAGTTCTGCAGGCAGCTAGTTTAAGTCACAGTCCAGGAAAGTTTTGCAGGCAGCTAGCTTAAGTTGTAGTAGCAGAAACAGCAACAGCTCCGAAGTCTCTCGTCGGGTTCTCAGCTGAAGTTTCCTCAGGTTCTCAGCAACATTGTAAATTCTTTCACCTTTGTTTTTACCGGCACTGGGATGAAGGCAGGAACTCCGGATGGCTAAAGAAAATCCTGTAGCATTTTACTAAGAAAACAACCTTCTGAACAATTTAGTACATTATTTCAAGGTTTTTTTTTACATTTGAAATAAGCCTTAATAGTACTCATTACTCATCAGCCTCCAGGTGTGGGAGACCCATTGTAGTTACTGGCATTGGAAATGATCAAACGTCAGGGATGCCAGTAGCGTCTTCTGCCAGCTGTAGCATCCCGGGCAGCCCCAGATGGCCCTGGGGAGAGTCCCAGACTCAAACTGCTTCCGGGCACAGGGAGCAAAAGCCTGCGAGACTGTGCCTCCAGGTCAGGTCTAGATTTGGGCTCACAGTGGCGATCCGCTCCCCCAGGCAGGGGGAGGCTTCTGACTGATTTCTCCTTGCCAACTTTGTGGTCAAGGAAACTATTCACTCTTTCACTGTAGAGATCCCAGATCCCAGAATCCTAATACCGGATGATAATGGACTTCTTTCTAAGAATATAGTCTTGGAATTCACTGTTTCAACAAATTATAATATCTCAAACCTCAGGTCAGAGAGAAACCCCATCTGAACCACATGTTTTTCACTCTGTTCTTTCTTTGGGAGGGGTGGGATCCAGAATAAGACCTGTTTGGCAAACTTTCCAAGTTATCTGTTCAGGTCTGTTGATAGCTGTTCTGTGTGAATTTCTTCTTTGGTGCATGACAACTCCACTAACTCAAATCCCAGGAAAGCAGTCGTAAAGAAGTGACAGTTATATGCCACAGGCAGGAGGGGCACATAGCACATGTCAAATAATGTCCTGATCAGTGCTTTTCTTTTTGTAATGCTGACTGGTGAGCCTGATACAGGAGTGTGCTCCAGGAACACTCAAACTGTGTTTTCAGTTATTTATTAGTTTTTACTTTGCCTCCTTACTTTCTGGTGGTTTTCTAATCCTGGGCCATGATAGGATTTTGGAGTGAGCTATTTTGCAGTTCAAGTAGTTTTTGGCACTTTGTACCATAACTGAGGCTGGCAACTCCTCTGTTGGCTCTTCGGAGCAGATGACAGCAATGTTGAAAGCTATATATCTGGAATATGAATGGGATCCACAGGACATGAGTTCATGGATTTTCTGAGAGATGGAGAACAAAGGCATTGGAGTCACAGTAACTGGGTTTCAGTACTGATTCTACCTTTGCCAACTAGGTGGTGTGGAAAAAGTGGAGTTCTTCTGCCTTTCAAAGGATCAATTTTATCTTTTCAGAAATGAGAATAATACATACATACCTTAAAGGTTGTTTTGAGGATTAAATGTAGTCCTTAGGACAGTATCTCACTCATGGACAGAATTTCAAATGATTATTTCTATTTTTACTGACAAACCATGAAAAATCTCTTCACAGAAATGACACTGATTTCAACAAGTTTGGGATCTTTAGAATAGGACTCATTAGGAAAACAAAACAAAATCTTGATATAACATAACAAATGTTACCCTCTTCACAGTTTCAAAGAATAACAATAAATAGCTACATCAGAAGATATTCTAACATTTATAGTCAGACATTCATACTTTATGGAAATACAGTTTATGAAACATTCTTATGAATTTATCCCTTCACAAATCAGTAAATCATTGATTGTTATATGATGATGCTACTTCAAGGGCAATTTTTAGGACATAGAAAAATTATTTACTCTATTATTTTGTTGATTTTAATTTTCTAGTTATAACATGAGGCATAAAGTATTAAACTTGTTTATTTTTTCAAGAGAGGAATAGTTTTATGATGTTGAATTTAATGACTGCATACCTTCCTTCTCAGCTTATGTAAAACACTGGATTTCAGAACCATGTAGAATTCCTGTATCATTTACACTAGAACACAAGTAGCAAATATTTTTTTTTTTTCAATTCTATCCACAATGCTACAACAGAGCAGAAATTGAAAACACTTAGCTATGATAATGTTTTTATTACTGAGAACATTTCTACACTAATAAAAGCTACAGCAACAAATTTCTGGTTAAATCTACTTCACACAAATACTTCATTTTCAGAAAATGTGTACTATTAAACTGTAGTCACAAATTTATTTAAAGAACAAAATTGTAAAAAGACAGACCATATTTTCCTATGAGGATAGGGCAAGCTCTATGACTAATAATTGCCATTTATTACACACCTACTATGTGCCAGACACTTTATATGCAACATAATATTCAATTACAACAATAATCTTAGAAAAATAAATATCTGTGTTTTCCTGATATATTTCACTAAGCTGATGATCAGAAAGTTTCATCATCTGTCCTTGATCATACTTGTAGTAAGTAACAGAACTGCTGTTATTCTTTGCTGCGGGAATAAGTCTCCTCCTCCACTACCCTGGACCTCTCAGAGAGGCGAGGTGGAGTCCAGCAGGGAAATGTTTGCAGAATGTGGTTTTTGGAAAGAGTTTTGCTCCAAATATTCTTTCACCAATGATAATGATGCTTGACATTTCTCCAAAGGATATTTATGTCTGTGAGTCTTAAGGGATTTTAGTTCATTTAGAATCTGTCACTAAAATGCACATGTACTTGAGGTTAAGATGAGGATTATTAGGTAAGATCTTAATAATTATTGTTGAATGCCTAGATAGAACTTGGTGAAGTAGGAGAAAGAAATGCATCAAATGGGTGAATGGGAACAGTAATGAAAACTTCCTACTTCTGCTTCTTCAAAATATTTCCTCTTTGGGGTCTGTTTCTACCCTTTATTTGCAGTGGTTAAAACTGAAAACTTAAAGAATAAGATATCTTGTTAAAGAAGAATGATTTGTAACATTTGCATCTTAGGAGAGCACTTGGATGTCCCTCTGATGGAGCTCTTAAAAGTGGTGGGAAGTAGGTCTCAGCATTCTTTCAATGGCAAACAGATGGCACCGGCTGGTAAAAACCACACAGATCTGGGAGTCTGTTCTGTGTCTAGCTCTAGCTCAGGCACAAGCACATTAGTGGTCTAATGGGTTCCAGTAAAGGCTACTGTTATTTAGAAATGAGTAGTCTTGTCCAATCACTGGGGTCATGGACACATATGACGTGGGTCTTTGTGTGTGTACTTCAGTGTGTGTTTGGAATTGAAAACCGTGGTTTTATATACGAGTTTTTTGATTGCCCTGATGAAACAGAAGGGAAATGAAAACATTAATTACCTATTTGGAAGACTCAAGTAAACTAGATATTTTTACCTCAAACATACTGTTATATCATGGGAAAGAGGCCATTGCCTTAGTCTCAAATTCTATCATGTGTAGACATTCACCACATGTGAGAATTGTTTTTTTGAATGAAAAAACAATTAGTCTCCATATTGGATGGTGACAATCTTCTACTAGAGGCAAAACATATTGGGAAGAAGTCAGATTTTAGAACTAAAGTACTTCAATAATAGTGATCTTTTGACTTAGATTGAAAGAATTCATAACTGGTAAATCTTGATGAAAATATTCACAATAATAATTGCTTTGGAAATATCTTATTTTGGTTAAAAATAATAATGACCATTTTTTATTTTTAATTTAAAATACTTTCAAATCACCAAAGTATTGTAAGGATAGAATAAGTTGTTATTTTTTTTTCTTTTAAGCCTTGACAGTTTTTCAATAAGTCATTGTTTGACGTCCCATCACTGATGAATTTCAACAGAGACATTGCCCTGTGTACCCACAATATAATCATCCAAATCAGGAAGTTAACACTGATACATGACTACCGTCTAATCCTCAGATCTCATTTAGATTTCCCGTTATTCCCAAGACTGTCCTTAATACCAAAAGAAATCATTCCAACGTCTTACATTACATTTAGTTGTTTTGTCTTCTTTGGTTTGGAAGAATTTCTCAGTATTTTCCTGTCTTGCATGAATTTGGCACATGTAAAGATTTCAGGGCGTATTTTTGTTGTTATTTTTTGATGACTACTTTCTCCCATCCCCCCAATTTAGGTTGGTCTAATTTTTTTTTAATGATTAAACCCATATTGTGCATTTCTGGTAGAGATTTCACAGAAAGGATTCTTTGTTATTCTTATTCCATTTTATCAGAAGGAGCTCTGTTTCAGTTTGACACATAACTGGTGATGTTGTTTTTGATTTTCTGATTAAGGTGATGATGAACAACTTTCTTCACTATGAAGTTGCACTTTTACACTTTTTCTCTTTTATAATTAGAAAGTTGGAGGTACTTTAGGACTATGTAACTATGTCATTACTCGTCAAGATTTCACACACATTTTAGGATCTGTTCAGTCTTCCTGGATGAATCATTTATTATTCCTATGATTGTCAAGGGATAACTTATAAATTCTGCATTTTCTTCTAAATTGATTAGTTGTAATTCTGCTAAGAGAAAAAAGTGGTGTTTTTTTCCCTTCCAGAGTAAGTTTTCCTTTTGAGTTGAAGAATGTCCTTCCTTCCCTCCCTCCCTACCTCCCTCCCTCCCTCCTTCCCTTCCTTCCGTCCTTCCTGCCTTTTGTTCATTCTTTCTTCTGTGTGTATACATTTGTGATTTTCTAAATGTGGTAGGTTTCCTTATGAAGAGAAGAACCTATTTTTTAGTTGTAACAGGATTCTCTGAGGCTGTGTGGCTTTCAGTGCTCTTCTCTTACATAAGTGGGACTCACAGGGCCTCTCAAGAATGGAGGTAGTCTGATTCTATGACAATAGCAGTTTTGTTGTTAGTTCCATTTCAACATAGGTTTACATTTTTCTGTGGAAGACACAATAAATATGAGTGCAAGGTGAAAGGTATTAGTTGCCTATGAGCTATGCAACAAATCTCCACACATTTAAAATGACACTTATTTACTATATCACGGTTTCTGTGGGTCAGGAGTCTCCCCTGCTCTGCTGGTTCTCTCAGTGTCTTCAGGCTGCAACCCTGGCTTTGGCTGGGGCAGTGGTCTTACGGGAGCCTGGACTACTGGAGAAGGACATGTGTCTGAGTTTCCTCATGAATTCTGCTAGGTTGCAGGATTAATGGCATCTTGCTTCTTCAAAACCAGAATGAGGGGAGTGGTGAGGGTGAGGGAGGAATAGTGGGAGAAAGGTGGGAGCTGGGTAGGGCTGCAGGGAGATAGTCTCTAGAGTGAGCCAACTAGTAAGAAGTCACATACAATGCAGCATACACACAGGAGTGACACCCCATCACCTTTGACACGTTTCATTTGTTAAAAGCAAGTTAAAAGTCCAGCTCATATTCACCAGAGGACTGGCACTGTCAACAAGGGAAGTGAGAATCATGGGGGACACACACAGTCCCACTTCACAATCCTACAGTTGCAAGTGTCCACTTGTCAACTCAGAAGTTACTGCTGCCAATAATTTACCCTGACTTCTTCTGGACCTTTGGAGGCTCACACACAAACACTAACACACTTTATTTACACTGGATTATATTATAGGTTTTGTTCTAACATATCTTAAAGGTTGGTCTATGACAATTCATGTATACTCAGTATATTTTCAAACTGCTGCAAAGTATTTCACAAGATGAAGTAGTATCCTCTATTTTACTCCATTGGTAGAAAATTTGTAGCCTTCATTTATTTCTTTTGTTATGAACAAGAAACTTGCAATGAATACCATAAATCATTTTGTGTGTGTGTTTTAGCTAGGATGGCTACTTAGAAATGTAATCTTTGGGATATACGTGTTTTATATTTGGAAAGAGACCCTCAAGGACTTCTTCAAACATGTAGAAAATGTACATTCTCTCAATTGAGCATGAAATTTTCTGTATCTTAATATCCTGTATAGCCTACTAGTATATTTCATGAATATTTCTGGTTTATGTTTATCAAATGGTTAAAAATAATTATCTTGTTATGATTTGAAGTAGAGCATAGGAAAGGCAACAGAATACAACAGTATGATAATATGTAAAAACGTGGTTGTGTAACCGATGTGATTCTGCAATCTGTATATGGGGTAAAAATGAGAGTTCATAACCCACTTGAATAAAATGTATGAAATATGATATGTCAAGAACTATGTATTGTTTTGAACAACTGATAATAAAAAAATGATTTGAAGTTTCTCAATTACCCATGAGCTTATGAGTTTTATTTTTAATATTAATAATTGGAATTGAAAACAGTGGTTTTATATACGAGTAAGAAGTCACATACAATGCAGCATATATTTTAATATTGTGCATGTGAATAGAATTTTTCTCACAGGCTATATTTCTTTTTTATTGTTGCTATATTTCTGTTTTACTGTTTTATCGATTTGCTATGACATTTAAAATTTTATGTTTGAATGTCCTTTGCCATGTGTGTTTGTTTACATCGTTTTTGAACATAAGAAAATACAAATGTTTTATGAATTTTATAACTTTACTTTAGCATCTTTTAGTAATGTCAGAAAAAAGCTTTACACATGTTAACATAAACATTTACTATTTTCTTTTTATATTTTCTTAAATTTAATATTTTGATCTGTCCATTTGTATATGCATTGTTAAGTAGATATACAGAATTTTTTCCCCTAAGTTAATAGAAAGTTGTCTGAACATAAGGTATTGAATTATCGAATGTTTCCTCCATGAATCTGAAAAGCTGCCATTGTCATTACATTATGAGTTACATCTGGGGCTGCAGAATCTCTCCATGAGGCTATTTGTCCATATGTTTTAAGCACTATAATTGATTTATCATGCTTCTTAGAAACTTTTGCAATTCTTTCCAAATGAACATTCAATGAAAGAAATTACAATAAATAGTTAAAGAGCCACAAAGAACTGCTAACATTATAATGGTCTGCTCATTTTCCATTAAACCAAAGGCCGAATGTTTTCTCTAATATATGGATGCTAATTCACCATGTGGCAGGGGCACTAAAGAATAGAGTTACCTTAGATTATGTAGAAGAAATGAAAGGAGGAGAGGGTAGGGGAGGAGATGTGAGGATAAGAAGGATAGTAGAATCAAACAGACATTATTACTTTATGTATATATGTGATTGCATGACCAATGTGATTCTACAACATGTACACTCCGAAAAATGAGAAATTATATCTCATCTATGCAAGATATATCAAAGTACATAAATGCATTTGTCATGTATAACTAATTAAAACAAATAAAACAATTTTATAAAAGATAAGGCAAGGAAGGTTCCTAAGACTTGCCAGGCCAGCATCTCCATTGAGGATCATTCAACACACATTGTGTCTTAATCTTTCTAATGATATTCTTAACCTCTATGAGTCTATTTTATGTGACCTGGGCTTATTCCTTTGGGAAACAGTGTGAAAAAAAAGATTTATTCTTAGAAAAAAAGACTTTTATTTTGTTTCATAGAATTCAATATTCATTTGAGCCAAAAAGTACACTTTTTATCCTTCCTGTTTTTATCTTTTCTGTTTTTATACTTCCTGCTTGCCACTATGTTTTCTCATGTATTTAAGCCATCTAAAATTATTTTTTATAGTTTCAATTACTCTTATGATTTCTTTCTCTGTTGTATTTAAAATTTATTATTACCACCATATAAAATGCTATTACTGCTTTTATATATTTAGCTTTCATGTAAGTATCTTTCTGAGTATCCATATAAGTTATGATAGATTGTTTTTCAAAATACTTGTCATGGATTTTTGTGTCTGTGTGTGTGTGAGACATTACAAGGGATTGAACTCAGGAACATTTGACCACTGAGACTCATCTCCAGCCCTATTTTGATTTTATTTAAAGACAGGGTCTTGTTGAGTTGCTTGGCACTTCACTTTTGATAAGTCTGCCTTTGAACTCTCCCTGCCTCAGCCTCCTGAGACATTGGATTATAGGCATGCACCACCATGCCTGGCTGTCATCGGTTTTCTATCTGGTAAATTATCTCCCAATATTGCCTGATACAGAAACCTTTTTATTTCCTTCAGCTGTTTTATTGTCACACTCAATGATTCTAGTAAAATGTTCAATTTCTGACTTGTAAGAAAGGGCTTCCAAATTTTATTTTTAAATTATAGTTGCTATCATGAGGTCTTGCTGAATGCATAACTTTCAAATAGGTCCTATATTTCTAAAAAAGATATTTTTAAAATAGAAATATTTTTCACAATTATTGAATTGATTATACATATTTCTCCTTTAATATTTTAATATACTAACTCAAAGTTATACATTTAAAAAATCAAATAATTCTTATATTCTTGGAATCAACAGTACATAGTTATAATGTGTTTTTAATGTACATTCTGCTAATGTGTTATAGGATTTTTATGAATTTATTCAAAGGTGAGAGATTTTTACGTGTGGTTGTATATATAGAGTACCTCTGTGTGGGAGATGACTGTTCTTACTTGCTTTTTAGGTTTTCATATACTACAATTGTTGTTAACAGAAACATACTGTGAAGGTGGACTTTCGGGGATTCCTTTGCATTAGCATCTTCCAAGTTCTTCTCCTTAAGTTTGTATCCATAAGAGAGTACTCTTTTCCCTAAAGAAAATCTCCTAATAATTATATAAGCAGTGGACCACCAAAACTTGGAACACTCCTGGAATTGAGCATATTACTATTTCTCAACTCAAGGAGATTCTGACCATAAAAATAGTCATGTTGATTTCAGCTCCAGGGACACAGAAGATGCAGTCATAATGCAGCACTGGTGTCTCCGACTCTAACATCTCTAACTCTAACATGCTAAATAGCCAGGTGGGCATGTTGCACTGGTAAGCTCCAAGATCACAGATGATGTGGCAGAAGTTGAGGTGTCATGGATGAATCCTTGATTGCTGTGAGATTCTTGAGTTTTATTTTGATATACCCTTCTTGTTGTAATGAATTGTACCACAGGAATTCAACAATAGCAATTGATTTTATTGCATGATGCCCAAATTTTCATTGATCCTAGAAAGTGTCTTATGTATTTGATTTGTTTCCTCTTCTGGGCTGTAAATTCCAGCATGTGAGGACCTATTTCTCTTTTTGTCTACTATCCCTACAAGAATGTGAAACATATTTTTTGGAGAAAAATTATGTTTAGATAATGAAACATTTAAATTTATTTTAAAAGTATAGTCCTTGTCTTACAATGATCTAGCCATCACACTGACTTTGATACAAAGGTAACATGTGTCTAAACAAAAATATTTTGACATAAGAAAGAAAAATTTAAAAAATCAATTGCATATAGATGGGATTGATTCCAAAATATAAATTACCAGAAAATATAATGCAAGATTTCTGAGTAATACTCATTTAACTTCAATAAATTCCAATTTTCTTAAGTTTCGATATCTAAATCAAAGATATGAATGATGTTGTTTGGTTTGAGTAATGTGTTTCTTTCCTTAAAAAAAAATTTGTATTTGAAAAAGGATAAAAAAAAGGAAAAGCCAAATTAGACTATTAAGTTGCTCATGAAGGAATAATCTGGAAGTTACATAAAATTTTAAGAAGTGTTATAATGATTCTATTTTTTACCCCATAAAATCATGACATTTCCTCTTAATATAAGTCCTTAGCATAGCTAAAGCCTCATGCAATACAATCTATGCTGAGCCCCTGTGAGCATTCCATTTGTTGTTTTCAGGAGAATATTCAGCATAAAGTAATAACTCATCATTTAACAATGTTTATGGTATCTCAAGTTCCAGGCCAGTCCCAGCAACTTAAACAATGTTTATGGTAGTTCAGTGTGTCCTTTTCACCCTTTGTCTTAGTTTGTCTAATGTTGCTCTAACATGATATCACAGGCTGGGTAAATGATGTAAAACAATTATTTCTTACTGTTCTGGAGGCTAGAAAGTCCAAGGTTGATAGATTGCATCTGGTAAGGGACTTCTTGTTGTGTGACAGAGGGCATAACGTGGAGAGAGAGGAAGTGGGCAAGCTCAGGTCTTTCTTCCTCTATTGTAAAGTCTCTAATCCCATCATGCAGGATTCACCTTCATGACTTCATATTAATGGAAATTACCTCACCCATACTCTTATCTTCAACTGCTGTCAGCATGTGAATTTGGGGGTCACATTCAAACTATGGCATTCTTCCTTAGCTAAGAATCTGGTAGCTCTCTGGCTCTCTGACTCAGTTAGGAATAAATTTTCTAGAAACAAAACTATGAGTAACTGTTCTCTCGTTTCTGTTACTTTTTAAAGAAATCTTACTGTTGGAATTGGTTGTGTAGCCACCATTTTTTTTTTACTGGCTACAAAATATCTTAATTTCTGAGGCACATCTGCACCAATTATTTATTAATTCTGAACCACACATACATGGTTGTGTGTATTTCTTGAAAACATTTTCTATGCCCTAACAGAGTACAGCTTAAAGAAATATCTAAGGAACAAAAATACACAAAAAATTTTAGCCCCTTAAGTCACCCTTAGCACCACCTACTTTTTGAGACCAAACCATGCCTTTAATACATTCTTCTACTCATCAAATGTTATGGCACCTTTTAAAAATTTCTGCCTCAATAGTAAAAATTACAGGTAGAAATTCTTTAATTATCACACAAAGTTACCATTTTGTTCCTTGTTCTCTCATGGCTCACTTGGCAGAAAATCTGAGAAGCAAATATGCATAAATGAGGGACCATTTCAGGCATCCTGTGGAATTTTTGAGGCTGCATAGTGTGCCTGGACTTTTAGTTGATAGTGTTACATGCCTCCTTGGAAATACAGTCATGAAGCATGGCATGTTGGGATGAATACTAATGCTCTCTTAACATCAGATTCAGTAGTCCTTTACTCAACTCATGCATCTGATATTTACTGGATCTCTTTGATTCTATTAGCATAGTCACCTTGAGTTTTGTTTTTGTAAGTCTACTGCACGGTAGGGTAGGTGATAACATTTTTGGATGATGAAATGTGATGCTTTATTTAAAATCTCCATTGCACACACACTAAAAGATATATTGTATCATTAGTTTTGTCAATACATAGTATTCCAGCTTGAAGGCCATGCTAGGTGAGCATAGACACTTAAAATCTGACAACCAAATCTCACTGGCCCTTAAGGAAAATTTCTAAAAAAATATATACAATTTTTGAATATTTCATTTTAAAAATTATGATTAAGAATCTTAATGCTATTTTTCTTTGGTAACTATCTTTTTTCATTGCCATTTCAATAATAGATTCTATAGGGTAATTTCAGAACATACAGTCAATCCAAAGAAAAAGCACAGGTAGAGAAGGGCCAAAACTACTTAATATGAGTTGCTTGTCAAACAGACTGGTGGTGGATCCAAAGCAGACTTTGACGCCACACCACCCAAATAGCATGACAGAAGGCCACATTATCTTGTTCATTGGAAGAAAGAATGGAGAATTATCATGACTGAGTATTAGAGTAGGGAAAACAGGACTACTTTAAAACATTGCATCTCTCACTCATTTAATTTTTTTAAAATGTGAAAGTAAATTTTAATAAGAGAGATTTTAAGGACAATGTGGCAAATATCCTCTCAGGTCAGAGTTTTGCAAAGCTATTTTCATTGTGGGCATGTGAGAAAATAAGAAAGGAGAACATTAAATATGAGGTTCTCTCACTGCCTGGATAATGTTTCCTGTTTGCGTTCCTACCTTTCAACCAGAAAGTAATTGAACATTTGGATTTCATATTGTTCTTACTTGTTTCTTTCATTTTGTAAAAACAACAACAACAAAAAATGTTATTAACAGTTATGTTCTTTTTTTCTGCACAGACTATTTTGAAAATGCAATGGGGTAGCAATATAAAGAATAAATAAAAATTATATTAACTGTTTCAATATTGCAGTCACCTGAATTCCTAAAAAAAAAAAAATAGTGGAAACCATAAAACCTGGCTCTGAAATCTTGGGACATTTAGCCAACCTCAATCTCTTTAGCATTTTCATACATAAAATAGAATATGAATAATATCCATTTTGGAGGGGTTTGGAGAAGATTTCAAATGGCCCATTTATTAGTTAAACCTGAGAAGCACTGCACAGGTCCTATGTCTACTTTACTATTAATCAATACTGTCCAGTAATGATCTATGTTCACCTTGGAGAGCAGCTGTTGTTCTACCTGCTTCCCATCACACTTGGTTGCATCCTTGCTGCTGATCCTGTACTTGCCTACTACCAAAGTTTGGCATCTGCATATGTCCACCTGAGATCCATTGAAGGGCTGGGGCCTTTTCAATGTCCACCGAAGAATGTGGCTCTTGAGCAATGGTTTTATTTGTTAAATACTAAAGTCCCCTTTATGACTATAAAACTTTGGCTCTATATGGAATCCCAGAGTTTTTTCAATGGAATTGAAGCTCCATTTCCCCTAGTGGTAGCAATCTTTTGTTAGTGGCTTTCTCTTGTCTCATTTCATAACTTTCCCAACAGTGTTTTGTTTTTTTTTTTTTAACTTCCTAAGTAAGTGATTTGCGACATTTTTGTTTCAAAGTCTATGTCTGGGAAATTCAACTCAAGACATCCTATTTTTAGTTGGCTTTATTTTTCAGCACTCACCAGCATGGTATATAGTAGGCAATTTTGTTGCCCCTCTAATCTGTTTAATCTGGTGGGAGGGATATTGAGGAATGATCTTGGCTGCAAGATGATGGAGGAGTTTGCATTCATCTGCATACATCTCAGTTTTTGTGGGTGGGCACTTACAGTAACAAAATGCAAAAACCATGGGAAGAAGATACCGCTGTCAAATGAGATCCCTGAGGGAAACTGTTTAGCAGGATTGAGCCAATAATCACAATGCAAATATATGAAGATTTATATAGAAGAAAGCAGTCTCTACAAATCAATGGTAAAGGTCAGATTGTTTAATATATGATGTTGAAAAACTACTCCCTTCATTGGAAAACAATTAAGAAACATAGATGGATTGAAAGAGTATGAAAAGACAAAAACTATAAATACATAAGAAATAGGAGATTATCACATGACTTAGAGATAGGAAAGAATTTTTTAAAATAAGTTGTTGATGGCAAAGTAATGACAAAGAATTAATTATTATTATTATTTTTAAACAAAGGATCACCCAGATCACTTTAAGAACAAATTGTCAGAATAGAATAAAATATATGTAATATCAAAAACTGAAAAGAGGTTAAGCAAAACACAAACAAGCCAAGTACAGTGACACATGCCTCTAATTCCAGTGGCTTGGATGACTGAGACAAGAGGATCACGAGTTCAAAGCCAGCCTCAGTAACTTAGTGAGGTCCTGTCTCAAAATAAAATACAAAAAAAGGGCTGAGGATGGGGCTCAGTGGTTGAATGCTCTGGGGTTTAATCCCCAGAATCAATACCCACAAAAAAAAAGAAAAAAAGAAAAGCACAAGTAAACAAATAAAACTCATAAAAACCAATGATATAGAAAGATCAAGAGAAAATAGACTATATCTCTGAATAGGAAAGTTAAAGAGGAAACTCAAACATCATCCTCATACAAGATGAAGTCATATGGGTAATAGAGAAATGCAAGTTAAAACAGTGGATTATAAGTATAAATATCCAAGACTGGAAAAATTTTGTAAATTCAGCTAATGTTGAATATTGCTATAAATATGGAATTTATCTGATGAATGAGCCAGTATTAGCTACAAAGACAAATGACACACCAAATTTGGTGGTAAAATATACCCAAGATTTACTTATTGCTACGTGTAAATTTGTGAGAATTATAGTGTTGGGTAGTCTTCTCTTCACTGTACTCAGAAGTCCAAGTTGATAGAGCACAAACAAGTGATTGTTATTTATCTCTATGCCAATGGGGAAAAGGGAGATCTTTGGACAAAGAATGGGGGCAGGGGATGGGTGTTAAGACTGTGGGGATGGGAATGGGGCTTTTATTGACAAATAAATGATTTATGTCACTTCTGCCATAAAGTGACCAGAAATATGACATAGGCCAGAAATAACCACATATCTTCTACCATATGGAATGATAGGAAACAATCCATTTATAATTGGAAATGAAAACATCTATACTTATTTTTTCAGAGCAATCTAGCAATACTTATTCAAATTATGTATACATACACAATAATAACATCATTTCTTTCCCAGTGTTAATGATGTTTTAATATTCTCTCTTTTAGGCTGAGGTCAAACCTCTCTTAATTACTTTCTGTCTAACTTGCTGTGAGGCTTTCCATTTTCTGAATTTTAATACCTTTCATTGAGTTGGAAGTTGGAAAAATATTATTGTACTGAAACTATCAAGACCACGAAAAGAGATACTTGGGCCCTCTTAGAACTTTTTTACAGAATGAAGCTTGTTTCTTCAGCACTTAACTGTTTTTAATGATGCCAGATTATTTTCATTATAAACAACAAAAATTCAAAACTAACGCTTATTTTTTATGTAAATGTTTCCTCTTAATACATGGAAATAATGATGTTATGCTACCTATTCTTGGTTGAATTGGCACTTTCCAGTTGCCTGTATTCCTCAGACTTTTCTCATTTGCATGATTCTCATCCACTCTGTGGTCTATTTGAATTCCATCCCAGTGTGGCACTTGAAGAATGGTTTGCTTAAATTGCTTGTGGCAAAGAACAAAGCATACAGGAAAAAATAATTTTTAGAGTAAATTTTCTACATTCATGTTTCTGAGAAATATTTGCTCAAATTCTTAAGGCTATAATCCAAGCCAGAAAATCTGTCTGTGGCTCATGGCCCAAGGATGCTCAACGAGCCACTGAAATGTACTCTTTTTTTTTTTTTTAAGAGAGAGTGGAGAGAGAGAAAGAGAGAGAGAGAGAGAGAGAGAGAGAGAGAGAGAGAGAGAGAGAGAATTTTTTTAATATTTATTTTTTAGTTTTTCAGCAGGCACAACATCTTTGTTTGTATGTGGTGCTGAGGATCGAACCCGGGCCGCACGCATGCCAGGCGAGCGCGCTACCGCTTGAGCCACATCCCCAGCCCCTGAAATGTACTCTTGTGAAGTCTGTTTCTTTTTGCTAGGAATTAATCCCTTTGGAATGTCAGATTGTCACCAAGACTGGCAATTATACATGAAAAATTAGGCTTTGGTGAAGTAATAAAAATAAGAGTGAACAAGCTCTTGACTTCTTGCTTCATTTTCCGTAACCAAAATAATAGTATATTTCCTTTAATATCTAAAATTTCTGGACTATGAACTTTTCTTAGTTGACTGTTTCAAATTTGACTGTAAGTTCTGAAGAGTTGACAACATTTAGTGCTTCTTTTACACTTTTTCCCTAGCATCTAGAAGAGTTCTACATAATTCAATGATTGTCCGCTCTTTGAACAAATAAATAAATGATAACATCTGTTTGGGAGGGAAAATGAAAATACATTAGATCTATATTTATTCAAAACCTAAGTAAGTTATGGGAAGAGAGAAAGAAACATGTCACTTACATGGGAAGCAAGATCAAATAATGAATCAGGGAGCTGTTACTTTTAAGAAACTATTGATTAGTTTTATGGTTCAATGTTGACCTCCACTTCCCGCAAATACGTGCTGAAGGCCTAACTACCAATGTCTCAGAATGTAACCATATTTGTAGATAGGGTCATTGCACATGGAATCAGGTAGGATGAGGTTATTCTAGATTAGGGTGGATCCCCAAGTCAATATGACTGCTATTCTTTTAAGAAAGTAAATTTGGCCACAGACTGGCACCAAGGGAGAACCCCATGGCCAGAGACAGCCAGTAGATTGGAGGAAAGGCATGGAATTTATTCTCCCTCGTGGCCCTCAGAAAAAAACAACTCTTCCTACATCTTGACTGGGGGAGTCTTATCTTCAGAAACAATGCAACAACAAATTTCTATGGTTTTTAGCCACCCAGTTTGTGTATTTGTTATAGCAACTTTTAAAAATAAGATCACTGTCCTAAACCAATACAGTCAAGGACAGTGATCTTATTTTTAAAAGTTGATTCAGGTGTTTGGAACAAATTTAAAACACAGTGTTAACCAAACTGAATTTCTTCTTTTACTCCAACTATTCATCAAAATATTTTTCATCTTGAGTTATGGTTTTATTCTAAATAGCTTTCAATATGCTAAAATAAGTGGACTAATAGATACTGGTAGAAAGTTTTAATTTAATATAATTTATTATGCAGTGATGTACTTTAATTAAAAATTACTAAAATATGAGCTAATTAAGTAGTTTTTCCAAGATGATTCTATTTCATATAAAATTTTAAATAAACTACAATGCTGCCTAAATTTAAAACTTTCTCAGATTAAAAACTGCTTAAAATATAATAAAACTTCATAAACTCATTAAAATACAATTTAAAAAAAACAACACAAATTGCACACTCCTACATACACAGCACCACACAAAACTCACTGAACAATCACTGCAGATTTTACTCCAAACATTTTGCAAAGAGTGGGGTATGACCATTATGTGAAGCATATATATATATATATATATATATATATATATATATATATATATATATGACAGCTGAATGCATTATAATTCTTATTGCACATATAGAGCACAATTTTTCATATCTCTGGTTGTAAACATAGTATATTCATAACAATTTGTGTTTTCATACCTGTACTTTGGATAATAATGATCATCATATTCCACCATCATTAATAACCCCATGACTACTCCCTTCCCCTTCAAACCCTCTGCCCTAACTAGAGTTTGTCTATTCCTCCCATGCTCCTGCTTTCGATTCTACTATGAATCAGCCTCCTTATATCAAATAAAATATATGGCATTTGGTTTTGGGCATTGGTTAACTTCACTTAGTATTATCTTCTCTAACTCTATATATTTTCCTGCAAATACCATGATTTTATTCTCTTTTATTGTTGAGTAATATTTCATTGTGTATATATGACACACATTTTTTATCCATTCAACTATTGAAAGGTATCTATGGTTGGTTCCACAATTTAGCTATTGTGAATTGTGCTGCTATGAACATTGATGTGGCTGTGTACCTGTAGTATGTGTTTTTAAGTCCTTTGGGTATAGACCGAGGAGAGGGAAATGGTGGTTTCATTCCCAATTTTCCAACAGATATCCATACTGATTTCTATATTGGCTGCACCAATTTGTAGTCCCATCAGCAGTGAATGAGTGTGCCTTTTCCTCCTCATCCTCACTAACACTTATTGTTGTTTGTATGCATAATAGCTGCCATTCTGACTGGATTGAAATGAAACCTTAGAGACCCTGCATCTAATAGAAGAAAAAGTAGGACCTAATCTCCATCATGTGAGATTAGGCCCCAACTTCCTTAATAAGACTCCTGTAATGCAAGAATTAAAATAAAAAATCAATAAATGGGATGGACTCAAACTAAAAAGCTTCTTTTCAGTAAAAGAAACAAAGTGAGAGGTGAATAGAAAGCCTATATCTTGGGAGCAAATCTTTACCCCTTACATATCAGATAGAGCAATAATCACAAGGGTATATAAATAACTCAAAATGCTAAACTCCAAAAACCAAATAACCCAATCAATAAATGGGTCAAGAACCTGAACAGGTACTTCTCAGAAGATGAGGTACAATCAATCAACAAATACATGAAAAATATTTTCATCATACCTAGCTTTTAGAGAATTGCAAATCAAAACTACTAAATGTGAAGCTTTAAAAAAATGTGCTGGTATTACTTAAAATCATTCATTACTAAACCATCTTTGGTGCAAGATTAGGATGCATGGAATATTGGTAAATTTATGTTAATGCAATGGCGATGGCTATGTGGTGAACTATGGAAATGCTTTTCTGAATAATTTTTACCCATGGCTACCATTAGAGAACATCAAATTATATGTTCTATCATAAAGATCTAGGTTTCAACATAAGAGACAAATTTAAATTGAATGTAAGTTCAGTTTAAATAAAAAGTAATCTAAAAGGACATAATTATCCATTTATTAGCATAATGAATTTTACTTTAATGTATTTGATATAAATTATAAAAAAGTATATGAGGTTATATTTTGGTTTTGAAACACATAGATGCTAAATTTAAACAACAAAGTGTCATTCACCATATTAAATATAGAAAACTAAGAGCAGAGAAGCTTGAGACAAAAGTGATATGGGGGAAAACAATGAGCTTAGGAAGGCCACTAAATATATGCCTCCCTACTTTCCCTTGTGATTTCACCTTCATTTACACCAATCCTTGTATGTAACTCCTCACCCAGAGTGGCTTCCTTGCTTATCCTGAATCACTCCAGGAATGCATATCTTGTCCTCCTGCCCGGCACCCACATAGCCACCAGGACTCAACGAACATGGACACTTCTCCATCAGGTTCTCTAGTCTGGTCTCCTTGGTGGATGTCCCCTGTCCCAAGCCAGGCTTTTATCCCCATTCCCCTTACCTGTTTTCTCCATAAGACCTGTCTATCTTTCATATCCATCTCTTTCCTTTAGAGGATTAATATATACATCTATATTTTACATGTGTATACACATATAAATGTACATAAATATGTATGTATAAATGTATATATGTATATATATATGAATTCACATATACACATATAAATGTATAGTGGCTATCTAGAATTTCACTGATGACTTTATATTAACTGGGTAAATAAGCATTTCATCTGTGAAAACAAGGTCAGAATGTGTTCATTCATTGCTGGAAATGAATGAACATTGCTTTCCTACTTTCTAGGAGAAGTATCTTAGATTGTATGGACTCTTGGATATTTGATTTCTCTCTCAGGCAAATAGAGAAGAGACTAAAATTACAATTTGTGTTTTCATTGTTTTTGACAATTGAGTACAAATGCATATAAAATAGCTATTATACGACATGGTAGAGATGGGATTAACAATAATTGTGTCATTAGTTATTAGTGATTATGTCTGGAATTGTATAGGTTGATGATATCAAGTAGGTGATAAATTCAGGCCATATTTCAACCTTCATCGGGTCCCTGTATTATTTTCATGGGGTTATTTGGTAATGATTATGATGGATAAATCTAAAATTGGTAGGAAATTGAAATTTAGCATAGTTTTAACTTTACTTTTACTGTGCCTTTGTTGAAATGCATGGTTTCAGTTGGTTTGATGTCTATTGAAAGCACAAGGAGAAACAAATATGGTCTTTATAAGACCAATTCAATGGAAACAACTGCTTTTCAAGCCTAATTAACATAAAATTTCATGTGGACAAGTCAGAACTTTCAGAATGCTGATTGTTTCCTTTGTTTGAATTTTCTGTGAAGAGGAAGCCAAGTTTAAGGTGGCAAAGTCTTTAACTAAGAGAAGGAATAGTTGTTTGGTAATCTTAAGAGTTTTTGTAAACCTGAATCCAAAAAGAATGATAAAAATCCTGGTATGATTTGGTGGTTCTAGATAAGTGACTTTATTTTCAGAAAATGACAGCACTACAGTATCAAGCACAAAAGATTTAATCAATAATTTTATTTCACATCATTGGTAATTGGAGTAAGTTCTAAACTTCTTTGAAAAAGACTTATAATGGTGGAAGAATGTTAGTAGGCTTTAAAGTTTCTCTTTCCATAAAGATGACTAATAAGGAGTATAAAATGTTCACCACTAAACAGTTAAAAATAAGATTTTTCTTCCATAAAATCTGACCATTGGTGTATTGAATGATATAACTATTCACCTTTACACATGTAAAAAAAATATCTATTTGAAATATTACCTTTAAAATGTCCATTGTGAGAGTTTGGGAAGTGAAACACACACACACACACACACACACACACACACACACACACACACACACGAGATGGTTGATGGGCTACATCTAAGAGAAAACATTGTTGCTGATGAAAAATGTTTTAAAGAGTAAGTCATTGGTCTTATCTCTGAGAAGATCAATTCCATTCAATCTAATTACTCAATATACTTTGGAATTGGAACCAGCTTCCTACTATAACCATCTAGATACCAATACAACATCCTGCCAGAACTGATCTTTGGAAGAAATAATTTGAACCAGAAACATTTAAGTAAGGAAAATGCACACCAGTCTGGCCTCCTTTGTGAATTGCTTAAAAGAACAAATTCTTGGCAGAATTGCCTACCTCCATTGCTCTTTACAGCAAGGATCAGTATCAGCCAATATTTCTTAATTTCTCCAAGATACTCAAAGGGTGGAAACATTATGAAGATAGGTCAACACCCTCATTGTCTCCAAATTTCTGGTTGCTAATATTTTGTGAAATGCCTGTTTTAATTATCCACATCCCTATTGCCAAGTTAGCAGGTAAAATTATTTAACTTCCCAAGAATCACATGCAGACTCAAATCATTAAAAACTTTTCCTTTGGGAAAACATATATCATATTTAAGGGACTTCTCTCAACTACCCCCATGCTAAAAACAGAAGTACTCACCATCATCCTTGTAAGCAGTTGAAAGGCTACGACACTGAAATCATAAATAACATTGTAATTCTGCTCAGAGAAGTTGCAGGCAAAGGTGGACTACTACATGGAGATGGCCCCTGCAGAATCCTCTTACCTCAATGAACTGCTTTATCCATGAACAGCACCAGGATAAAAGGGACTGTGAAGCCTAATCTCAAAAGAAATGTCTACTGGGTAATGATGCAGGCATCTGTGATTGACAAGTGCTGAAACTGTGCAAGAGAAAATCACACAGAGAAATACTACCTTTAAAAAAGACATTCTATAATAGAGGGAGGTCTGCTACCTGCCTTTGCCTTACCTTAGTGTAAAGTCTAGCTTCAAGGGAGAGAGCCTCAAACAACAGGGGATGACAGCTCAAAAGGCCTGACTGAGTAGCAAAGGGGAGAACAAGGCCATCTATCATTCCCAGGCTCTTCCTGTGAATACAGGTTGAACATTCCTTGTCTGAAATGCTTAATGTTGGAAGTGATTCAGACTTCAGAATTTGGAATATTTGTACATATATAATAAGATGTGTTGGAGACAGGACCCAAGTCTAAATACAAAATTCATTTATGTTTCATGTATACCTTGTACATACAGTCTGAAGATAATTTTACACAATATTTTTTAATGTGTTTGCATTTTTGGCTATGAATCATTGTTGAGTTGGGGTGCGGGGTTTTTCACGTACAACATCAGGTGGATAATCAAAAAGTTTTGGATTTTGGAGCATTTCAGATTTTACATATGTAAATTAGTGCTTAACCTATACTGTACTTCAGATTCTCTGAAAATTGCATATTCATTCAAGCTAAGGATAAAGCCTTCATTTATATTAAGGCTGTATCTGGGAAAGGTTGATCAAATTACTAGTTGTATAAGCTTTATTTGAACTTAAATAACCAGATTGCTTGCTTCCTAACATCTACTCAAAAGTCACAGAATTATGAAAGAAGAAGTTTTAAATAGAAGAAGGAAATAGAAAGAGTCATTTTTAACCAGAAAAAGTCTGCAAAACACAACCTTCCTGCCTATTTTGAAGCTTGTAAGTTAGAGGGGAAAAAGCAGAATGTTAGGGTTTGGACCCAACAGGCTTGGGGAATAAAAGTCCAGGGAGGGAGGAGTGAATGTCATGGGTATCTCTTTGTGCTAGTGTTCTAGCCATAGCTAATGACTTCTGTTTTGCCCTCATTTATATCTTGGTATTTATGTTTTGAGAAAAAATGTGCCCAAGAGTACTGTTTATTAATGAAATAGTTATTTTTCTTGGAATAGGATTTAGTAAAAATTCATGGTATTTTATATTTGCCCATGCTTATTTTGGAATCTGGCGTCATTTATTCTGTTTCATAGGATTTCTAAAATTACCCCCACCCCCAAACTCTTCCTCTCTCTCTCACACACATACTCTTTCCCAGTTGATCCAATTAAGGATATAGGAAAGAAATCATTGCCATTATTTATTTCTAAAATTCAGATACATGTATGCTTTGGAGGGTATGCTGTGGAGGTAAAAAGATAATATCTGGACCCTGTGCTTTCCATAATGTACCAGCTCTTATTAATTTTGAAGAATTCCCATTCTTTAAAATTGATAAACAATACAAAACTAAAAGAGATATGGATATATTTAGGTGTTTTGTAAAATTCAAACTCTTCCAGGCTAGTTTCTACTTCTTTTAAATCCCTACCATTTACATCCCTAGACCTTCAGTGAATAAATTTCTTCTATGTTAAAAACATCTGGAGCAAAGTTTTTAATGTTCTTTGGATAACATTGTTTTGGAACTAAATCTGCTGTCAACTAGCTATGTGACTTTAACACATCACTTCTCTAAATCTAATTCTTCATCTGAAAATTAAGGAGATTAAAGTAATGCACCCCCAGCTCCTCAGTGCAGACACAATTGTAATTTTATATGACTACTTTACATCATCAGTTTTGACTGAACGTGTTGGAGGTTTCAGAGCCACATTTCAAGGCTGTGTTTGACAGGAACTTTGCTAACAGATTTGGGGAGGGACAGCCTGTGGAATTCCTTGAGGTAATGTTATGTTATACCAAAAATATCTAGTAGGGTTTTATAGAAATGCCAGACATTTTAGTAGAAGCTTTGGAATTCTTGCAGAAATGTTTTACATAGGAGCTGTCATTTTTAATGTGAAAATTTTATTGTGATTTTACCATGGAATATTTTATCCTCTCAAAACATATTTTTAGAAACAAACTTGAGATAAAATCTTCCATAAGATAAAGAATCTTCATTATCAAGTGTGGAAATTTCCTTAGTTTCAACAGAGTATTACTATTCTAAAGTTTAAATATATGTGTAAGATTAATGAAATACTTTCCATTTTGAAGTAGGTAATTTATAAAAGGTGATTCACTTGACTATTTCACCATTCACAATGCTTAAGGTGGGTCTTACTGTCTTACAGTTTGGGCAGTATGCACTACTGCATCAGGTTGCTCTTGTCATTTTAAAATTTATGGTAAATACATTAATCAATTAGAAAACAAATTTTCAGGTTTGTTTTGCAGAGAGACACGAATACTTAATTGAAGTGACATGAAGACTTAGTGGTGTAACAGAAAGGTTAGCAGTCCCTGTGGTTCATATGAATACTCCATGACAAACTGATGATGTCCCAGCCAAAGATTCTCATCTAGCACGAATGGGCCAGTTAGCAGTGCACAGTGCAGCTGAGCCCCACATACAGATAGGATCTGGATGGCAGAGAGATGGACACCTTACTGACTCCTCAGAATGTGTCATGGTAACCTTGAGATAAAAAAAATCAAAATAAGAAAAAGCAAACAAATTTAAAACAGTTTTACTTTCCAGTTCTAGTTCTTTCTAAACAAATGAAATCTTGGTGAGTCTGTTAATTGTGGACATCAACTTTACTGAGTCATGGGGTGCTGGGTGTTTGGTTAATCATTTTTACTGGCGGTGTCTAGGAGGGTGTTTTTGGATGAGATTGACAGTTGAATTGGTAGACTAAATAGAGCAGAAGGCCCTCCCCAGTGTGGGTTAGACTCATCTCATTGGTGGATTATCTGAATAGAATAAAAGGCTAGGTAAGAAAGATTTTTTCCTCTCTGCCTATCTTTGAATTGAGATAGTCTTCTGCCTTTGGAGTTAGACTTGACCTTGAGCTTGAACTGAAACTCTTATGTAATTTCTTCTGCTTCTTAAACCTTCAAGCTTGAACCAGAACTATAACATAAGCTCTTCTGGCTCTTCTTGCTAGTTCTTGGAATTCTGAACTTCTATTATCATGCAAGCCAATTTTGCATGGTAAATAAATATGTGTCTGTATGTCTGTCTCTCTATCTGTCCATGCATCTATCTTTCCTATTGCTTCTGTTACTCCAAAGAACACTAATATACTCACCTGTAAGTAGTTGACTTACTAACAGAAATAAACTTATCTCTGCCATTTGCATTGGTGATGCCTGAAGGAGTTGCTTGGGTATATGAAATATTATATTATATTTCGCCATGAAAAGATTAGTTTGAAACTTTAGTGACTTTTCCAATCTCCTATTGCAGTTTTCCTTGCCTCTAGTCCCTTTAAATATCTCTTTTGGATTTCTGTCATTTAATGGTAAACTGGTCTTTCTGAAATCCAGATTATTTTCAAAACTCTTACAAGTATATAACTTTTCTTCTCTAAAATATTCATTGAGTCTTTATTTCTTAAGTATATTACTGTAGGTGAAGGAAGTGAAAGAAGTGGTGAGAATCACAGCAGACCATAAAAAGAGACCATATAGAGCTCTGCCATACTCCCAAAAGCATTATACAGATTTAATGCAATTCAAATCAAAAACCCAATGACATTCCTCATAGAAATAGAAAAAATAGTCATGAAATTCATCTGAATCTTTGAATCTTTGTTGAGTTTGTTCTATATAACCTAATTTTAATCTTAAGGGATTGAAAAAGCCTACTGTTCTAGGCTTTGATTAAAACATTGGTTCTAAACAACAACAATAATAACAGAACAAAATGGATAAAAAGATTGAGGATAGGATACGAGAATTGGAATCTATTCAAAGTTTCAAATGGAAATTCTGTAATTGAATTAATAAAAGGATGCTAAGAAAAAAGTTAACAAAGTTTTGAATTAAAATGAAAAGTTATAACATACATATAATTGTAGTCACCAAAAGAAAAGAGAATGACACCAAAATTACATTACAAGAAATAATGGTATAGAATTTTTCAAAACGAATTTTAGACTTTGAGCTGCAGATTCAATAACTTTTCCAAACCACAAACCAGTTTATACAAACAAACAAATCTTATACTCATCTCAAAAGAAAGCATCTCAAGTGGGTATTAATGAAGAGAAAAACAAAAAGGTATATATAGATACCAATGAGACACTATTTAACATTAAAAAGAAATTTTGATGACTGAATCCTTCAAGCAGTATGCTAAGTGAAACAGCAGCCATTAAAGAACAGAGACTACATTATCCCCTTATATGAAATACCTAGAGCAGTTGCCAGTACAGGTGAAAATGGGTGTTACTGTGTTAATGGGCATGGAGTTTCAGTTTGGGGAGATGAAAGAAAGTTCTGGAAATGAATGCTAGTGCTGACTGCAAAACAATGTGAATATACTTAACGCGACTGAGCTATACACTAAAAATGGTTAAAATGGCAAATTTCTGCTTATACCTTGACACAATTTTTAAAAGAACCTTAACAACAACAAAATATAATAATAGAATGTATTACTAACAAACTAAAAAATGAAAAGAAAAGGAAAAATTAAAATAATTTTAAAAATATGTCAAGAGGTGAGAAGACACAAAGAACTGATGAAATAAGTTATAAGATAGTGAAGTGTTTCTAATAAATCCAAATTCATTAGCCAATATTCATTGTAAACATTAGATTAAAGATTAAAATAGCTATACTACTTCTTCCATGAGATGTTTTTTTAATGTAAGAACACAGTAGTTAAAATTAAAAGCAACATAGAGCTGTGTAACTACAACATTATCAGTCAAATATTTAAGGGAGTAGTTACCAGTAAATTTATTCAGTAGAAAGATATGCAAGGCCTAAATTTGTATACAACTTATCCTATGTGCTCAAAACTGATAAAAAAGGGACAAAAGATTCACCATAGTAATTTGACACTAAAATATGCCCAATTCAGTAAATGATGGATGAAACAGACAAAAATTGAGTATTGTTTAGGTCTAAGAATTTAAAACTATTTAATTAAACAATTTGGCATAATATATGGCATATGTAATATGTATCTATATATACAGAAAACATGCACATATGATGTGTGTGTATAAAACTGCACTCAACAACTGCAAAATGAATTTTTTTTCAAGTGTGCATGTGCATGGAACATTTGCCCAAATAGGTTGACAAATGCTGAGACATAAAGCAAGTCTCAAGAAACTTCAGAAGATTTGGAAATGAAATCAAGAGAAAATCTATATGGAAAAAAAAACCTGTGGTTTAGCTGGAAATAAAAAACAATAACAAAAGCAGAAAGATAACTAATAAAATCCCTGAACTTTGAAGATTAAGCAATAATCTTCTAAGTAAGTATTTGTAAATAACCCATATGCCAAAGAAGAAATTATATAATTAGAAAATATTTTGAACTAAAACATAATGACAACATATTGGCATACAGAAATCTCTTAAATGTTGCTGGCCATGCACAGAGGAAGGCAGGTATAGCTATCAGTAGTATCATTCAGAAGCAATGAAAATTCAGAAAAATCAATAAACTAAACTTCCATATGAAGAAGTTGTAAAAAGAGCTAACTAAAATATGAGGAAAGAAATAATAAAAAGTAAAAATAAGAATCAATGAAACAGAAATTAACAGTTTAGGAAAATAAAGCCACAATTTGCTTGTTTGAAAATAGTATTAAAATTGTAGACTTCTAGAAAACTTACTACTGTTTTTTTTTTAAGAAAGAGAGGGTGCAGCTTATTGAAGAAAGTAAAATAAGCTGTCTATACATACTTGAGAGACACAGGAAGTAAATTGAGATAGCAAAAACATTAAGTGACCACTGTCATTTAACCTACTAAGCTGACATAAGATGAAAGATTAAATGTAAATTTCCTTATTATCTGTATCTCTATTCTTTATTCTCCATCTTTTAAAACACCAAATCCAGGACTGGGATTGTAGCTCAGTGGCAGAGCGCTTGCCTAGCATGTGTGAGGCACTGGGTTCCACTCTCAGCACCACATATAAGTAAAAAACAAAATAAAGGTCCATTGACAATAAAAAAATAAATATTTTTTTTAAAAACACCAAATCCACAAATTAAAGTCTCCACTAAGAAAATTCCCAAACCCAAGGACTGCATTTGTGATTTTTCCCCAAAAGTGTTGGTTACAGATATTACAATTACCACACAAACTCTTTTTAGAATGGAAGTTTCTACACTTATTGAGTGATTTGATTTCATCTTCTCTTCCTTTTCTTTTTTCCCATCCTTCCTTCTTCCTTTACTTCTTTCCTACAGCCCCCCTTCCCTCCCTACCTCCCTTCCTTACTTCTTTCCTTCCCTTTTCCCTCTTATTTCCCTCCCTCCTCTCTCTCTCTCTTTGAAAAGGCATCTTGCTCTGTTACTCTAACTGTCCTTGAACTCCTGGGCTCAAGTCATCCTCCTGACTCAATCTCCTGCAATTCTAGAACTACAGACACCCAAGTGCACAGCTTTTTCCAAACCTTTTTAATGTATAAGCATAAGTTCATGCCAAAATCATGGACATAGTTTTTTTTCAAGGGCATAGGAACAAAAATATAAAACCAAATATCAGCAGAATTAATCTAATAATGCATAAAGCAGAATTTGTTCTACTATAATATTTGTAAATTGATCAATGTGATTCACATTAATTAAATAAAAGGGAAAATATGATTATCTGTCTAGGTAGTATCAATATTGATTTTTCTGAGAAACCTCACAGCAAACTGATGATAGAGGGAGATTTCATTAAACTAATAAAGTCGTGTCCATTGATTATTGTGTTCTAACAAATCATCTCAAAACTCATGTTCTAAATATATACATATATATATATATATATATATATATATATATATATATATATGTATATATTTACATTTTTCTTTTTATATTCTGTTGGCTGGCTGATTTTGGATGGGTTTTATAATTAATGAATACAAAATGAAATACACAAATAATATTCTTTAAAGTAGTATCAATCATCTCAAATACCTAGGAATAAATCAAATGAAAGATGTGCCAAATCTCCACGCAGAAAATTACTCTGTGAGTAATAAAATGTCCAAAAACCATTAAGAAATTAAATTATCTAACAAACATTGAATGAATGAAAACTAAGTAAACAAATTAAACAATGTACCATATGTATGGACTACAGAACATATCACTTAAAGGTATAAACAATATTCACCCAAATAATACATGCACAATAATTTTCATCAAATTCCCTCCAGGGGTATGTACGTGTGTGAGTATGTGTATAGATCAAAACTGTCTCTGGTATGTGGAAAGTCAAAGAACGAAGAATAGTAGACAATCTTTAAGAATGCATACTATATCTTTATAATAAAACTATCAAGTTTTATTATAAAGATATAGTAAAACTATGTGGCATTGACAGAATCAGACAAGTAATACAGTGAAAAATCAGTTAAAATCCAAAATGGCACATGCATATCAACAATCACACCATTTCTCACAAAAGTGTTAAAACAATTTAATGGTGAAAGGTTCACATTTCCTGTTATGATACTGGATAAGTTGAGTATCTGTTTGGAAAAAAAAATAACCTTCAAATTTTCATTCAGTGAGGCTGGGTCAATTAGATATTCGAAGGGAAGAAAAATTGAGCTAAACTTTTTCTCACACTATATATAGGAGTTCATTATGGATGGATTGAAGATTACATGTATACTGAGGATCTCAATGTGAAAGGTAAAATAATAAAGATTTCCTTTCACAACTGGAGACTTGTTTCATGGTAAGAACATGGATGAGTTGCTTTATAAATTGATAGTAATAAGTCAGACATGATAGATTATATACTTAATGATTCCATTTATATAAAATCCCTTCCTCCTGCCAAAAGTAAAACTAATCAATGAGGCTGAAAGTCACAACAATGGTTACCTTGGGTGGCTAATCATGCACCTTCTTTCTCATACACATATATTAGTTATGTTTATAATATCATTTATAGTAGTATCAAATACATCCAATGCCTATGAATAAGTAAAATGGTAGATGTGAAAACTTCTCTTCAGAGACTTATGACATAAAAATTATTGAAATAAATGAAGAAAGGACAAATAAATGAATGACATGCCATTGTCATAAGATGGAAGACTCATTGTAAATACTATGCCTACCTTCTCAAAATAATAAATGTGGAGTAATCACAGTAAAGAGAAATTTCAGTATTAAACTTATGCCTTCTATATTTCAATAAAAAGTAGTACAGAAGATAAAATAAGACATAAAATTAATTGAAATCATTTTAAAAAGAAAAAATTAATATCAGTTCCAGCATATTGCTATTCTTTCACGTTGTAGAAGATGAGGATGTATGACTATCTAGCCATGGTGCTAATACATTCCATTGCTTGTGTCAAATTTCTCACCTTCTCAAGTTGCATGAACACATACGTTTAGGACCTTTATGCCTATTATATTCTGGGAAATGGCCTTACAATTCCTCAGTAATATTTTACAAGTGAACTCAGTGTGGGATGGATCATTGACCTGACATATATTTGTTTGGTAGTAGAACTGCGAAGAGTCTTCTGAATGACTATGGCTCACAATGCTCTGAATGAGTGATAAGTGTTCTGAGATCCATCAGAACATACTTCACTATCCCATGAAACACAACATAAAGGAAACTTAGAATAACGTTATCAAGTTATTCTACTGTTTCTCCTACAAATAAAATCTATGACCTATATTTAGAGGATTTATGAAGGTAAATTTTCTTAAGGAAGTCAAAAGATATTATGACTCATACAATAACTTAATATTTGGCCATACTTTTGTTAAATATTTTATGGAGTTATTGAACAGAAAATGTGTGAGTATTTAAAGATAAATTAATCCAGTTTCTACTTCATAAAGGGTTCCTCTGACATGCAGGTTTTTAAATGCTGTTTAAACACCTTCAGAAACAGGAAGCTTATTATTTTATAGATCAGTTTATTAAATTTTATTAAATTATAAGAAGACTCTAATGTGGATATAAAAATCTGGTTTTTGATAGTTTATGTCTATTGATCTTCCTTATATGACTAAAAAGAATAAAATTAGAATTTTAAGAAAAGTTACATGTATTTTTAGTTGTTTACAGTGTCTTTTTCCTTTATATATTTATCCTTTAAATAAAATCAGATTAAAAAAACATGTAGTGTATTTTTAACTACACACACACATATGTGTATATGTAGATACATTTGCAAAATTCCTGAACCAAAAAGTCAATATTTTGATTTTTCATAAATAGTTAATCAAAACTTTCTTTACACTTGTATTTATCATCCAAAAATAAATCATCATCAACTCAGTTACTAATGTTAGAAGTTCTTGAATCTTTTCCTGTAACTTTCCATATCAAATGTATCATCAAATTCTGTAGGCTATTTCTAATCGGTTTGCCTGTCTGTACTTTGGAATCCCACATGGCATTATTCACTAAGAACTAGTAATTTTTTTTTTAATTATAAGATCATGACATTTTGCACCCTCTAAGAAAGCCCATCATCAGTTGATATTTGGGCCATTATGTAATTCCTTGAGAGCTGCATGATCATATTGATTTTCTAATGAACAGATCATGACAGTAGTAATGGGACATCACTTCTGAGCTTGGATTGCCAAAGACTGTGACTTCAATTTTATTTCCTCTCTCTCTCTTTCTTCTCCATATGTTCTCTGATAAAACAATCTGCCATGCTGTGAATCGCTTTATGCAGAGGTCCAGGCAGCAGAAAACTGAGTATGACCTTCAGCCAACACTCAGTGTGACAGTCCACAAGGAACTTAACCCTGCTAACAAAAGTAAGTGAGCTTGGAAATGGACCTCACTCAAGTCCAGTCCTGAGATAGCTACACCCTTAGTGAATGCCTTGATTACAGCATTGTGAAAAACCTGAGTGAGTGTCTTCCGTTGACTTCAACTGAATTTCTGAATGACAGAAATTGTGAGGTGATAAATGTTGTTAGGTATCTACATTTTGAACTCATTGTTTAAGCAGAAGTAGAAAGTTAATACACACTGCTTTTGCTTAAAACCCTCCAATCACATTCAGGACAAAGCAGATGCTCATGAAGTCAACAACCTATTACTTTATTACTTCTGATCTGTTCTCCCTCATGATTCTATTTATTAGACTAGACTTCTTTCAGTTTTGGAACAAGTGAAGCTCTTGTCCGTGTGAGTTTTAGTTCATGGTATGAACTCTCTGGTGGAATGATTTTTTTTTTAATTCTAATTTGTTATATATGACAGCAGAATGCATTACAATTCATGTTATACATATAGAACACAATTTTTCATATCTCCGGTTGTACACAAAGTAGAGTCACACCATTCGTGTCTTTATAAATGTACTTAGGGAAATGAGGTCCATCTCATTCCACCATCTTTCCTACTTCCATGCCCCCTCCCTTTCCCTCCCTTACCTTTGCTCTACCTAGAGTTTGTCTAATTCTCCCATGCTCTCCCCCAACCCCATTATGAATCAGCATCTTTATACCAGAGAAAACATTCGGCATTTGTTTTTTTGGGGATTGGTTTACTTCACTTAGCATTATAGTCTCCAACTCCATCCATTTACCTGCAAATGACATGATATTTTTATCTTTTAATGCTGAATAGTATTTCATTGCATATATGTACCACATTTTCTTTACCCATTCATCAATTGATGGGTATCTAGTTTGGTTCCACAGTTAAGCTATTGCGAATTGTGCTGCTATAAGCATTGATGTGGCTGTGTCCCTGTAGTATGCTGTTTTTAAGTCCTTTGGTTATATACAGAGGAGTGGGATAGCTGGGTCAAATGGTGGTTCCATTCCAAGGTTTCTAAGGCATCTCCATACTGCTTTCCATATTGGCTGCACCATTTTGCAGTCCCACCAGCAGTGTATAAGTGTGCCTTTTCCCCCACATCCATGCCAACACTATTGTTGTTTGTATTCTTAGTAGCTGCCATTCTTACTGGAATCAAAGGCATTTCTGTATATCAGTGACAAATCCTCTGAAAGGAAAATGAGAAGATTTACAATAGACTAAAAAAAATACTTAACGAAAGAAGTGGGAACTCTAAAAAGAAATTAAAGAAGACAGTAGAAGATGGAAAGATCTATCTTGTTCTTGGATAGGTAGAATGAAGACTGTCAAAATGACCATACTACCAAGAGCACTATCAGATTTAATGCAATTTCAATCAAAATCCCAATGACATTCCTCATAGAAATAGAAAAAGAAGTGATGGAATTCATCTGGAAAAATAAGAGTCCCAGAATAGCTAAAGCAATCCTTAGCAAGAAGAGTAAAGCAGGTGGCATCACTTAAACTATACTACAGAACAATAGTAACAAAACAGCATGGTATTGGCACCAAAATAAAATTGTAGACCAAGGGTATAGAATAGAGGACACCGAGACAAACCTACATAAATACAGTTATCTTATATTAGACAAAGGCACCAAAAACAAACATTGTAGAAAAGATAGCCTCTTCAACAAATTCCAGTTCTGGGAGAACTGGAAATCCATGTGCGACAAAATGAAATTAAAACCCTATCTCTTACCATGCACAAAACTCAACTCATAGTGGATTAAGGACCTAGGAATTAAACCAGAGACTCTGTGTTTAATAGAATAAAAATTAGGCCCTAATCTCCATCATGTTGGATTAGACCCTAACTTCCTTAGTAAGACTCTTATATCTCAAGAGTTAAAAATCAAGAATCATTAAATTGGATGATTCAAACTGAAAAGCTTCTTCTCAGCAAAAGTAATAATCTGTGAGGTGAATAGATAGCATGCTTTTTTTCCCTCTCTTCGCAGAGCTGGCCTCTTGAAGACTTTGGTCTTTCTGGATCTTCTATATCATAAATCTCCCTTCAGGCTACATCAGGAAATTTAGCCTTATCTTATGTTCAGAACACTTTTCTAACTTCACATAATTTCCATTGTTAGACTGTTTTCTTTCCCCCTTTTTTTTTCTTAGCATGCCTCCCTTACAGCACGGTTCCTGGTGCTGGCCAGGTCTCTAGCCAAGGTCTGGAGCACCAGGATCCAGTGCATTCTGACGTGTTATGCTACCAACAACATTGGATTGTACTGCTTACGACCTCTTATAAATAAACACACTTGTCATCACATTTTCTTTGCAGTTTTAGAGGATGGAATTTGAACAGAAAAAAATACTTCATCTACTACTTAGAATAAAGAGCAATAAAGGGGTACAACAAAGAAAATATTGATGTCAGATGCTAGCACTTCAATTCCTGCGAACAGACACTTAGTTTGTTCACATTTTTATATGTTGTTTTAATATAACTTTTATTTTCTTCTAGACTACATTGTGAAGAAGCAAAAAAATAAAAATAAAAAAGGAAATTTAATGATTTTAATGTGAAATATACAACATAATTAAAAATTTTAAAGTTATTCAAAAGATTTAATTGGATTTTTAGCTAAAAATGAAAACATTAATTCCTCTCTAATTATCCATTATATCCAGATTAAGTGACACTGGAATCCATTTAAAATGTATCAGTATGAATGTTCAAAGTTTTTTTCTTCATAGTCATATATTAAGAGCAGAATCATGTGAGATGAGTAATTATTGAGATAAAATACCAGGAAGTGGTCATGCTTTAGGATTGCATCATCATGGTTTCTTTATCAGTTGTGAAGAATCCAAAGACCAAGAACATTTCATATCAAAAACATTAAAAACCAAGAGCCTACGTGGTAGGTTATAGTATAAGAACAAACAGAAATTCTTTAATGTCAAAGGATATGTAGGTTTCTTTTCCAATGAAAACAAATAGCATTAAAAAAGATTATATCACTTATGTGTTATTTCAGTTTGAGTACCAAAAAACCCAGTGCCTCTTTCAATGTGACTTACTAATGTGATTCAAAGTATGAAATGAATTGGTCAATTTTAATGGTCCAGTTTTATGAATGGCTCTCCAAACTACATGAAAAGACAAGCAGTTCTTCCTTTTCTTTGTAAATATTCAAGCTTTCCTTCTTTATTCCTTCTGCTACTTGCCTCAGGGTCATTTCATGCTTAAAAGCTTTGGATTGATTTCTGTGATCATTGGTGCTTCCATTTGCCATCTGTTGGTTGAGATATTTATATATTTGGAAACACAGAAAAGGAAGCATAGAGAAATTGGGGAAGTTTGAATACATAGGACATGGTGGATTTCAAACACTTTATATGAACAATTATTGATTCATAATATGTGGAAATTTACAATAAAATTTTCAAGATCATTTAATGGCTGAAAAAGACTGAAGCCAAGGGAAAAATAGGTTTTGGTAACACTGGATATAAGATATGTTAAGAATGTTAGCATATACTGGGAATTTTCAAAGTAGACACTTAGAAAAACAGTGCTTACAATATTCAAAAACTGTTAACTTATCAAAGAGGTGATGATTGGAAGAGGAAAACATTTTCATTAAGTTTGAGTGAAAAAAAAATGGTGACCCTCTTTTGCCTCTTGATCAATTTATTGTTGCTCTGAGAGCACAGGGAACTATTTAATGAAGTATAAAAATCCACCTAGGTTGAGGGAATTCAGTAAGACTAACTTTGTACAAATACTAAGGCTTAATTGTGAATCGTGTAAAGTAATACTTTACAAAGCAAATTGAGAATAAGCATCTCAAAAAAAGTGAAAGTATGTTTCTAGGGTTTAAATTCCAAGATAATAAACTTGAACTTTTTTATTTCATAAATTACTTTTTGAGTTTTTAAGATACAACCCACGCCCACCCCCCGCCCCAGAAAACACACATGTGCAACTGAACAACCAAAGAAAAACATTACTCATTTGTTTGTATGCCTGGATTTCTTGGCAATCTTCTCCCTTTTCCTTCCATGACTGATTCTTAGGTTTTGCTTTTTTTTATACTCACTTCCCCTTGGGTTGTCCTGTGATCATGTGCCTCCTTATGGTGGGGCTTGGCCAATGTCAACCATTGTTCCCATGATGTTTACTACCTCTATGAAATCAGGCTGCCTCTGGACTGTGCTTCAAAGAATTCTCTTCCCACAGCATGAACTGCTCCCACAAAGAATATATTTGCCTAATGTGTAATCTGTGGAATTGGAGCTTATGACCCAGGGAGAACCCTGATACCAGCAAAAGCATAGGCAATGAAAAGGAAGGGACTTAAGACATCATAAACAATACCCAATGTGGAGGGTTTGCTCCCACCCTCTCCTGGGTCCCCTAAAGGAATTAGGTCAATGATTTTTATTTGCTTAAAGTTTGATCCTCAGAAGAGGAGAATCAGAAAAAACTATGAGAAATTACAACAGAGGAGGATGTTACAGAATACATGGTTTATTTTTCTATTACCCTAGTTTTGAATTAAGAACTCAGGTAATGAGAACAAGAACAAACATACTTGATGACTTTGCCTGAAATTTTTATATGTGCAATATAAAATTTGAATTAAGTTAGTTTTTTCCTATACTTACAAATTGGAAAGATTGTTTATAAATATGAGTATGTATATATGTATACATATGAATATTTTTACTAACATTTTTCTTGAAGTACTTTTTTTGTGTACTTATACAGCAGGATCAAGATAGTTTTAGGGCTTTAGTAGACTTCACTCTGTATAATAAATAATAGACATACCATTATGGAACTCATTTAATAAAATTACTATATAAATATGTTAGACTATATAAGTCATGAAATGACTGATTTGACATAAATTTAGGTTGTATATGTATTAAATGATATATTTATGAATTTCAATTTTGTAATATTATTTAGTATTAAATACTATTATGAAAACAATATGATCAAATCTCATTTTTTCACTCCAGGTTTACTTAGTCAATTTTGCACATGATAGAATATTAATCTGAAGTTTCTATTTTTCACTTTTTTTTGGGGGGGGTGCTTCTAAGCCAGCTAAGAATATCAGATGCTCTCTAAAAGAATATCTAGTTTTCATTTATTTTTTAAATGTTTCTAATATAATTATCTTAACTGATTAACATATTATAAGGATATACTTTTTAGGTTTCAGAACTTAGGCGAATAGCTCATTATTGTCAATGCAAATTGCTAAATCTTCACGTGCCTTGTAGACTCTGCCTGCCAGACCCAGTATTGGATCTATAACCCTCTCTTTTTATTCTGCTCCTAGCCCACTACCTCCCACCAGGAGCTATTAGGGCAGGAACACTCCACATTCCTTTCCATGTCAGAGTCTTGTAAGAATTACCCATCTTAATCTACTTTGAAAAAAAAAAGATTTAAAAAATATGTATGGTACCAAAAGTCAAATAGTTGTTTTAGTGTTTGTAATAAAAAGAACTTTTAAAATTTATAAAAATCGGAATTTCTCTGCTACAAACTTGGTTCCCAATAATTCCCATTTCCCAGATGTAGTCACTTCCATGTATTCTAGCTGTTCTTCCTAATACCATCTTTCATACCCCTATACAACATGTTTATACTACTATTTTTTGAGTTTTTATCTACAGTAATATTATTTACTTCCTAATATGGAAAATAGATCCCCCAATTCACTCTGTCTTCCAAACACAGACAAACATTTTACCCCCAACCCTTATCCCAACATAACTGTATCATAATCTGGAAAGTCCAAAATTAATCATATGTTTATTCAAATATTATTTTCACATGAGTCATATTTTTATTTTTTTAGTTATTTTTAATTCTCTCGCTTGTTTTATTTGTCTAGTTTTGCATGTGTCTATTACTAGTTTCTCCCAAATTCTTATAAGTATAAAGCTCCAAATAATGTATTCAAATATATCAAAGAGACTTTAAAAAAAATAACTTGAGTCCTAGAGCCTGCTCTCTTACTGCTCTAATCTGATTGATTGGCTTTGGATCTACTGGACATTTTTCATCATTCACCATACACAAAACAGGTACTAATGGTCTTAAGCTGTTTTCACTGGAGGCTGAGGTCGGGGATAAGGGATACATTTGTGACTCAGTTGGGGCAGTGGGAACCAAGGGTGCTGACATAGGCTGGAAAGAGAAAGTCATGCATTCTACCATAGTAGGTCATGAGACCCTGTAGGAATTAGTAGGCATCTTTGTTCCTCTGAGGCAAGACCTGGAATGAGCTGTTTTCTGCTAGAATTAGGTCTCAGGATTGGTATGAATCCTTTGTATCCTTTTAAATTTTTTCTTAATATTCTACAGTTCTTTTCCAAATCAAGTCCAGACAAAGCAATAACAATGTATAGAAAATAGCTTTTAAGATGCATTAATTTAGGAACACTTGCTCTGCAATGTTAATGGAAATAACCTTGAATATTTCTGTAGCTGCAATAAATGAATGGAGAAAACTATTCAGGGGATTCTAAATTGTCAATATTTTTTTGAAATATTTTATTGTTTAATTGTAGTTGGAAAAAATACCTTTATTTTATTTTATTTTTTTTATGTGGTGCTAAGGATCAAACCCAGGGCTTCACATGTGCTAGGGGAGCTCTCTGCCGCTGAGCCACAACCCCAGCCTTATACCTTGCTTCTTAATTTAAGCTAATGAAAATATTAAAAAGTGTAATCAGTGAGGTGTGAATATGAAGATTACTCAGTTTTTTTGATGCCCAATTATTTTAGTCAGCTTTTTAATTTTTTTGCAGCTGTGACCAAGGGATCTGACCAGAACACCTGCAGAGGAGAAAAAGTTTATTCAGAGCTGAAGCTGAGGCGGGAAGAGTGTGGCAGAGGGAAGCTGCTCACATGATGATTAGGAAGCAGAGAGAGAGACTCCACTTGCCAGATACAAGTATATACTTCAAAGCCACACCCTCAATGCCCACCTCCTCCAGCCATAACCTACCCACTTTCAATTACCATTCAATTAATCCCACCAACTGATTAATTCCAAATCATTTCTCCTCAAAACCTTCTTGCATTGTCTCACACATGCAATTTTGAGGGACACCTCACATCCAAACCATAACATCAATAGAAATATGTTCCTTTTTTTCCCAGTAAATAACATAGTGGGTAGTTATTTTGAATTTCAAACAAAGAAACTTATTATTGAAATTCTTGTTTGGAAGATAAGTGTGACTTTTTTCTTCCTCACTGTTGTTTAGTTATGTTTTTAGAAAGAAAGACTGAAATTAGTACCAATATCCGGAAAGCTCACAAAGTTGCTTAGGTTTATGAAGAATGACTTTATCTAAGACTTGTGACCCACTGTTTTAATGCATCTTGCTTTACCCAGAAAGGCACCTCCTTTGTTAGAAAGCTCGACCTTTCAACAAAGGAAACTTACTGGCTGGTAATCTAATCTTTGAAAAAAAAAAAGCCTGGCTTTTTCTGGCAACATAAAAGAGAAAAACGATATTGGGGGGAAAAAAGGAAAAGAAAAGAAAACAATTGTTGAAACTACAAACTGGAAAGGAAGGCGAAAGAACTCCTTGAAAATAATTAGTACCCATGCAGTTTCAGCTGTTAAAATGCTTGGTACTGGGTGAAAGAACTTGAGTATTGTGGCATCCTGTCACCAGCTCCAAGTAGGGATCAGCCCAGAGTTCACCAATGGGAGGAAGCAAGTCACAAAGATTTTGCTCTTTGAAGATATTTTTGTTTTTTGCCAATGAAAGGATGAATTGTTTGCTTTTTTTGTAGGACTATTATATTTTTAGAAATAAGCAAAACACCACAACATTTTTTATTGCTCTGGAATAGAGCATGCTGCATTTTTCAGTGGGATGTTATCATGATGTTAAGGATCTGATTGGCTTGTTGTTGTTTTTCCTATTGTTGCTGAGTGTCATGTTGACGACTTTAACAGCCAGATGTGTCAGGGAGTGATGTGGGAAAGACTAGTCACAATAAACATACACAGCTGACTTTTAAAATATTTCCTGATTGTTATCAATATAAAGTTCATACTTTTCCATGTGGTGTTTCTTAAGTGATATTTTTCTGTTGTTTACTCTGAAGTGGTACATTAGGCAGCTTAGGCTAATAAAGTAATAAAATAGGTAACATTTTAGGCAATAAAATACCATAGACTTGGGATGTAAACAACAAAAATGTATTCTCTCACTTCTGGAAGCCAGAAGTCCAAGATCAATGTTCAGCTGAGCTTATGGTGAGGGACTTTTCTCAGCTCACAGATGGCTGCCATCCTGCTGTAGGTTTATATGACTTTTGTGTGCTTGTAGGGAGAGAAGTCTTTCTGTTCCTCTCCTTATAGGGTCACCAGTCATACTGGGCCCCCTCCTTATCATGTCATTTAACCTTAGTTAATTGCCTCCTGAAAACCTTACCTCCAAATACAAGCACACGGAAGGTTAGAGCTTTGGGATATAAACTTTAGGGACACACAATTCAGTCCACTACAAAAAGTTTACAGTATCAGTATCATAATAGAGGCAAAGTCAAAAAAAATGTTTTAATCTACTGCATAGTATTTCAAGTTTATATTAAGGAGGGAGGGAGGGAGAGAAGGAGGGAGGGAGAGAGGGAGTGATGGAGGGAGGGAAGAAGGGAGAGAGATTGAGAATTTTGCCAGTGATAGATATGAAATGGAATCTCTTTCTTCATAATACCTTATTATAAAATCTGAAAGCAATTTCTAAAGGGCATATTTGAGCTTGCATCTTGCAACTATTATTAACAGCTCACATTTTGGTTATGTTTACTGTTTTTCCATATACTTCCAGGTCAAATATTTTGTGTGAACCTTGCAATGTTCTTGTGATAGGAAACCTGTCTTTAGATGTTGGCTGGGAATCTGGGTCATAGTACAGTGGAGAGAGGAATAAGTACACTGAAATGAGAAGATTGGAAGAGAAGTTAGTGTTTCTGGAGTGGGGAGGGTGCATTAAATTAGTGATTTGGGGTATGAGATTCTCTCTCTAAAATGAGAGTATTGAATTGGATGAGACCCTAAGATTGCTCCTGACTTTTAAAGTCTGTGATGCTATGGAATACAAAGAAAATGGAGAGACAGACTATCAGTCAATAGTGAATAAATAAATTTTGTAGGTTTAGAGCCCCGTTTGCCTGACATGCAGCTAATGGAACTTTCCAGAAATATTAAAGTTTTAGTGTCAAAGAAATTCATGCTAATCCTGTTGACAGCATTAGAATCTTACATTTGAGTTATTTCAATGTTAAAAACACAGGGCGGGAAAATCTCCCTTTAAGGTTTTGTAGGAGAAAATACCTGTTTGATGTCCTAAATAGAGAACTGTGCTTGTCCTTAGAAAAGAGAGAAAAAGTGATGACTGCAGATGTCTAAGAGGGTGGTTATAAATTCAGAAAGTTGTAAACAAGAGTTGTGATGGGAATAAAACCCAATTCCCTTATAGGGAAGCCCAGACATGCAAAGATTTGTACATGTGCCTTGCCTTAACGGTTTGGTTTGGTTTTCTTCAGAAGCCTGTGGTGGTGCTAAGGGTTTGCCTGTAAAATGAGACATAAATGATGTCTGGCAGATCTGAAGCACAAAGAATGATCTGAGAGCTCTTGTGTTTACACTTGCACAAAGATGGTTGAAAGCAGATCTTTTCTAAACAAGACAGAGCAATTTAGAAGGATTAGGAGACCTGAACTTATCGAAGTGTGTACCACAGTGTTATTCCTTTCTAAAGCTTTGTGAAATTAAGCCCCTTAAGCTGATAAACCTAGAACAAAAGGATTTTGAAAGTTCCTTTTAAGGAATTTACTCCCTGTGGGATCTTGTTGCTTGTGACTTGAGTTTATAATGTCACTTCTTTTGTTCCGCGGGTCGAATCCATTTTGGTTATTTTCCATGTAGTAGCAAATGGTTTCAATGAGGTGGCTCCCTGAGGCTGGGTGAGAGGGCATATAGATTTTCAGCTTTATTTTTTGTTTACATATGTTTAGAATATGATGAAAAATGTTCTTCAATTGCAATTCATCTCTGTTTTGTCTCCATTCCAAGATAAATTTAATTTAGGGGAAATCGGAATACAATGCTTAGTCACTTTTGATTTATGTTAGAATAAAACTATGTGTTCATGCTTTCCTCTAATGGTGTCCTGGGAGTTCATGTCTGAAGGTTGTTTTCAGGTGAAACCACATCTTCATTAGTCCTCTGGCTACTGCCCTGATTTAATATTCTCCAAATCTCACATTCACTCCATGTTAAGGAAATGTTTTACCATGACACCTTTTGCTGTATAGGATGAATACAGGTGTTTTGATACATTAATCGCAATGCAACCCAGGGGATACTCATTAGCCTGTGACTAAGCTGTACATCCAAATGGTTATATCACTGAGAATTTCACAGTAAGAATAAATACTGCTCAAAGCATTATTATTCCCACTATTATGCAAAATTATAAGGCACTGATAATTTTTTAAAGTCATTATTATTGTTGTTGTTATTCTTTTGAGACAGGGTCTCACTATGCTGCTCAGACTGGCCTCAAATTCTTGGGTTCAAGATACCTTCTTCCTCAGATTCCCAAATAGCTGGATCTACAGATATATGTCACCTTGCCTGGCTTAGAGCATTACTATGTACAAAGAAATAAGACTAATTAGCAGATTGTGAAGGGAAATTTATATATACAAATACTATACATTTTATTAACTGCATAATTGTATTCATATAACACATAGATTAAATTATAAGAGTTAGACACAGTCCTTGGTTTATCAAGGACTTTCTAAATGAAAGTATTATTTATAGTCTAGGTTAGGGGTTTATAATACAGCTACATAGTTCCTTAATTTCATTAAGCCAGGAGTAAATATGCAGTGTGCTTTTTCATATGATTACTTTTTTAGAATGCAAATCTAAGATGATATAAATTTATAGCCAAGATGTTACTGGCTAATAGCTTTCCTTCTCTCTCTTTCCTTGATTAAGTCTTGGATGCCTGTGTTAATCATTTTCTCTCACTATAATAAATAACTGAGGTAATCAACTGATAATGAGATAAGGTGTACTTTGGCTCACAGTTTTGGTTTACAGTCAGTTGGCTGGTTGCTTTTAAGCCTGTGGAGAAGCAGCATGTCTTGTTCGGGAGAGCAGTAAAAGAGAGAGAAAGAGTCTGGGTCTCATTACCCACTCCAAGGAGATGCCCTCATTTCAACCATCATTTCAACCTTCTCTATCAAGAAAACAGTTCAATTTAAAAAAAGAAAAAGAAAGTGGTTTGGGGTGGAGTGTTAGGTTAGAAAATAAAGAATTTCTAGAATATTTCCCCAACCAGAAAGCACGATTAGAAACATTCCAAAAGACACATTTCAACTAGTGGATCAGGATCTATCTACAGACCTTAGAGCTGTGGGTGTTGAACTGGACATGGAACTGGCTGGTCTGTAGCTCTTGTTGGTGGTACCACTCTGCCATGCTGCTTTTGTCAGATTTTGCTGCTTAGAAATCAGCACTAGGCAGTTTGTCAAAATTTCTGGAAGATAAGGAATGTAGTTGTGCCACCAACAAGGACTTTAGGTCACATGTTCTGTCACCACATGTCCCCATAAATCTCAGGGCTTTGATCAGATGACTCATAAAACTGCAAATTTAACTCTGTATTAAACCCAAGGTGATAAGGTTAGGGCGATTCATTTCAGAACCTGTGGCATTCCTATAGGCAGCTTTGTGCAAGTTTATCATTCAGGATTTTACCAAGTTTGCTTTGGAATTGTTCTTTTTTTTTTTCCTATCACATTTAAATAGAGTTTCGTATATTAGTGAAATAAATAGCTATTTTAACTCTTGACAAGCAGGTCAAGTTTTACTCTAAAAAAAATTAATGGTGGTTTGTCTTTAAAGACATGAGTTTCTTAGTTTTGGATGCTATGACAAAAATACCAAAAAGTGTGTTTAAACAACATTTGTTTCTGGAGGCTGGATGGTGGACTAAGATGAAGAAGCTGCCAGATTTGGTGTCTGGTAAGGACTCTCAATTGGTTTGTAGATAATTTATTTTTTTGCTATAACCTTCTTTGATGGAAAGACACAGGGCTCCAGTGTGTTCCTTTTCTTTAAAGAACACTAATTCCATCATTGATGTTGTACCCTGCTGACCCTAACAGGAATCTATTATCTTCTGAATCTATTATCTCCATATACCATCACACTGAAGTTCAGGACTTCAACACATGAATTTTGAGATGACAATAACATTCACTCCATAATAACATTTATTTTATTTATTTAGATTGCTTAAATAATATACGTGTATGTGTTATTTTGATATTTTTAAAAGTGGGCACAATACTTACAGAATGAAGGAGTCAAAATGATTCCCTTATGTGATTGTGATTATATAATCTAAACAAATCAATCTTTTCTTTTATGTATGTGTCTATTGCTTGGTTTGTCCACTTTAGACAAAATCTATCTTCTTCACAGTATAAAGGATAGCTGTTTAGTTGAAAAAACTTACTCATCTCATTTATCTTCCTCTGGATGTTGATAGCTATATCATTAACAGTAGCTCCTAAGTGGTCAGCTTTGCAACTATTATAAACCTCCATTTCTTCTTTCTTGTAGCTTTCTATATCTCATTTTATGATAAGAATATTATCTCCCTCATTCTTTCCTGCATCTTGCCTGCCTTCTTCCACACACTATTATATGAATATTTACTTTCATATTTTTAAGTTTTGAACATTCATGATCTAACAACAACAACAAAAAAAAAAACAAATAAACTCCCAAATTCCAGATGTCAAAAAGTCCAGATTTTTTTTTTTTGAATTCACAGAGAGAGTTTATAACAAGAACTTGTTAAAGATGTTGGTAGAGAGCTGTGACTTGGTAAAGTGAAAGTCTAAGCTTCCATTATCTAAGTTAAGTATTGTGAGTAAAAAGGGCTTCAAAATTATTGCTCAGAGTGGCTGATAAGGCAAAGCTGAAAGACTGATATCTTCCTGAGAAGACCAAGGAATCTGTAATAAACTAGGAAAAAAAATGCAGTGTTCTCTGAATGAGAAGTGAATATTTCCCACTCATTAAATGCAGGGCAAGTAGGAGCGCAAGCTACCCTGAAGCTGCTGTTTCTCTTGGCAAAGAGAATTTCCTGCAATTGAAAACTCATTGGAGACTCCTGCAAAACTAGAGCTGAGATGCCATCATCACTGTTTAAGTCTGATAAATTATAAATGGATGGGCCCAGCATGGGAACTTCCAAGACAGCACAAAAGCATCCATAAGATAAAGTAGTGTTCTTTTAGTATTTACCATGCCTAGAGAACATGAAGGGAACCTACAATCATACCAGGGAAGAATGTGTGTTCTGACTCTCCTTTAATGTGCCTTTCACTTTCTGATGTTCCAGCCCCAAAGGTTTCAGAAACAAGTCTTATGGAGTAGAGAAACAGAAAATGAGAAAGAAAATAATTTCACTTGCTCAAGTTTCTGGATGCAAGTTTCCATCTAACAGTACCTCAATTGTTGGGTGAGAACTCTTGGAAAGGAAGTCTTATCTTGGAAAGAAAATTAAAATGATGATTATTGACACTAGGAGAGCTGTGAATTAAATATGTCCTACAAATTTCATGTGTTGAAAATTAAATCCCCAGTAAAACAGTGTTGAGAGGTGGGAACTTTAAGAGGCTCTCAGGAGTGGATCCCTGCTCTCCTCAAGAATAGGTTACTTATTATGGATGTGGGTTCCTGACCAAAGGATGAATTTGACCCCCTTCTGCATTCTCTCTTCTGTGCATCCTACCTTGCCCTCCTGTCTTCTTCCATAGTGTGAGGCAGCATGAGTGCCCTTGCCAGATGTGGGTCCTTGACCTTGGATCTTAAAGATTCTAGAACTATAAGAAATAAATCTCTGTTCTTTATAAATTACCCAGTCTTTGGTAATCTGTTAAAGCAGTACAAAATGAATTAAGACAATGTGCATTCTAATATCTCTATTAAGACTATATTAGCCCAGTATGGTGGTGCATGTCAGTAATCCCAGCTGCTAGGTTTGCTGAGGCAGAAAGATCATGATTTCAAAGCCTACTTCAGCAAAAGTGAGGTGCTAAGCCACTCAGTGAGACCCTGTCTCTGAATAAAATACAAAATAAAACTAGGGATGTGGCTCCTTGGTCGAGTACACCTGAGTTCAATCCCCAGTACCTTCCCTTCACCAAAAAAAAAAAGACTATATTGTGTGATGTAATGAATTATGAAGACCTTCTGACTTTTATGACTTAAGAATATACAAAGAAGTAATAAAATTGATAGTTTTCATCTAGTTATAAAAAGAACAGAATTTTATCAAGTTTTTAGGAAAAGTAGTGAAAGAAAAAAAATTAACATATTCCATGAGTTCCCATTATAACTAACTATATTGGTATAATCAAAGCTGTTCCATTCTGATTTAAGTACTTGCTAGTATTATGTATGATTCTGTATGCATTCACTATCACAAACCCAAATGTCCTTAAAAAAGAATGAGCTGGGTCAAAGTCAAATATATTCTCTTTCCATATACTTTATTAGTTGCTTGAAGTGATTCAGTATTTTAATGTGCTTTACCCTTGAGATTGTACCTGAGTGCGCAAGGAATTTTTTTTTCCCTCATATTAGGTATTGAATCTAGGGGTGCTCAGTCACTGAGCTACAACCCCAGCCCTTTTTCTTTTTTAGGACAGGATCTTGCTAAATTGCTTAGATTGACCTTTAACTTGCCATCCTTCTTCCTCAGCTTCACAAATTGCTGAAATATAGGCATGCATCCCCAAGATTGTATAGCATGCACGTTTTCACAGTATTTTTAACTACTTTTTAATGCATTATTTGCCTAGAGCATATATTTAAGTATTTCCAACTATTCATGCATTCTATTACACACACAAAAAAATCTTCTCTTTGTCTTTTGTTTCCTAAGCAACTTCATTTTGCCTTTCCCCTCCCCAACTTCAATCTACTCTTCCAGGAGGACCCAGGGATTTGGGATTCAATAATCTCCCTTCACTGTTTCATTACCTTATTTGTTGGAATACTTTTACGAGTAACTTCTTTGGAAGTTATAAATGGGAGAAAAGTTATGAGCATTGCATGTCTGAAAATATCTTATCCTACCTCACCCTCATTGACAGACTGGGGGGATCTTACTTGCTTGTATTAGTCCATATACATTAGCTTATGTGGTTTTAACAAACAGCCTATAAATCTCAGAGATTTAACAGAAATGTTTACTTTTTACTTGGGAGTAGAGCTCTGATATAATCCAATCCAGTAAAATCTTCATCTTAAATGCTTCTGTATTCATCGAGGCGGAGGAAAGGGAGTATCATACTCTGACCCTGAGGAAGCCCATCTTGAACCAACACACATTATTTCCATTTGTATTTCATTGGCCAGAAAAGTAGCAGGTTACTGTGGCAGGTTAAAGAGCGTGGGACACATCACACACTTTCCAGCAAGAAGTGCTGTGAAGGCTGTCTCTTCCCTTTAATTGGTCAAAGCAAGGGCCAAGCACGCATCTATCAGCTATGTCAAGGAACTGGAGGGAGAGGAGAATCAGATCATTTGTGAGCAGTCCTTGGAATATACATTCTTTTAAAACAACTTTTCTTTATTTGAAGGACTTACTCCACTGTGTTGTAGCATCCAGTGAATTTCCTGTGCTATTCTTTTGCACATGACCTGTGTACACTAACTGGGTAAGTCTTCAGAACTTCTTTTCTGGTGTTCTACAATGTATGATAATGTGATTCATTGTGTATCTTTCAGAATTTATTGTACTGGGGGTTAAGTAGGACATTTAAGACCAAAAGCTTTCATCTTTCAGTTCTGAGTGAATTTTTGGATTATTTATTTGATAATTATCTTTTCTCATTTCTTTGTTCTTTCATTTTAGAACTCCCATTAGTTTGTGTATTCAAAGGCAAAAAACAGAGTTTTGAAAAAAATATATGTGAGATCAGAAAAATGCAAGAAAGTAGAAACTTCAGTGAACTTAGGTGATGGAGACAAAAGATTTGCTTTCCAGGAAAGTGTTATAAGGAGAAAGCAAATGAATCAGCAGTCACTATAAGCTCATGCTTTCCCAGCAAATTTCATGACTGTATGCTATTAACACCTTTCTCTCCAAAGTCTTTTACTTATAATTTTTATACTATAGTATGGAGACAGAAAAATTGTTTTAAAAATAGAAAGGAGAAGTTATTGCTCACAATAATGGATTTTTTTTTGCCATAGAATAAAAATGATACATTTTCAATTTCACAGAGAATATAATTTACTTAGGAGCTATATCCTGGGTTGAATAAAAACATTTCAGCCAAAGTATAACCAAGTAATAATAGCAGTTGATTAAAGCAAAAGGACAATAATTACCAGCTTAATAAGAACGAAGAAGCCTAGGATTTTTCCAGATGTTCAAGCATGACATGAACAAGTACCGCTCCTTATGGCTTTCCATTTCAACCTCCTCAGGAGGCTTATTTTCCTGTTGGATAGTGTCTACCTATTATAATGCTCTCATTTCCATTATGGCAGTAATTAAGTGACTTAAAATAAGATGAGTAGTGTGTACTCCAGAAGTAATAATTATTAACTTATGCCTAGGATTTTCACTCTAAGCAGATAAATAGGTCCATTTTGCTGGACCATGATTTTATTATTCCAGACAGATTGAAACCCCAGTAGAGGCGCTTGGGGTCTGAAATATGTGTGAGAAAGAACACTTCACCTCCATGCTTCTTTACCAGAACCAATTTTCAGGTTTTCTTCAACACCAGAAAGAAGATATCCTTTACTCTCTTTGGATTCAAGAGTTTGAATAAATGCTAACCCAAAGGTGTCAAATTCTATTCTCCACATCAGATGCCTTGAAGAGGGTCCAATTTCATTGTGTTCCAGGAATCAATGCCAGGAACAGGAGCCAAGTACAGTTGGATTAAAATGAAAGAAATTCTATTCTTAGGGCAACTTAGCAGCCATCAATGTCCAGGGAGCCTAGAATGGAACAAAATGCCGGCGCTACAGTGGCAAAAGTTACATAATGCATTTTCCAAGAAGAAAATGACTATCTTTGATTTTGTAAGGAATAATGTCCCCCTTTTAACTTTCATTTGTTTAAAACCAAATGAAAGCAATGGCTCTTTTTTTTTTAGAGAGAGAGAGAGAGAGAGAGAGAGAGAACTTTTTAATATTTATTTTTTAGTTTTCGGTGGACACAACATCTCTATTTTATTTTATGTGGTGCTGAGGGTCAAACCCAGCACCTCATGCATGCCAGGTGAGCACGTTACCACTTGAGCCACATCCCCAGACCAGCAATGGGTCTTTTGCTTTTGATATTAGAACTAAAAGAAGTCAGACTAACCGGTAAGACGAAAACAGATCAATAACCACCAGAATGAACAGGGGTAATCACCAGGATGAGCAAGTGTATTCTTTGCACTGAATGACAATGCTTTGCTCTGCTGATGTGATTATGATCTATTCTATCCCAAGGGATGTTGTTTTTTGACCATTTCCCTTTCACCAAGCAAATGCATGGACCTATTGGGTGATGTTTCCAGAGGTTAGTTTATAAAAATATCAATGGAGATATGGAAGGATTTTTTCTTTTTTCTTTCTTTGTATATTTTTTAAAGGTTCTATTTCAGGGTAGAAAATCATCAAAGGAGCACTAGTAAGATTAAGGACCATGTTCTTTTGCTGCCTCTGTCATGCACTGCATATGTGAACTCTGGCAAAAGCACAAGCTCCCTAGACCTCAGCTTAATGGGATGGTTTTGGATCACATGACTCTACAGTCCTCTGTGTTTCAGTATCATATGACATCAAGGAGTTGCATGTACACCATGCCACCAGGTAGTATGGAGGCACACACATTAAGTTTTTTTCTTTCAAACTGCAACAACCCATAACTTTTGGGGGAAAAGTTTTTACTTTTGTTTTCCCCTCACACCCTTATTTCACACATTGTCCTTTTTAAGCTAATTTATCAGCAAACTTTTGGCCTGCCAGTTGAGTTTGTGAGTCCCAAACCTAGCTTCTTTTGTTTCATTCACTTCTTTTCTCTTTCTTCTCTATAATGTTCTAGATTATCCTATGCTGTCCATATGCTATTCGCAGCCATCATAGTCTGACAAGCATTCACATGCAAACACATATGTGTGTGTGTATTATAAAAGACATGTGAATATATATTCCTTAACTCTACACTTACTCCATCATATCCCAAATAAACCCTTTCCCCAAAACACCAACAAACTGGAACTTAGCAAGAAAAGCTAAGACAGATTGTTCTAGAGTATGCAAGTACAATGCATTCTGTCCAGGAGCAAAAAGTGGAAAGGACCAACAGCAAGTTAATGCATTGGAAGAAGTTTGAGAAGGCATGCCATTAAAATTGGCTTGGAGTTGATAGTAACAGTGACTCAGGTCATGTAGAGGCTACTGCCATGTCACCTTGTCATCTGCAACTTGGCATCACTTAATGGATTTGATTCCCACCCCCCTCATTTTTCTCTTATGTCTGTGGTCACAATCAATAGCTCAGGACATTCAACAGTTTATATATTATATACATGAAAGATTAATCTTTGCAGAATAAGGAAAAGAAGTGTAATTTACGCCAAGTTTTTGTGTATTTTATTGGAGGATCTTATTGCAATAAGAAGACATTCTTTGTAAGTGAACATCAACAAAAAAATCAGATGTTACACTTTTATTAATAGTCTGTTTTGTGCCAGACACCATAGAGAAAACAGAGAGATATATAAATTGTGCTTGTTAATTCATAATAGAGTAGGGAATAATTAGGTCATCATGCAAAGTTATAAGGTACCTGTGGTTGACAAGAATAATGCCCTCTCAAAGATGTTCATGCCATTATCAATGGGAACTGTGAATATATTACATGGTAGCAGAAATCAAGGTTGCAGATGGAATTAAGGTTGCTAGTTAGTTCATCTTAAAATAGGGAAAATTTCATGAATTGTCCTCCTGGATTGAGTGTAATTTCAAAAATGAAAGAAGAGGGAATAAAAGGAGTCATAGCATGAAAAGTGACTGAATTCCACCCACTTTGTCTGATGTTAAAGACAGAAAATATGCCAGAGTCAAGGACCACAGCAGCCATGAATGCTGGAAAGACAGGAAGACAGACTCTATTTCAGGTATGGTGTCTGCCCAAGTTGTGTTGTAGCTCAGAGAGATCCATCCCAGATTGCTGAACTACAGAACTGGAAGATAATACATGTGTGCTGCTGTAAGTCAGTACATTTGTAGTAATTTGCTCTAGGAAAAATGAAGGCTAGTACCATGTGATTAGAGTCCAATGAAAAGCAAACAAACAAACAAACAAAACAAACAAACAAACAAACAAAAACTAGTCAAAAGGGGAAGAAACCATATGGTGAGAGTACTTTTTTGAATTTGAAAGCTCTATTGAATATGATATCTACTGTTTACTGTAAAAAATACAAAAGGTAATAATATTAATTCTCTTGTATAGATGTAATGAGGATTGAGTTGATACATATAAAGAACTTGGAATAATTTCTGACCTGTAGGAAGTAACAGGAGTTTAGTGCAATATAGTCTATTATATTAAAGAACTTAATTTAGTTTGGTATGTTTTTAGAATACCTGAGTTCAGTGTAGAATTCTGAAACTGTTTACTTGAAATCAAATCTTGGCTCACTTTTAAGATGTAGGGCCTTATTAGTTTTAGCTTTCCCAATACTCTAAGCATCATTCCCCTTTATTTAAATATAGAGTACGTATGCATAACTTATATGTTACATGTATGACACACACACATGCATACAAGTCTATATACACATCAGTATCCAGTTAGGAAAGTAGAAATGTTCTACATAAATATTATACAAAAATTTAATTAAGTACATAATAAAAACTGAGAAGCCAGAGGAGGAATGTTGAGGCACCCCATATAACAGTAAGAACAGGAAGGTAATGATGCTTCCAGAAAGAGAAGGGCAACAGAGGATGCAGCATGTCCAAAGCCAGACCCCAGAGCATCCCATGGGGACCATTCCATGGTGAATATTGCTGGATGGCACAGACTGTGTACCAGCAACAGCTGCAGCTTGAAAGAAGATTGTTGCCTCTAAAACTAACTGTCCTGACTTTAACTTTCCTCTAGTGTCAAACTGGTGCCTCCAATTGGTTGAACCCAGTCAGAAACCAGCAGAAGTGAGGATGGGCAATTCAACCCTCCTTCCAAATGGAGCAGAGCAGTGCAAGAGGAGGAAAGGATCCAAAACTAACAACAAAAGTGTTGCCTGCATGTATGAACGTAGTCCCTGCTTCGTTTCCTGGTTGTGAGGACCAAACCATTTAGATCTCGGGAAGCACTTACATGGTATTATATGCCTAGGACATAGTGTGTGTTCAATTGATGCTTGCTATTATAATTGCTTTAGCTGTAATTATAAAATTAACGAAAATAATGCTTAAACCTCCCATAAAGAAGGATTGTAAACCATTCTAAGTACTTTCAAGTCTATTATTGTTTCCTCTAGAGGCAGATTATCAATGTGCTGAGTTTGGTTCAAAACAAAACATTGTTCTACAGAGAACTTGATAAGGAAGCAAACCTAACACAGGGTGCCAAGCACAAACAAACCTTTCCTTGGTTAGATGAATGGTTATGTTTTGCACATGTATCAGTGAAATGTACAAATAGCTTTTTAATTTTCTTTTGAGACAATTCAATAATAGTTCTTTGGCTGTCTCCTGAGTTTGTGTAAGAAACATATCTAACATATCGTCAGCATGGAAAATTTAATGTCTTGCCAAATAAAATATGCATGCAAGTCATTGGTAAAATGTCTCATTTCTATCATGTTTCAAATATATGTTTAGTGTTTTCATGAAAAAAAGACTCTTACAGAGTGTCCTTTGCTCTCAGTTCATTTTTCATCTTTGTTAAAAGATCCACCTAATGTCTGAGTCACTACTTGCGTTAGGTAACAGAAAAATCCTCTATGTGTACACGGACTACTCTGATACCTATCTTTCTGTAGTTCTACTTAATTCCAAACTTACATATAGTATTTACATTTATAACATTTATACTTGATTTTCCAACTGGAAATCATACTTAAAGCGCAACAAGTCATTGTCAACCTCAACTTTTCTGCTCTCGCTTTTGTACTTCATATACTGATCAATGAACCCATCTTCCTCTCCCCAAATCAGAAATGAAGAGTCATCCTAATGTTCCCTACTCACTTGTTCTTACTTGCCACCTCTGACACTCTCTAGTCACTAAATGACAAGTCTACCCTGTTCAAAAGTCTCCAACCTACTTCACCTCCTTCCTACAAATGCTGTTTGCTGTTTCATGCCACAGTTGCTCTGCTGACTGACAGGATTTCCATATGCTTTCCTTGCTTACAATGTGATCTTTGTCCCAGCAAGACTCTACTGTGCAGTATTACTACTTTCCCATGCTTAAACAACATTTGATTGTTTTGTATCATTCAAGGTAAATTCCAAACTACTAAGCTAACATAAAATGCTGATGGGATTTGTCATTGGTCACATCTCTAGCATTATGCCTTGCATATACTCTTTTCAATAATATGAAATTTTAAGTACTCTAAGTTAGCATTCCTCCCTCAAGAATGCCTTTTGTGCAATGACAATCATATGCAGATAAACTATGCCCTAACAAATCTCCACCATTGAAATGGTCATACAGTGATCTCCTTGTATTTTATTTGTGTGTCCTAAAGCAATTTAGGAACAGGTGACATGACCTACTAGAGTCAGCATCCACATATCAGAGAGTTTGGCCTTTGTTTTTTTTTTTTTAGGATTGGCTTATTTCACTTAACATGATAGTCTCTACTTCCATCCATTTACCAGAAAATGCCATAATTTCCTTCTTCTTAATGGCTGAATAATATTCCATTATTTATATGTACCACATTTTCTTTATTCATTCATCTGTTGAAGTCATCTGGTTTGGTTCCATAGCTTAGCTATTGTGAATTCAGCAGCAGTAAATATTGATGTGACTGCATCTCTGTAGTATGCTGATTTTAAGTCCATAAGGAGTGAGATAACTGGGTCAAATGGTAGCTCCATTCTAAGTTTTCTCAGGAATCTCTGTACTGCTTTCCAGAGTAGTTTTGCACCAATTTTCAGTCCCACCAGCAATGTAAGAGTGTACCGTTTTCTCTATATCCTTGCCAACACTTATTGTTACTTATATTCTTGATAATTGCTATTCTGACTGAAATGGCATGAAATCTTAGAGTACTTTTGATTTGCATTTTACTAATTTCTAGTGATTTTGAACATTTTTTCATATATTTGTTGACCATTCATATTTTTCCTTCTGTGAAGTGTCTGTTCATTTCCTTTGCCTATTTGTTGATTGGGTTGTTTGTTTTATCAGTGTTATGGTTTTTGAGTTCTTCATACATCCTGGAGATTAATACTGAATATGAATTTCAGGTGGCAAAGATTTTCTCCCATTCTATGGGCTCTATTTTCATGTTCTTGACTGTTTCCTTTTCTGTGAAGAAGCTTTTTTGTTTGATACCATCTCACTTATTGATTCTTGATTTTACTTCTTGCACTTTAGACGTCTTATTGAGGACTTGGGTTCCTAAGTCAACATGATGGAGATTTGGGCATACTTTTTCTTCTAGTAGTTGCAGGGTCTCTGGTGTAATGCCTAAGTCCTTTAGTTTTCTAGAGGAACAGACTCATTAGGAAGTAAAATAATAAAAGAGGGATTTATTAGGCTAGCTTATGTGCCCAGAAGTTGGATAGCACACCTTGGCCATCTGCAGGCTGAAGAGCTAGAAGAACTAGTGGCTGCTCAGTCTAGGAGGCTGATTCTCCATAACATGAGGGATCATAGTGCTACCCTAGTCTGAGAAAGAAGACTTCTGCAGAATCACTGGCAGAGTCTGCTTTGGAAGAGTAAATAAGTGAGAGTCAGGTATCCTTAGATGCTCACAGCAGCCATCAATAACCTATTCAAAGAGAATGGAGCTTGCATCTGCCTCTGCTTCCTTGTTCTTCCAACTTTTATTCCATCCATCTACTCATCATCCTTTTGGATGGTGCTGTCCATGCTTAGGGAGGGTCTCCATTTCAGTTGGCTATCCCACATGCCAATCATTCCTAGACACAACCTCATTGATACACCCATAAACCTTTTAATCCTCAGCATCTCTTAATCCAACCAAGTTGACAATTCAAATGAACCATTATAGTTCTTGATCTACTTTGAGTTGAGTTTTGTGCAGGGTGATAAGATGGCTGTAATTTCATTTTGCTACATATGGATTTCCAATTCTCCCAGCACCATTTGTTGAAGATGCTGTCTTTTTTTCCCTTGTATGTTTGTGGCGCCTTTGTCTAGTATGAAATGACTGTATTTATGCTGGTTTGTTCCTGCATCTTCAATTCTGTGCCATTGTCATAACCAATCTTGTAGAATTTAAGAAGAATGACTTAATGTGCATGAGAAAATATGATTAATTAGCAATGTATGTATGCATGTGCAGAAATGCTGTGCAGTTACGGTAGATAGACAATTAAAATGTACAAAATGTATAAAGTCCAGTACATAGCACATGCTAGCCTTTCTTCTGAGGTCTGAATCTATGTCCTCAACAGATCAATGAAATCTCCACTTCAGTGTCTATGGGTCCCTTAAGCAGAGCAGAATCAGAGTTTGCTTTCCTGCCCAACAGAAGATTATGCATTCTTCCTAGTCACTATCACAGAAAAGGCATTGCCATTCTTCTTGCACCCCAAACAGATATATGGTAGTGGAGGACAGGTGAACGTTGTATAAGATTCCTCTCTCTCCTAAAACCCTCCAAACCAATAAATGATCCAAGCCACCCAACCCTGCCTTTGACATATCTCACCCTCCTTCCAGCTCTCCTGCCTCATAACCGTGCCCAGACATGTGGTTTCTTACCTGTTTTCCTCTAATTCTTCTTCCCTACAGCTGCCAGAGTTACTTTTCTAAAGTCCAAACTAGGTCGCATAATTTGTCTTCTAAATAGAATTAGATATCATATCATGCCATAAGATGGTTTAGCATATAAAGCCATTTCTGGCCTGGGCCCTATTAATCTGTCAGCTCTTATTTTCTCTCCTCCTTCCATCTCAAAGATGATCTCATTAGTGTAATTTGATTCATCTTCATAGGCTTAGAACTGCTCATTTATCCTGTGTCCCCCAGCTGACATTGAAGTGGCTCAGAGGCTTCAGAATCTTGGCAGAAACATTAACCAGCTATTTGACCTTAAAGATGTTACTTAATCTCCCTGTGTATTATATGCTCATCTGTAAAAATGATATAATAACAGCATCTATCTCAAAGTTTTTCCAAGGTGTAAATAATATAATACATGTAAAAAGATTAGCACAGTACATACCACTTAGCAAGAACTCATCAAATGTTATTTGTCATGATTATCATGATGGTTCTTGTAGGCATCTTTCTTCTAGTGAGTTATTCATGGAATAATTGTTCTGCAAGTAACACCCTATCTGGACCGTAATAGTGACTCATTCAATGTTCGTTGAGTACATTAATAAGCAAATTGATAAATAAATCAACCTCTGAATCAACATTATTCCTCAAGAACAAGTAAAAAGTCAAATATTTCATAGATGTCCTATAAATCATTCTTTAGCTTTACATTAACTGCTAAGATTTATTTGAGTTCTAGAGTTCATCTAGTTATCCTGCCTCTGTAACATCAATTAAGTATGACAAATGAACAATGAAAATAAAGGTGACCCTCAACCTTTTCTCACATAAGAATATGGAGACAAAAGGACTTAATTAAAAACCACCAAATTAGTCTTAAGCCTCATATCTGTATTTCTGTATTAGGATTCTCCAGAGAAACAAATCAATAGAAGATGGGTGTGCACACATGCATACAGAGATTCTAAAGAATTGCCTGCTGTGAATTATGTTAAAGGGCAAAGACAAAATATACATGATGGGCTTGCAGGGAAGGGCTGACATTGCAGTTCAAGTCCAAAGGCCGGCTGTTGGCAGGCTCTCAGAAGACCAGGTTAGGATGGCTCTGTACACCATCATATGAAGATGACAGCTTTCAAATTGAGAGCAATCAAAGCTAGTGAGCAGCTCAGCCAGGATTTAGTCCCTCACTCTCCGATAGATAACTAAAGTCCATCAATATCCATTGAACCACATAGCAATCTTGCAGTGATTTTTTTTAAACTTTCCTGAAGAGAAAGTAAATAACTTTCACAAAACGTCTAAAAACTTTCTAAAAGCAAAGAGATCATGTGCTTTATTTTATTTGTGTGTTTTCTTTGTTCCCAAAGGAGTAGTTACATAGTGTAAGCTGTTTTTAGCCTCTTAACTCCTTTCTTGTACTGCAAAAAACAAAGTAAGAGGAAATATTTTTTGTCCCTGAAAACAAAGACATACAATGAATGTGTCTATGATTTCAACATTCATATTATGTGAAATATAATACTATTATATTTTAAAAAATTCTTACCAAGAATATTTACAGTTTTGCTGTCACATTATTTGATTTCTGATTTAACTTTTAGCCTAAGATCTTGAGGAATTTTATTCTTGATTTTAAAAAAAAAGTCAGGATAAATAATATACTCGGTCTTTGGGGCTCATCAAATTGTAGCATCTCAGCTAAGAATCATGGTCCCTTAATGACAGCAGTAGGGATGGAACAAAAGCATTAACAGAAGCAATTGAGGAGAAGTACAATATCAGGAGCATTTTGCTTGAGGCCAGCCACTCTTGTAATTTCCTAAACTTTCTCCAATTATGATGTTTATTTGTATAAACTTTAAAAAATGGCTTTAAACCATTTTACACAAAGAATAGCTTAATTGTGTCCTACATTCAGCTAGCCTTTTAGTCAGGTTCCATATTTCCATCTTTTCAAGGGCTTCTCTTTCATTGGAAATGAACTATTGGTGGAATGTTTCAACTTATCTCTTCCACAGGATGATTCGCCTCTGTCTAATAAATTCTTGTCTCTTCCTTATACTTTATAATCCCTGAGATTTCAGACTCTAAGAGTCTATTCTCCTAGTCAGGTGATGGTGTCTGGAGACCCGTTCACAACTTGTTGATATGATGTGGGAGTAATGTGAGGATTAAATCCATGAAATATAAACTTGAATTCAGACTAAAGCCCATAGAGAATCAGAGTCAACTACCTTGACTAAATAGTTAGTCTTTTTAAAAAAAGACTAGCTGTGGAATTTTATAATCAGGTTTGCTTTCCAGATATCCTGTATCTGACTGAGACTAGAGATCACAAAGTAACTTTGAAAGAATATGTGGATCTGGAGGGGAGTAATACACATAAAGCAGACTCTTAGTTGTGCTCACTAAACGTTGGCCATTATTTGGAAATCTGTACTGAGATTTGAAAAGTGGAAGGCAATTAGGAATGGATTCGGCTATTTAGGAGGGATCGGGGTCAAGGAGAGGGTACACAGAGTGGAAAGATATTCAAAGCAGGGTGTTGTGAACCCCCAAACTCTTAAGAATAGCAGAGATAAAGGAGGCAACCAAGAAGATAAAAATGGAAAGAAAGACAGAAGGAACTTTTAAAACATTTTTATAATGACAGTTATTTTAATAAAGTCTAGTTGATATGCTGACGAAGCAAGAAGTTGGTTCAGAAGGAAATGTTCACAGTTTCTCAAAATAGAAGTGGATAGGATTCAGAGGAAAGTTAATGAATGGCCCAACATGCCCACCAGGACAGTAACATTAATATTTTCTTCTGTATTTAACTCTATTTGAATCCTTAAAAGGCTAATAAATAGCTGTGACCACTTTATTTATTTATTTTCTTTCTCATGAATCTTAGCCCTGTGAATGAGATGCATGTGATGACTGCATTTTCATATTGACAATGATGCATAATAAAAACATCTTGCACTGTGAGGTCAGTTGTCTTCCAAGTGTAATTTCTGTACATACAATTGTTCATTTTTACTGTCGTGGAGAGGTCTGTGAACCAGCCTCTTTCCATCAAAAGCATATAGACTCTTTTCACATGAAGCCATTTCAATTGACAAAAGAGTTTCTTTTCTCGTAGAGTTTCCCCAACTGCTCAGGACTTGGGAATGGCTCCATGCATCAAACAAATGGCTCTTCCAACTCTGGACACTGAATGGCTTCACTTTCTCACACATTCTTGGGCCATGCAGTGTTTTCCCCTAGCAGGGCCTGTGACCTACAGATGGCTGTGGCAGATTCAATAAATTGATAAAAAAACACAATGATGTTTATTATTTCATTATTCTATATTTTCCCTTCTCTTCTCATGGAATTATTCGGCAATGGCTAAATCTACTGGTCAGCAATTACCAGCAGAGAGAACTTCATTCCAGCAAGATTGCCTTCTAGAATGTCAGTCACAAGCAGGACTATCATACTTAAATTTTAGCATGGCATTCTAACGTACACCACAAGAGGGAAAAGATATTCTCCTTTGGCTGTGAAAGACGTTTGAGGTAAAAGTTGCCTAGAAAAATCTAGTTATGAGAAGCTCTAGAACAAAATATGTTAATCAAATAATTGATAACTCAGTAAGTAAATATATTTCACTATTAGTGTTTTGTATTCTTGTAGAGATCATTATAACATACATTTGGAAGCCAGCTTTTAAGGTTGATGTGTTGTGCAACGGAAGCAAATAATTTGTATCAAACCAAGTGGGTATCTTAAAAAAAATACAGTATTGTGATTGTTTGGCTTTCTTTTGTCTTCTATTTTGAGAAATAATAAACCCTCAGAGCACTAATGTTAGACTCAACTAACAACATGTTATTCTCCTGTTGAATAGTCACCTAGAATTTTCTAATGTTGTTCCTTTGGTTTTGAAATGTATCTTCAAAGCTAGTATTTGTGATAGGAAAGTACCATAATAAAATTCACTTAAGGATCAGGAAAAATGTTAGGGGGATGTAAGATATTGTTAAGGTCAGAGTTCGGGAGTTAAATAGACAATACTTAAATTCTAAGTTTTGCTGTGCAATGTTGGCCTTTAACTTTTCTTTTGAGCTTGATTTCTTCATTTTCAAAATACCAGTGTAGTATTTTAAGCCCTAAAGTCTACCATCTTAGAAAGTACTCAGTAAGTGGCATTTTTTTGTCAAAATACACATGCCACATTTATGAAATTGTGATTTAAGATGAATTTCTAAGGCAGAGATGTGGGAAATTTAGGGATACATAATGTATTGGAGAAGATGATGGGGGCCGGGCATAGAGTAAGAATGAGAGTTGCCTAAAACAAACCAAGACTGGCAGGAGGTGCAGAGCTGTGTCAGCTGGTTATTGAATAAGAAGATCCTTTCTGGTCCCAATGACCACATAAGGACAGATTTGACAGAGTGAGTAAAGTTGCTAATACCTAGAATAGTAGATGGTTACTAACTTGACAGTGAAAGCAACTACCTATTAAGATAACATGAGTGAAGGATTGTAGACAGCTGAGAGTCTTGGTCCTAAAATTTAGAACATAGACAACTGTATTCTATTGGCATTATCCTGTGAAGGAATAGAATATAGTGAAAAAGTAGTGTCAGGGTTAATTTCATGACATTACAGTCTATGTAGTTGCAGAAGACCTTGTGCATAGAAAAACGTGGTTTAATGCATTGTTTGGAATTCTTAATATTTTTGAATGAAGAATCCACATCCTTATTTTGTACTGGGACTCAGAAGTTTTGTAGGCAGTCTTGTATAGTTTGCTTATTTTAGACACTGTTTTTAACCAGAGTAATTCCCTTTTTCATCCCAGGACACCTGGTAATGCTAGAACCTTTTTTAAAATTATTTTTGTTATAACAGGGGGCATCCTACTGGTATTTACTGGAAAGAGTTAAGAAATTTTGTAAATGTTGTACAATGCACAGGTGATCCCTTAATAAATAAAGACTTACCTGGTCCTAAGTGTCCATAGTGCTGAGGTTGAGAAAGTCTGATTGAGTCTGATGATAGTTTCACTGAAAGTCAGATTTATCTGTAGATAGCTAGATAATATTATTGTTACCTAATTTGGGAATGTGCAAAGTTTAATGGTAAACTTCAGAGGAATTATTCTCCATGCAGTTTTGCCTTACATATCATATGCATAACACTTCTACTAACAAGGGGTTGTGTTTTTATAATTGAAACAAATTGAGTTGAACCAACTTGATGCCAGAGGAGACTCATTGGACATGGCAGCTATAATTAGCCCACCAGCAACATCTGTATAACTCTCAAGGTCCTTATTTTTTAAATCTGGCAAAGAAAAAAAAAAAAAGAATCCTGGCTGAGCCATCAGAAAAGCTTCTTTTCTAGGTGCCAAATCATATTTCTTGTTATAGTTCACTTTGGGGGTTGGTTTCCTATTAGCTTAGAGAAAATGTCCCATTGTCTTACGTCCATTGATTAAAACATGGCGTTTTCGTAGAGATTTTTCTAATAATTGTTGTACCAAGTAAACGGGATCTTTTTGAATCTTTCTTCTGCTGTATTGTTTATTTGTTCTTGTGGAATTTAATGACTGAGCCAAAAAGCCTTGCTAACTGGAGATTATTTTACATAGACCCATGTAATTGTAGGTTTCCTCTTTACATAGGCAGGATTGCTTCAGCCACAGGGAACTATTAGGATTACAGATCTGTCACCTGCATCTAAGTAGGTCAGTCAGCAATGGAGGCAAGTATGACCAGGGGTGTAAAAGGAAACAGACAAGGGAGGAGCATAGGCTCATTCACACGACTCATTCACATGTAAAATGCATGTCCTAATTAGAGTCAGGCAAAACCAGTCCATTGATGCCAGAGAGGTGCAGGGTTGTTTTAAATTTTAATTTTACACTGTGGAGTTTTACTTTACATTTCTCTCCAAGATGGTTCTTGTCACTTGGCATGTGCATTCTTTATCATTCTCCTGGAGATACAAAAGGACTAGTGGTAATTAAGTTATATAATTTTGAAAGAATTCTCATTTCTCTGCTTTCAAATTATTTATTTATTGGTTGTAGGAAATTTGTAATCCCACTTGGATTTTAAAAGTGATTTCATGAGGTTATTATAATGACCATATTTCAGACACATCCTGTAACTTAAGACCACAAAGAAGAATATAGAATCTGGAGTTTTTAGGCTCCTCGACTTCTGAACTATTTAAACCAAGACAGATTCAAAGTGTTCTAATCCTCACATTAGAAGCTCTTTCTCACCCCTGGTAAAAATCTTAGGGTTTTTCTTTACATACAGTACAAATTTATTTATTTATTTATTTTAGTTTTTTTTTAATTAATTTTTATTGTAGGTTGTTCAAAACATTACATAGTTCTTGATATATCATATTTCACACTTTGATTCAAGTGGGATATTAGCTCCCATTTTTACCCCATATACAGATTGCAGAATCCCATCAGTTGCACAACCATTGATTTACATATTGCCATTCCGGTGTCTGTTGTATTCTGCTGCCTTTCCTATCCTCTACTATGCCCCCTCCCCCCTACCCTCCCCTCTTCTCTCTCTACCCCCTCTACTGTAATTCATATCTCCCCCTTATATTTTTCCTCCTTTCCCTTCACTTCCTCTTGTATGTAATTTTGTATACCCCTGAGGGTCTCCTTCCATTTACATGCAATTTCCCTTCTCTCTCCCTTTCCCTCCCACCTCTCATCCCTGTTTAATGTTAATCTTCTTCTCATGCTCTTCGTCCCTACTCTGTTCTTAGTTACTCTCCTTATATCAAAGAAGACATTTGGCATTTGTTTTTAAGGGATTGGCTAGCTTCACTTAGCATAATCTGCTCTAATGCCATCCATTTCCCTCCAAATTCTATGATTTTGTCATTTCTTAATGCAGAGTAATACTCCATTGTGTATAAATGCCACATTTTTTTTTATCCATTCGTCTATTGAAGGGCATCTAGGTTGGTTCCACAGTCTTGCTATTGTGAATTGTGCTGCTATGAACATGGATGTAGCAGTGTCCCTATAGTGTGCTCTTTTTAGGTCTTTAGGGAATAGACCGAGTAGGGGCATAGCTGGATCAAATGGTGGTTCCATTCCGAGCTTTCCAAGAAATCTCCATACTGCTTTCCAAATTGGCTGCACCAATTTGCAGTCCCACCAGCAATGTACAAGAGTACCCTTTTCCCCACATCCTCACCAGCACTTGTTGTTGTTTGACTTCCTAATGGCTGCCAATCTTACTGGAGTGAGATGGTATCTTAGGGTGGTTTTGATTTGCATTTCTCTGACTGCTAGAGATGGTGAGCATTTTTTCATGTACTTGTTGATTGATTGTATGCCCTCCTCTGAGAAATGTCTGTTCAGGTCCTTGGCCCATTTGTTGATTGGGTTATTTGTTATCTCATTGTCTAATTTTTTAGTTCTTTGTATATTCTGGATATTAGGGCTCTGTCTGAAGTGTGAGGAGTAAAGATTTGTTCCCAGGACGTAGGCTCCCTATTTACCTTTCTTATTGTTTCTTTTGCTGCGAAAAAACTTTTTAGTTTGAGTAAGTCCCATTTGTTGATTCTAGTTATTAACTGTTGTGCTATGGGTGTCCTATTGAGGAATTTGGAGCCCGACCCCACAGTATGTAGATCATAGCCAACTTTTTCTTCTATCAGACGCCATGTCTCTGATTTGATATCAAGTTCCTTGATCCACTTTGAGTTAACTTTTGTGCATGGCAACAGAAAGGGATTCAGTTTCATTTGTTGCATATGGATTTCCAGTTTTCCCAACACCATTTGTTGAAGATGCTATCCTTCTTCCATTGCATGCTTTTAGACCCTTTATCGAATATAAGATAGTTGTAGTTTTGTGGATTGGTTTCTGTGTCCTCTATTCTGTACCATTGGTCCATCCGCCTGTTTTGGTACCAGTACCATGCTGTTTTTGTTACTATTGCTCTGTAGTATAGTTTGAAGTCTGGTATAGCTATACTGCCTGATTCACACTTCCTGCTTAGCATTGTTTTTGCTATTCTGGGTTTTTTATTTTTCCATATGAATTTCATGATTGCTTTCTCTATTTCTACAAGAAATGCCGTTGGGATTTTGATTGGCATTGCATTAAACCTATAGAGAACTTTTGGTAATATCGCCATTTTGATGATGTTAGTTCTACCTATCCATGAACAGGGTATATTTTTCCATCTTCTAAGATCTTCTTCTATTTCTCTCTTTAGGGTTCTGTAGTTTTCATTGTATAAGTCTTTCACCTCTTTTGTTAGGTTGATTCCCAAGTATTTTATTTTTGGGGGGGATATTGTGAATGGGGTGGTTGTCTTCATTTCCATTTCAGAGGATTTGTCACTGATATACAGGAATGCCTTTGATTTTTGCGTGTTGATTTTATATCCTTTCACTTTGCTGAATTCATTTATTAGCTCTAATAGTTTCTTTGTAGACCCTTTTGGGTCTGCTAGGTATAGAATCATGTCATCTGAAAATAGTGATAATTTGAGTTCTTCTTTTCCTATTTTTATGGCTTTAATTTCTTTCATCTGTCTAACTGTTCTGGCCAGTGATTCCAGAACTATGTTGAACAGAAGTGGTGAGAGAGGGCATCCCTGTCTTGTTCCTGATTTTAGAGGGAATGCCTTCAGTTTTTCTCCATTCAGAATGATGCTAGCCTGAGGCTTAGCATAGATTGCTTTTACAATATTGAGGTATGTTCCTGTTATCCCTAGTTTTTCTAGAGTTTTGAACATAAAGGGATGCTGTACTTTGTCGAATGCTTTTTCCGCATCTATCGAGATGATCATATGGTTCTTATTTTTAAGCCTATTGATATGGTGAATAACATTTATTGATTTTCGTATATTGAACCAACCTTGCATCCCAGGGATAAATCCTACCTGATCATGGTGCACAATTTTTTTGATATGTTTTTGTATCCGGTTCGCCAGAAGTTTATTGAGGATTTTTGCATCTAGGTTCATTAGAGATATTGGTCTGTAGTTTTCTTTCTTTGAAGTGTCTTTGTCTGGTTTAGGAATCAGGATGATGTTGGCCTCATAGAATGAATTTGGAAGTTCTCCCTCTTTTTCTATTTCCTGAAATAGCTTGAAAAGTATTGGTATTAGTTCCTCTTTAAAGGTTTTGTAAAACTCTGCTGTATACCCATCCGGTCCTGGGCTTCTCTTAGTTGGTAGTCTTTTGATGGTTTCTTCTATTTCCTCAATTGATGTTGGTCTGTTTAGGTTGTCAATATCCTCCTGACTCAATCTGGGGAGATCATATGACTTAAGAAATTTATCGATGCCTTCACTATCTTCTATTTTATTGGAGTATAAGGATTCAAAATAATTTCTGATAATCTTCTGTATTTCTGAATTGTCTGTTGTGATATTGCGTTTTTCATCCCATATGCTAGTAATTTGAGTTCTCTCTCTTCTTCTCTTCGTTAGCATAACTAAGGGTCTGTCGATTTTATTTATTTTTTCAAAGAACCAACTTTTAGTTTTGTCAATTTTTTCAATTGTTTCTATTGTTTCGATTCCATTAATTTCAGCTCTGATTTTAATTATTTCTTGTCTTCTACTTCTTTTGCTGTTGTTTTGATCTTCTTTTTCTAGGATTTTGAGTTGAAGTATTAGATCATTTTTTTTTTTTTTTTTTTTTTTTTTTTTTTTTAAGGAATGAACTCCAAGCCATAAATTTTCCTCTTAGAACTACTTTCAATGTGTCCCATAGATTCCGATATGTTGTGTCTGTGTTTTCATTTATCTCTAAGAATTTTTTAATTTCCTCCTTGATGTCTTCTATAACCCATTGATCATTCAGTAACCTATTTTTCATTCTCCAAGTGATGCATGTTTTTCCTTACTTCTTTTATCGTTGATTTTCAATTTCATTCCATTATGATCAGATAAGATGCATGGTATTATCTCTACTCCTTTATATTGTCTAAGAGTTGCCCTGTGACATAATATATGATCTATTTTTGAGAAGGATCCATGTGCTGCTGAGAAAAAAGTGTAACTGCTTGATCTTGGGTGGTATATGCTATATATGTCAATAAAGTCTAGGTTATTAATTATGTTATTGAGTTCTATAGTTTCCTTATTCAACTTTTGTTTGGAAGATCTGTCCAGTGGTGAGAGAGGTGTGTTGAAGTCTCCCATGATTATTGTATGGTGGTCTATTAGACTCTTGAACTTGAGAAGAGTTTGTTTGATGAACATAGCTGCACCATTTTTTGGGGCATATATATTTATGATTGTTATGTCTTCTTGGTGTATGGTTCCCTTGAGCAGTATGTAGTGTCCCTCTTCATCCCTTTTGATTAACTTTGGCTTGAAATCTATTTTATTTGATATGAGTATGGACACTCCTGCTTTTTTCCGAAGTCCATATGAGTGATATGATTTTCCCCAACCTTTCACCTTCAGTCTATGTATGTCTTTTCCTATCAAATGCGTCTCCTGAAGGCAGCATATTGTTGGGTCTTGTTTTGTGATCCATTCTATTAGCCTGTGTCTCTTAATTGGTGAGTTTAAGCCACTAACATTTAGGGTTATTATTGAGATATGGGTTGTTCTTCCAGCCATATTTGCTTATTTATGTTACTAAACATGGTTTGTTTTCCTCTTTGATTATCCCCCCCCCTTTACTGTACTACCTCCCGCTGTTGGTTTTCATTGATATTTTCCATTTCCTCTTCCTGTAATATTTTGCCGAGGATGTTTTTAGGAGATGGTTTTCTAGCTGCAAATTCTTTTAACTTTTGTTTATCATGGAAGGTTTTAATTTCATCTTCCATCCTGAAGCTTAATTTTGCTGGATACACAATTCTTGGTTGGAACCCATTTTCTTTCAGTGTTTGAAATATGTTGTTCCAGGATCTTATAGCTTTCAGAGTCTGTGTTTAAAGATCAGCTGTTATCCTGATTGGTTTACCCCTAAATGTAATCTGCTTCCTTTCTCTTGTAGCTTTTAAAATTCTCTCCTTATTCTGTATGTTGGGCATCTTCATTATTATGTGTCTAGGTGTGGATCTCTTATGATTTTGCACATTCGGCGTCCTGTAGGCTTCTAGGATTTGGGATTCTGTCTCATTCTTCAAGTCTGGGAAGTTTTCTCGTATTATTTCGTTGAATAGATTGCTCATTCCTTTGGTTTGGACCTCTATACCTTCCTGTATCCCAATGACTCTTACGTTTGGTCTCTTTATGTTATCCCATATTTCTTGAATGTTCTGCTCATGGTTTCTTAACAGCTTTGCTGAGCTGTCTATGTTCTTCTCCAGTTGAAATATTTTGTCTTCATTGTCTGATGTTCTATCTTCTAAGTGTTCTACTCTGCTGGTAGTATTCTCAATTGAGTTTTTAAGTTGGTTTATTGTTTCCTGCATTTCCAGGATTTCTGTTTGTTTGTTTCTTATAACCTCTATCTCCCTGTATAATTGATCTTTTGCTTCTTGGATTTTTTTATGTAATTCATTGTTGAAGTGGTCAAAGTGGTCTTTCATTGTCTGATTTTGCTGTCTAATGTCTTCCTTGAGACTCCAGATCATCTGAAGCATGTATATCCTGAATTCTTTATCTGACATTCCATCTGCTGCAGATATTACCTCTTCTGAAGTTGAGATGACCTGCATTGCTTGTGTTCCTTTCTTTCCTTGTCTTTTCATACTGATCGCATTTCTTTCTGCTTGGTGAAACTGTTGTGTTATTGATTTTTCCCCCTATATATTTATATTGCTCTTGTATAGTTGCAAAGTCTCCCTCACAGGCTTTGGCAGTGGTTCTGCCCCTCCTCCAATTGGGGCAATGTGCCTACCACGCCGGCAGGCCACTGTGCCTGTACTTTCGGTGGGCCTGTTCTTTCGGTGGTCACAGGTCCGCCTACCTTGCAGGCGTGAGCAGCGGCTCTGCACCTCCGCTGGCCACTAGGCCTGTTCTGTCTGTCGGCTGCAGGTCTGTCTGCCTAGCAGGCGCTTGTGGCGGCTCTGCCCCTCCCCCAACCGGGGCGATGTGTCTGGAGGGCCACTAGGCCTGTTTTGTCAGTGGTCACGGTTCCGCCTACCTTGCAGGCGCGTGGGGCAGCAGTGCCCCTCCACATGTTGCTGGGCCTGACCTGCTGGTGGGTCGCAGGTCTGCCTACCTTGCAGGCTCGGGGGGTGGCTCTGCCGCTCTGTGGATTGCTGTGCCTGTTCTGCTGATGGGTCGCGGGTCTGCCTACCTTGCAGGCGCCCGGCGGCTCTGCCCCTCCCCCAACTGGGGTGATGTGTCCGGAGGGCCACTGGGCCTGTTTTGTCGGTGGTCACGGTTCCGCCTACCTTGCACGCGCGTGGAGCAGCTGTGTCCCTCCGAGAGTTGCGGGGCCTGACCTGCCGGTGGGTGGCAAGTGCACCTACCTTGCAGGCACGGGGTGGCTCTGCCGCTCCGCGGGTCGCTGGGCCTGATCTGCTGGTGAGTCACAGGTCTGCCTACCTTGCAGGTGCCTGGCGTCTCTGCCCCTCCCCCAACCGGGGCGGGGCGATGTGTCTGCCCAGCCGCTCGGCCTGTTCTGTTGGTGGTCATGGTTCAGCCCACCTAGCAGGCGCGTGGGGCAGCTGTGCCCCTCCTCAGGTTGTTGGGCCTGACCTGCCAGTGGGTCGCAGGTCTGCCTACCTTGCAGGCTCGGGGGGTGGCTCTGCCACTCTGTGGATTGGTGTGCCTGTTCTGCTGGTGGGACGCGGGTCCGCCTACCTGGAAGGCGCCTGGCGGCTCTGCCCCTCCCCCAACCGCCCGATGTGTCTGGCGGGCCTCTGGGCCTGTTTTGTCGGTGGTCACGGTTCCACCTACCTTGCACGCACGTGGAGCAGCTGTGTCCCTCTGAGAGTTGCTGGGCCTGACCTGCCGGTGGGTGGCAAGTGCGCCTACCTTGCAGGCACGGGGGTGGCTCTGCCGCTCTGCGGGTCGCTGGGCCTGATCTGCTCATATACAGTACAAATTTAAAGGAACTTAGTCAATTCTGTTAAACATAGTGATTTTAATGTATTATATAATTGTGTTTTTCCGTGTGGAAAAGTTGAAGTTTGTTTTCTAAAGAATGTTTCACATGTTTATACTATTTTAGTTGTATTTTTATCCTAAAGATATATAGATGATAACTTGCATATGTTTAATTCTGTTGAACCTTATTCAATCCTATGCTACCTTGGGTTTCTTGCTTTCTTCTTATAGAGCCACTAATGCCAATATGGGTGTCCCATCTTCATGATATTTTCTAATTTTAAGTGCTTTTTCTTTAAAAGTCTGTCCTCCAAAACTACCAACAGATGAATTTGAGGTTTGTTTCTAACATGTGACTTTTGAGGTACACGGTCAAGCCATAGTTGATGGCAATAAAGAGAGACTGATGGAAAACTCTTCTCCGCTAAAGATGGAAGAAGCACACATGTCTTCTGCCTTTCCCATTCTACATCTTGCATGACAATGCCTAGGCAGCTCTCTTCTGAAAATTATGCTGCCTTTAATAGCCTGAATCCTTAAGTGAGTGAACAGAGCAGAGGCACTTTCTCACCCAATGTAGGCTTCTAGATGAGGGATCTTCAAGGGATTGTAACTGTAGGGAAAGAATTTCTGTGAGAACTTTGAGATTATGTGGTTCCCATGTAGATCAGCTAGCATTGCCCTAAGTTTTATTTAGAAATCGTTGCATGCAATAGGTGCTGTTAAAATAAAAGCCTAAAATATCTGGTACCAGCTTAGTAGTAAGCCAGGCAGCAATCAAAGAGGAATCTTATACTGTAGACAGAGCCATGTTCTTTAATGAAAAAATATTTGGTAAAAATGGCCTGTAATATGTTAGAATATTTGTTTACTAAGCCTGTGGGGGAGAGAGGTTGGAAAAAGTCAGATATTAATAGCTTATGTTGGTTGTCATTTGCTGAGTTTAGCGAGTTATTACAAGGAAAGAGATGAGCTCGGGCAATAATTGGTGTGATTGAGAGCATACACAGATGAGGATAAAGCTGTGCAGGAATTTGGGTCTTCTTGGGGGTTAGGAAAGATTCTATTGCCAAAATGGGAAGAGATAAAGCCTAAGCCTCCAACCCACATTAAGACTCAGCACTGTGTCAGAGATCCTTAAGGGTTGAATATTTTCATACTTCAGAGTTTTAGAGTAGCAAAGTGGTCACACAGACTTCAAAGGGAGAACTTTTGTACTAAGAAATCAAGGAATACGGTTGAGGATGTAGGTTGGTGGTATAACATTTGACTAGAATGCACAAAGACCTGTGTTTGAACCCTAGCACCACAAGGAAGAAAAAAGTCAAGAATAAATTAAGTGAGGATGATATTTAGAAGTTATTTTCAGTAATGGTTATGGAAAGCTAGACACATATATTTCAGAGTAGGTGAAATATTTTATTTATTTATTGTTTTATTTTAAGACATAAAAATAGAAGGCACCCAGTTAAATTTGAACCTCAGATAAGCAACAAATAGTGCCCCAAGGGATATGCTTATAACCATTATTATTTTATTTATTTTAAATTCAAATTGAAATGAATATCCAATATTTTATCTGGCATCTCCAGTCTAGGGGCCTATAGTCTTTAGAATTATCTTATGAAAAAGCTATGAGCCCAAACCAAAAAAATTTTTGCATATTGGAAATTTTAAATAACACCTGGGCTCCTAAAATAGCAAGAAAAGGACATGAGCTTAGAAATCTATGAAGTCCTGTAGGAAGTCATTACATCTCAATGCCTACTTCACTTATGACCATGGGCAATAATTACCTCCTTCTCAATGCTTACTTCACCTGTGGCCATGGAGAATATTTAAGGAAGAAACTTCCATAGGCAGAACTAAGACACATAAGAAGGAAGAATCAGTATATTCCTCCAGAAACAGAGTGAGCATTTGTGCAAATACTAACAGACCAAAGCCACTTTTTTCTCTAGTGCTGATTTTCCAGGATTTCTGTGAAGGTACCTACTGCGTCTCTATTAGCCCATTTATGAATAATGCTTTATTCAACTCTCCCTGGTCCATCATTTTATATGGACTGTAGAAAAATGAGTATACGTAAGATGAGGTCTTGTATTTTATTATTATAAAATAATAATAATATTATATTATTATTGGTATTGTCATACCAAACGACACTGAAGGTCATTCTCCCAGAAGGAAAGGTAAGGCTTCTCTTTGTGCCCAGGAGCCCACACATGGACATTTGGAGGCTAGAAGCCGGATATCCCTGTAATCTGTCTCTTAAGTAAATTTTTTCCCATAGCGTAGGCAAGAGTCAGCACATTTTTCTGTCAAGTTCCAAAGAGTAAATATTTGATGATTTGCAGGCCAAGAGGCAAAGGAGGGGACATTTAATAGCAACCGTATAAAATCTAAAACACATTTTTTTAGGTGATACAAAAATAGGCAAAAGCCTGGATTTAACCCAAGCTAATTTCTGACCCTTTGAAAGAAGCAACTTCCTACCTAGGGTTCTTACTTCCCAGGCTCCTTTGTATTTGCTGGTGTCACATGACTGGTTCTTAATAATAGAATGTGAGTAAGGTAAATGGAGGTCACTGTTGACATGAGTGGGCTGTCTCCATTTTCCTTCCTGTTCCATCACCTGGTTTTAATGCATAAGGGGATTTGGAAAGCCAACAATAAAAATGCAGGACTGCTGGGCACAGTGGTGCATTCTGGAGGCTGAGGCAGGAAGATTGCAAGTTCAATGCCAGCCTGGGCAATTTGGCAAGACCCTGTCTCAAGAAAAAGAAAAAAAAAGTAAACATATAGCAATTATAAAGGACTGAGGATATTGCTCAGTGGTAAAGCGCCCTGGGTTCAATTCCCAATCTTTGGTACTATCAAAAAAGAAAGAAAGAAAGAAAAAGAGAGAGAAAGAAAGAAAGAAAAAATATAGGACAGAAATGGATGGACCAATGAAAGAATAAAGTAAATGGTCACAAACCAGGAATAATGTGAATTGGTATATTATATAAAAAAGTAACAAATTTCTATTACATTAAACCAATGGAATCATGTTCTGCTTATTGCTGTTTCAGGTGTTATTCTAATTAAAATACTGCTCATTTCATCAATTTTTTCAATATAGTGAATGCATATTTAAAAGCAGTATGTGTCTGGAAGCCTAGACTGTCTGCCCATTAAGGGATTTTCCATGTTAATTTTGACAGATCCAGTATTCACTTTTTTGTCACTAACATAATGGGTCTCTTCTAGTTAAATAAGTTCATATTACATTTTGACTGGCTTTTGACTCATTTAGTCAGAGTTTTCAAAATCTACACAGAAATTGTACAGTTTTCTGTTTTAAAATATTGTTAAATGACACAAAAAATTGTCTTCCAAGAAAGAGGAATTATAAACTCTGAAAACTTCTGAAATTTTTCTGATTCCTTGTTTTACATATACTTCCCTTATTAATCATCTATGAGAAATTTGTAATATTTTCCCATGATCTGAATAGAAAATATAAAGGAGCATCATTACTGATTATTTTCTTTTAAAATTCTTTATTGTGCATTATAATTACACATAACGGAGAATTCATTGTGACATATTCATATATACATGTAAGTGTCCTATGATTTTCTCCAGTTCATCCCTTTTTCTTTCCTTCCTCCCTCCATCTGTTCCTCTTTCTCTCCTCTTCTGGTCTTCCTTCTATTTATTTACTTGTATTCATTTTTTTCCATTGGTACATTATAATTTTATATCCAAATGGGATTCATTATGGTTTATTAATGTATTCATGTAGGATAATTTTGTCAGTTCTTCCTTTTCCCTCTCTTCTTTCTTTCCTCTTTATTTCTTACCTTTTTTTCTGTTGATCTTCCTTCTATTTTCTTGAGATATCCTCTGTATTAATTCATTTCTTCTCTGTAGCTTTCACATATGAGATAAAAACATGTGGCCCTTGACTTTCTGAATCTTATTTTTCTTAGCATAATGTTTTCCAGTCTCAACCATTTTCTTGTAAATGACATACTTTTTATTCTTTATTCTTTATGAGCAGAACTCCATTGTGTATATAAAACATATTTTCTGTAATTATTCATCTATCGACAGACTGCTAGGCTGTTTCCATATTTTGGCTCCTGTGAATTGAGCTTCTATAAATATTGGAATGTAGGTATCACTATACTATGCTAGTTCCAGGAGTGAAATAGCAGAGTGATATATTGATTCCCCTTTCCTTGTCTTTTCCACAATGGCTGACATAGTTTGTATTCCCATCACAATGTGTAAGTCTACCTTTCTCCCTACATTTTCATCAGCAAATATTATGATTTATATTTTCAGACTAGACACACAAGAATGTCAAATGATGAAGTAAACTTAGATGCTCCTTATTATTGCTTGTATATGAGATGATCTCCCTGACGCTCATGTATGAGACAATTCAAGAAAGCTTAGAGGTGAAATAATTGGGTTATGAGAGCCTTTACCTAATCAGTTTTAATCTGCTGGTAGGGATTAATTAGATGGTAACTGTAGGCAGGTAGAGTGTGGCCGGAAAAGGTGGGTCACTGGGGATGTGACTTAGGGGTACATTTTTTGTCCCTGCTGAATGTATTCTTTCTCTCTGCTTCCTGATGCAATGTCCTGATCTGTTTTCCTTCACCACATACTTCTACCATAATATCTTACCTCACCTCTGGACCCAAGGATTGGAGTCTGCTGATTATGGACTGAGACCTCTGAACTATGAGCCTCAAATAAACTTTAGCTCCTTAAAATTGCTCTCATCAGGTCTTCTGGCCACAGCAGTGATAAAAGGTGACTAATACACTCGTGAAGTCACTAGATATTTTATCACATCTTCAATACAAACATGAAAGAGATAAATCTATAGATACAAGAAGACGCAGATCCAAAATCAACGGATCTTTTTTTTTTTAGCATCTCCTCTAAGCTAGATGCATTTCCCAACAAGAGGTTGCAGCCCCAAATCACTTTCCCTTTGTGAAATTGGTCAATCTTGGACTCATAAAATATTGAAATGCAGTTTAAAGATGTGAGCTCTAAAAGATATATACCACAACTGAGCAATCACACAGTGTAGAAGAAGTCATAGAATTTTAAGTGGATGTGATTTTCCTAGTTTGGTGTTAGAAATATTTGTTTCTTCATACGTAAAAGTTATAAAAGTAAAGGCCTATAAATAAGTGTTACATGGGTAGGTAAAATTTCCAGCTATATGAGTATTTCTTGATATAATAGACTTAGGTATATAAATCATATATAGAAAATGAGTAATAAATAATGTGCTCCTGAAATAGTAAGAAAAGTGAAACAAAGCTCTATTTGGTTACTATGTGAGAAGCAAATTCTCCTGCCTGGGGTTTCAGATTCGAAAGCATCTGGAGCATAGTTTGCCGAGGGACCCTCCAGGCTTCGGTGCCTACTCTCTGCTATCGGCTAATTCACCTAGAATTTGTCCATGTGTCTTCCAATTTCTCAAATGTTATTAATGTTTTTTGTTTCTCTTGTGTTGTATGACTTTCGTTTGTAAAAACAAATTATTGAAAATGTTTGTCAGATCATAGAACACAAAACCCAATATCTATCAAATCTACTATGCTTCTTTGTAAGTTCAGTGTTTTCTTTAATATTAGGATAAACACAGTTTAATGATGCTGTAGGTATAGTTTCCTCAAAGGGCAACTTCTTCTATAGTCCTCACTGCCTAAAATTACCTATGTCATTAAAATAGCATAGGAAATAATCAACAGAATCCACCCAGGCTTGTTATAAATAGCTAAGATCTTATACTGGGAATTTTATCTCATTCTCTTGGAATCCACATATCGTACCAATTGACTCTAGGCTAGCAAAGCACTTTTGTTTTTCTCCTAAGGGGGCAAAAAACAACAACAAAAATGTAATTAGTTTGTTCTGGTGTGAGTTGGATTTGGTGGGATCAGCAAACTTCTTTAATGGGTCAAATAAATATATTTGGCTTTATGGGCCATATGGTGCTTGTCATAGCTATTTAGTTTAATCTTCTCACTCCAAAGCAGCTATAAACAATAGGCAAACAAGTAGACATGGCTATATTCTAATAAATGAATAAGGCTCTATGATGGCCATGTGTGTATTCAATTGAAATGTTTCAGTAGCTCACAGAACAGTGAAAGAAAAAAAATATTATTGACTTTGGTCATCTCTGCCCTCTATCAAACAAACTTCAGTTCCTGAAAAAAAAATTCATTTTATACCAGAGATCTCTCACAGCTGCTAAAACACAGGTACTTATACAAACCATCTGCAATAACAGTGTGTTTAAAGATATGGTCAGCTAAAATCAAAATGAAGGAAAATTGATGTTTCCTTCTTTTTTGTTTTTATTTCATCTTGTCACATTTATGTAGCTCAATGGGATGTGTAGGGCAGTAGTCCACAAACACCAGTATGTGTAAAAATAAACTGGAAGACCAGCTGAAAGCAAATTGTGTTGCTGGACGTGACTATAAGACATTCTGACTCCATCTGTCTGACAAAGTGCCTGACAATTGGCATGTTCAAGTTTCCATGTGCTGCTGTTTCAGTGAAATTACCTGGGGAAAATTTCACCCAACACTAATTAAGCATGATCCCTAGGATAGGTATCAGGGCATACAAGTAATTAAAAATGCTACTCTGTGAGATTTCAGTATGCAACTAAGTTTGAAATAAGTGGCTACAGCAAGTACTTTATTTCCCCTTCAGTACTTTTGTGGAATAGCTCTATTTTTGAAATGTTGCCTGTAACTGGCTCTCAACAAACTGGATTTTTTTTTTTGGAAATAGGATAAGAGCAAATCGTTAGACATATATTGTGTAAAGTGCGATGTTTGCATTTGAGAAGTTTCAAACCTTGGGAAATGGATATGACTGCAGAAGACTTGAAACTCAACACCTGTGGTCTTCCATCTTCCATGGTAAGGGGAGCTGATGAAGAAGCTTGCTCTCTGAGTCTCTCCCTGAGGTGGTGATTGTAATGGGATGACAAAAATAAGGATGATCCTCTAAACAAACACAGTGACATAGGTCCTCCCACTTTTCTGCTCAGTAACACTCTGTCAGCCTGATTTTGTCTAGAACAGCATTGTGTTCATTTTACAATATGTTCAAAATTAGACTAGAGTACTAATGCCTTGAATTAGATTTTTTAAGAATTAGAATATGTCATTTTTCCTCTGTTCCTAGTCTAACTAGAAAGATCAAGTGTGATTTCAAAATAGACTCACAGCAAAAAACAAACAAGCAACCAAAAAACAAAACAAAGAAAAAAAAACTCTACATGTATTGTAATACCTGTGGACCTATGGGAAATGATAGCACAGTCAGCGGAGATTTATGTAAGATTGGGTTGTGCAATTGCATAATTATTCTCAGAAAACAGCTGTAATTCTTGTTTTTTGGTTATAAACATCATGTGGTTTTTGGGGGGGATTCAGAAACTCTAAAGTGTTTTCCAAGTTTTAGTGTTTTTGAAGATTACATTTTTAGAATAAGGCTTATGTTGTTTTGGAGCAAATTAATATGTGTTCCTGGGAAATTTACAGAAAAGAGCAAAAGTAAGTGTTCCACTTATTTCTTTTTCTTAATCACTGTCTCGAACAAATTTGGCTTTTAAATCTGTTTTCTCTGAAGTTCAGAGTTCATTCTTCAAAAGTTTAAATCTTTCTTCATTATCTTTTCTTCTGTTTACATCAACTAGGCTTTATGTTTGAGTGGAAAAATACTGGATTTTCTTTGTAGGTAGTGTCTGTTTATGGGGTCCATCACCCTCTTATCTCTTTGATTTTCCACTTATGAGCAGAATTATGATAAAGTATTTTCTTCATCATCTTTTCTTCTGTTTACATCAACTAGGCTTTACGTTTGAGTGGAAAAATACTGGATTTTCTTTGTAGGCAGTGTCTGTTTATGGGGTCCATCACCCTCTTATCTCTTTGATTTTCCACTTATGAGCAGAATTATGATAAAGCATAAGAACCTTCTAGATTTTTATTCCTGATAATTCTGATACAAACACACACACACACACACACACACACACACACACACGTATGTGTAGTTTGACTAATAACAGGAAAGAAAAATAAGACAACATTGCATGTAAATTATTTATTACTTTCAATAATCACAACATAATATTCTTTTTGTTTGTTTGTTTTTGGTACCAGGGATTGAACTCAGGGGCACTTGAGCAGTGAGTCATATCCCCAGCCCTATTTTGTATTTTATTTAGAGACAGGGTCTCACTGAGTTGCTTAGTGCCTCGCTTTTGCTGAGGCTGGCTTTGAGACAACATAATATTCTTCAACTATCATCTACAGGAAATTGCCTTGTTCCATTCAGTTTATTACTCTTTCTAATTGGAACCATGGACTTGTTGTAGATCGAAGTTTGGGAGAACTTTTCTTTACCTAGACTGTTGAAAAATAAATTGATCCAAATATATTGATGGCTTTTGGATAAATATACTCAAAAGCACATTTCTTATTAAGGCCCTTGTTTTGCCTTCCCCCCAAACATTGGATTGATAGAAAATAGAACTGCTAATAAATGAAAATGTGAAACCCACATACAAAAAGAAAAAATAAAATGTGTTTGCAGAAGATGCAAGGCAATCTAGTCTTTTATTTTTATGGACAATTGATTGTGGGTATTCTACAGTATTGCGTGATTTAGATTGCAGAACTAATTGTTCTGACAAAGAATACAGTTAGGAGAGAAAATATAGCCTCAAAATTATTTTATTTCTCACTTCTGCTATTCATCAAATACCATTTAAGGGATTCGGATTGTTATAAATGTTGTTGACCTTTCCCACATTCTTTGGAAATTCATGAAAATTGCTGTTCTCACTTGCAATTTTATTACTTGGCATTCTGTTCCATACAGAATTTGCATTTTACCTTTTCTTTTCTGACTCCTGCACATAAACATTTGTGCTACCATCCAATGCTGAGGAGATTATTTGCTTGCCCATTTCTCAGGCCTTGGCTCTCTGCAGTGCCCAAGTTCTATGGCATGTGCTCCCAGATGTGCTTCTGTATCATTAGGCTCACTGAAGGATTCTATTATAGCCATCCAGTCCTTTTTCTGACTGCCTTCATAGACCCACTGACTACTAGGCGTAACACCTTCCTCAGGTAGATAACAAATCCAGGAAAACTGTTGCTAAAAAAATACAGAAGTATTGCAGGAGGAGCAGCAGTAAGATGATATAATAGCATTTTTCCCTTTGCAGGAACATCAATTTGAACAACTATTCACAAATGAATATACTTTCATGAGAGCTAAAAAGTTCAGGTAAGAGATGACAGCACCTGGGTAGAACACAGAAAAAAATAAAATAAGATGCATTGAAGAGGGTAGGAAGACTATTCTACGTTAACCACAAGACCTCTCTGGAAGTACAACATAGAAGGAGATGCACTGCACCACATGTGGAGGAAGAAGTGTATTCATCACCTGGGTTTGTGAAAACCTCAGTTCCATGCTCTGCCAAATGAGTCCCAGCACCAGGCTGGCCTGCAGACCCCAGTTCCAGGCTTCCCTTAATACCAGGACAACCTCTGTTGTCTCCAGGTCCAGCTCTCCACTTGCATCCCTGGACACCAGGCCACACAGTGTGGACCCAAGCTCCAGGCCTGCCACTCTGAAACCTGCTTCAATACCAGACCAGACTCTGCAGCCTACACCAGTACCAGGCTAGCACCTGGTACCAGGCTTCAGATTGGTCCTCTTAGTCTTGGTACCAGGGCAGTTCTCGCAGACGCAAGATCCAGCCCTACTCAAGTACAAAGTCAGCCTCTTTGGGCTTCAGTAGACTCATGGACTAAGCACATCCGAGTGAACACCAGAATCAAGCTGGTCCCTGCCGACCCAGGGCCACGCTCAAATTCCTTGACCCAAATTAGACCTACTATGATGTCAAACTAGTACATAAGACTCAGTACAAATCCTGTCACAGCCCAAGTCATCCTCCATGATACCCAGGCTTCAGAGTGGCCCTTGTAAGTTGTAGCTCTCAAATCTTCCCCTCACGAACCAGGGAATAGGCCTGGTAACCTTCTGACTTAGGTAACCATCTAGCCCACCCCAGGCTTCCAGCAGCCTGCACTGTGGGCACAACCAGAAAACATACCCTTTGAATAGTGAAAGGTTTCTTGGGATAAAGGTAGTCTGTAGGGATTGTAACAAGCCAACTTGTTAAAATGTGCATATATCAGGACAAGTCCACAAGAATCATGGAAACTCAGGGAAACATGACCCCACCAAAGGAATAAAATAAAGCACCAATAACCAAGCATAAAGCAAAAGGGAGATCTACAAACAGTCTGCCACAAAATTCAAAATAATTGTCTCACAAAAGCTGAGTGATCTACAAAGGAACAGAGACAATACAATGATATCAGAATAACAATATAGTAACACAATAGAAGTTCAATAAAGAAATAGAAAAGAAAGAACTAAACATAAATTCTAAAGCTGAAGAAGACACTGTCTGAATTATTTAATGATCTTCAAAACCAGATGTGAAGGCTGGGGATGTGACTCAAGTGGTAGCATGCTTGTGCTGGGTTCTATCCTCATCACCACATAAAAATAAAATAAAGATGTTATGTCCACCGAAAACTAAAAAATAAATATTAAAAAATTCTCTCTCTCTCTCTCTCTCTCTCTCTCTCTCTCTCTCTCTCTCTTTAAAAAAAAGCAGATGTGAATAAGCAGAAGAAACAGGTTTTAAGTCCAATGTGAAATTATCCAGTCAGAAAAAGAAAAAGAAAAAAAATAGTATGAAATGGTATTGAAAAAAAAATGAAAGGTAAAGTATATATATATTGGAAGTAACAGAGACACAATACACATACATATGTGTGTGTGTGTATACATATATATATATATACATATATATATATATATATATATATAGAGAGAGAGAGAGAGAGAGAGAGACAGAGACAGAGAGACAGAGAGAGAGAGAGAGAGAGAGAGAGAGAGTGTCACTGAAAATTGGAGGTTTTAGTCTATGACCAATTTGCCCTATAGCTTTGAGCCTATGGTGGCATAGTAAATCGGGGTGAGAGCATGCAACGGAGACATCCTGTTCACTTCATAGCCAGAAAGGAAAGAGAACAAGAGATCAGAATCCCAAAGTCCTCGTTGAGGGCATGCCCCAGTGACCTAAGAGCTCACACTAGGTCCCATCTCTTAAAGTCTCCACCAACTCCCAGTTCAAAGATCAAACCTTCAAAACTTAGCAACTGGAAAAACTGACATTGTTAAACTGTCCATTCTACCCAAACCAACCTACAGATGTGATCAGATTGCCATCAAAATTCTTGTGCCATTTTTCACAAAAAGAGAAAAAAAGTTTCTAAAATTCATATGGGAACCAAAAAGAACCTGAATAATCAAAACTCTCTTCAGCAAAAATAAGAAGTCTGGGAACTTCATACTACCTTATTTATTATTATAGCAGGAAACTATTTTGTCAAAGCAATATGGTACTGACCAGGAGTGAATTCATGCTTTATATAGTCAATCTGTCTTTTACAAAAGTGTGAAAATCACACAATGGGGAAAGGACAATCTCTTCAATAAGTGTTTCTGAGAAATCTGAATGAGGAAAAATGAAATTTGACCTTTATTTCATACCACATTAAAAAAAACATGACTCAAAATTAATTAAAGACTTTAAAAGGAGACTGGATGTAAGACTACTAGAAAAACAAACAAACAAAAAAGGGAACAAGATTCTGACATTGATTTAGACATGAATATTTGGAGATGACCCCCAAAGCACAAGCAATTAAAAAAAAAGACAAATGGATTTCATGAAACTAAAATGCTTCTTCACAGCAGAGTAAACAATAGAGAAGAGAAGACCTACAGAATGGGAGAAAATATTTGTAAACCATAAGTCTTATAAGAGTTTAGTATCCAAAATAAATAATCGGAACAAATAAATAGTAAGAAGTTATAAGATGTAAAAATGGATAAAATTTCTGAATAGACATTTCAGAAATAAATAAAATATAAAAATAAAGTAAAAGATATGTAGAAAAGAGAACCCTAGTACACTTTTGGTAAGAATTTAAATTAACACATCTATTATGCAAAAAAAGCATGGAGTTTAATTAAAAAACTAAAAATAAAACTTTCATATGATGCAGCAGAATAAATTTTTGGATATAAATATTCAAAGGAAATTAAATCAGTATCTTAAAGTGATATCTGCATTCCATGTTCAGTGCAAAATATTTCAAAATAGGCATGTTATAGAATCCCCCTAAGTATCTGTTGATAGATCACTGGATGGATAAAATATGATGTAGACATGTCTCTCCATCTGTCTATAAATCTACAATGAAATATTAACCAGCCTAAGAAGAAGGAAGTTCTGTGATTTATGACAATAGGAATGAACAAAGAGGACACAATGCTAAGAAAAATAATGCAGGTACATTAAGACAAATACTGCATAATCTAATTTTTATGTGAATCTAAAAATTTTGAACTCAGAAGCAGAGAACAGAGTGGTAGTTGTCAGGACTGACTGGAACCAGAAAATCGGGAGAGGTTTGTCAAAGGGTACACAGTTTCAGTTAGGCAGGATGAGTAACTTATGGAGAAGTAAGCTACTTCATAGTACTTATTAACAATACTGTATTAAATACTTGAAATTTGCTAAGTCAGTACATCTAAAATGCATTCACCAAAACTAAAGTTGACTTTATTGGGGGGATGGATGTTTATTAGCTTGGTTGTGCTAATAATTTAACAGTATAAATATGTCACACATCACACTACACACCATAAATATACGGTATACAATTTTTATTTCTCAATAAAGCTGGGGAAGAAAACCTTACCAAAAAAAGATGAGAAAGAATTGTATTCAGAGTCAGATAACTTGGCAAAGTCCCTAACCTGCCACCACAAACTAGTTACATCAGTTTCCTCACCTTTAAATAAATAAAAGCTCTCATTCATATGGTTGTGAGGAATAAATGAAATAATGTCTTCAAGTACTTAGTACAGCCTTTATGTCATCATGGAGAATGAATATCTGTTTGCTCTTTTATTCAGAGTGATTGCCGTTTACAAGCTGGAGGGCACATCTTGTATCTGAAGGGATTTTGTATAGGGATGTTTAGCCAAGAGGCATTGGCTTCACCAGTCACCTTTGCACAGAACTGCCTGTAACAGGGGAATTCAGACAAAATAGAGTGCAATGTGTGCAGATAAAAAGGAGAAAGAGAAATAAGACTGCATTTTGTATTTCTAGTTGGCTAGAACAAATGAATATGCATTCTTTACACTCACAACTGTTGCAAAAATAAATTAGAATTGTATGAGACTGAAGAGAGAAGGGTTAAACACTTCTTGAATTTTTCGAATTTTATTTTACAGGGGGAAAGAGGAAAAAATAATTATAGAGCTCTTGTCCATAGGGCTTAGCTGCATGGTTTCTGGAGAGAAAATGGTGGTGGAAACCTGGAGAGAAGAGACTGTATCACTAAATGGCATGTAATAAGTAGCTGACACCCTTAAGAAGACATTTGTTTATCCTAGTTGGTATTTGCTGAGATTCTTGGACATGTGGGTTGATAGTTTTTATTGTTTAGAAGAGTTTTGGACAATAATTCTTTATTTTTCTGGCTCCTGAACCTTTCGAGATTCAGAACAATGTTAGACTTTAATGTTCTTCTAGAACCCACTGAGACTCTATTCGTTGAATTACACTTTTCCGAGTATTTCATTTTGTATAGGTGCTATTATTATTCTAATTTTTTGAAAAATCTGATATTCTCTCTTTTCTTCTTCTCATGATGTTCATGTTTTCCTTTAAATTTTGGAGTATTTAAATATAGTTCTAAAAGCTATTTTGACATGCCTGACAGCTACTTACGTCATCTCTGACAGTGTTTTAAAATGTAAGTTTATTACTCAGCATAGAAAGGTCAACAGGTGAATAGAGGACTTCAAATCAAGAGATAGCTTGCTACATTCACAGATCCTTAGAGGAGAATCAGGGTCTGCCATGGCATAGAGCAGAGGGAGCAGAGGGAGGGGGGCAGGAGACTTCATTGTGTTTGCTACAGGAATGACTGGGAAACAGGGGTAGCATTGGTTTATTTGAATAATTACAGTAGGCTGTGGTGCATAGGGTTGTCCCTAGTTGTATTTTACTTGGTCTTGGTGTAATTATGGCAGAGGAGTAATGGCCCAGAGAGAAAGCCTTCAGAAAACTTGATGAAGGAGGTCACTGGGATGTGAGATTCAGACTGGCTAGTTTGCATATGAATGGTGTCCTTCCAGGCAAGTTCTTCCACTATCTCTATGAATCAGCTAACCCTGGGAGCACCTGTCCCTACGGAGTCAGCCAGGGCCCAGTAATTTGAAGCACCAAATACAAAATTCAGAACATGTGCTTATTAAAACCCATACGTTTATGTTGGTTGCTTTTTCTCCTTTTCTTGAGTAGCACTTCCCTTTAGTTGGAATGGTTAGTAGATTTAATTAGATAGTAAACATTTGATTGTCAAGTATCTGAATTCTGTTTGTTTGATTTTTTTCAAGTATCTGAATTCTGCCGTGTTTTTTTCTAGAGTCTTTGGGGTTTTTGGCAAGCAGGGAAGTTATTAGCAGATTAGTTTAATCCCTTTGATGTGCGATTTTAAGTTTTGATAAAGTGGATCTAGAATAGACTTCATTGCAGGGAGATTTGAGCCTGACAACCAGGGTACAAATTTCCTTTTTTTATATGGGAATTTGTTTTCTTATTAAAGGATATTATGAATGCTTACAATTTACTAAGGAAGAACTGTGCTAAAATTTCAATAAAACATGAAAAAGGTATAACCTACACCAATTCCTCATAAATCTGTTAAGAAGGGTTAGGCATATAAACTAAATTCTTGGCTGACTATGGCAATTAAAAGTGAGTAAGTACCAAATTTTGATCAACAACAAAATTTGTAAATGCAATAATATTTAAAATATAATGAATTCAGATTATCAGAGCTTAGGAATGTCTGTTAGAACTTCACAAACACATACGTGCTTTAGTATTTTACTATACTAGTCTAATTTTGTGCTAAGTTGTAGAGATACAATGGTAAAGACGTCCTTGGCAACAAGGTGTTTATCTTCTTTTGAGTTCCAAGGTAAGTAAATAGTACTACTAGAAAAATAGGTCTTTTGTGCTGTTGCAATCATTGATATTAAACAAAACAAAACAAAAACAGTCTTAGACATCAAAGAAACCTCTCAAGAAAACATTATTTTAGTTTGAACAAAATAATTATTAGAATTTTATGGTGGGCATGATGTCACACTCCTGTAATCCCAGTGGTTTAGGAGGCTAAGACAGGAGGATTGCTAGTTCAAAGCTAGTCTCAGCAAAAGTGAGATTCTAAGCAACTCAGTGAGACCCTGCCTCTAAATAAAATACAAAATAGGGCTGGGGAACTGGGGATACGGCTCAGTGGTTGAGTGCCCCTGAGTTCAATTTCCAGTAACCCCCCTTAAAAATTTATTAGACAAAGAAGCAACATGATTGGAAGAAAGGATATAAGTGGTTTATAGTAGAGGAAAAGCATGTGTAAAATCTTGGTAGCGCAATAATAGTAAATATTTTAAAAATTATAGTGGTTTGTAAATTCCCAACATGGTGGGCAGAAAAAAATGAAATGTCATGAAAAGATTGAATAGGCAGGCATTGGCCAGAGGAATAAGTGTTTACCATGGGGTCTCTCAACTGTTTTTCAACTCTGAAGATTTATGAACATGAAACTCAGAAAAGAGATCTGAAACCTGTAGGATAAGCAAATGATTCATCAATGTATATTAGTTTCCTATAGCTGTAACAATAAAAGTAACACAAACTAAATGGTTTAGACAATGGAAACAGTTCTGAAGGTTTATGGATTAACTCTGACAAAGTTGTGAAGCAGAAAAAAAATTGTACTGAAGTATCCTCCCCTGTTATGTTAGGAACTCATGGATTTAAAAAAAATTCTCCATCAATTTGGATTTACAGATTCTCTAATTAAAAATACATTCTGCTCTCAACCCAAGGGAGTGGTTACTAGGATATAGAATTACTTATAATTTTTGTCATCTTGTTACCCAACAAGTACAATGATCATTTTAATCTATTTCTTCCAGTCATTGGGGCAGGGTATGATTGAACAAAATTCCACAAATAACTTGGTCACTATGAAATGAAATCTGCCTCACAATGTTAGTTGGTTAGATCAGATCCTGTTTCAGAAGTCTTTTCTCAACAACAATAAAACACATAGTCTTGATATTCCCATTGAGAATAGATCTAATTTTTTTGACCTAAAAACTAGGATTAATGGGAAAATTGTATAAAAATCACACCCATGTCAAAATAGATACATTGCTCTTCCATCTGAAAGAACCAATGCTGGAAGCATTAAAAGATGAAATAATGTTTGAATGTTTTTCAGGTCAAAAATTAGGTGCTAATTTATTTCTTTCCTGAATTTGTTGAAAACTTTTTATTGCTTGAGGTACTCCTCAGGACATGGTGATTCTGGGCTTTCATGCAGAATTACTACATTTTGTGTATTTTCTAGGTCTTTGGTTTCATTATGCTTTCTCACAGCTGACCAGCTTGCTGTAGAAAACAGGGCAATTGACATATCTAGAGCCTCAAGTGAACTTTCACCGCAGAAGCGAGACAGACTCCTTGTTTTTGGTACTGTTACTAAATACTTTAGCTTAGGGCCAATATCCACCCTTGACAGGTCATCCATGTCCAGTTGTGGGATCTTGAAGGGAAAAACTGTCCCTCCTTGGTTAAATGATGATGACTAGACAAATCCATTACTATGAGTGTAACAGGAATAGTCAAGCGTGTACAAGATCCCATGCCTTGTACCCAGGCAATGCGGTACAAGGAGCAATGCGGAGGATAGAACTAATTCCTAGAAAAAGAAATTGCTGAGTAGTTATTCTCCCAGCAAGTTGTCATATAATTTTGTTTCTCTAAATCTTGCTAAAATTTTTACTGAATACTGAGTTCATGTACTCACTGCTTTAGTATTTGGAACTAAGACAGTGAACAAAGTCATGAGGCTCGCTTTCTGGTGTGGTTTTGGAGGTAGATGGTAAACAAATAAAGAAATTATTAAATACCTAATCCCATGATGAAGACAGTTACAGGAAAAAGTGAAACCAGTAAAGAGGGAGAGAGGACAGGCGGTAAAGTGTGAATGCATGGTAAGTGGGTGATGAGCAAGGCCTCACTCATAAGGCAACATCTGAATAAAGACCAGAAGGATTCCAGGGATCTCTGAAGAGCTAACATTCCAATAGAGGAAATGGTTGACCAAAATTACCTACAATGAAGGAAAGCTGGCTTTGTTCTATCATGGCAGGGAGATTAGCAAGCGCTAAGCATTACTTTTCTTTAAATAATACTCGAATATAAAATTAAATGGGGTTTTGCTAACATTAGTCATACCACAGCAGTTTTCAAATGAAATCATGTGCCCTATTGTCCTTAGACTGACAGGGTGCCCAGAAGAATATAAATAGTTCAATGCAGTTAACATTTGAAAAGAAAGCCTAAAAATTAATGATTAAGGAAACAATAATATTCATACAATAGGGGATTTATTTACAATTTCTAACAGAGGCACCAAAAAAGTAAGAAAAAAAAAGTTACATATCCATCCTCCAAATTTCTCTTGATTTGCGTCAGATCTCCCTTAATGATTCCTTTATCAGGTGCTAGTTTGTCTTATAAATGAATTAATTGGTTGCAATGGATCCATCATTTTCATGGTTTTGCCATAACAATTACTAATATTAATATGGTTCAGTGAATTTCAGGAACATCTTTCCACTTTACCCTCATTTCCCCCATTCCCAGTGATGGACAATGTCATCCTGGTCTTGGTTTTTAAGAATGGAAAATGCAAATATCACTTATGGGAGCGTGGATATCTGTAGCCATCACCCTTGTTTTGTGTTTTTTTGGCTGAATGGCTTACCAGGACAAGCAGAAAGGATGTTTGTGTTTCCCTCGAGGTTTCCCCAAGGCTACCATGGACACAGACTCTCAGCATCATAGTGAGTAAATATGGATTGTAAAACACTGACAACAAAATGCACCAATCATTAAAGACAGTCTGATTTAGATATCTTGGGAAATAAAAACTTTAGCAGCAATGTCTTTGTTACTGTTTTCTTTTCTTTTCTTTCTTTTTTTTTTTGGAAAGAAAGAGATGTCAGTGTACCTGACAGATTCCTCTGATTGTTGCTCAGGCAACGATGTAAACTGGTGGAGACAGACTTTCAAAGATTGTCTTTTCTTTCATTCTCATTAATTCTCCCCACCTTTGTCTCCCTTGATGGAATTTTCCAGAACAACATTTTAATTTTTTTTTAACTTGAAAGGTCTGTTGTCCATTTCTGTTAGTTCTAGAGAACTTTGATCAAGCTCAAAACACAATTACAATACTTACTAAGGTTAAATTCATGTTTGTGTATCATAAAATAAATTTTTCCTGTTCTTTGAGTATAGATAAGTATTTGTTTCACCATATGTAACGCTGTCTTATAGCTTTATTTTTTCAGCAAACATGAGTTGTAAAAGGTATTTGAATTCCTTTAATATACAATAATATCTTCAAATTATAATTTAATTATCACTATTTATTAATTATTGTTTAAAATCATTGAGTGACATATGATTAGAATTTATCAAGAATGTGACATAAATTGAAGATTAGACTAATTTTTAATTAAGTGTTCTTACATCAGATACAATCTGATATATTGGAGAGCAAGCAATTAGTTTTTAAATAATGTAACAACTCTATTTATGGTTAAGCTATATCATGTCAAATAATTTCTGGTTCATAACTTCCTGATTTTCTTAGAGAATAAATACAGGGGTTTAATGCCAAAATAATAAGCCATATGTATTAATGGGTATTAAACAGTCAAGTAGCATACAACTACCAATCCATGGAAGATTAGTGAAGAAAGTAGAATAAATCCTGACTTTTATGAGTAGCTAAAGAAAGAGCTGTCATAGGAGAGGAGCTAGGTCTGACTCTCCCTGAGCAGAACAGCAGGACAAGAATCCTGTCCTTCAAAACAGAATTACCCCCATCTCAAGTACAACCACCTGGCCCAGGGCCAAGTTGAAGAGGGACTGAGGGTAGATATGATATTCATCCATTTCAAGTTCTTCATTCATTTATTGTGCATTTGAAGGTTATACTTCTCCGTCTCTCCCTTTTGGCAGGTTGGACTGAAGGAATTGTCACTTCCAGGGAGAGCCATTTAATTGCTTTGTGTGAGACTCTAGCAATGCCTCGGAAATTGTGAAGGCGGGTCAAATTATTATGAAGATACACTAAGACTGAAACAGCCTTGATTTCTGGGTCACCAAATGGAGACATGTTGTCCTAGATAGTCACTGTGACACAGTAAAATTTCTGTGAGCAAGAAATAAACTATTGAAGTATTAGGTCATCTAGATTGTATAGAGTTTTGCTACTGCAGCATTATTTGACTTATCCTGATTAATTCAGATCTTGATACTAGACTAAGTATAGTACAAAAGAAGTCGTAAGTCATAAGATGCAGATTGAGTTTGGGGCTGTGTTCAACTTCCAGAAATACAGCATCATTCATGTTTTTTGGATGAAGAAGTGTATACTTCTAAAGTCACTTCTTTGAATTCATGCAGCAACTAAGCTTCTAGTGTTAAGATTCAAGACCTCTTTTATATAATGCTAATGAGTTCTTAATCATTATCTTATTATAATAATTTGCCTATAAATTTAAAGATATTCACCAGTAAGTCTTCAATCAACCAGAGAGAGAGTTTTCTCTCCGATTTATTATATTTTGAAACAGCTATCCAATTTAGTTCAACCATTTGCAGTAACATCTTCTGTCCTCATTCACTGAGGAGGAAACTGGTCATATGTGACTAGAGATTATTTTCACTCTTCTGATTCTTCCAGTAGTTTATGCAGAATGTTAATTTATAAATTAACTCTAAAATCAAAGAGGAGGAAGAAAATCAGTCCCTGATTTCTGGAACAAAATCCATCTTATGATAATAAAGTGGAGGGCCTTGGGGATAGTTTTGTACAAATGACATTAATATATAGATAATGTTAGGGATTTTGGTAGTTGAAGCCAGACCTTAGGATGCAAAATCAACATCAACACAATGTCTAGATTCTTCCCTATTGCTCATAGCCAAGGTGATGGAAGAGCTGATTAGAGACCTTTTCCTGTCCTGTTTGTACAGTTATTCTTCTGCATGCTAAACCAAGGTTTCTGGGTACATTGACATTCACTGAACCACTGTAAATGAAGACAATGTGTTCTATCTAAATGGAAGAAACTGTATTCCTTTCATGTCAAGGCATGCTACTGAAGCCTGGAGGACTTTGAAAGTGTGAGACAGTCCTCCCTCTTCCCGCTCCCCCCTGGTAGAATTTGGCTTTGGTTGCATTTTTCCTTCATTGGTGTCTAACCCTGCCAAGTTTTGAAGTTTGCATGTTCAGGTTATTGGGGGTTTTGTTTTTCTGAGTGCAAATAGAGTTCAAGTTTCTTAAAATAGGAAAAAAAAATATTTCTCCCTTCCCCCTTTCACTTTGAAAACATGCTTATGGTTCAACATTATTTAATTTAGGTTAAAACTAAAAATAAATTCTTCCAAGTTTGTGACTAAACAAGGAAAAGTTCTCAAAAGCACTTTTTTAAAAAAGTCATAATTGCGTATAAAGGAGGTAGAGGAAGAATGGCTTTTGCTTTCAAGATTTAACTCTGATAAAGTACTGTCTTGTGGAAAATAGCTTCACGTCCAAACTAACAGTGCTTTGTGGCTTATGGGCTTCCATTTGAACTAGATTATTCAATGTATCCGATTTTTAACTTTCCAGTCTCCAGAATAGCATGTGGGTTTGCACAGATTCTGTAGAAAGGAAATTACCAAGAGATATTGGTCAAGGAATACAAAATATTATTTATCTAGGAGGAATACGTTTAAGAGATTTATTATACAACACAATGAGTATAGTTAATGACAGTGTACTGTGTTCGTGCAAATGGGCAAGAAAGTTAATTTTGAGTGTCCCTCAGAAGATAATAATCTGAGGTAAAGCATATAATAATCTGAGGTAAAGCATATTAGCTCTATTTAGCTATTCCAGCAAGCATGTATATTTCACAGCATCATGTTGAGCACCATATATGCAATTGTTATTTGTAAATAAAAAGTAATAAATAAATTATCAAAATAAAAAGAAATTATCCATACTCTTAGAATGATAGAATGTTTTGAGAATTCTTTCTCATGAGCATGTCTGCAATATAGTAAGACAAGCCCAAGGAAACATTCTGGTGAAGATAAAATGTCTGTTCTCTTTTCAGATGCTACTTCTGTGTGAAGCTCCTATCATTTGCCTGCTGCCCTCTTTCTATGTCTGGGCCATTTTTAGGGAGATCCTCACTAGATCCTCTCCCCTTTAACAGTGTAGCCTCAGGACATACAGTCTCCCCATCCCAGTTTTTCTTTCCGTAATGTACTTTCTCCCATCTCGCTTCACTAACTGTCCTTCAAATGTACTCAAATATCCTTTCTGCATTGCACTCAGCATTCCCTTATCACTTACCAATACATAGACAGTGTCCACTCTGAGTTATACAGGACTGTAGGGATCACGGCTCTGGGGATATACAAGACAGTAAGGCCCTGCTTTAGAGGAGATTTTATTCTTGATAAATAAATTTTAAAATAATAAAAATGAAACAGGATCACTCATGGTGATGATTGCTTGAAGGAGGTAACCATGGTGATGATGGATCATTACTGGATTTGGTGCACGTAGTGGGGAGAAGCTATAAGATAGGTAGGTCAGGGAAGCCCTCTATGAAATATTTGTCTGCTTACACTTGAAGGACCAACAAAAGCCAATTGGATGAAGAATTAGAGGCAATCAAAGCTCAGCCCATTTCAGGAAGTGTATCCAGAGAATGATCCACAAGAAATTAAAGTCACTCAGAAAAGGTATTGATTTTTTCATCAGTGACTTTTTTTGGTATCCATGATGGTCTGAAAAAAGTTTGTATCAACTTCTGAAAATGTTATTCATCAATTTGGAAGATTTGGTTACCAAATGTTCTACTCAACAGAGGGTTATATAAGTTAATATCAATTATACCACAGAAAACACTAATAGGAAGGTTTCTGTCCTTATAAAATTTTCAACCTAAGGAAGTCTGTTCTTAAACATGAATAAAAGCAAGTTATTGAAAGTGTTATGTGTGTTTCATGCTCATTTCTATTTCTGAAATCTTTCTTGAAGTTTTAACCAACTGTATCCTATATCCCACAGTATAAAATATTTCTACCTTTGTTACTCTTCCCTCAACTTTTCCATAGATTTTACCAATCCATTCTTAGGTAGGACAGATGAATGGGACCTGTTGGATGTGAAGGAGAGACTGTTACACCTGGGGCTGGCTTCATAGGTGTGCATCAGTCCCTGGGCTCAGAAAGTCCATACTCTGTTGTCACCATGATGAAATTCTTAATAATTATTTGCTTGAACTGAAGTTTTATAGGAGAGATTTGATTAGACAGTGGGGAATGAGCTCCTCATTTTCATCTCCATTCACCTCTAAAATGTGTGTAGCCTGTCCTGATTGAATCAATCACATCACATGCCCATGGTCATTGACCTCTTAGTGCCATGATTTTCTCCATGTCTTTGTGATCATTGGACCATGCAACCAGTTCAAGGGTCAATTGAAAATTAATGAATAAAAATTTAGAGCAATGAGCTAGACCTTGAGGGGGAAGAAGAACAAGCTACAAGCACAATAGATTTTTTTTCCTTGAAAAATTGCAGTAAGCCTGTCTTAAAAGTATAAATTCTTTATAAAATTATGCTGTTAAACAGTCATGCCTTTAGCATTGGAGTTTCAAACTAAGGGTCAGTGGGTCAAATTCAGCTCAGAGGAATGATTTGTTCCATTTGCATAGAGATTTACAAAATTTGAATGTCCTTTTAACTGGGGCCTGCCGTTCCAGAGAACCACTGTCTTGACCATAAAATTGTCTTTGCCAAGAGAATCTGTTTACCCTTCCTGGCCTTGAGGCTGTTTGAATTTGCAATCCTGAGCTCTAAAGTTAAATGTCTAAAACAGTGCTTTCCAAACTTTAGCAGGGATCCAAGTCGCCTGGAGAGACTGTTCCACCACAGATTGCCCACTCCAGCCCCCTAGTTCCTGATACAGGTCTGGGATGGGTCCTGGTAATATCCAACAAGTTTCCAGGTTGGTGTCACTTGCTCCGGGAACCACACTTGGAAAACCAGTGATCTAAAACAGTAACTGCCATTTTTGTTATTGGCTATTACCTACAGTAAACTCTTACCCATTCCGTTGTGAATGAGATAATGTAAATAAAACCTATGTACTTTAATTAGTGAACTGAGCTGCCTAGGGAATTCAGCTGTAATAGCATCGGTGAACTGAAGCAATTAAGGAGTCCAACACGTTTTTCTCTCCCAAAGGGGGAAAAAAAACTATCTTGCTTTTCACTGATGTTAGTTCTATTTTAGTGTTCTGTAATTTTTTTAAAGATTAATATGCTTAGATTATTTTCCAAAAATAGTAAAACAAGTTCAAAATGATTCAATTTGAAATGTTGTAAAGTTGTCTTGCTTTCAGTAAATATCAAAAGCAATGAGGTAATGGAACCAGACAGTTGGGGCTCTTGATAATGGATTCACTTTGGAAGGCCTCTTATCCTTCTGTCAAGGAATTGTTACTGCCTTAAGCCTGTGATGCCAAGATTTCCCTAGATAATTTAGAGCCCAGCAATGCCTATCAGATATGTGCAGCATTTATGCTAGAAAATGTGGCTTGAAAGTTTCCAGTGGAATACACAGTTCAATCTAGAGTCGATTCTCAGCTCAGCCTCTTCTTTAAGGCTTGGAGTGTCCAGTCAATCAGAGAGAACTGTAGTCATCAGCCATCAGAGTCTCACAGCCACACCTTTTAAAGGAGGACATGTGATACTGCTACCTAGTGTCAAAGATGGTTTCTCTGAGGTAAATGTGTTCTCAAATCCCTCTTTATGACCTCTTTTCCATTTATTTAATATCTTTGTCTGGGAGATGGCTTTGAAAGACAGGAGCATTTTAATTTTACTTTTTTCCCCCTATCTTGGTGTGTAAGTAGTAGAGGGAAATTATTAACATGCTTGGATGGAAGCACTAGTGGAATTTTCTCTGAAGCTTGTCTTTAATGGGTTCATTAATTTTATTTATTCCTTTGACCATCATCAGAATTAATCACAGTTCATTTACTTTTTATATTCAGACCATCCATTTTCCATAATAACGGGAGATTATGAGAATGTGAACAGCTCTCTAACCCTCTAGACTGCAAACTATGTGAGCTGGGATCCGTCTCATTTCTTTGTCTCATAGCATATATATACATAGTTGCTATGTATATAGTTGATATTTAATAAAGGTAGATCACATTGAAATGACCTCTTATCCCTCTCCACCAAAAAAAAATTTTAAAAAATCTTCTCAAGAAGGGTGATAGTCTCTATCTCACAGGTCCCTCAAAGAGACAGAGTAAACAAATACGTGCCAAGTGTTCCTCATGCTAGGTAGTAATTCAGTCCCTATTGGTGTCTTATTATGAGTGGCTACTTTTACTTTTATTTAGATATGAGTTTTTTCTTTTATTATCATTATTTATATAATGGTTTCAAACTCTCCCATGGTGAAGACTTTAATGAAAGCTTCATTTACTGAGCAAATATAACTGTGCTCCCTCCTGTATTCCTTCCCTTTGTTAATTCTTTTATATCCCTACAGTTTGAATGGATGTTAAATCCTGATATCAAGGAAACACTCTATAATCTGTAGCACAGCTCAAGGCTCAGGGAATATAAAATGTTAATAAAGTAGTAGCATAGTTGAAAAACACTGGACATTTTATTCTTTTTGTATTTTTATATGGTGATGAAGATCAAACCCAGTGCCTCACACATGCTCATTTTTTATGTTTTTTTTTTTTTTTTTTTTGCACTGGGGATTGAATCCAGAGGCACTATACCACTGAGCCACAACCGCAGCCCCTGAACATTGTCTTTTTAAAAGACACTTTCCCCTCCCAGTCGAGGCTGAGACTGAACTCAGCCTGTAGTATAGCCTGAAAGAAGATTATTTTATGTACAAAGTCATATTTTTGTAATTTAAAAACAACAACAACCAAAAAAATAAACAAGAACAATAATGTTGCACTTATGAACTTATGCTGCCTGAAAGAAGATTATTTTATGTACAAAGTCATATTTTTGTAATTTAAAAACAACAACAACCAAAAAAATAAACAAGAACAATAATGTTGCACTTATGAACTTATGCTAACCCTTATTGCATGTTTTGCTAATACTTCAATAAATATCCTTTACTCTGAAGGTTTAGTCACAAAGTAATACCAGAGTAAGAATGAGAAGAACTGGGCTCTTCTCTATTCTCTGCCTGTTAGTTGAACAGTTATTCAGTTTTTTTGGATATGAATTCCCTCAGTTGCAACTCAGTAATATCTGTTTTAGAATTATTTTAGAAATACATTCTATTTTACAAATATTTTAGAAATAAAAGAGACTTGTACAATTTCTTCTAAGATTGCCCCAAGGGTTGTCCAGGTTGTACACTGCACAACTCAGAAGTGGGATTCACATAGATAAATACCAGAGCTAACTTTCTTCTGTTTCTTTTCATCCATAAGGACATGGATCATACAACTGGGTGTGGGATTCTTTGGTAGTCTTGTGCTGCCCCTTCCTTGACATGAAGAAGCATGGCCTATTACAGAAATGATTTGTGCATATTACCAAAAACAACTGAGAGAACAAGAGGGCATTAACCGTATTTTATAGATTTACGTTCTGTTTTTACCACTTAATCCTTAAATGGAAAGGCTTTGGGGGCCTCCCCAGAACTGAAGATAGAGACTGTTTAGAGTAGAATTATAAAGCCAAAAACATTATGAAATATCTCATTAATCTAAAACACCTTTTTTTTTTTCAGGAAGGAGTGCAATTGCTCACCTTACCTCACAAAATATATCTAATACCAGAAAGTCATATCTACAGGTTAGCAGCTGATTGGCTGTACATACAGGAGAATGGGGAGCTGCACTGTGAACCCAAACCTGCACATCTGTTAGCAATAAATGGCTGTCTATGGAATTCAGGATCGAGGCCAGATTTGCCTCTGCAGCACATCTTTTTTTTTTTTTTTTTAAGCACGTGATTCCACATTTCACTTCTCCACTTGATTTCCTGGAACTCAGAGATTGCTACAGAAAAAAAAAAAAGAAGAAGAAAAAGAAGGAGCATAATCAACTCTTTAAATGCATAATCAACTCTTTATATTCACTGGAATGTTGCCAATGGAAAATTAATGAACTTTTCTGTAATTATTGAGCAGTCTCAGTTGATGAATTATTGAGCACTCTGGGATTTCATCTGATGAGATCCATATGGTCACAGAATCTTGAAACTGGTAAAAACTTGAGATGTCATCTCTTCTGTATCTGGTCCTGTTTAAGCACGCGTGACCCTAGCCTGTTGGCTCTTATTCTTGCCCCTCAGTAGGGTCTGCCCTATGCCTGCTTAAGCAGAGGCTATACTACCTTGGACACCCTAATTTGACCCAACAGCATCCACATTGGCTCTCCTTTTATCTACTTCTGAACTCAGAATAGTCACCTTGAAGTGTCAGGCCTCTCTTCTCTAGTGGAAATCATAGAATCTGGGATAGAAAAGCTGAAGGTGTGGATTACCTTCACACCTCCCTGGGTGGGTGGGGCAAACTTGCACTAGTGAGTGGCATGCGATTGGAAAGAGTCTGTAGCTGTGTTGTCCCCCCTTCTCTATCTGATAAGACTCTTCTGAAATCTAGAGATTATAATGTGCTGTTCCAGAGACAATCTTCATGTCAAGGCAGCAGACTGACTTTTCTTTTTAAAATATGGCCAGTTTGATAATTTACCACTTTTTATGTGCTTAGCTTCTCTTCCTCTCTGGCTTTCTTTTGGTCCTGCATTCTGTTTTCCTGAGACTGTACTTTTCACTTCCCCTGAAATATTAACGTGTAAGTTTCACATTGGAAACTTGGAGAAGACTTTTACCAATAAAAGAGGAAACTGAGACTCAGAGCAATTAAATTACTTTTCCATGGTCCCGGATTGCAAAGCATACTTTTTAATGTTTATTTCCTTTGCTCTCCTTATTAAGTATCTATGATAAAGCTTCTATCTTTTCAAAGTCTGACTTAAGCAGCCCCTATAGACTTTCCTCCCTTTGTAACTCACGCAGATTGCTCTCTCTGTTGAATAAAACATATATTTTTTTTGATTTTGTGTTCCTTTGCGCATTATATTCTCATAATTTCAGGTGGACTATGCCTTATCTCCATGTGAATTAAATTCCCTGAGAAAAAAATCAGCTCATTCTGATGTTTTCACTCCCCAGCATTCTGAACGCAATGAAGTCTGCCATGATGGTTTCCTGGGAGTCTGCTCCTAGAAACAACAAATGACAAATGTTTCTTATATTCCAGTCCTCTGACAAGTTGCAATGTTTTTCTTGGACATACTTTTGCACATACTCCATTGCTTTTTAATCTTGCACTAATTATTTCATAAGAGCAGTCTGCCCTCTCTAAAAGCCAATCCCTAGAACAGAACCTGCTCTTTCTGCAATACCTTTCCTAAAATTTGCAAAACCTGGTGTGTCCTTAAGCACTTTAAAGTGATTATGTGTTACAATCAGGACTTATTATTAGCTTTTGATAATTAGAGGGGAATTGTGAAAGATTATATACAAAAGATAACGATAGTAGAAAAAGTGATGAATTCAGAACAAGAAACTTGACATTGAGATCTTAAAGTTGCTCTGGATTAGCATTGTAAATTTTATTTTCCTCTTCTGTAAAATGAGGAAGGTATGTATTGGACACTGGAAGTAAAATCAGAAATAGATACAAAGATGTGACCACAGACTTGCCAAAAGCAAAAAGGACATGATGCTTTCAAGGCAGCACGGCTCCTTGAAGTGGAAAAGTAAGGTGGTGCTGAGTTGTGAGATGATTTTGAGGTATTTGATGATCTTGAAATTTTCCATCTCTTGAAATTTGTTACTGTGTTGTAGATAGTGATTTTGTGTCAAGGCTATGGGGAGAAGTTGCTGGGAATCCAAAGAAAATACCCCCAACACTTTGGAATATAAGATGTATTAAAAAAATGCATACAGGGAAGGTTCACTGACCATAGGCTGGATAGAGAGCACCTTTGTCTCTCTCTGGACATCACCAAATAGCACATATGTCCCTCACAAGGAACCTGGGTACCTGGTACCTCAGTCCCTCAGCATACCAGTCCAGTGGCAACACCTGGTCCTGCAGGATCAGGGGGTTTAGAACTTAAATTCCAGAAGCAGTGGCATCATTAGTTTAACATGCTTTGTACTGTTGTATGAGCAGAATTCCAAGGAACTTGGCTTGTAGGGAAGAAAGCAACTTTCTGCAGGTAATTCCTACTTGATATAATTCCCAGCATACATAAGAGCAAGCTAAATCATATTTACCAAGCCTTTCCTGCCCAGAAGCTCTCTGTTTCCTTAATATGGCTAGCTTCTTGGGAGTGGAGATGGACTCTGAAGTAAATGGTGTTTTACCACCTTCCTTTTGCCCAAGGATGACAATTGCTTTGACCAACAGGACATTAGTCTCCTGCTTATTTTTCCTTCTCCTTCTGGAGGGTTTTCTGGTATCCTCTAGCCATGTATCATGGACTCATTATTTTTCTTTTTTCTTTTTTTTTTTTAGAGAGGGGAGAGAGAGAGAGAGAGAGAGAGAGAGAGAGAGAGAGAGAGAGAGAGAGAGAATTTTTTTAATATTTATTTTTTTGGCAGACACAACATCCTTGTTTGTATGTGGTGATGAGGATCGAACCCGGGCCGCACGCATGCCAGGTGAGCGCGCTACCACTTGACCACATCCCAGCCCCAGACTCATTATTTTTCTTTCTCAAGAAAATCTGCTTTAAGGGAAAAATAATCATTTATATATAGGTGCAATAAAGGTAATATCTGGAAGCAAAGCTCACCACTTTGGTCAATTCTGTGACTTATTCCAGGTGCTGATAATTGTTTCAGTCTTTGGTAAGATGTAGAATTCTGTTGTTTATGAACAAAGAAATCAAAAGAAAGTCAACAGTACAAATGCTCTGTGAGATAGCTAGAAAACAGGTCACTGTGCAAAAAGGGGAATTTGGAATGGAGTTTTGGAGGCTTAGAATTCACCTGTTTCTACTTCCTGTGTAATAGATCCCGAGAATCTCTACTTCTTATGCCATTACTCGCTAGTTTGGATTATTATTGCCTCTCAGTTGGATTATAGTAATAATGTCTAGGGCTGGGGATGTGGCTCAAGTGGTAGTGCGCTTGCCTGGCATGCGTGCGGCCCAGGTTTGATCCTCAGCACCATATACAAAGATGTTGTGTCTGCCGAAAACTAAAAAAAATAAAAATAAAAAAATTTTCTCTCTCTCTCTCTCTCTTAAAAAAAAAAAAAAGAAAGAAAGAAATAGTGTCTGCCCTCGGCTGCTTCTTGTATCTCCTATTTCCAAGGGCAGCTTCTCTGGATTGATGGTCTTGCTCACTACTTGTCTTTGTAGGACATCCTTCCTAAGTGCTATCATTAGCACTTCATAGCCTGTCCCAGCCAGAACCAGACATTTCCAATTCATTCTTGTATAGCAATTTTCCATAGCAGCAAATTACAAAGACACTGGTTTTTGGATGCTGCCCATTGATGCATGCTTATTCCAAACAGAGACCTTTAGTTTACTAAAACATTTAGACCTAATGGTTTAGTAACATTACCTGATGTAAACCTTTGGTGCCTCTCAGAAGTCTTTTTCTCTAATTTGTACCCAGAAGAGAACAGTATAAGTGATCCTCCTTAGGTCTGATTTTTCCCATCTAGGTAAAAAACATATTGAAATTGAATTTCGCATTACACTTTACAATCAATTTTGAATACATCTAGAACTTACTTGGTGGTGTACTTAGGTAAAGTGAGCATCAAGAGATTCATCATGTAACATTGTCAAACACAATTAAAATGTCTCTATAAGGGCCTAGAAGACTAAGTATAAATTGTTGCATGTAGGAGAGTAAATATTATAGCTAAATTTGTTGCACTTTACATGGAACAAGATTAAATTCTAACTTCCTCTATTTTATTACTTTCTTAAAGATCATAGTAGTATAAATTTTGAAAAGGTATATTGTTAATCAAGCAGATTACTATATACAGCTAGAATTTCAAATTCTCGTATTCCAAGAAATACAGGTACATTAATGACAGAATTCAGTGATTCTCTTTTCAATTATTTGTTCAAAATTACCATTTTGGCCTGCCTGGGTATGGTGGCACATGCCTGTAATCTCAGAGACGGGAGGCTAAGGCAGGCGAATCACAAGTTCAAATCCAGCCCCAGCAATTAAACAATGCCCTAAGCAACTTAGCCAGGCCCTGCCTCTAAATATAATAGGACTGAGAATGTGGTTCAGTGGTTAAGCACACTGGGGTTCAATATCTGGTACAAAAAATTTCAAAATATTTTGGTTATATATCACTGTCAAAATTTTTATAATTATCTTAATAAGCTCATGTCTAGTACATTTCATTATTTTTTATTTATTTGGTACAAGGATTAATTTTTTCAACACACAATAACATACTTTCTTATTTAATGTTTTACTCCCTTTTCTACACCAAAATTATTTGACTAAATTTATTGTTGATTTTCATTATTTTTTCACACATAAAACTTTAGTGATGTAGTTGGGAATAGCAAGGCTTTTAAAATAGCTTCAACATTTCAATATTTTTAATCTTGGTTTTTCATATGAAAGAGTAGTAACAGTGGAAATCATTTCTATGCAAGTTTATGCCCTGCTTTGGAAAGTGAAGTTGTATTCTCCCATCCACATTTTCACTTCCTTCAAGCATTTCAACACCATTTTCTTCTTTAGAATGCAGGAAGATTTCAATGTGTTCATCCTCTTTAAATCCCTAGGTTATAGTTACAAAGCACATTCATTTTCCTTTCTCAAATTTACCTTTCCTGATTGACTGCAGTCATCCGTTCATGTAAGCAAATGACCTAAAAATAAAACACTGACAGCCCTTTATCTCTGTGCAAAGAGACCAAAAGTATATCAAATAACTTCAGGGCATATGCAGAGAATCACCTGCTCATCTGATCTGTACTCTTTAGAGATCATCTTGTGAGTTATTCAAATTGGACTTTCCTGATTGAATAAAGAAATGCATGATAATTGAATTATGAAATAAACATTTCGTATGGCTGAATATCATGTGCCTGGGTGGATATTAAATAGTTTCCAGAGGAGAATGCCTACTGTTCACTCTTATAATTTAGGGACAAGGAAAAATAGAAAGAGAAAAAAATGTAGCACTGGTATTAAGACATTAGTTAGATATTTATGTGTATATATTTGTTCACATTTGAAACAACTTGTAACATTTTACCAAATAATTCCTTAGGGTTCTTTATTTTACCCTTGATGCTAATGTTATTTGATTCTGAAAATACCTGAATAGTTTAACTGATCAATGATGAATGAGAAAAAGATATCATTGACTATTGTTTTATCCCAGTTTGAAGTATCGGCCACATGTGATTAAATAACTTCAACACACATCTTGATTATGTTAGAGTGAACATTACTGGTTTTTAATAATTAGTTCTACAGGTAATTTTATATTATTAACATAAATGTCTGAAATTTGACCCTTTAAAAAAAGAAACGCCTCTTCCATTGTATATGTTTGTCATCTAAACATGCTTTATGAAGGTCATTGGATGACTAGCAACCCTGATGTCGTATGGTATTTTCCATAATTTTTCACACAATAGTGAAATGCCCACTTCTAAAAATTCATTCCTTTTTAAAATATCTTTGTTATTTATTTTTATGTGATGCTGAGGATTGAACCCAGTGCCTCACGCATGTGAGGCAAGCTCTCTACCACTGAGCTACAACACCACCTTAAAAAGTCATTCTTATCAATTCTTAAATGTACATGGCAATACTAAACAGTTCTATAATATTTCTTCATTCTGAGTGAATGTTTTATGGCAGAATTGCATTTTAAAATTAGATTTCAGGCTTCCCTAAGTGGAAGAGATGGAATAAAGTAGAGATGTGGGCAGTGGAAACAAAATGAACTTCATCCAACTGTTAAGAACTCATATTTTAGCCCAGCACAGTGGTGCACACCTATACTCCCAGCGGCTCAGACAGGAGGATCATGAGTTCAAAGTCAGCCTCAGCAAAAGCAAGGCACTAAGCAACTCAGTGAGACCCTATCTCTAAATAAAATACAAAAATAGGCTAGAGATTTGGCTCAGTGATTGAGTGCCCTCAGTTAAATTCCTGGTAGCAAAAAAAAAAAAAGTCATATTTTGTGGCAAATGGGCATCTGAAGAAGTTTTATCAACACCATTTATTCATTCAGAATTTCCAATCATTTACCAATCATACTATACTACACTATACATTATTCATATATATTAAGTGATTATTATCAGCACCTATTTGTGATTAGAAGGTAAATAAGACCTTAGATTAGAAGATAAATAAGCCAAAGCATCTCATAGTCAAAAGGTGTACCTCTTTGCAGGGGGCAGTGGTACACGCCTGTATTTCCAGGAAGTCAGGAGGCTGAGACAGGAGGATCACAAATTCCAAGTCAGCCTCAGTGATTTAGCAAGGCCTTAAGCAACTCAGTAAGACCTTGTCTCTAAATAAAATCACAAAAAGGCCTGGGGATGTGGCTCAGTGCTTAAGCGTCCCTGAGTTCAATTCCCAGTACCAAAAAAAAAAAAAAAAAAAAAAAAAAAGAAAAAAAATTTCTCCTATATAAATTAAATTACCTGCATGACACTATTCAGGAAATTAAAAAAAAATTTGACTTCTTGTTGAAATTATTAGCAATTAAATTTTGAAAGCATGTTATTTATGTAGAGAAAGGAATCTTTCAATATTCAACCTGACAAGACTAAATTCTAGGATCTGGAATAAGGTTTTAAAATCAAGACTGAGCTCATTTAGAAAATAAGAACATTTTGATTAGTTTTGTTAACCAATTTACCCAATGAGTTGAATCAAATTAAAACCCTTACATTCTTAATTTACCTTTAATTCCAGAACAATCTCTTATTCATTATTTTCCTCATGCAATAACATGTTTTAAGCATAATCAAAAGACCTAAAAAATTTGCCAATACCTTAATACATCTTGCTATTTAATCACTTTTAATTTGATTCAATTGCTCTCATAATTTTACTTCTTCTTTTCTTCAGTTGACTTGTTTAAGTCTCCAAAAAATGATCTACACTTTACTTCTGGTGATTAGTTTTGTAATTATTATTAATAAATAGGTTTCTTCTTCCATTCTTTCATGATTGCAAATTTTGGTTGAGTAAATAGGCTCCATTGATCCTAGAGTTTTCCTATGTCCTAGATTTTGTTGATTGTATCTTGTGAAGCTATTAATAATGCTTCTTTGTTCTTTCTTTGAGCTCTGAGTCAGACACAGATGATTGATCAGATTCAGATTCCAATTATGTGATAAGAATCCTTGCAGGTGGCCATGTGTGACTTAGGTTTGGTTGGTTTTCTTTTGGGGACCTAAAAGCTATTAATAATCATTGTTCACTCAACTTATTTTTTTAGAGTTGAAGAAAATTATGATATTCTAATTCAGTCATTCTTTTTGTATTCATTAGCTGGGTTGTTTTTATAAAGAAGTTTTCCTAAAAATGTTAATTTACTCTAGGCACAATTCATAAAAGTAAGTTAAATACTTATTTAATCAGTCAGCAAACATGAGAATGGATTCCTATGCATTCTTCAGATGTGATAAACTACTATTTCTTCCTTATCATTAGGATCTTGTGGGCTTTAGCATACTTTCTGTCTTTGAATTCATTGTGAGTTTTATTATATTGCTGTTCATCTGGGCAAAATTCTAGTGGTCTCTGATAATCTCTTTGCTTTCTGGTAAGGGAAGATACTCTGGGATCCCCTTTCGTACTTCCTGTTTGAGATTACAATCTGTTATTTTTCCCAAGAAACCCTGATTTCATTTAGAGTGGAAAAGTGTTATTAAGGACCATAAGCTGGTAGGTGTTTTTGAACGCATGGATGGCACAAGTTACCATTTAGCCCTGTTTAAAAATATGGGTGTAGTATAGGTATGATTTTTAAATGTAGAGACATTTTCTGTGAACATCCTATTGAACACCAGTGTTTAATTTTCCTCCTATCCCTGTAGTTTGTTTTTCTCTGTGCTTTACTCCTGATTTTGGGAAGTGGGAAACAACGGATGGGGTAAAAGAGATATTATTGGGGATGATACTTTTATCTTCAGTACTGAACACTTAAGAACCAGTGTCAGATTTTGTTTAGACTCTTCCATTAATAAGGGATAGAAACTCAGTGTTTGGCAAAATGGATCCATGTCCAACATTTTGATCCAATAAGAAATAGTCTTTTGTTCTTAAGCCTCTGAGATTTTTCAGTAATATACTACTACAGTGTAATCCTGGCTGATACAATTTTTTTTTGTAAAAAATGAATGTTATGTCACCTTTCTGCCTTCTTTAGCTAATAGAGTTAAATTTCTATTCTTCATGAAAGGCAATCCATTCTCTATTCCAACTTTTGATGTGTTTATATTTCTTTTGATATATGATTTTGGAAATTGTATGATAAAACTTGAAGTGCTGACTGTCTTGTAAACATGCCTCTTGATCCGTTTTAGCAAGACCTGATTTGAATTGCTTTGTCCTAGTGCCAGCCTCTGAGACATGTTAGGTTCACTGATTTTTTGAAGTGAGCATGAATGTATTCTGTCATGAATAGATTCTGCAAAATATATTGACTAAATGTTTTCATTCTTTTTGGACTATGGAAATACAAGACATATTATCCCATAAAACATTTCAACGTGGATCACTAGAGCTGCAAACTTACTTTGTTCTAGAAAATATTTTGGTGATGTATGAGATATCTACTATTCCTGCTACCTGACTACATTTAGTAAAACCATCTGATAAGTGACCAGATCAGCATATAAGATCATGCTGTCACAAGGCATGTGTTAATAAGTATTTATTAAATTAAAGAATAAGTGCTGCTGTTATAATTGGTCAGGAATTAATTCATAATATTAAAATGATTTGATATACATTGACTCAGAAACTTTTTTAAGAGTCAGAATAGTGCAAAACATGTTACCTTGTCTACACTCCTTATTTTTTTATTTTGTCAAGGCATAGTATAGGTGCCAATGTTGCTCCACCCAGGTTTCTTTTATAGGCGAGGGCACATGTTTCCCCAGCTGCAACAAGTGTTGATTGAATATTCCTCATGTTTACTCCCGCTATGTGTGAGTACTCTCTGGCAAAGAAAATCCCACCTCCAGAGACTGCCCATGAAAATCACTTACTGATACAGGCTACAAAGGCAGATTTCCTTGCCTCAAGATGGGACAACTCAGTGTGGTGACTTTTGCTCCAGAGCACCCTGGGATCAGGCCACGGTTGGACTTTGCCAGAGACCACATCCTTACTCAGCTCTTCGTCACTCCCTTCCACACTTGTTTTGCTTTTCTCGAGGAGCAATCCATCAGTACAACATAGGAACCTAAATGTGTGTTTTAGGCTCTGCGTCCAGAACATCTGATACAAAACAGCTGGTTCAAGGAGTGGCCCTGGAAAACAGTCTTTAAGGATGGGATGCTGGAGTTGAATTTCTCACTGGCTACATGACAGTGGAACTGAAGATGGGAGGAGAATCTGAGTATCCTATTCCCTGGAATAAAGGATGATAAAATCGCCAAGCCTTTTCATTTGTGGTGATCTGGGAAAGTGTGTGGGTAGAAGAGACATGGTGGCTTGTGCAGTTTGGCTGATGTATGAGAGGTATAGGAAGAGGGGAATTTGAACACTATCATACTGGCTGACCATGGCTCATGAAAAGTGAAGATGACCAGCGCAAGGTGATCAGACACAAACCCCAAAAGACACATGGATATCAGGGAGTCCTAGTGACAAACCTTTCAAAGCCCTTATCGAGGACTTGGGATGTAGTTCAGTGGTAGAATACCTGGGTTTGATCCCCAAAACTAAGACAAAAAAAGATAATAATAAAATTCCTCATCACCTATTACCTGAGAAAGGACCAATTTAAATACTAGGTTTATAATCTAATCATGAAAGTGGTAGAATTTCAGAAATGATTGAGTATTCATTTAATCAAATCTCTACCAAAATAAAGGCTCTCATAAAGAAAACCAAGGTTATCTGAAACTCATTTATTTGTATTTTTATTTTATTAATTTTTATTTCAATTATCCAAATTTACATATTATATAGAAGGTAATTAGTCATAAGTGGCACCCAGAGAAATCTATGACTTGGCATCTACTATAAATAGTCTTCTTGCCCATAGAGCCTTATGATCCTATAGACTCCATGATACTGAGTATCTTGGTTTAAATCTAAACAACAAAGATAATATGTTCAGTCTTTTGCAATCTCTAGAAAATTTACTATGAAAATTCCTAGAGTCCTAAAGCAAGATCATTCCATCTGCAACAGAAAAATGTACCCACTAGCATAACAATTTCTCATATAGTAGTTAGTTCTGCTTCAGATAGAATGTACAAACCCTGGAAGCCATGCGACCTTGTCTTCAGATCTGGCTAAGAGATCTGGCAAACATAGCAGGATATCTCAGAGCCCTCACTTCCAGAGTTTTCGAGACATACTGTGCTGTTGATCATGAAAAGGTAACTTTCAAAGAGAATATAACCTAAAACTAAGAAGTGGGAATCTGTTATTCCATCCTTTTTTCAAAATCTTAGGGTAGAAAATAATTCTTGCTTCTATGCCGCAGTGTGGCTGGGCACAAAATCACGAGCCACTCAAGCAGGAACAAACTTTATTTTTGAAACTGCCACCAATGCCCTGTAGGCTCCCAGGAAGATTGTTCACCCACGCTGCCTTCTCCCGGGGCCCCAACAGGAAGTCCCTCCTCCGGAATTCCCTCCTACCGCACTTCCCCAACCAATGGGAACTCTCCAGGAGTCCCGTAGCAGGCCGAGGTGGACAGCAGGAGTCCAATATCCATATGAATGCAAATCTTAACATAATCATATAATCTCAATGGCTTGCTGGCATCACCTTTCAACCCAAAATGCCATGCATCATATTACTTGGCTGTGGCTCTTAGCACTTCTATGTGATTTGAAGTTCTAGTGGGAAATATGAGATCAGCATATTTTGAAAATGTGATGTTGTAAAATTAATAAACATTGTTGGAAACACTGAATTGGAAGAATGATAACCTTAAACCCAATATCCACGATATTTTATTCCATTCTTATTTTATAAAACTACTCTTCAAAGAAGAAAAGATATTTTTGCAATGGTGTCTTCAACCGATCTTCAGGTTTTTTTAATTCAAGGAAATCTAGACTAGGTGATGTAAACACTGTCAATCCAGTGAAGATGACCGATGATATGAACCCTAGGAGAGGAGCCTGGGACCAGAAAGGATCCTGAAGATGAGTTTTCTTTTCTTTCTTATATGGGAGGATCCAGTAAGTAAATAAATTAATAATAGTAAAAAAGGAATTGTTATGATATTTATCCAAGCCAAAACACAGACAACCTTTCTTGCTTTCTCAGCTTGGACTTTAAAGATAAAGGGATTGGAATGCTTTAGGTGGCTCACAGATAAAAAAAAAATACATATATATATGACTCTGTGGTCTAAGATCCACACACCTGTGTCTTCTCAACATTCTGACTAAAGAAAAGGGGACAGTGGGTTTCGTGCAATGTTTGGAGTGCAAATATGGAAAGTTTTGTATAAAAGTTTTAGTTTGGGTTTCCTGAGTCTCATTTTAGTTCTTTTAATGAAGACAAAAACTGAAAGGAATGTACCACAACAACAGAGGGCGATTGCGTAACAAACGTGAAACTGCAAGTTGTATTGTAATTCAAGTGCATTGTGTGCTGATCACAGATGTGCTTTTTGTTAATACTCAGTCCATTGAGCTCTGTTTAATTAATTCACTCTCTTTATTTAAAAAGGAGAAAAGCAAATAAATCGACCATTGAAAGTATAAATGGAAAAATGCTTCTAATTGTTTCTATTTAATTTGTTAATTAGATCACAGTTAATTTAAATGTACAAAAAAGAAACAACTGAAATTGTGTGGCTGAGCTTCAAAAACATGGCCCTCTAAGTTTGTTTTTCTTTTGTAAAGGAAGAAATTTGAATTTAATTCTCTCTACTACCAAGGTACCAAAATAAATAAATAAATAAAAAGTTTATAACATGATACAATTAATGAGAACTCTTTCTAGAATGTTTAATTTCCATTTCTTGATAATTGATTATAAATTTTCCAATATATCCACTTTAAATTACACTTCCTGGTAAAAATATAAATATACATAGCATTGTATGTTAAACTATGTATTTTCTATTAAAATCAAAAGTTTTATACTTTACACCAAGAGTCAACAAGCTCTGTTTGTAGGAGGACTGGCTACTACTTATTATTTATTTATTTTGGTAAATAAAGTATTATTGGAAGACCACTGTACTTACTTGCTTACTGTCAGTGTGTGGTACTATAACAAAACATATGAGATAATCAACTTATAGAAAGAGAAGTTCATTTTAGCTCATTGTTTTGAAATTATCAGTCACTGATTGGTTAGTTCCATTACTTTTGGGCTTCTAGCAAGGTAGCATATTGTGATAGGATATATGATGGAACAAAGTTTTTCATCCTATGACATGTAGGAAGAGAAGAGAGAGAGAGAGAGAGAGCAATAGAGTTGGACAACTCATGATCCCCTTGAAGGTCACACTGATGGTGTGATCATTGATGATGACTTAAGAATTGCCACAAGGCCATACTTCTAAAATTCCACCATCTTTTAACAGCACCAAGCTGAGATCCAAGCCTCTAACACGTGGACATTTAGGGACATTCTGGAGTCAAATCATAGTACTTACTTACTGTCTAGGGCAACTTTCATGCTACAACAGAGTAGTTGATTAGTTGAACCAGGATCTAGGGCCCACAAAACCTAAAATAGCTTCCATCTTTCCCTCTATTAAAAAGAATTTGCCAATATCTAGTCTGGCATATACAATAAATCAATGTGCAATGCACTGTGCTCTCTCTCTCTCTCTCTCTCTCTCTCTCTCTCTCTCTCTCTCTCTCTATATATATATATATATATATATATATATATATATATATATATATATAAATTATCAAGGCAGTAGTTGTGTTAGCACCCTCCCTGTCTCCATTGTCCTAACAGGTATAAAGCATGCCATGTTTTTACTTAACACATCTATAGAAGGCAAAAAAGAAAGAGTACATTTATTGATCTCTTTATCATTTGGGTCAGTGTGTCTTGACAGAGATGATGAAGAATCCTCAGGAAAATAGAATTTAAATTATAGCCTAAAACATCCAGTCCTAGGCCCCAGATAAGGCCTGCTTTACTGGTTTCTGAGAGTGGTCCAGAAGGATTTTGAAGGAGAGTCTATAAAGCAATGCAGAGTTGCCAGGCTGTAACCTTGGATCTGCTTTCCAGATTGCTCCAAATGAGGTTAACACAATTTTTTTCTATTCTTTAAAATGAAGTAAAAGCTTGATACAATAGAACAATCCATTTGAATCTTGAAATAGTGCTTATATTTATTAATTACACAATTATAACATATTCTATGTTATACAAAACAGCTGTCTCTTGGGATCTAAGAGGGATTGTTACCAGCCATAGATGCTCAAGACCCATGTATAAAATGATGTAGTGATTGCATATAACTTTCTCACATTCTCTGATATACTTTAAATTATCTCTATAGATTACTTATAATCCCTTAGTACAATGTAAATGCTATGGAACTAGCTGTTACGCTGTATTGTTTTGGGAGTCATTCCAAGAAAGAAAAGTCTGCACATTTTCAGTACAGACAAAATTGTCTTCTGAAATATTTTTTATTTAAGATTTGTTGAATCTGCAGATCCAGAATCCACATCTAGATTGCACATACTTACACATTACATAATTATAATATAAATTTTGTAGTTAAAAATATAGTAATGATTTTACTGAAAATGTTAACAAGGTATCCCTTAAAGTTTTTAGGCTACAATAACACTTTAGAAATGCAATGTAAAGAAAGGTTGTGCATGAGTGTGTGTGTGTGTGTGTGTGTGTGTGTGTGTGTGTGTGTGTGTGTCTGGTCTTGGTACCAACCACAAGCAAGATCCTTTGCATGAGATAAACTTAAGAGATACTCCATTGAGTACTATGCAATGTGAAAGTCATAGAAATTGATGTGGCTTGAGGTTGTTTAGGAGGGAAGAGCTTCATGGTGTGGGGTCATTTTAAGAGAGAGTGAAATGTTATAGGTCTAATTCCAGGAAAAGTTACAACTGGGAAGGTCAACCAGTTCTGTGGGTGGATCATTACCTCCAAAAATTGAGTCAGTGTGTGTGAGGTCAGGATTCTGGGAGGTCTGACCATGCAAAAGAGCATGCCAACAAGTAAGCTTGAATAGGCAGGGTCTTTTCTCTGGGTGTCACATGGAAAGGAAGAGGCAAATTATATACACAGGCATTGGTTTCCCATCCCATGGATTGGATCTCAGAGCAGACTACAGTCGGGTCAGGGTAGGGTGGAGTGACAACCAATCAGACTCTCAAAGGGAACATAAAGCATTTGACTTGAACCATCCGGAAGTTAAAGAATGATGGTAAATTGAGGACTGACCACAGGCAAAGATATCTTGAGCCTGTAGTGAAGAGATGTATGAGGGAAAATGCCTATTTCCATGTCCTACAAGAAAAAAATTTTGAAATTCTGTACCTGTCTTGGGGATGAGAGGAGGTTCTTCTCACTGAATAGATGTTGGCTTTGTGGCTGGTCTTAACCTTGGAGCTGAACAGAAGATACCAACAAGGCAGGGACTGGTATTCATGGTACTTATTTGGAGCCATCAAACTCATGTGGGTTATGTAACCCAATCTACTCATTTTGGAAAAAGAAAAGAGTAATGGGGACAGTTCTTGGACAGATTTCATATATTCTAATGGGGTTAGAAAATAGTTAGCTAAAAGATCCTTTTATGGAAATGTTTGTCACCCTCAGATCAGTATCAGAAAATATGGAGCCACCATAATGACTTTGTTGTTTTGGTTTGTATCTCCCTCATTCTAGCTTTGAATTCCATTTCGCTACATTTCTTTCATGTAAGATATGATTTTAGAGTTTAGAAGCTCTTCAGCGTGGCAACCCTTACTTTCCCTAGGAATTAACAGTATGATTTGTGGTGTGCCCTGGTGCTAATGTGCTTCAGTGATTCACAGTAAAAGCTCAAAATGACATCAGTCTTATTTTTCATGTTATTTGTTCTGTTTTTTTTCAAAATTAGTTCAGCTGAATTATTGTCAGATACCATGCAAGCACAATCCTGCTTAGGGGATCCTTAAAAGATAAGCATATTTGCACATTGAATTGTAATTACAAATGAAGGCCATTAGTAACCATTAGATTAACTTATACCATCATGGGAAATCATAAAATCTTTTTTTCAATTCTAAAATCTGTCCATCTACTTATGCTCCTAAGATTTTACATTGATTTTTCTAACCCTGGCTCTTTATGTTATTAAAAATTAAAACTGTTATCCAGACAATAAAAATTAATCACAGATGTTTTAAAGTGAGACAGTAACAGGGGTAATGTTATTCTTGACTTGTAAACTCATGCTTCAAATTTAAAAAATGACTTGAGCATATTGATTTATATCATTTCTCATAACTTTAGTGAAGATGCATACTTAAAATGCTAAGGAATTATCTAAGCTTGCTCTTTTACTTTTAAATTTGATTTCTGTATGTATAAGATAATTAATTCTATTTAAAGTGAAATGTTAACTACATAATAAAACATGTGATACACAGATTTGCGAAAATGATGTGAAATTCACTGATGTTATGGAAACCCTGAAGTAGAACACCAATGAGAACAGATCGTTCCAGGGTCCCGTGCTCCTATTCATCACTGGTACACTCCCCTGTGATTAAGATGTTTGTGAAGTCAAGCTGAAAAATCAGAAAGTTGGTTAGTAAGTATGGAGTCAAGCAAGGCATTTGGCTGGTTTTGACAACTCTTTGGGCAAAGTTGTGTAAAAGTCAAAAGTCCGCTTGAGAAAGATGTAATCTCATTCTATAATGTTGAAGATATTGTAGATATTTTATTTTATTTTATTGCAATATTTAAGAGTTCCCAGTTTTTTTTTTGTGTGTGTGGTTTTTTTTTGAAAATTTGGGATGCTTCTACAGATGAAAATGATCCTGAAGAAAAGCATGTTTACGTCAACTTTCCAGGAGTCTGAGTGCTGGGCCATGCAGGCACACAGACTGTCCGAGGATCAGCTGAAGAATGCATTCCCAACAGGAAAACCAAACTTGAATCACTGGAGAAGCACTTCTGTTGAGTAGGAAATAGGGTCGAATTCCATTTCTGTTCTTGTTTCTTAACCTGATGCTTCCCAGTCTGTCAGACAACAGAGTTTCTGAGAAGACTGAACAAAATCATGTCACATGGTAAGTATTTAATCATAAAATCATGCACCCTCCCACCGAGAATTTGGTTCATTTTTTTGTTGTTGTTGTTTTTCCTGAGAGTAGTGATTGAGGATTTGAAGAGAGCATCTTCTGGGAAGGACATGTGGGGAATGTGGGTAGCCTTAAGTATAGCCCGGATTCACTGAGAGGGAGAACATTCTTTCCACTGGGAGTTCCGGCAGTAAAGGCTGCCCTGGTGGAGGCAGCAGCTGTGGCAACAACATCTGCCCTGGAAGCAGCAAGAGAAACAGGTCAGTGGGCAGCTGACAATGGAGTGCGTGTGCATGAAGGGCACCTTGGACTTTCAGGGAGATCTGGGAAGGGAGAGAATGGCTGGTTTGAAGAGCCTCCACAAGGCAAGAAGAGGATGGGCAAGAAGTGCAGTAGGCCCCATACTGGTCACGTGGCCTGGGACAAACTGTCTTGTTTTCTTGTCTGTAGTGAGCCTGGTGGCCGTGAAGCCTCCCTCAGAGCACCACTGGCAGGGTTCAATAAGAAACCCAGGAAAAGTACCCAACTAAGAAAGAGCACTCAGTAAACACGGGCTCAGAAGGAGAATCCCCAAATCATTCAGTAAATACACAAACAAAACCCAAACACAGCACAGTTATCTCCCAAGCTACTGTGTAGAGAAACAACAGAAAGGCCTTTTAGGGTTGAGTGTATTTATCTTGAGTCTTGATATCATGCACCTAGCAAATCCATGACTACAGTAAAAAATGTGTGTGTGCTCCTGTCTTCACGCTGAAGTGATAGATCCCTTTAGATTTTGGTCCTTTCTAAGACAGCCCACACAACAGGGTGCTTATATTTGAGGTGATTAAGTTTTCCTTTTCAGAGTACCTTTCGTTGGAATGGCATTGAGTTTTATCTCTGGACACGATTTTGAAACAAAAACGAACAACTTCTCAACATTTAAAGTGCCATTTATTTACAGGAAAATACTGACAGGTTATTATGTTAAAAATACTCCATGTGTGTACAATGAGTCAAAATGCATTCTGCTCTCATGGCTAACTAATTAGAACAAATAATAATAATAATAGTAATAATAAAACCTCCTACCCTATTTGATAAAATGTTTCACAGAAATTGGAAAGCATCGAAATAAAAGTGTAAATGGCAGTTGCTCTTATGGGTTGAGCCTTGAAGGTCTGACCTAAGGAGAAGCCCCTGGGAAACTGTGTTAATAAGCTTCATTGACTCTTTCTTCCATGTATATGGAGACTTAAACATCACAGTGTATATTATAGATATGCACAATTACTAATTTTTAATTAAAAATAAATAAAATATTTGAAAATTGGTGGATTGCACTTCATTGTTTACAGGAAGAAAGGGCCAACCAATGTTCTGCCCCCATCAGATTCTCATGGAACAAAGATAACACTGAAAGGTTGACACACCAGGCTTGTATATGATAATTTTAACTTTTTCTGCTTCAATTTCTGGGTGTTTTAGTATTTACTTGTAGTGTCTCCAGTGAAAAAAATGAATCCTCAATGTACTAAAGATAAATTTGTTTTGATTTCAAGAATTCAAAAACATAACTGGGAACCGCAGTACATGTCTATCATCTCAGGAGCTTGAGAGGCTGAAGTAGGAGGATTGCAAGCTCAAAGCAAGCCTCAGAAACTTCATGAGGCCCTAAGCAACTTAGTGAGAACTTATCTCAAAAAAATAAAGAAACAAATAAAAGGGCTGGGGATATGGTTGTGCGGTTAAGCACCCAGTACACACACACACACATATAAAGACATTCATAAAAAGATGGTTAAGTCAACCAAAAGAAGCTCAAACTCTAGATGTATCAGCATAATTGACTTTTCAATCATTGCTTTTTCCATGCAATGTTTGAAATACTTATAAGAAGTGGAGAATCTTACATGGGCTATTTCTCTTTGCATCAGACAGCCCTGTTGCCTCCTGAATTTAGTATGCTACAGACCCCTTTAAACATTGAGTAGTAGAACAAGATATATTCCATGCTTTTATAGTCATGTCAAAATGGTTTCCACAGTCACGTAAAACTAAAAAGAATCAATTAAAAACAAACATTGAGGGAATGAAATAGGTCACTCTTCAGTTCCAATCGTTTTTATTCACATTATACAAAAGTTAATGATGAGACCAGGTATAGGGAAATAAATGTATCAGTCCTCTCCAGCAACAGATGTTTGAAACAGAGGGGGTAGAGAAGAAAAAGAAATATCTAAATTTTAAAGAGAAAGATTGAGAGATAATACTAACTGAAAATATGTGAATAAACCTAAGGTCCTGAGAGACAGTTCAACTGCAAAGATAAGAGTAGGGCCTGGCTTCAGATGCCTCGATACAAACCACAGGGATACTTGCTGAAGACTCAACATTGATCAAGTTACTTAGTATCCCATACTCTGGTATTCTTCCCTCTCAAAAAGTGGCAAATTTAAATAGAATCTGCCTCATTGCCCAGAGAGGCATTAAATACATCAATCACTAAATGGAAAGCATTTCAAATATCACATGACATTTTGTCAACTCTGGATGCATGAGTTGTCATTATAATGAAAAAGTATGCACATCAGCTAAGTATTTGGGCTCACGCTCCTTTTGTGTGTCCTCCATGAACTTATTTCTTGACACAACAGTATTTACCATCATCTGTTTTCCATCTCTGTACATTTGTCAAGATGCTTATTGGTCTTGGCTGCCAGCCAGAGGATCTGATTCTAATGGTTGAGGAAACAGAGATGTCACATGGAGGAGATGGATTTTTTTTAAAACCCTTCATGAATTAGATATACAAGAACTAGGGACTTCTAAATCAAATCATGAAAGTTAATATGTTTAGGATAAAAATAGCTAAAGATGTTTAAATATGGACATTTCTGAGGTAATCCTTTTAGCCATGTCCTTCACCTAAAGCCACAGAATGAAATACTGAGACTAATTCAATTTTGATAGCCTGGTTTTCTGTCCTGTTTTAAATATAGTTTAATCATAGCTTGTTAAGGACATCTGTGGTGCAAGGGAAAGTTGATTGGATTTAGAATCAGAATCATGCCTTCCAAACTGTTGTCTGCAGAAAACTGGTCCTATACGATGTTTGCAAGTGTTCTGTGAAAAGAGATTTCTTTGACCAAAGAAGTAGGAAAAGGTAGAATTAAATGATCTAGTTCTGCTCTATCATTTATAATATTCTAATTTGAAGAAGTTACAAGTTTATGAACTCCATTTGTAAGAGATCAAAAATAGTAAAGTACTTTTTTCATCGTGAATTTTTTTGTGACTTTTTTAAATGGGATAAATGAGATAATGCACATTAAGGACCTGAGAAATGTGTTTGTCATGCTCTTTGATGAACTTCACTTTCTCTTTACAATAATAAGAGCCTGAAACTGAGCATTCTTTTTGTGTATTTAGTATTCAAGTTAGGGGGAAAAACAATTCATACAAAAATTAGACAAATTCTCTACTTATTACGAAGAGTTCTATCTGTTATTTTAGACTCTGATATGAACAGAGAATTGGAATTTTCTAATGAAGTTTAAAAATTATTTGTTGCAAGGGCATATTTTCTGTTATTTTTTCTAGGTAATAGTTCTTTAATATGTTTACTCATGTATTAAACTAACAAACCAATACAAAACATAGAGAAAGGTAATAGATAAGAAAGCATTTAAATAATTTGCAGAAAAATAATCTAACATTTTATGATATAAACTATTAATTAAGAATAAATCCATTGTTAAATAGTTTGTCTTTAAAACTATGAGAAGATATGATAGATGTTTCAAGAGGGAGATATGTATAAGCTTATTTAAAAATGATATAATCAGTATATCTGTTGATCAAATCATCATATTGTACCACATAATATGCTCATTTTTGGTTGTCAGTTGAAAAGATTGAGTTATGAGAAACTGAAAAAAACACAATTGGTGAAAACTAGAATTCCTCAAAAAGAAAAACATAGATAATAAATGTATTGGAAACAACCAGAAATCTCATAAACTTCTGGTGGGAATGTAAAGTGATACCACTTGTGAGGTTCACATTAAAGCTGAACCTAGGCATACTCCATGACCCACAAGTCTAAAAACATGTTTTCCAAAAGACATGCACTAGAATCTTAGCAGCACCATTGTTAAGGTTTGGATGTGAGGTTTCCCCTAAAAGCTCAAGTGTGAGACAATGCAAGAAGGTTTAGAGGAAAAATGATTAGGTTATGAAAGCCTTAACCTGATCCATGAATTAATCTTCCTGAGTGGTAGCTGAAAGTGGGTAGGGTGTGGCTGGAGGAGGTGGGTTCCCGGGGGTGTGCCTTTGGGGTATCTATTTTGTATCTCTTGAGTGGAGTCGCTCTCCTTGATGTCTGATTGTCATGTGAGCTGCTTCCCTCCACCACACTCTGCTACCATGATGTTCTGCCTCAACTCAAGCCCTGAAGAATGGAGGTGGCTGTCTATGGATTGAGACCTCCAAAACCGTGAGCCCTCCAAATAAACTTTTCCTCCTCTACAATTGTTCTTGTCGAGTCTTTTAGTCACAGGAGTGAAAAAAACTGACTAAAACAATCATTTACAATAGCCCCAAAGTGAGAAACTACCCACATGATTGTCTAGAATACAATGGGGAAAGCAAAGGTTCTCTGTTCACACAGCAGAATACTACGCAACAGGAGAATGGGCAAACTACAACTTCAAGCAATCATGTAGAAGCCTCTCATAAATATGGGAGCAAAAGACTCTGGACCTAAAAGTAATGTTTTAGTCAGTTTTTTCATTGCTGTGACCAAAAGACCTAATAAGAACAATTGTAGAAGAGGAAAAGTTTCAGATGTCTCAGTCCATAGACGTTGAACTCATAGTTATGGGCCTGAAATGTGGCAGAACAACATGGTGGGGGAAAGTAGCTCAGGACATGGCAAGAGAAAGCAGAGAGCGAGAGCTGAACTCACCAGGAAAAAATATATACCCCAAAAGCATGCTCTCAGTGACCCCCTCCTGCAGCCACACCTTAACCTGCCTTCAGTTACCACCCAGTTAAAACCTACTAGCAGATTAAGCCATTGATTAGGTTATACCTCTCATAACTTGATGATTTGGCCTCTGAACTTTCTTGCATTGTCTCCCACATGAGCTTTTGGGAGACACCTCATAGCCAAACCATTAAAAAAGTACATATCACATAATTTTATTCATGCCAAACAGGCGAAACCTATCTATGTTAGAAGTTAGGGCAGTGATGACTTCAGAAAGGCTGTAATGGAACAACAGTCAAGGAGCATGCCCTGGATCTCAACCCCAGTTTTTTTTTTTTTTTTTTTTTTTTTTTGATCTGCTGGTGGCTACATGAATGTGATCAGTTTGGAAGACAAATATAAGGAGCTACAAACTTTGGCTATGTGTGCTCTTCTTTGGTATATTTTACGTCAGTAAAAAGGTGAACAAGAAAGTCCCCAGAGTATTTTCAACTTCAAAACTGAAAATTATCTCAATGCATCATCTGAGACGCTAAGTGATAGATTCCTCCTTTATATGTGATGCTTATTATTTTTTCTTTTTATACAACTTAAGGATTGACTGGCTGTGGTATAATGTTCTATATTTTTTATTGGCAAATGAACCAGTTCTAGCCCTAGGTAATTTTGATCACTCTTCAAACACCAACCACTAAGGACCATAAAACCAGGCTAAGGGACATGCCATTTTTAAATCAGGGAGTTGCTGTCCTTGCCCTGTGACTTAGCTAGAGCCGTCTATCTCCAATCACCAAAAAATACAAAGAAAGAACAAAATCAGTACCTACCAGTCCAGCAAATGCAGGTAAGTCAAATTCAGGGAGTTTAAATGTAAAATCAATTACCTCTTAAATCTTAAGATTGGTACTGACAAGACACTTCAGCAAGTAGGAAAGGAATTATGAAAGTTTATGCTATGGATATTTTGCAGTGCAATCCCAAGAAGAATATAAGAACTAGTAAAATTATTCTGCAAAAGGAAAATAATCTACCTAGGGGAGTCAGCTATGTATTTTAAGACTTTGAAGTTTATGAAAGCCTTTTACTAATGTAGAGGCTTCTGGTTGTCCCTTTGGGGACTTTTCCGCTCTTACATCTCTTCATTGCCTATTTTCATTTCTCATAGCTCTTTTTGATATAGACTTGTAAAATAAAAAAGCAGGATGTGTGACAGCGCTGAGAATCCTTCAAATGTATTTTCCTAGAAAATCATGTACGAAGAATTAAGAAAACACACAGAATGCTGGCTGTGATTTTAAAGATTTATTTTCTAATTTTGCAAGCTTTTAGGAAATTGAAGATGATTGTTTTTTCTTGAGTAATGGTATATGCTAGCTGCAAAATTTAATTTTAATAAACAAATTTGTTAGTGATGAGAATATCTAAATAAAACTTTAAGAAATGTTATTACACCTATATTATAGATTACAGTATGAACATATGTACATTCTAACTACATGTATATATATGCTCTATATTACTGCATTTATAGCAGCACATGTCTAATATCCAAGATTCAATTTTGTTTGATTGATAAGTCTGATAATTTAACATTATTCTCTTATAAGTTTAAGATAATTAAAAGACTTTTTGAAATATCCAAGTGCCCTAACTTGGTTTCAGCTCGATGGAGTCATGACAAGTCCTTATACTTAAGATCACTTTTGACATAATGCATTTGAGTCAATGAAAATATATAGAAAGGAGACATAAAACATTCTTGAAAATATGGTAATAATATAACTTGGCTCACAAAATGATTTAGATAAAAGAGCATTTTCTAAGCCATCAATGGATAAATATTCTACTTTCAATTATACTTTTACCAGAGGATTATTATTATTATTATTAAATTATACTTTGAGTGCTGAGTTATTTCCATCATTTGAATAGTTATATTCAAAAAGAATTATTGACGTATGTGTAATTATGTACAATTATATTGTGCACAGCATCATTTTAGTAATGAGAACTGAAAAGTTAGAAAATTGGTTTCAAAGACTATTTGCATAAGAATAGGATTCATAGTGTTGCAATGGGGCAGAGTCCCTTTCTCTTACTTGGTCCCTCTATTTGTGTGCCTCTCTCTGTCTATATGTCTCTGTCTTACACACACACACACACACACACACACACACACACACTAAACCTATCTATACCAAAGAACTGAGATATAACTGTATCACGTTTTCAGGAAAAATATACTATGAATGATAAAATTATAGATGGTCATAGCAATTTTCTCTGAGATTTTTCTGAAATTCTTTTTTCCTTTTCTATGAATGTTCTTTTTGCTATCAGGAATATAATTTTTGAAATGTTTGCTCCTTTAGTTCTTTGATCTACTGCTATAGGATTTTCCTGGTACATTGTCTAAAATTGTGAACACCTCTTACTCTAGAATCGTTAAATTCCCCAATTCATTTCTTCTTTTCCGCACTTGATGCTGTCTGATCTGCTGTACTTTTGATTTATGTATCATATTTAGTGTTTATCTTCCTAACTCTGTATGCTTCCTGCCAGGTTTCAAATGGATCTCAGCCAGGAAAATAAAATTCCCAGTTCTTTCATCCACTTTCTTCTGCTCCTTGTTTGTTTTGGAACTTTGGACCATACTCATTAATATGTGTTAACAACCTTTTGAAAGGAACAAGGAATAAGAAGGAAAACAACAAGAGAGCAAGGGAGAGAAGTCAGACAAAAAAAAAAGAGAAATAATAGAGTGGAAAGCAAACAAAAAGAAGGAATTCCAAAGTGTATCAAGGGCTGTACTGGGATATTCATTACCAAACCATGTAAATAGCATGTTCCAAAAATCTATCATTTCCTTTAAACTGAGTTTTCCCAATGTGAAAGCTACTAAAAGTGAAGTCACATTATAATCAATACCATAAAAAAATAAATTCAGTTTCTGAATGGTGGATTCATTCTGGCTGTTAAGATCAGTGAACTGACTAGACCGCCAACATCCTCATCATTATTATTTTCTTAAAAAATAAACAATCTTGATGTTTGAAGCACTTTCTCTTGGTGACTTAAAAAATTAAAAGCAGCCAAGCACCTGGTTTGTTTTATGTGGCTATTATTTGAATAAACAGTTGTTACAAAACACATGTACTCTTTTAGTTTATTGGAGTGCTACTTAGTGATTTGCTAAATGATGCATAAGTGACCTGAAAGAGGTTAAACAATTATATAAGAACCTAAATTAATTACAGTGCATAGCTATACACCGGTCAACAACTACTAGAATAGGACTAAAAATATATTTAAAAGTCATTTATTTCTTATTAACTATTGAATTAATTTGTATTTACTGAGTACCACCTATGTGCCACAAATAATTCTAAGCACTTGAGCTACACATCAGCTACATTTCACTTACTGACACAGATTTATGTGAATACAACCAAGTGGGTTACAAGAACATTTTATATCTGGGGATCTATGAGGTCCCTGTAGCTTTCTGGGATTTTTCTAGGCTAGAATGGATTGGATTCAGGCCTATGCAGCATTCATATTTTTTTATGTCTGTTATTTTAGGAACATGCCCAAAAGAAGCAACAGCTACAGAAGACATCATCTTTTCAGGGAGGGAAAACTCTGTCTAAAAGTGGCACACTGTCATTTCTGCCCACATTCTTATTGACCAGAGCAAATGATAGAGCCACATTTGACTTGAACAGAGGAGTATACTCTTTCCATGGGGAAAAGTAGTCCATATTTGCTGAACAATCAGTTAATAGAGAAACCTCTCCAAAGTATAGCAATGAACAATATAGAAAACTAGACCTGCACTTGTGGAGCCTGCATTCTTGTGGAGAGATAATTCATAATAAAATAATAAAGAACACAGAAAAGCATGTTGGAAGACAAAATGTTAAATGAATTGGAGAGCATAACACTCACTGAAAGAGTGAGCCTTGAGCAAAAACTTGAAAGTAAATGATTGAATTTAGCCATGAAAATATTTAGAAGAAAATCATTTCAGCCTGAGGGTCTAATCTTTGAGAGCATCATAAACTGAGAATGTGCTGAGGTTGTCAGAGAAAGAACAAGGAGCCCAAGTGGCTGGAATGAGGTGGACAAAGGTTCACAGTAGCTCACACAATTATGGAAGCCAAGAAGCCTAACAATACACCATCTGGAGAACCCAGAAAGTGGCTGGTGTCGTGTCCTGGGAGTTCAAACACCTGAGGAGGAAAAGGGAGCAAGAGCCAGGGACTGAAGGGCTGCCTGTCCAAAAGTAGCAGAAGTGGATGCCCCCACTCAGAGGGAGCCAGAGCCAGAGAATTCTCCCTTCCTCAGCTTTGTTTGTTCTCTTGGGCCCTCAAAGGATTGCATGGCCTGATTCAAATACTAATATCTTCCAGAATCAAAGATCTCCAGAGGTGAGGCAAAGAACCTCACCCCCACACTGGTGCATAGACCTATCCACAAATATGGCTGTATGCTGGACCGGTAGTCAGTGACGGGTATGATCCAATTGAAGTGGTATTAACCTAAGACAGGAGGCTGACGCCTAAAGGTCAGTTGCCTAAAGGTCAGTTTTCCGATGACGGGTAAGAACCATATGTTGAACTGGACAACCTACCAGGCACGGTCCTTAAGCCACATTAACCTCACTCCCCCACTGGCACCAAGGCCAAATTAGGGGGCCAACAGAGGTGAGGCAAAGAACCTCACCCCCCCACTGGTGCATAGACCTATCCACAAGTATGGCTGCATGCTGGACCGGTAGTCAGTGACGGGTATGATCCAGTTGCAGTGGTATCAACCTAAGAAAGGAGGATGATGCCTAAAGGTCAGTTTTCCAATGACGGGTAAGAACCATATGTTGAACTGGACAACCTACCAGACACGGTCCTTAAGCCACATTACTTGTTGTTTAATTAATCAGAAGGGGGGAGATGCTGGGAGCCATCAGCCAAGTAGGTATGACAATTTCCTTGCCAGCGTACCCCCATGTTTCTTTAGTGGAAGGACTCATGGAAATAGGACATTTTGCAGGACATTGCATGTAAGGTGACCTTGCTCAAGGACCAGGGCGGATCCGTGTTTAGAGTGTTCCCCCTTTAGAATAGGGCGGTTTAGCATAATAGGAGATTAGGGTGTTCCCCCTTTAGAATAGGGCTGTTTAGCATAATAGGAGATGAGGGTGTTCCCCCTTTAGAATAGGGCGTATCCTGCTGCTGAGTTCCTCTTGAGTTCTTAGGGTCAGACAGTATATTTGGGAGACAGAAGCCCGGAGGAGGGTGGATTTCCCCAGAACATATTTGTAGACGTGTGAGTTCGGGAATAAAGAATTGCTGTTTGAATCTACAAGCTGTGTGGAGACTCGTGATTTGTGCCCAGCCAGAGACTGCGGCAGTTTACCACTTTAGATAATAAAACTATTTGAGTCTGTATAGCTTCCTGAACTTCCCCTTCTGTGTATTCTCTAGGTTGTGGGCTATAATCAAACACACCCAAAGAAATTTAAAATGTGTCTTCCATTGTATAAGACAGCTAATGCACATCCCATTTTTCAGAATTGCTACCATTTTATGAGTGCTTTAATTTTGAAAGATCATAAAATATGGCTTATTCATATTAGGGAAATTATAAAGAACCCTCAACATTAGCATTAATTATTACCTATAAAATAATTAATATGGAGAGTCAACTCTCCTGCTTACATTTTCTTTATGCTTAAAAAAAAGTTAATGGCTTTTAAAAATCATTCCTGTTTTGACTTTAAGTGTTGGGTTCATCCCAAACTCATTATTCAGGCACTTTAAAGTCTTGAACCTTCCTTATTTTTCTTCTTTATGACACTGTGTAACTTTGTAAGTGAAGATGTATTTCTGAGCTTTTCCCTACATAGTAAATTTACAGTTGATCTAGAAGCCATGGGGTCTCTCCCAAATTGTTTAATACTACAAAATGTGTCGGAAATTTTATCTTTCTCTTGTCTGTTAATATGTCAAGATTTCCTTCTCTCAAGATTTGTACCATTTCCACTTCACTAATCAAGTAGCTATTATGATAAGAATAAAGTAAAAAAAAAGTAACAAAAATAATTTTAATGACTTGGATTAAGATTTTCTTATGTCCTGAAACTATCCTAAGTGTTTTATGATTAACTTCTTTACCGATCACAAAATGTCTTCATTTAGGGACAAAGTACCCGAAGCACAGAGAGATAAGAAATAGTCCCATGGTCATTTAACTTAAATGCCCTATTGGCTATTGAGTAGTCCCTTTTAGTGCTTCTTCGATATCTAGAGAAAAGCTGCCCTTTAAATTGCTGAAACTTTTCCTGGATACTCTTCTTACTCTGTAACACATCCCACCATCCATTCACTCATTTATTTACTTATTTATTGATCATTTACTTATGAAAAACATAACTCAGGGTACTGGTGATTTAGTAATGAGTAAAATAGAAATCATTTTGGTTTCATAGAGAGTATACCATAGTGGAACATTTTTAGTGGTCATTTAGAACAGTGGTCACTGTTATATATATTATATACTTCACCTGATATGAACTTTTTAGGCACATATTATTATAGTAACTTACAATCAAAATGAAGAATGGAGTACTTTGCTCAGACTTTCAGAGTTTTGTCTGTCTTGTGTCAGATGAGCTGATAGATTCAATTCCATTCCACACTCAGTGGTATTGAGCACCTATTCTCTTTAAGTCACAGTTATATTTACTTTGCATTACTATACAACATCATGGGAGAATAGGATGTTACTGGGTCCACAGAACTGAGAGTGTATAGCCATGAAATGATGCTGAACTGAACCTTAAAATGTGCTTCATTCTAGGTGTATGTATGAAGAGGGGACAGACAGCCTACTAAGAAGGAGTATATCGGATACAACAGGAGACAGAGATGCAATTGTATGAACCAATGAAAGGTAATGGTAATGGTGTGGTTGGGGCCTGAGATGCCCTTGAAAGAGAGAGTCTGAGTACAAGGAGATAAGGGTCTAAAGACAGATTGGCTGAGGGAGATTGCAATCAGGAATTTAGAGTTGTGCACAACCAGGTTGTCTTTGTTTCAAAGCAGAAAGGAGACAGATCTGAGGATCTAAGAACTTAGAAATCTCAGGCAATGTTATAAAAAATTACAAAACTTATTGAAAAAATTCCTAAAATGTAACATGCAACTTTAAAACTATTAATTTTTGAGGGTTTTTTTCCCCCAGAAGTGGCCTTTCTGTTAGTTTGAAAGTTGGAAAAGAAAAATGTCCTTACGTACATCACATCTTTAAGTCTATCAGGCTGTGTTACAGAGTGCATGGTATATGAAGCAGGCAGTTTTATTCTTGTAATTACTAATTTACTCTGGAATTTGTAGCATTCATTAAAGCTGAACCCAGCTCCTTAAGGCTTTTTAAATCCTCAGCTACCCCATAATAAATAAAAAAATATAAGGTTTCAATGATGGTTCATTTTCAAGAACTTTGAAGACTATGTAATTTCATGACATTAAATTTAAAAAGTGAATAAACAAAGTTCTGAAACTGGCACCAGGATGAAATCCTAAAAGTCAATCTGTACCTGAAATTAGACAGTACTCTGGCACTCATCAAATGCTCTCAATGAAGTTTGTCTTGATCACCATCAAGGTAAGGGAAATAGAATATATTGCCCTAGCTTTTTCTATTATACAAACAAAACCTTACACTTTATAGTCCTTGGGAATTTATGAAACACTACTTTATACCTTACTTTTATAAGACAGCTTGTTTTAACACTATTAAAGAATGTAGTATGAACAATATAATTTACTGAACAGCATTTTCTTCGAAAAGGGTTTTGAAGTGAAATTCATCTTCAGATTTTTCTGATTTAAAGTTCTCAGTCTGGGTGAGAACAGGAAGCCCATGAAGTAAAAATCAGTGAAATTCCTAAAGGCACCCCGATAATCTCCTTTCATCCCCTCCACTTCTGTCGGCAGATCGTGACTGGTGAAGCAGCCAGGTTTTGAATCTTGTCAATCTACCAGTTTTTCCAAAGTCAAGTGGCTCATGAGTGGATCCACCAAGGGTATGTTTAAAGCCTGATGGGGAATGATATATTTTTAAAATAATTGTGTATATTAAGCAGCAGTTTTTTTAAAAAATAGGATATTTTAATTCACAAATGGATTTTACTGAATAATGTTATTTTTCTAAAAACAATGTTTAATTCATGTTTGATAATACTTGAACCACTGATTGTGGCATGGCTGGATTAAGCCTGGAGTGAGGGCTGCTAGTGCTGTTTCTTGCCCCTTCTATCACAGATTCATTAATATGGACTCCAACAAGATTGCACAAAGAAATAATAAAATCCAGATTAAATCGGAGATTTCAAAAACCTAAGGCATTTTTGTCAGCTAAGCATTTATAGCAAATGAAACATTTTATAAAATGTTCTGATGAGTTATTTTTTAAACAAATACAGATTAATAAAAAAATACTGAAGCTTCCTTTTGAGATCCAAAAAACATTGCTGTTCTAAAGTTTTATTTATTCATTTATTTTTAATGGTACTTTTAAATGTCACAATGAAGAATTGCTGTTCTTTGAGCTGGGGACTGGAACAATTCCAAATCATGATGTTAGCAGCAGAATTAATTTCTGTTACTAATTTGCAATTTATTGCTGAATTCTGAAAGATACATTCTTTGTGTGTACCTGTGTGTAAAGAACAAGATTGTTTTATTTTAATGTAACATTGTCTAGATGTTTAAAAATATTAGAAATATATATAATGTTCATTATGTAAGTGCACATTGGTCAGCTAAGTTACCGCCTAATACCTTGGTATCTGAAGCACATCATCACCTTTTTCAAATTGAAGCCATGGGAGCATAATTTTGGTCAAAGGGTTTCAAATTTTTTGAATAATAGATTAACAGATGTTCACCAAAAACAAAAAAAGTGGAGAAATGTAATTCTAAACCATTCTACTCAATTGTGTTTTAATAATATGTATCCATATAACTTGAACTTCTCATAATTTCCTGAAAAATACCTTTCTTATGCCTTACTTTCCATTTATTCTCCATATTTTCATTGTGTCTAATAAGTTTTAGACATTGTCCTAGGAAGCAGGGGTAAGAAATAAATAGTACATGGTCCTTCCTGTTAGCAAGATGAAGTCCTTTAGAGAAGACAGATCAAAGCATTGTCAGAGAATTTACTGCATTCCATGATGTGGGGGGACAAGAAACTGGTAGGATATAAAGCCACAAATGTGAGTCACATAAATAATTTTAAATTTCTATTATCCATGTTGAAAGAAAAATGATATTGAAAAGTTGAAACTGATTTTAGTGATTCATTATTTAACCCAATATGTGCAAAAGATTTAATTTCTATATGTAATGAATGCTTTTTTTAATGAGATGTTTTATATTCTGTTTTCTTTTCTCTTCTTTTTTTGGAGGGAGAGGAGGGTACTAAGGATTGAACTCAGGGGCACTAAACCACTGAGCCACATCCCCAGCTCTATTTTGTATTTTATGTAAAAACAGGCTTTCACTGAGTTGCTAAGTGCCTCACTTGATGCTGGCTTTGAACTCAAGATGATCCACTCAGCCTCCGGAACCTCTGAGATTACAGGTGTGCACCACTACATCCAGCTTATATTCTGTTTATTCTTTTGAGTCTTTGAAATTTAGCATGTATTTTTCACTTACAGTGCATCTCAGTTTGAATCAGCCACAGTGCGAGTGCTCCCCAGCCACACATGGCTATCATGTGGGACAATATATTTGAGAAAATCAGAGATGTCTCACTGAGGCCGAGACTCTATAACCGGGAGAGATAATATGCAAAGCATCCAGAAGTAGAGCAGAACGAGTAGTCTTAAATTATAAGGTCTGCTCAGATGGAGAACCAGAAGAGGAGGAGAAAGAAGCCACCAGGGACCAGAATTTACAGAGCCTTGCTCACCACCTGATAACCTTCCATTCCAAAACCCCTTTGCCCTATATAATAAATTGCTGGTATTAAATGACTAGTGATCACAGACTGGTGACCTGATGACCTAAACCTAATAGGAAAAAAAAAAAGCTTAATTAAATTCCTTCTTTGTGCCAGAAAAAAAATTAATCAATGTGTAAATGTCAGCCTTAAAAAAAAGACTGAATGTCTTCCTTTTGAGGTTGTTGCTGAAACCACTGTCCCAGTCTCTGCCCTCCTGGTTGTTTCTGACTTTTCAAAGGCAAATTTTCAAATGACAGGGAAACCTACAGGATTAGCTCATGTTTTTCTTGGCTGTCTGGGATTTTGCTCTTCAGATGCCCATACTACATTCTTGAATCCTAGGCTGGCAGAAAACAGTAAAGTGTTTGGATTCAAATGGAGAAAAAAGCAAGAGAAACAAAAATGCTGAGAAATGTGTTGTGCCTTGGGTTTCCTTTGACATGACATTCTTTCACACATTCACTTGTTGTAACAAGCAATCCTTAACTTCTCAGCAACAACCACAAACTTCTGACCTTTACTTAACAGAGAGGATTGATTTAAATATAGACTCTTGGGCAAGAACAGGGTGACTTAGAGAGAAGTCATTCATTTTTCCTTGGGTTAGCTTACCCTTCTAGTACTTTTCCAATTGAGGAAGTAGATAGCAATAGTCCATGATCACTAGTAATGGTGCCCAGCAGACTATATTCAGGAATACTTGCTCAGTTTGCTTTATAGATATGTAACTTGGTTTTGTTTTTATTTCATTTGAGAACAGGAGCCTTCCGAAAAACTCAATGAAAAGATCTCCCTTTGAATGCTGATTCTTGTGATCAAGTCAGAAAGATTTCAGACATGTGGCTCAGAGTAACTGGGATGAGTTTATTCAAGAGATAAGAAAAGTGGATAGGGGACATTCTCTCAGAGAGTAGAGGGACACTGTGCCTCTCCTGCACTCCAGTTTTATTGGTGATCTCAGAGAAGTTTCCAGAGGGTCTTGACTTTTGACTGGTAGCCAGATGACCTAAGACCTTTAAGTACACAGTGCCATGTGAAATCGAAGTTGACTTGGTCCGTATGGACTGGTTCTAATTGGGTTCTTAACCATACTTTCTTACAAATTTTATGGTTAGGAGGAACTATCTTATCTTCTATAGTTTCAGGATCTGGTCACAAAAGTCTACCCCTTCAGGATTCTCTTATCAATATAAATTTGGGCTTGCATTTCTCCTGCAGTGAACAGGCAGTTTGCTGAAGAATGTGACATACCCTATCTGCTTAGGCCAGGGTTGCAGGTAAATTGCTTCTTGGAAAAGAAAGCATGTGGGGGATGGCACAGTGGGCCCATTTTATTGAATTATTTTGTCTTGTTCCCACCATCCTTATCTGTCTCATAAGAATTTAATATTTATAAGAATAAAATTTGGAAATCAAGTGTGTTACCCTAGCTATGAGAAAACAATATGTTCCTCATCAAATCAATGTGAAAGGCTGTTACATGGAAAATAACTAAAGCTATTCTCATGCCATTTGTTTCTACTATTTCTTCCTGTAATGTATCTAAATTTAAAATGTGCATTTCATTTTTATTTAATATTCTTGAAGTTAAAAGAGATTAGAAAACCTAAAGTGTTTTCTGTTCAAGTGGATTAGTTATCACTGTACTGGGGATACTGTTCTTCCTCTTACTTTTCTTTTTTAAAAGCTAATTTCCCCTGTGCTCCATTTTACAGCCCTCTCTCTCAGGACTTGCCCTCTTCCTCCCTGAAACCATGCTTGTGAATTTGGCTGACTCTTCTAAGGAGTTTGTTTCTTATGCTGCTGTACAAAATTGCCACAACTTAGTGGCTTAAAACAACACAGATTTATTGTCTTGTTGTTCTGGAGGTCAGTGTCTTGAAGCCAGGTGTCTGCAAGGGCTGTTCCTGTAGGAGGCTCCTCAGGAGACTTTCCCCACCTCCTCCCACTCCTGGAGCCTGCACGCCCCCTCCATCTGTAAGGCCAACATTGCAGATCTTCAAGCTTCTCTGTGACCTGACCCGTGACCTCTGCTTCTTCACAGCTCCCTCTCTGATGAAAGTACTTCTTTCCTTGTAAGAACCCTGTTTTTACATCGATTACCCCCATAATTCAGGATAATCTCCCCATCCTAAAATCTGTAAATACATTTTATCTTACAAAGTGATATATCCTTAGGTTCTGGAGATCTCCGAGGAGGGGGGAGATTGTTCTGCCACCCACAGTGATGAGTCTCACTCTTTGTATCCATCCCTTGCTTTTATTTTCTTACTTCTTACATGGACACGTGCTTATCAAATACAAGAGGCTCAGTGATGAATGTTTCTTCATGTTCCACACATTTGGTTTCTTTTGATTTCTTTGGCACGTCACGAATGCATCTCCTAAGCAAAGAATTATAAGCCAAAGAACTGGGGATCGTCCTCAACTCAGCCTTTTCACTCACTTGCTAAAAAGCCAAGATTGATATGCATAGATATCAATCAGTATCTACATCTCTGTATAAAATATATGGATACCAAGCTTCTAATGTGTTGCTATTAAGAGGTGGGCCCCCTGAAGGCGACTAGATCATGAGGACAGCCCTCATGAATAAAATTAGTTTCATTATAAACGAGGCCTGAAGGAACTTGACTACTGTCTTCCACCAAGTGAGGATAAAGCAAGAAGGTGTCATCTTTAAGGCAGACAGTGGGCCCTCATCAGATACTAACTACACAGCTACCTGCATCTCGAACTGCCCAGTCTTCAGAACTATGAGCCACAAACTTGTGTTGTTCACAAATTACCCAGTAATTTATTTTGTTCAAAAAGCTGAAATCGGCCCAGTATAGTGGTGCCCACCTGTAATCCCAGCAGCTCAGAAGGATGAGGGAGGAGGATAGCAAATTGAAAGCCAGCCTCAGCAAAAGGCACTAAACAACTCAGTGAGACCCTGTCTCTAAATAAATTACAAAATAGGGCTGGGGATGTTGCTCAGTGGTAGAGAACTCCTGAGTTGAATCTCTGGTACTCACCTCCCTCAAAAAATAAAAGTTGGAATAGACTAAAACAAATTCTATTTAGCCTTTTAATACCTCCCCACTGCGTATTATCAAACACATTTCTTCACCTTGCCTGTTGGACCACCCTGATCTTGTCTCTGGCTAGTTCAATCATGTATTTTACAATGCAGGATTCATTTTCTTGCTCCTGGTTCACTTTGTACTTACTGTGCTCCTTGAGCTATGTGTTTCTCTCCTTCTAAGATTGGTCATGCCTCAGTAAAGACGTCTATTGTGTGCTATGCTGTATGTGTTTTTCTAAACTCTGTTTGTAGAATATATTTTTATCTGCTTTCATATCTCATCATTTAGCAGAGTCTTTAGCACAATATATATTTTTCATAATAAAGTCTATCTTTCTGGTTTTTCAAATTTATGAACAAAAAGCATTTAAACCCTTTGCTATTATGAAAGGAGATCTAATGTTCTGGAAGATTTAATAATTCATGAGGCTTTTGGTCTAGTGCACTCCATTTGGGAGATATTGGAAAGTTAAAGGTTCATATTAAATCTTGTAATAAAGCAAGAAATTGCACTGACAATTTATATAACATAAGAGATTTTGGTAAAAGAAATCTATAAACATATTCTAAATAATATATGTATATATATATATATGTATGTTATAGTTTTTATGTGCTTTAAATATAGCTGATATTAGTTTCCTTCTCTTTTTATTCTCTCTCTGTTTTTTTCATTTTTAAACAATATGCTTGACAAGCACCATAAGTCATTGTTCTCATCAATGACTTGTTTGGAATGGTGTCAGGGGTAGGAATCTGTTTTTAAAAGATCCTCTTACACTTTTTCTCTTTTTCCACCTCACCCCAGATTTAACCTTGCCATGACCTAAAGTTCTCAACTGCCTCTCTGCTCCCATCACATACATGAGCCTTCTTTTCCCCCTTGTAGGTATTAATGTGAAAGTCAAATACATCTAGTTCATTTGTGAGGGGGGCTGGCAATGGGGGAGTAGCCTACCAACTTAACCAGTTACATTTTGGCTGAAGCAAATTATCCCTGAGGATCATGATCCCTGGAATTTAATTTTCTTCAAGCTTGCCTAGAAAAAAGAGAGAGAGAAAAAATGATTGACCATGGGTTGAAATTCTGTAAATAATTTTCCCTAAAGAAGTCCTGCTGTTTTCATGTATATGTTCATGTATATGTTTTCATGTGTAGTTGTCTGTGCACAACCTTTGTGGTGTCTGCTTTCATGTCCAGTACTCAAGTGAGAATATTCCTAAGAAGACAAACATATAGCATGGGTGGAAGTTGAAATTCCTTTCCCAGGAATACAGTATTTACACTAATATCCATCCATGCATATCCTAAAATAAATTCCATAAGATGCCAAGTTCTCTACTGTACATGTTGATTCTGAACCTAGAAAACTTTGTTTTCCTTTAGCTTCCTCCAGTATTTAACCTTCTCTCCTGGGATGGGAGGTATGCACTGTTCTTGATCCACAGCTGCCAAAGCATGACCATGTGACTGGCTGCCAATGCAGCATCCTGCTGGAGACTCTGAAGCAAGAGGAAGTGACACAAAGATACAAGGACAAACAAATCTGTCAAGAAAATAGTGTCAAGAGCCCAAAGTGCTACAGTGAGTTTTCAGTGCGTAGGATTTTTCAAGGAGGGTATTTAAGGGTGAGACGTCCCTATATTTTCAATCATATATCTCTCTTCATTTCTATTGTTTTCTGAATTCAGTTCTCAAGACGTCCTTTCATTTTTGGAATCTTCTGGGAATCTTGCTGCAAATAGCTCCATTTATGTTTTTTAGAGTTGGTGTGTGTTGTTTACAGCCAAGAATGCTGACTGATTTGGTTTGGAGATGATGAAAAAAGAATAATGAGAAAAGAGGCATCTTAGGGAGAGTCTCTCCAGAAGAAACAAAAAGGCAGGAATTGGAGGGCCAATGCTTTATTTATTTGGAAGTAACTTCTGGAATCACAGGTAAGGAGGCAGAAGGTGATCCAGGGGAATATGAGCCAGAGGGAAGGATGTGATGAGCAGACTACAGGTCAGACCTGCTGGGATAAGAGTGTCTGAGGGGTAAGAAGGACAATATATTCAGTCTCACTCTCCATTTGGCATGAATGAGTACTCTTTCTGGGAATATAAAATTCTCCACCTTTTCATACTGTCCAGTTTACAGACTGAAAAAAGACTCCTGGACAGAGAACCACAAATGTTTACAGCAGGACACTTCTTACCCATGTGGAAAGAGTGACCACAAAGTACTCATACAGAGAGACTAACAACACTGGGGGTAGTTTTGTGACATATCAGCTTGGCTAGACTATAGTTCACAACTACACAATTGAATGTGAATGCAATAGTTGCAAGGAAGGGATTCTGTAGACATAATTAAAGCTTCTAATAAGTTGTTATAAGGAAAAGGGAATTATCCTAGAAAATGTAAATAGGTCTGGCTGAATTAGTTACTTGTACTTAAAAGAAGGGTTGATATTTCTACCAGAGATGAAGAAATTCCTCTTATATAAAATACCTTCAACCTGTTCCCATGGAGTTCCATCCTGTTAGACATCCTTCTTTGTGGATGACAGTTTCAGACATGTTGTACTCAGGGCAGAACCTTCTTGACTGCCTGCTCATTCTCCAGGTACCTCAACCATGTTCATTCCACAGCCATGTTATCATTTAGCTAACTATTGATCTATTATTCTCATAATATTTGAAATGACATAGTCTTATCGGTTCTACATGTCTGCTTGAACTCTGGTATATACATTTTTTTTAAAGAGAGAGAGGGAGAGAGAGAGAGAGAGAGAGAGAGAGAGAGTTTTTAATATTTATTTTTAGTTTTTGGTGGACACAATATCTTCATTTTTTAATTTTTATGTGGTGCTGAGGATCAAACCCAGCACCCTGTGCATGCCAAGTGAGCACGCCACCGCTTGAGCCATATCCCCAACCCTACATTTTTGATACCTGGGAATAGGTGTTGCCATCACAGATACAGAAAAATATGGGAAATCCTTGGAGCCAAGTAGATGGAATCCAGAAGTAACTTGAAGTAGAATTGGAAAAGAATATAAAGAATAATAATTGTCTTCAACAACTAATTTTAAGTAGAACTATGGATTCTGTGAGGCTGACATTGTGACACATGCCTATAATCCCAGCTACTCAGGAGGATGAGGCAGGAAGATCTCAAGTTTGAGGCCAGTCTGGGCATGTCAGCAGGACTTTGTTTCAAAATAAAAAACAAAAAGAGATGGTAGAATTTAGAGGTAAAGCTGGATTTTATCCCAGTACTGCAAAACACAAACAAGGAAAGAAACCAAAAAGGATCTCATGAGTCTTTCTGATGAGGACTCAGGAAAATGTAAAGGGCATATTAGAAACAGGAGGAAGGATGAACCTTCTTTTTGTGATGGCAGAAAGTTAGTGATAATGCTGGAAATGTAGCTTCATGATACTGAACTTACCTCATATTCAAAAGGCCCTGATTTCAATTTCCATAATAGCAAAAACAACATAGAGGTTTGGTAGAATTGTCTCCTGAGTTTATGTGGAAAGTAGAGAGGTTTTTTTTTTGTTGTTGTTTGTTTGTTTTTAATTTAATTTTTTCCCCAGAAAATGGCAGAATGGGAAGTCAGAGAGATTTGAAGCACATCAGAATTTCTTGCTAATTCAGAGATGGTGGGGGCCACATGCTGGAGCCAAAGAGCAACCTTGAGTGTGTTTTAGGGCTGCCATAACAAAATATTATAGATTGGGTGATCTAAACAATAGAAATTTGTTTTCTAACCATTCTAGAAAGAGGAAGTCTGAGACCATTGTTTCAGCAGGGTTGACTTTTTTCCAAAGTTTCTCTCCTTGTCTGATAGATGCTCATTTTTTTCTTTCTCTTTACATGATCTTCTTTGTGCAGATGTCTGGGTCTAAATTTCCTCTTCATCTAGGGTACATGTCGTATTGGATTATGGCCCAACCATATCACCATTTTATCTTAATTTTGTCTTTAAAAACTCTGTCTCCAAATGTAGATATGTTCTGAAGTGATAAGGGTTAGGATTTCAACACAAGAATTATAGTGGCATACAAAACCCATCCAAGTCTAAAGTTTCTGGGAACCACACTCAGACAACAGTCAGCCAGAAAATAAGGAATGTCAGTCCTACAACAGCAAGGAACTTGATTTACTCTCAGCAAGTTGAATAAGCCCAAGGAATGTTCTTTCTCAGAGGCTCCAGATTAATTTCAAAGTTGGGCAATTCCTTATTTCTGTCAGCCTTCCTGGCCTTCTGACTTGTAGAACTGTGAGAGAGTTTTTGAAAGCCTCTAAGTGACTGTTAATTTGTTATGCAGCAGTAGAAAATGAATACACATGCCATATATTGTTAGCTAGCCCAAAGTTCTTAAAGCAAAAATAAGAAACATTGTAATAGGGAGATTCAATGAAAGAGTCTACATTCCCTGACCCTGCAGTTGATCCCCGTGTCCTAAGTCTTCCTTTTACTTCCACCTTCTCTAGATTTCACCTTCTTCATCCAGCATTCTTTTTGTCTAATTTACTTGCCCGAAGTTCTGAGTAGGAAAAATAGATGAGACTAAGAAGACACAGAGGGAAACTCCTGTGTTACCCACTATAACAAATCAATAACATTGATTTCTTTTCCTTCATTCACATCTTTAGACTTTATTAGTGAAGCCAGATTAAGTACAGGCAGTCATTGTAGATAGATAATCAGGTCAGATGGAGAAAATGAAGGCCAATTGAGGTCCAGGAAGCTGGAGACCACTCCTGAGGAATTAAAATGTTAATGTCTTCAGAGCCTGTCCTCTACCCTTATCAAAATAACCTACCCCTGCTCCAACCTGTTGCTAAGGGAACCAGTCCCAGGACTTGTCCCTCCCTACAGGGAGTTATAATAGTTGTTAACTGGTGCCTGGATCACTCCATTTGGCCTATCTGCTTTTCACCTTTTGGCTATCCCACCTAGGCTATCTCCTGGGCCTAGCCCAGGGATCAGGGGGTAGAAAGCAGGAGAACAAAGAAAGTCTAGGATGTATATAAAACCAGATCTCTATTTCAGCAGATCCTATATAAGGTGAAAAGGGAAGTACACTTGCTTTTTTTTGAAGTACAGAAGTACATTCACTTCTGGGAATGCCTGAATACCAGCTATGGCCCCCTAATCCCTCCCTGGAGAAGTCTGTGTTACTACTTTTTAAATAAACCCTGCTTTATATGCTTGCTTCCGGAGCTTCTCTACTGTTCAAACATCAACATGTGAGGAAGCAGAACTTGATAACCAGAGGTATTATTGGGACATTGGGATTTTTTTCCCCCACATTGAGTAATAGAGTAGAATGATACCTTAGGCTGATTCATGGATCAGCCCTTTGTTTGTTGGTGAGGGCCAAAAATGGAGTACAGACCCACTATTATGAAGTGATTTTGTGTCACTCCAAAATTTTTGTGTTGAAATCCAAATGCCCAATATGATGGTGTTTGGAAGTGGAGCCTCTGAGAAGTAATTAGGTTTAGCCGAAACATGAGAACAGAGTATGCCAGATGAGATTCTGAGAGTTCTTAGACGTTCTTAGAAGAGACTCCACAGCTGCTTCTCAGCCAATGAAGAAGCCGGCACCAAAAGCTGAATCTACAGGTACCTGGATCTTGCCAAATCTTCAAACTGTGAAAAATAGAAAAAAAATGGAAGTCTGTTATTTAAGCCATTCAGTCTATGGTATTTTGTTATAGCTTCCTGAGTTGTCTAACACACCCATTTGTGCCCCCACAACCCTGTTCATGGTGGGGTGGCCTTCACAATGATGTGGGGGTATATTTCATTTTTGAGTAAATATCTGTTCACTCTTTTCTTATTAAACTGAAATTACTATCTTGCCTATTCAAATTTATCAATAAATTTGGAAGCCCTTAACTGGCCCCAGCCAATTCCCTTATGCTTATGCCCCTATATATATATATTTTTAATAATAAGCTCAATTCCTCTTAATAATCAAGATTAATTTTACCTGCCAGTGCAGTAATATTTGGTAATTTTTTTTGTATACAAAAATGAAGAGTACAAAATAATCAAGTGGCAATTGTAGTTTTATCTTAAGTTGAAAGTTAACTATTTCTCTTGATAAAGAAGCCTTCTTATGCCTCATGTCTAACCAGAAACCAGATCTCTATTTCAGCAGATCCTTGCTTCAGTAGCCCAGTGGGAGAGGTGATATGAAAGACCACACTTCCCTTTATGTGTTGATTTTCCAACATTATGAACTCTCACTATTAGTGTCATGATACCATGGCATAGCTGCTGGTTCTAAGAATATACCATGTTTTGAAGGAAGAAGATCCAATCCCATGGACTATTATATCTAATCAGCAACTTAACTATGTCTTTGAAAGCTGCTTTTATTCTCTAACATGGAAGAAACTTCATGGAACTGTACTACATTATAAGGAATCAGTCCTATATACAAGTGACCAAGGGTTCAGGTCCTTCCTGTACATTTGGTCCTTTGGTCCATGGTAATGCTATACTGTTATACAGAATCTCATAATTTTTAGTGTGTCTTTGCATTTGGTGCTGACCAAGGTACTATAAACATGACAGAAAAACCCATACTTAGATTACATCAATCTCTGTAAGGAAACACTGCTGCTTCTCAGTGTTCTCATGTGTAAGTATGCAAATCTTTTCTGTTTTATATCAGTGCCCATAAGAATGATCTGGTTGGCCTCAACAAGGATTATCTTTATTATTCAAGATCAGTTTTTTTCCCTAATTTTCTCCTGATAATTTGAACATTAACATCAGAAGCAGCTTGATTAGCTTGGTGAAAAGGATTGTGTTGGTGGGTATATGCACATCGTCTTTCTTTTTTATTTAAATTAACTATTTCAATCTAAGTTAATTATTGATGGGCTGATTATATAGTCTGGGGTAGCTGATGACAAGTTTTATAACTTCAATTGTCTGGATGACTCTTTGTACTGATGTTATTTTTTTTAAGTGTGTTTCATATTTTGTTTCTTTTAGGCACCCAACTGTGAAGCCAGGAAATTAGGCAGGGATCAAAATTTCATGTGCATCTTCAACCAAGTCTTCTACTTTATCAGTGCAAAGTCCATGACTGCATGAATTTCTCAAAGCTCTGCCTTCTCAGTATCTTTCAAGGAGGCCCCTAAATGAGGCTGTGGGATTCATTTAGGAAGTGAGAACAGTCCATATTTTGGTTCATGCCAGCATATTAAACTGACCCATCCATGAATCAGGATCAGATTTCTACCTTTTCTGTCATCTGGTTGTAAAAAACCCTCCCTAAGGAAGGCATAGATATAAATTAAAGAATAGATGTCAGGGAAAAAGATGTTGGTGATGTGGAGTCTGGGTGAAGTATTTGCATATTTTTTTCATGCTCTTTGGAATTGGTGAGGTCTAATTCCAAATACCAATTCTATTGTATGACAAATGTGGCTGTGTTGGACATAACTTATATTTAGTCTTTCTGACAATATCCAGACATTGATGGGCATCTCATTGCATTGTTACTGCATAGTTTGTGTTCTGGTACTTAGTCTTTGGTAGGGTCAAGGAGCACACAAAATATTCCTTTTCAAAAGGTGACCATTTTTTTTGTTTGTTTATTTCCTAAAGATGGTAGGACTTGCTCCACTTCCCAGGTATGAGATGTGCTCTTCTCTGTGAGTCTTTAGAGATTAGCCATAAAGTCTAAATGTACCAAAAATACCTACTGCACCGAGGGATCTGCAAAGTCATTTGAATGAAGAGGCAGTGCTGTTTGTTCCAGATCCTGAGCATTCTGCATCATCATCCAGTTCTGAGTCACATTATAAACTGATAACTATTTGAGTCAATCATCGCATGGGTAAAGCCATATTCCCAAGTGTGGGATGCAATATTTACAACATCCACAAAAGTTGATTGATGTTATCATCTGTCTGCTTTCTACCATCTGCCGTGGGTTAGAGTACAGATGAAAAGCTAAGACATTGCTTTGTAATACCTCTTTTTATATGAAATACATGAACTAAATGATGAAGATTGTGAAAAAGGTGAGCTGTTGTTAGTAGCCATATACACTCTAAAGGAAGAAAATAGAGACTGTCAAATCAGGTTGCAGAATGAAAGCCCGAATATATTCTTTGCCTGAAGAGCAGAATGTCTTAAAAATCTGGCTCAAGATTTTATGGTAAGAGAGTTAAAGTCAAAAGAAGGCTAAATTCATATTTCAGAAAAAATTATGTTAAATTCTGGGAATACAGAGTTTGGTGAGTACATTTGGGAGAATGAACTTGAAAATCTTGGTCCCTCTGAGTCAACAGGAAAAGGGTCACATTGCCTAACACTATGCAAAAGATTCACGCAAGAGAAATGCCTCACAAGTTGGTACTTGTCCTGCTCATTCTCTTCTCCTGTATCCCCTAATTTCTTCATGACCAGCCACATAAGGAAACCACAAACAGGAAAATAATGTTCCTCACAAAAATAGAGGTTGTTCAGCATCTAGCTGCAGTCCTGGATAATATGTGCCAATGGGGTCTGGAAATACCTGTCTGCCTGGCTGGGTCCTGAGGGTTCTGGAATTTGGAGAAGAATGACTTTTCACATAGCACTTTCTTCATGTATTCCTGTTGCTTTAAAAAAAAAAGACAGAATAATTTATAAGTAATCTACATTTATTTCTGATGGTTCTGAAGGCTAAGATTAAGGTGTCAGCAGACTTGGTGTCTGGTGAGGGCTGTTTACTCAAGATGAGCTCTCTGGGTACAGCCTCAAATGGTTAAAGGGGAAAATAGCCTCCCTCAAATCTTTATTATTATGATTCTATATTAATCTGTTTTTATATCACTGTAACAAAATACTTGTGACTTTTTTATATAAAGAAAAGAGGATAATTTAGCTTACATCTCTTCTTCTTCTGGAGAGAAATTCATGACAGATGGCACCACAATGGCAGGAGCACACGTAGAAGAGATTGCATGGTGATAAAAGGAAGTCAAGAGATTTAGGGATCAGACTTGTTCTTTTTAAAACAATTCATTCTGGTGGAAATATATAGCTTTTGAGAGTTTTAGGGACCTAAGCAACTGGGAGGTTGGGGCACAGACTCCTCACCTTCAAGTTGAAAATTTGTGTTCAACTTTTGAGTCTTTCCAAACTTAACCTTGAATGGTCTCTTGTTGACCAGAGACCTTATTAATCACAAAGACAGTTGATTAACATATATTTTTCATTGTTTATGTATTATATACCACATATTTTGCACATGATGACATTTTACTGCAATATGTAATTTACTGAAGAAATTGAACTGCTGCTGCAGAGATGATTAGCAATAGCACATTGTGTTTTAAGTGGATATTTGCAACACTTGAGCTCACCTTAGTAGCAATAGTAATAAGAGGTGGTTATGAAATTATCACAGTAGTTCAGTAGGCACTGTAGTTCATTTTTTACAGATATGATTTAATATTGCTCCTTTAATTTTATCATCCTGTTAGCCTCAAATGGTGCCATGTATGGTCTATGTATTTGTGTACATAAGTTTTGATAAATTTTGACCTTTTTATAATAGCTTTATATATACTTTGGTTATATTTTACAATAGGCTACTGATACATATTCTATTCATTCATGTCATTAAAATATAGTTTACACGTTTATTAAAAGAGTTTTTTGAAATTATCACAAATCTTCAAAAAGGACTATATATAAGTTGACCCATTCAATTCCGACCCATCTTGTTCAAAGGTTAACTATGTGTTTTTCACTTCTGAGGTTGAGCTTCTAAGAACCTCTTCATCTTCCATTAGAGCCTATCTGTAAAATACTCCACCATTTCTCAACACTGTTAACATTGGGGACAGAGCTTCTAGCACCAAACTTTTTAGGGCCACACAAATCACATCCAAACTAAAGCAAGTTCTTTGTCCATGATGACTCTCCCCACATTAAGCTAACTGCCTCCAAGAGGCCTCAAACTTTAGTATCATCACCTTAGGAGTGAAGTTTCAGTGCATGTATTTTGAGAAGGCTTATGCATGTAGGCTGAAGCAGTTGTAATCAAAGAATAAGACCACGTTTAGCCATTATATGCACAGAAATTCATCTGGTTTGTATATTTACATATGTGTTCCTATTTTTTCCCTAAATTGATAAGTATGCCCTTTCTGAAAGATTAGAAATCCTTTGAGATCCAGGACACAATTGTGTAGTCTGCCCCTTACTTTCTACAGTTTCAGTAAACACATGTTGGGGAAAGGATGTGGGAGTGGAACCTGAATAAATCATGTCACTGATTCTGATTTGTACCAGTCATACCTAAAAGTAGGTGTTCTGCACTTTGAGCTAGTTCTAACAGAGTAACAAATAATTCTTAAGAACATAATTTTATTAATTTGATTTAGAGTTCTGATGGGCAATGGCAATGTTTTCATTAAGGTTCTAGGTTTTAACTGTCATGTAGAAATGTCAGATGATCCAAAAAAAAAAAAAAAAGGAGGGAGGTGATTTGCAGGTTAGAAAAACCCACCTGGTCAGTTAGTTTTCTGCATTCTGTGGACTCTGAGTAGCATATTTTCCTTATAAACCTATAGCTGAAGCATGAAACTGAAACACCAATGATCACAAGTTGGCTGGGATTCCAGTCTCAGTGTATAAAGATATAGTCACACTGATAGGTACTAGATCAGAGCCAATCTACTCCCCTGTCATCTCAGAAGGAGACTGCACTGAGGAATCCAGGTGTCTTCCTTTAATTTCATCAACAACCCACTTCCCATGGAAGTCACGCTACTCACCTTCAGAAACATCTTATTCATGGGAATAGGAGTACCTACTCCCCAGGAGCCTCAGAGAAATGGAAGAATTGCGACCCACGGGATCAAGCACAAGTAGTAGTTGGGAATAGCACTTCTTCCCAGGAAGATCTGTTTATTTATTTTGTTCTCAGAACTTCTCATTCTGTTAAACAATTTTTAGAAATCCTATCAATTCAATTCAATTCTGCGCTAGCGCTTTCTCTCTCTCTCTCTCCCCTTATAAATATGTGTGTGTGTTTTTTCCCTACAAATACATTTTCCTCAAAACTAACAAGAAGGTGCTGGGGATATAGCTCAGTTGGTAGAGTGTTTGCCTTGTCTGCACAAGGCTCTGGGTTCAATCCCCAGCACCAAAACAAAACAAAACAAAACAAAAACAACAACAACAAACTAACAAACAGAAGGAAGCACGTCATCTGGCTCACCTTATTTCTCAACTTATTTATGCATCTGAAACTCAAATGGAATAATATGGTATTAGTTGGCCCAACAGAATCATCATTTAGCCAGTGAGATGGGAATCAAAAACCACACTTAATCCTAACAGCTTTTATTTATTTACTACAATATGGTCAGTGAGTGGAGTATAAATATAGCACAAATAGTTTTTTTTTCTTTCTTTTCAGTTTTAATTTAAAACATGTTAGAAATTTCTTATGGTCAGAATTCCTTCTAGTCACTCCCTTCCTGGGCCCTGTCCATCTCACTCCAAGGCCTACTCCTAGTCTGAGTCCTTCAAGTAGGTTAAGTAAACAAAAGAAAAACATTTTTTGAATAGCCTAAGGTTGAAATGGTTTTAAAACAAGTTCATGGTTATAGGATTCTGCTTGCTGCTGTTTCTTGAATATCAACCTGGGTGGGAGGGAAGGAAATGAGCTCCAGATTTTGTATTCCTCACTTTTTAAATACAATAATAATTTGATGGAATGATGCCTTTGCATCTGGCCTTCTTTCAGTCTTCTTAGCTTTGACTAGTTTGGACCTCCTACCCATGGCTCTTGTTGGTTGCCTCCTCTTTCTCTTGTGCATCCACCTCTCTGGGGATAGAGATCCTTCAGACCCATCCTGCTCTACTGGCTTTCTCTAGTTCTACAGGCTCGCACATGTGTCCTGAGATGCCTTTTTCCTTTTAGTTTGTATCTCATTTTCTTTAACGCTATTATATTTGAAATGTAGTGTTAAGAACCCATGTAGTATAAAGAACCTATATTTATTTGGAGGTAGATAAAACATAAAATAGCTAAGAATCAGAAAGTCTAAACAGAGCTTTACAGACATCTGAGCCCAAACTAAAAGCTTAATTTTTTTTCTTTAGATAGAGAAAATACAGTGTTCTTGTATTTTGGTTGAACAATATGGGTGCATATGTACTTATTTCCTTCTTCCCTAAGTACATAAAATGTAGGATTTTGCGTGAGTCACTCAGTGCTTACTGGATGTCTGCTCTGGTCAGAACACTGCCCTACCAGGAAAAAAATGTCTTATCAGAAATTAACTTAGAGCCTAAAAACTCTGGATATTTAAACAATTGATTTAAGAAAATTCCTTATGAAAACATAGCTATCAGTGTTTTTCTGTCTACAAAGGTTAACTTCAATCCAATGTTTAGATGATCTGAGGGAGTAGATAATAACAAGATTGAAAAAAGATGTTCCTTAGGTTTAAGAAGTTTAAAGGGAATCCAGAAGATTTAAGTAAACAGGAAGTTACTTGAAGGTTAACATGAGTATAATTTCAATAGCTCTTAGTTTTAGAGATCACCAAAGTAGTAAAATGTATTCCTGTCATTTATAAATTCTCTGCCTTCCCAGTGGGGAAATAGAAAGCTCACCTTAGTCCCCATATTTCAGTGCTTAAAGAGAGTTAATAAAATGATGATCTTCCCCACCCTTAATTTTGTGTTTAAGATCTTAAGGAGTGTAGAAGTTTCCATTGAAATTGCTCGATATTTTTTTCTTCTTTTTGGGTTCCCTGGTTATAATTTTTGGCCTGGTTTTAACGTTACTCATTTGTTTTTGGATCAACTTTTACCATGTGGCTGAAATTTTTTGTGTTGTTGCAATAGTACTAAGTTGTACCATTGCTCTTCTCAAAAGTGGAACTGCATGGAAATTAAGATTCAAAAAACACCACGTTTGAGCAACGTCAAACATCTGACTTGGACTGCCACAGGCAAGGCGGGGCAGGGCATTGCTTGTGACTGGTTCTCTCTGTTATTAGTTCTGTGTCAGGAAGTAACAGGTTTCCTGTATGTATTTTATTCAACATTAAAAATTTGATATCAATTCTGAGTTCTTCTGTTTTTTTAAATGGATATCAACTCTGGAATGAAATTCTACTACATAAACATAGTTTTTTTAAAAAAAATATAACTAGAAGTAAAAATTAAAATTTTGAGAAGATTTTTAACTTCTTGGACTTGATTGGGTTTAGTGTGATGGTGAATTTTCTTGTTGAAATATTCTGTCTTTAATTAGTCTTTAAAAATGTCATCTGTTATCATTTTCCTTAAAAACACTGAACTCTATAAGGCAGTCTTGTATAAAATGCAAATGTATTACTGACAGAGTTAATATCTTGCTTTAATATGGAAACTTTGACTGAAAACTTAAGTATTGTGATGAACCCCCATATTAATGCTGCAAAAATGGAACTTCTCAAAACATAAACTTGAGAAAGTCATCTGTCCAAATGCCCCAAGGAGTAGAAAGTTGTTAGTTTTGCTAACACTATATAAATTTAAATCAGTACCTTATTAGTTTAAGTGGAATATACAAAAAAATTCTCTGGCCTTTTAATCATGATTTAAAAATTCTTTCTTTACATTAAAAGAAAAATAATATTGAGTTGCAACCATTGCTTTTCTAAAAAAAATGGAACTAAAAAAAATTTAAAAGTCCGTGGAAAAAGAGCTCTATTATTTATCTACAACAAAATAATTCTTTCAGAATCTTTTATTGATCATCTACTAGGTAAATATGATTTTACTTACAATTTTGAAGGGAAGTTAAAACAATACTTTAGGTTAGGGGTCTTTGAAACCAAAGGAAATTTTAAATTAACAATGCTAATCCTTTTTTAAAAAAGAAAAACTTTAGTAGTTCAATGGTCTTACAAAAAGACATAACTGACCCAGAGGCCAGATTATTCAGTGGAAATATCATCGAATTTTGAAACCAACAACAATAACCAAAAAAAAAAAAATGTGACATATGAAAGTAAGCAAGCCAAAAAAAATGATGTTGAAGTAGTTTTCTCCTGGTTCACACCCATGAAATAGCTTTGTCATGATTTTATATTGGCAAGCCTTTCATCAAGATCATAATGAGGTCAGGAGATAGACATTGAGAATGACACCAACCCTGCTAGCCTCCCCACAACCCCTCACCCTTTTTAAATAGCCCAGTTTGGGGAAATAATATCAGAGAAGTTAAAAATTCTCAGATTAATATTCCTAGTAAATATATGGCAATCATGGAATTTTAGTTAGGAAAATGATTCAGTATTTTTATGTATACAAATTCTTATTTTTCAGAAAAAAAAAATTCAAATAAGGTAAAATGCTTTCTATGCATTGTATTGCTTAGTTCTGTGTCTACTCTGAGATAGGTGAGTTTATTATTTGTATTTCACAGCTGCAAAAACTGAAGCTTAGAAAAGTTGAGTAATATGTCCAAGATTGCACCATGGATGAGGCAGAAGTGGGTGGAAGCAGCACAGTCTGACTGGGTGCCTCCTTGTGCCTTGTTTGTCCTGGCTCCTGGTGCCAGGGCTACAGTGGGGTGGAGGGGGACTTCTGCTCTGTATTGTATGCACAAGGTCTTGTTTGATCAGGGAAGAAATGGATGTTATTGGCCCAAGGTCAAGATCACGGAAGTGGCAGAATGCTCATGGCACAAATTTTATATCTAATTTTGTAGGCAAGGCAAAGGCAGGCTTGGGCTATATGAAAAGGCACAAGCCTTTATTCTAGGTTTGGGGCTAGGTCTTTGGTAATTGAGAGCAAATTAATATGGGTCAATATACACTTTATTCAAATAAAAACATTCATCTGTATTATTTATATTCAACAATTTTGTGTGGTCTGCTTTACTCAGATAAAATCATGTCCTTAAAACCTGTATTAGTGTTTTTAAAATTTATTAAATAGGATGTATCTACTTGAGAAAAGTTGTCACTTCCATTTTTGTTTCAAAATAACTTATTAAAATGATATTTAGGTTTTGTCTTGTTTTCAAACTTCTTATATAAGACCCTATGAAAATAAACATAAAGTTATTAAAGGCTTCAATGGTAGGAAATGAGAAACATATATTATTTTAAATACGTTTAAAACTTGTACCTAAAAGTGCTATAAAGTAGAAATCTGAGAATCAAGAAACACAGAGGTATATAGAAAACAAAGAGGATAAGCTTTTTTTTTCTTCTTCTTCTATTTTTATGAGTTCCTTTAAGTAACAAATTCATTACCCTTTGTACTTGGGTGGCTATATATTTTTCAATATAAAACTAAAATTATATTCCACAATGGAAAATTTCTCTCCAAAAATTTAATGCAAAGGGACTTATAAAATATAGTTTGATGAAACAACAATGAGAAAACAAAGGAAATAATGTAAAATATTTAAAATCTATAGTATTAATTTGCTTGTTATATTCAGGATTACAAGTTTTAATTATTTATATGTGTGTTAGAATGAGAAAACTGATTCATTTGCCTCTATTTCCACGTGCCAATATCATGCTTTTTTATGTCTTCTACATACTTATTAAAATTTTAAATATTTTAAAATGAAAACATCTTTACTATCTTATTATACAAATAATTTATGGTTATGAACAATGTTTGAGTAATGTAAAAATGTTCTAAACTATAGCATATATTACCTAAAATCTCCATGCTCATAGGCAAGTTTTCAGTATTCAGTTATTTATTTGTTTGTTTGTTTGTTTGTTTTTGTGATGCTGTGGATTGATCACAGGGCTTCACTCATGATAAGGACAGCCTCAACCATTGGGAGACCCAATCTCCAATTCACTCAATATTTGAGAAGTAATTCCTGACATCTATGTTTGGAAAATATGAAGAGGAATAAACATATATAGATAATTTATATGAATAAAATTACTGTACCTTTTAAACTGCAAATTTATTCAATGCTATTATTGATCAATTAAATTCTTTCCATAGAAAATATTGTGTACACAATATCAATTTTCTTTGATAATCTTGTATTAATTGATATTTGTTAAATTCCCAAAATTTTGATAATGCAAACAATGCTGCAGTGAACATATGTTATCTTCTCTTTATTGTTCCAGTTTAATTATCTTTTAAGACAAATACCCCAGATGAAATTTCTGGGTCTAGTAATAGGCACATTTTACTTTTGAATCACAGTATATTTAACATTTATAAATACATGAAGAACTCAAGTCCAAAGATATGATTTGTTTTTAAAAGTTGCATTTTTAAAGTTATGTAATCTCAAGTACAATAATTGGAATATACTTATGCACACTTAGAAATAGTTTTTTGAAAACAAAGAATAATGCTTTTATTTATTCCTAGAAATTAACTTTGGTCAACTTTTTGGGGGGATTGGGGATGGGTTACTGGGAATTGAATTCAAGGGCACTCAACCAATGAGCCACATCCTCAGTCCTATTTGGTATGTTTTTTAGAGACAGGGTCTCACTGAGTTGCTTAGCACCTCACCATTGCTGCGCTGGCTTTGAACTCACGATCCTTCTGCCTCAGCCTTCAGAACTGCTGGGATTATAGGCTTGTGCCACCATGTGTAGCCACTTTGTTAAACTTTTAATGTAAGCATTCTCTGTGTTGATTTTCCTTATTTCTTATTTTCATTACAATTTCAGAAATAAAAACCCTGAATAATTTCATGATTGTATGTATATCACTGCCTAAATGAAATTTGTTAAAACAATGATATAAGAAATTCCACAGCTCTTTAAGTTAAGATCATACATAGGATGCTTAAAATATTAAAAATTTGTTTTAAAAATGAAAAGAATTTTAAATATTCTGGGTGATCTTACCACAGATATATTTCATAATACTGTATCAAGTTCAAATTCTATTTGTTGGATTTCAGTTTGAATGTTTTAAGTGTTGTAAAGTCTTACTCTACAGCTGCAAGTGATAACTTCTCTTGCTCTGATGAATTCATGAGAGCTGTAAGAGATGTGGTAGCAGCCAAAAGGTTTCTTAAATCATGGTTTGGTCCAAATAAAAGCAAGGGCTAAGAACTTATATGTCAGAATTCTGCAAAACAATTGAAATGGACTTGATATTTTATTATTACTAATATCTCACTTTTTCATTACTACTCTTCAGTTATTCCTCTTGGCTTAGATATATACACCCAATCACAATTTGGTGAAAGGGAAAAAAAAGTTAGCTTTTTACACCAAACAAGATTCATCACTCAGAAAGTTGTATGTGTTTGAAACTTTACTTCATCTCACTTTAGTTTCCTTATTTGCAAAAGGCAGATCAGAACAACTCCATAATAATAGTTTGTATTTACTTACAATTTTTTTGCATTAGAGGATAAATATTTTAATGCACAATAAATGATGTCCACAAATCCTTCAGATTCATTAGAATTAATAATGACTGCACAGTGCTTTATATTTGAGATCAATATTGCCATATTAGAGAATAAAACCAAGAAGTTTAAAAATATACAAGTATTAATTTATTTCAGAATTGTAACTACAATTGAAATAAAATAATAACCATAGTAATACATAATAACCATTGAAATAAAAATAATAACCTTAGTAAATATGTTATATGCTGTTGTTTCATATTGTCATGAAAAATAACTATTAACTGTTTGTTTAAAAAAGAATAATGAAAACATTTCATTGTGCTACATATTAGCAATTCGCTCTAGTGAATTTGATAAAAAAATTATAATCTACAATTGTTTCACATTCTTCTATAAATTTGCTGTCTTCATTAAAGCCTGTAAAGAAAATCCAGCCTCACACTGATATATGTCTGGAATTTGACGTATGTTTGGAAAGGGAAGCACTATTTTAGTAGCACTTTGTGATGATTGTGATACTCTTCTTTGATGTTATGGACAATAGATAAATTGTAGACTCATAATATTATTTGCAACATAGAATCTGAAAGCATATCAGCAAATATTTTACCCTTTTTAATGTCCGTTGACTTATTTTGCACTTTCAGAGGATTAACAGCATGGGTTGGTCACTTGAATACTATTAGTTCACTGGGACAGGCTTTCCAAATGTTCATGATTTGTTAACAACAACAACAAAAAAGCCACGAAATTTTAATATTCCTAATGATCTCACCTGAAAATTTTTAACTTTTGGGACGGAGTCAAGCTTATGATAACCTTTTCAAATTCCCCAAAGTTCAAATTTTCACTTGTAATCTTGAAATTTAGAAAATATTGTTGACATTTTTCATTCAAGCATTAGTCACTTCATTTCTGAGAAAATATTTTCAAATATCCTAGTTATAATAATCATATTTATCAGTCGTTCTTTATATATATGTGTGTGTGTGTGTGTGTATATGTATATGTATGTGTATATATGTATGTATATATGATATATATATTAGTTGTAGTTGGACACAATATCTTTATTTTATTTTTATGTGGTGCTGAGGATCGAACCGAACCAGTGCCTCACATGTGCTAGGTAAGCACTCTACTGATGAGCCAAAACCCCAGCCCCTTATTAGTCATTCTTTTAAGTAAAAACAGATTTACAGAAAGATATAAGCTGGATCAATTTACAGATAAAACACATTTTTTCCTCTTTAGACAACAATGATATAACAATTTGCAAAGTGCTTTGTATGCATGCTTTCTGTTTTGTCATAAAGAAAAATAAAAGTACAGGTACATAATTTAACAAAATGTAATTATTTAACTACATTACCACAGACAGATTGAAGTGAAAAAAAATTTATATATATATATATATATATATATATATATATATATATATATATAATATTCTGATATATATTTAATTTTGTGTTCATTTTTAATATTTATGCCCTATAACATACTAGTAATATAAGAGCAGAATCTTCCGAGTTCGAACTCTCAATCATTCTATCTGCATGAATTTACATTTTTTAATATTTATTTTTTAGTTGTAGTTGGACACAATACCTTCATTTTATTTATTATTTTTAGGTGGTGCTGAGGATTGAACCCAGGGCCTGCATATGCCAGGTGAGCACTCTACCGCAGAGCCACAACCCCAGCCCCATGAATTTACATTTCTTAAACTTCATCAATGTCAGTTTTCTCAACCAGAGATGATTAATTACATGTATATGTAATATATATGATGATCAAAAATGATATTATTCTTTGCATCATATGGTTATTATGAAAATTAAATGAATATATACAATTTCTAGCGCAGAAAGTTCTCATTATATGGCACTAAAATAAAGATGTAGTATTAAGTTATTTACCCAAAGGCCAAACCAGTGTCCCCTGTTTCCATGTTCAAGGTCCTTTCCAGTGGGCCATGTCATCTTCTAATTTGTATAACAGCTAACACCAGACAAGTTATTATTTTAAGTTGATGGTTTTGTCTCCACTAATTTGAGTTTCCTCTCTCCTATTATGAGCTTCCTTTTTAGTGTGAAATTAGATCTTCCTTTATCATTTGATCATGGTACTGCATTTTGGATAGGAGAGACATGTACTTTCAAAAGCCTTTTTAAGCATAATTAAACTTTATTTTGAGACCATTAGGCATGATGCCTGTCTGCTAAGATTTAAGCAAATTGCTTATTGACAATATCTGCAAAATAATATTTTCTTTTCCCTCCCTTTTCCTCTAGCAGATGATACTTCCGTTATTCTATTGCCTTGAAGTTAAAAACAATTATCCCTTAATACACTTTCTGATACCAAAAGTTGCTTCAAATTGAATATACAGATCTTTTTAATTTGAGTTTTTCCATCATTTCTGGTGATAGTAAATATATTTGTTTTTTTTTCCTGATTTATAGAACAGTGTTAAAATCACCTGGTATTCAGCATAATATATTAAAATAGTAATCAGTAATGTAACAACAGTAGCAACAACAATGATGGAAATTTGTCCTTGAGTTTTCCTCTTAAATCTCTTCTCTATGACTTTTGTAGTCACTGAAAATATTTACCTGAAAGCATAATGATTCAGAAAAGAAGCCCTGACCACCTATTGCCAAACTTCCCGTTATATACATTTTAAATGGATTAACACAGACTATTGCATTTGCTATCAGTTTGGATATGTATCATTGCTGGTGGTCTATCAAAGTATTCTTAAAATGATGAAGATTTTAGTAGGTCATCAATAGCCAAGGGAGTAGAAAGAGAAGGAGAAGAGTGTGTGCTTCTTTAGCACTTCTGCTTAACAAGCAAACTCAACGAACTTGAGTGAATTGTGTCTCTGAGCACTCTGAAGAATATCTTGAGATAAAAATAAACATTGGCTTTCTTGTTGGTCTTCCTTGTGAGACCTCTGAGAAAAAGATGAAATTGTCTCCCCGCCTCCCTCTTCCTTGCCCTGTTAACAAGAGAAAATAAAATCTGAATCTGTTTAATGAATTGATTTTTATACTATAAGGGATTAACTAGATGAGTCTAGACAAAGGCAAATTAGCCAGTCAGGTAATGTGAGCTTGAGATAGAATAGATTTATAAGAGATAATGTTTTAATGACACAAACATCTTGCACTGTTGAGTCAATAGGCACTTTCCAACATTCCATATGGGTCTTCAGTATTTAGATTCTGTGTCATTGCTTTTCTTTTACCATAATGATTTTGCTTGCTCTTTGTAGTGTCTAGTCTTTTATCTATGCAGACATTAATATAATCCTGGATGAAGAGAAATGAAAAATAGCTTCAATGAGGTACTCTTTTGCAACAAAAGTGATATTGAATTTCTATGCATCTGCTTTAACAGAAAACTTTAACAATAAAGAGAAAATAATGTGTTTTCTTCTCTGTTAACTGTTTCTTAACCAAGAAAGATAATTCTATCACATTTTGACATGAGAATGCTAGGAAAATTTATTATTTTATTATTCTTATATTGGATTATTTTTCTAAAAATGATTAATGAAATTTAATATTACATTTTATTAAAATTGGAGACAATGATATAAAATCAATAGCAATGTGCAAGTTTGGCTACATTTGATTGATACGTGGAAACGAGATTATGCTGAATCTTATCTTAGCCAAAAGGCTGAGCAATGATAATTCTGACAATGTTACATAGTATAAAGAGTACACAGAGTAAGATAGAGGAAGACCCGTAAGTATGGAGGTTTAGTCACTAAATCAAAATATGAGTTGTCAGTTTTTTTTTTCCTTTTCTTCTTTACTATATCATTACTTCTCATCCATCTTGTTGTTTTCATTTTAATGCAACCAGCACATATTCATGCTTAAATATCTGAACAATATAAAAGGCCATGTGAAATGTCTCTCCCTCTGAAGACTCCTACACAAGTCCTCTGTAGCATTTCTTCATGTATCCTACCCAGTATTACATTAATCAATATTTAGAATTATGCCTTTTATTGCTCTCCATATTTCTTCCATATTATTTTACCCATTTTCATGAATTTATAGCTAAAATATTCAGATAATTCTTAATTTTTTAAGACTAACTCACATGTTCCAACTTTTCAAAAAACTTGTCCAGTCAGATATCTAAAAGACACTACAAATCCAGTTAGTCCAAATTTGAACTCATCATCTTGACTCTAAAACCTAGTGACACTCAGGATAGGATTTCTTGTCTCTATAAATGGTGTTATGTAAGGGTAAGAGCAAGACAGTATTTCTGACACCACCTTGTCATAGGCCCCCATTCACTGAGTCACCAGTCCTACTCATTCTACCTTCTTAATTTAACTTTCTTTCATGTGCTTTTTTTCCATCTGTGCCATCAACATGATGTTAATCCAAACTGTTCCCATCTGATTCTGGGTCACAGCTTTCCTAAAAGGTCTACTACATCCACACTACTCTCCTTTGATATATGCGGAGTAACTTTAGGGATCTTGACATTTGAATCAAATGGTGTCACTTCTTTGCATAATTTCTTTCATTGTTGTATTAGTGAGGGTTCACCAGTTTGGAATTGGCTCATGTGATTATGGAGGAAAGAAATCCCTATGAGATACCCAAATTGGAGAACCAGAAAAGCTGGTGACACTGGACACCAGAATCAGTCTATGAACAGAGACCTGAGGACTAAGGGCACCAATGTCTGAAGGCAGGAGAAAATGGATACCCCAGCAAAAGAAGAAAATATATTCATCCTTCCTGTACCTTTTTGTTTTATTCCAACTCTTAATGGATTGGATAATGCCCACTCACATTAGTAAGGATGAGTCTTCTTTACTCATTCTACTGAGTCAAATGCTAATGTCTTCTTGAAACATCCTCACAGTCACACCCAGAAATAGTGTGTTACCAGCAATCCAGGCATCCTTCAACCCAGGTAGACTGGCTCAAAAAATTAATCACCACAATTGTCCTTCACATGAAAACAAAACAAAGCAAAATTTAAAACAGCTTAGAAAGAGATGTGAAATCTGGTCTCTTGGCATCTCTCCAACCTTAATTACATAGCTCTTCAGTTTTGAGCTATGGTCACATGATCTTTTTTTAAGTTCCTCAAAGCATCTTCCCTTCCTATTCAGGTTCTTGCACATTTATGCTTTCTGCTTGGAAGGTTTAGCTCCTGCTCATTTTCCATTTCCTCATTTCTTCAGGTAATAGTTTTAAGAGTTCAAGTAGTCACTGGATTTCTCCATTCTGGCAATTATCACTGTTTGTAACTCCATTTATATCTATGACTTATTCACTCTTTAATGTACTCCATCAAATATTCTATAAGACAAAAACATTGAGTCTATTAGATATGAGCATGGATTCTGGAACCAGATATCAAATTCACATCTAAGTTCTAGTGTAAAAATATGAAAATTTTACTGAATGTTTTTGGGTCCTTCTTTCTTCATCTAAAAAAATTTATATGAGAAATAAATGAGTTCCTGTTAAATGCTGGGAGCAGAAAGCACAGAGTAAGTACTATGTAAATATCAGATACTGCTATTTTGCTTTTCCTCATGATTGTTTCCCTGAAACTGAGCATCCCTGAAACTGAGTGAAGTTCTGCAACTTCATTAATTATTAAATCTAAATTTAGTATATTAGTAAAGAGGGGCTGATCAATGGTAATAAGAAAATAATAATTACATTATTTCATAATAAATTGTTGCTGAATGAATGTAGCTAGACTTTGTGAATGAAATGTATAATATACAAGGAAGAATTTTAAGACTCTTTGACTAGAAAGCTAGGCACTGCTCAATATAGATTTAGAAGGTGATTTTGTTTTAGAGAAGTGTTAGGATGAAATTGATTGAAGCTTATTAATTTTGCAATGAAATGAGAAATTCAAATTGAAATGTGTGATTGGCATCTGGAACTGATGACTGTCAAGTGATGAGAAAAAATCCTCAGGGTTGGTGAAGGAGCACAGAGGCTCAACTGAAGTTGTACACTGTAGTGGAAATGTCCAACTGCAGAGGCCCTTCCTTCAATTCCTAAATGGTAAGAATTTTCAGTGTTCCTTCATTTGCCATTGTATTGGTGTTAACTTTTTCATATTCCATGTTCTCTCTTCTTCCTTCCTTCAGACAATTCCTGGTGATGGTTCAGCCTACAACAGCCATCAAAGACTGGCAGAACTACCACATGAAATAAACATATCCATACTGAACAAAAGACCTGACAATATTCTTTGTTTATTTTCCATTCTCCCTAATAAAAAAATTATTTTTTGTTTTTTTTCTTGAAGTTACTTGAATCTCATTGCTAAATAGTTTGTTTTCTTCTTTCTAACACTAAGAGAAGAATTGTGCACTAAAAAATTAACGTTTTCACTGGCTCTAAGATTTACTGGTACGGTGATCTTGGATAAATGACATATCCTCTTTAATTATAGTTCCTGTAACTTGGGACACTGACCACTGTGAGAAGTTTAATTGCATATCTAACACTGAGCAATGGTCCTGCTTTGGAGTGCGTGTGCTCTAAATTGATGTATTTGTTATTATTGTCCAATTTCTCTTTTTTTTGTAAAGAAAATATTAAAAAAACATAAGCAATAACACATCTAAAGCTAAGCCTACTGTTTCTTTTGATTATTATTATTATTATTATTATTATTATTATTATTATTTTGTTTTAGTCTATTTGAGCTGTTGTAAGAGTATCATAGATTGGGTGGCTTATAAGGAACAACTATTTATTTCTCACAGTTCTGGAAGCTGGAAGACCAATGTTAAGGAGCCAGCAGATGAGGGCTTGCTTCCTGTTCACAGACAGCATCTTTTCCTAGAGTCACAAGAAAGAAGACACGTGGGAGCTCCTGAGGTCTCTTTTGCAAATACACTTATTCTATTCATGAGGACTTTGCAATCATGACCAATCCCCTCTCCAAAGCTCCACCTCCAGCCTCCAACACACTGAGAATTCAGTTTCAACATAAGAATTTAAGAGGGGTGGGCACAAAAATTTAGTCTATAACATTAATCAATATTTGCCAAAGATGCAGTGTATTTAGAAGAAAAATATTTCTGTGCATTATAGTCATGATTTTCTTTCTGAATTCAATATTCTTCTTATCATATTTTAAATTAGAGGTTGCATTTTACCTGAAAAACTAAAACCAAGACATACATGTTACATTTAAAATCTATCTAATCTTTTGTAAAGAGAGAAAATATAAATGTCAAGAGATAGCTTGCCTTTTCAAGCTAAAATTTAGTATAATGCCTCTTCTTATTTGTTATCACAATAATTGTACTTAAATTTCACATAGCAAATATGATTAGCACTGTGAATAATTTTATGAATGCAATAGAAAACAGGTAATAGTACCTATCCATGTTTTTTTCTGATTAAATGGTACACTTTATATTTTGAGTTGTAGTTTGTGAATTGTTAAGAATAGTTTCTTCTTCATTAAATAAAATGAGAGCATATTTCTTTTGAATTTATTTTAAATACTAATTTATGAAAACAATGAGAAATCAATAATATTTTTTTGCCTCAGTACTAACATACAAGCTAATTAATTTTCCCGAGAAGAAATTAATTTTCTGAAAGGCCAATCTAGGTAATTCTCTAATGTGGATAAAAATTATTTAAAAATTTTGAGACTTTACAAACTATTTTAATACAATAATTCTATAATGAAAATTACTAATTTTCTTGCCCATTATAATAATATTCAGAAGACTGAATTTAATAATGATTGGCTTTGCAAATTTCAGCACTACTGAAAAGAATGAAATATGAAAAAAAATGACTATTGGTAAAAATTGCAGTTCATTTACAGCTCACTTAAGTCATTAAATTGTAGAGGGTAACCCTTAAAATTTTCAAATGCATTATTCCACTTAATACAAACAGCGTTGAGCTCTACAATGATGTCATACCTATTTTACAGTGGAAAAAGCTGAGGCTGATCAAAGTTTCATACTTTACAAAAGGTCAAGTCAGCTAGCACCTCCAAAAACCCACATAAGTATGACTGCTGCCTATAATATTGCCTATCATATATGTGTGATGTGAGTATATTTGTGTGTGTGTCTATGCACACACGTGTGCACATATACTTGCCCACTTTGAGCATACCCAGAATTCACCTATATCAAACATCATGTAAGGTGATTCAGTATGCTTTCTTTCTTGATGTTCATATTCAGACTTAGTGCTCTTGGAGATTGTATCTGAGCATTTTTCTTAAGTCACAGTGCATTATGAGATTAAAGAGCTGTGAGGCCCAACAGGAATCTAGAGTATAAGCTTCCCACAAATGCATTTAGCTTTTGCTGTCATAAAATTTGATCTCTTTTTAATGCTTTAGAGAGAAGTTACAAATACTACAGGAATAAATCAGAAACATAAGAAAATAATCCTGGTTAAAAATTTGGGCTCTGTAATGCTGATGGGTTGGGGATTTAACTTCAAATATCTAGGAATCATTTATTTTGATGTTTTGGGCTTTCTTTACATTCTGGAGCAATAGGTATAAATAAAGCAAGTAAAACATTAATAGCTAATGTTTAGTAAGTGCTTAGTAGATGTCAGGTAACATTCTTTAAACAAATTAATTCTTTAAAGCAGTCCTATAAGGTATATATTATTATTATTCCCTTTTAAAAGAAGGGAAATCTGAGGCAACACCTCATTAATTAATGTGCCAAAGATCCCTATTATGGATTGGATATGATAGGTCCAAACGTTCCTGCATCGGTGCTGGAATGTTCAGAGGTTATATAACTAAATGATGAGAGCCAAAACACAATCAGTGGATTAATTCATTTGATGGATTAATAATTTGAAAGGACTGTTAGGTAACTCAGGCAGATAGAGTGTGGGTGAAGAAAGTAAGTCACTGAGGGCATGACTTTGGGGTTTATATTTCATCTCCAGATCCTCCATTGCTGACTCTCTCTGTTTACTGACTACTATGATCTGAGAAGCTTCCCTCTGCCATGTTCTTCTGCCATGATGTTCTGCCTCATCTCAGGCTCAAAAAGGGAACATGGGCTGACCCTCTAAAATTGTATGCTCCAAATAAACTTTTCATTCTCTAAGAGTTCTTGTCAGGTATTTTGATCACAGCAACAAAAGTAGACTAACACAGTCTCACAGCTCCTAAGTGGTGGAGCTGGCCTCTGAATGTAACCAACTGACTTCACAGGCTTGTGAATGCCCTGTGCTATTTATTTGAAGTCATTTATTGGATGGTTTACTAAAATTGATTAAAATGTCAGAAGACAAATGAGAGAAAAATAAGCAAATCACCAATACCAGGAAGTAAAAACAAACCTACAGTTATAAGAAAGGCAATGAGGAAATCTTATCAACCATTTATCTCAATAGGCTTGGAAACTAAAACAATAAATTCTTTAAAAACACAACCAACCACGAATGACAAAAGAAGAAATAATTAAATTGTCTTTGATATATTAATTAGATTGATTATCTTCTCTAAATTCTGCACAGAAAGAAAGCTCTGTGTTCAGACAGTTTGTTAGTAATTTTTCATAGTACTTGGAGGAAGAAATCATAATGTTCTTGGATTGTCACATACAATAAATAACAATAACAGAAACATGGCAACACTTTCTGACTTTTAATCTAGACAAAAGGTCAAGTCAGCTAGCACCTCCAACAAGAAAAAATACATTACAATATACAAAAACTACAGGTTAATCTCTGTAATGAACAGAGATGGAAAAAAAATCTTAAATTGTATGCAGACACATGTAAAAGATAATATATCTGGTAAGGGTTGTTTACCATTTTAAACTAATTAAAATACTTCATTATGATAACATAAAAAGGTGAAAATTCGACATACATTTATGATTTAAAAAATATTTGCAATTTAGAAATAAAAGAACTGATAAGCAGTATTTATAGAAAACTTCATAGACAGAATTAAAATTATTCTTATTATTTTTTAAAATGTTTTTTTCCTGAGTTTGGAAGAGAAAGAAGATCTTAGTGCCTGAAGGACCAAATGGGAAATAAAAAGAGAAGAAAAGTGTGATGAGGATACAAGGCCCTCTTAAAAATCACAGTAAACTGACCTGTGAAGATTTTTCTAAAACATATGGCCATATGAACCCATTGCATGGTCATGTGAATCTCCCGCCAGGTTTCTCCCAGGGCCTTGGAAGGGACCTGGTTACATGTATGTCCCTGAAGTTTAAGTTTTATTTGTATCCATTTCTGCTTTTGTTCAATTACATACCCACCCCTCAACACACACACGAATGGCACAGGTATAAATAAGTTTTTGTGCTTAAGTATCTTGTTTTGCTTTGATAAAACCCAGATTACTGTTATTATCTATAAAATGCTGGCCTTAAAATTAATTCTCCAATCAATGGTTATGTATAGTCAGTCCATAAATTCAAATGTAGTTTTGGATTAGAGAAGTGGAGCAAGAGAAGAAGCAAATGTCCTAAAGTATCAACTGGGACCTGGGTTTTGGTGCCACACTAGCTGTGGCACTACAACTGGCTGTCTGCCCAGTAAAACAGAATAGGTTAGTTTCAATGGCCTGAAGCTGTCTTGGAAATGGGTACTAAGAAGAGTCAGATTTGCAAGTCCCATTTCCCTAAGTTTATAACACTGTTTGGAAGCCAGCCCATCGGAACTCTGTAAAGTATGAACATTTTGTAGATACAAAGAAATATGGCCAAGAGTAGGTCAGTTCAACAAAGACATTATTCTAAAAGCACAGGAATGTCTTTTTTCCCTCTAATGAATAAGCTAGTGGAGTGGTTGATATGAAAAGAAATTTAAGGTAAACCACTCAATAAAATATGTAACTCAAGAGGCATGCATCCCAGAGCTGCTCCTATCCATTAGCGCTGGGGAAACTTGGACAAGTCACTTACCTTTCTGAGATTCTATTGCTGCATTTCTAAGGTTATATATTCATATTTTATATTACAAAGAACTTTCTTCCTGTGAAATTTCATTTTTTTTTTATTTTGAAAAAAAAGTCAAGTGAATACATTTCTGTTAAATGTCTCTATTGTTATTCTTGACTTATGACCCCTATGTGCTATTGAAAACTGGAGTTTTAAGGTAAAGGTAGCAATGTGTCTTGAAGTTCTTTAACCTTTTTGGATAAATATTTACTTTGCCATAATGGAGATGGAAGTGAATATCTGCTTCACAATTGTGACGTGATAAATTGTGATACTTTACAATGAAACAAACTCAGAAAATTTAGTTCAGTCTCCTCTGAAATCACCATTCTCATCAGTCTTACAGGACAGGTACATTTCTGTGGGAGGAAGCCAATAGTTAGGAGGAGAAATACAGAAATAGGAACTTAACTATGATCAGACATGGAAGTCATCTCTTCTGCTCTACTTTTTATCAGTATTGATACTCACTCATTTTCTCCAACATTCCTGTTGATTTTTTGTGCCCTTTTGGCTGCTGCTGCACTTGATAGAAAAAATATGAATGTTATTATCACTTAAACTCAAAACAGATACTCAGTTATTAATTTTTTTCTTCCTATTCAAGGCTTCAGAAGCCATTAATAAACATATTCTATAAAAACGTACCAAGTTTTACATAAATCCATAAAAATCTCCAAGAGAGCAATCTGAAACTTCACATTTGGCTATTTTTTCATTGACATAAAATATACTTGGCTGCAGCCAGTTGTTTCTGTTGACTTTTTGAGTGTAAACTGAATGAATATAAAATTTTGTTCTTTTTACGGATTTGTGAGTTGTTTATCATCACAAAATGATGGCAGGGCTAGACATTGACGCTATTGCAAGTTAAAACGAATAACGAGAAAAGGTTATCACACTGTGTGATTCTATTTTCCTCTAATATTTAGGAAAATGTCCTTTCCCCTTATGTATAATGGATTGAATTGACAAGATTTAAGATGTGATGATGTCTTTAGACATGGTATTCTTAGAGGATACTTCTGATTTCCCATTAAGTTTATTACTGATATTCCTGATAAATTCCAAGTATATACAACATACATGTAAAAGAGAAGGCACCAGCAGTATATATTTTATGTACTTCTAAGATATTTTGCATCTCTGCAGTATTTTTTCACCAGACCAGTTCCCGTGCAGCATAAAGATGTAAAGCAACGGTTTCTTTGTGCTATATTCTGTTTTGCAGTGTATTCGAGGAACAGCCGAGACCTTATTGGTGGGCTCATTCATGGTGATATTCCCCACTCCTCACCCACTGTGAGTCATTCCTCAGTGAAGTTCACTGAAGGTGGGGAAAATTTCAATTTTCTGAGGCCTCTTGAAGGAAAACACACTTTGAAAGGGCATGCCTGTTGTCCTACAAAGAATCTTGAATTTGCAAGGATCCCATAACACGTGGTCAAGACATCTTGAACTCATTATTAGGAAACAGGAAAAAAATTAGTATGTTCTCTGCTACAAGCTATTTTTAAAATAATAATCAAATGTATGATTTTCTGAGTCAGTACACCCTTCTGATTTTGACAATCTTTTAAATTCATCTAAAGAAGAAGATATATATTCTGTTTTACAGTAAGAATGCAAAATTCTTAAGGGCTCTTTATTTTATAAACTTCATGTGCACTGAAATCACATCTGGGACAATGGCATTTAGGGGAGAAACTGCACAAATCTCCCCCCTCTTTTCTGTTCTATTCTCTCTCTCTCTCTCTGTATGAGTATGTGTAATTTCTGCTATAAATTGCAAATGGTGTGATAATGTGCTCCATTTCCCATGAGTACCTGCCCTGAGGCAAAACAGCAGGAGGAGTTGAATTCATTTTAATTTTGAAACATATTGAGGTTTCCTCTGTAGCATGGGGACAGAAGTGTTACTTACTTTGGAGAACTGAGATGCTTATAGGGTAAAAATTCAGCCTGATTAAATTACATAAGAACTGGGGTCAGAATATCTGTTCTTTTCAAATGTATAGGCAAAGTTTGCTGAGATAGTCCAAAGTATAGAATACAAGCACATTCCAATAAATTTCCAAACATTTAGTGATGTCATTAATCTGTTCATGAGGACAGAACTCTCATGGCCCAATCACCTCTCAAAATCATCACAATGCAATCAAATAAATTCATAACAGTCTCAGAAATGAAATTTTAAAATACCACAAAAATATCACAATATAAAATGCTTGGTAAAAAAGGTAGCAAGAATGTGAGAATTTGTATGCTAAACAACTACAAGATATTATTGAGATTAAGTGAAGAAGAACTAAATAGATGGGGAAATATAATTTTTTGTTTCTCAAAAGATATGATATTTTAAGATACCAGTTCTTCCCCAAGTTATCAATAGATGCAATATGATCCCAATCAAAATCCCAGCAAGATCATTTTGTGGGAAATTGACAACCTGATTCTAAAGATCATACAGAAATACAAGGGGCTTAGAATAATCAAAACAGTTATAAAAAAAGAAAAAGAAAAATTAAGAACTAATACTATATGATTTTAAGACAACATAAATTTACAGTAGTCAATATAATGTGTTATCATCTTAAATACAGACAACTAACTCAATGGAACAGGTCAGAGAATTCAGAAATAAATTTATATAGGTATGAATAAAGACACATAGATAATTCAGCTTTGTTTTTTCAAGTGAGTGTTACTAGAACATATTAATATCTTTATTGGTTTCATTGAGTCATAAACTGTTGGCTTAAATGACACACATTTTTTTCTCCACAATTCTGGAATATAGAAGTTGAAGATTTAATTACTGGAAATCTTTTAGTTTGTAGATGGCTGTCTTCTTCAGTTCTTCTCTTGGTTTTCCTTCTGTGTGTATCTATCTTCTACCAATTCTTTTGAAGTAACCAGTCATTTTGAATTACCATCCGCACCAATGACCCATATCATCTTATTCACCTCTTCAAAGGCAGGATCTCCAGTGGCATTGGAAAGCACCTGGGCTTCAGATTTCAATTTAACAATTTCTGGAGAATACGATTTAGCCCATAGTAATATTCATGTGCAAACAAATGGACTCTAATTCATATCTCAACATAGGTCCACATCTGAAATACCTGTGTGTGAATGTCAACAGCAGCACTATTCCTAGTTTCCCACAATTGTAAAGGACCTAAACATCCCTCAAATGGTGAATGGATTGACGTTTGTTATGTTCATACAATGGAATGCCAGTCAACCATTACAAGGAGTGTTCAACTGATCCATGCTATGATTGCTTCCTCTCCTAAACATTATGCCATGAGAATGAAGCTAGGTGCAGTAGGGCAAGAACTTCATGCCCCCAATCCATCCCAAATATTTATTTAAAAAAGCACATTTAATAGAATTAATTTATTTATTGCCTACCAGTGTGGATTGGAATAGCGTTTAACTGTAAATTATTATGAAGAATCTGACCGGAATGAGGCAGTAAACATTATAAAACTGATTTATTGAGGGTAGTTGCATCATTTGGTAACATTTCTAAAAATCATTGAAAATCATTGAAATACAAACCAAAAACGTGTGAACTTCATGTTATATAAAACATACCTCAAGGGCTAGGGTTGTAGCTTAGTGGCAGAGCATTTGCCTAGCATGCATGAGGCACTGGGTTTAATCTTTAGCACCACACAAAAATAAAATGAAAGTATTGTGTCCATTCACAACTAAAAAAAAATACTTAAAAAATACCTCAGTAAAACTGCTTAGTATACATTATTTAAAAATTAATCTTAGACCTAAATATAAAACCTAATACTACAAAACTTCAGAAAGAAAACATAAAAGAAGGCTTTCTTGACCCTGGGTTAGGCAAATATTTCTAAGATACAAAAACCTAAATGATGAATCAAAACTAAATATTGATAAACTGAAATTCAAAATCAAAATTTAAATTCTCTGCCCTTTAAAAGAGAGTCTTAAGAGAGTGAAAAGATACATAAGAGAGTAAAAAGGTAATTTCTGCAGCCATGGAGCCTTGTTTGGAAAGATGTGAGAACAAAGTCATTAAACCGCGTCCCAGAAAGGGAAATATTTTATCAGATGGATGAGGGTTGAGGAAAGAAATCAGGAAATGGAATACCATTCCTTATTACGTGCAGAGTGACTCAGTAAGAGAAGAGCGAAGAGTATCAGGTGGGACAGTTAGGCCACTGAAGTCCCTGAAGCAGGCAGAGAATAGATCAGAAGTGGCCTGGTTTGTCCTTCAAACAAGATATGGAAGTTTCACTATATGCACTGGAAAGACATTGAGAGGTAGTATCAAGTGGCTCCAGGATGTCTCTGCATAACATATGAAGATCAATTGACCACACCTTCAGAAAGGATGCAGAAAAACACATACAGTGACTACTTCACTAATCCAGGGGGGAATTATGGTGGTCTGGTTTAAGATAGTGGCAGTGAGAATGGAAAATTGATATATCTTAAGTACATAGAATCAATAGTTTGGGGGGTTATGCTGTGGAGGACTGAGGATCTGATTAGGAACAAAAGGGAGTCAAGGATTATTCTTGGGTTCCTAATGTATGAAAACTAAGTATAATTTATTAGCCAAACGAATCTCATTTTATAAAAGAATTATTGCTTTTGTAGCCCTTTATACAAAAAAAAAATCACTGATAGTTGTTGCTTTGATTAAAAATTGGGAACAGAAGAAATTAAAACTGTTTTCAAAACATTTACAAATAAAATGTCAAAAAAGTATTTCTCTAAATATATAGTATCCTATTATGTTAATTACTTTGTCCTAGGCTAGAGTTCTTTATCTAAATTTTGTAATACTAGCTTTTGTTCTGACTTACCATCTATGTGCTATTTATTACTTTGTATATTCCAAACCTCAGCTTCAAGAACATAAAAGTCACTCTGTATTCCCGGTATTAAGAATAGAGCTTCCCCCAGTAACCACCAAGTCTTGTTAGAATCAATGAATGAATAAAACGAATGAATGAGATGATTGTTCCAAAAATACCCATCAGTTGTTCAATTTGTCCAGAATAATTTAATAGCTAAACTTATTTATAATAATATGATAATGGCAGAAATATCTCCACTCAATTTAGTTGGCTATCATATTTGGGTTTTCAGCCATTACTATCTTACTTCCTGAAATGCAATCTAAGTCATATCTTTAACAAAGTATCCTTTACCTACTAAATATAAACAGTATTTTCAGAAATTTGGCATGATCTTGTGAGTATTCAGAGTTACTTTTAGATGGGATTTAGTTTAAGAAATGCATATTAAACTTATTACACTTACACAGTACATATTCCCTTTTATTTTCCCTGTCACCCCATGGGTTGTTGCCTGGCTGAGCACCAAAGCAATTCCAAATTCCAGTATCCAGAATTTTATGTGAAACTTACCTTAGACAAAGGCTGCTTGTATTTTTTAAATGATCACTTTCTGTCATGGCCTGGCATATAAAAGATGTAGACTTTTCTCCCTCTATTTCTGAATAATGGATTTTAAAACCATATTAGACACCTCCAACATAATATAAACCTAGGGAGTATGTGGTGGAATATCTCAGGAATGCCCTGCCAATAAACACAAAGAACTAATCAGCCCACACTTTGGTTTTATTAGCCTACTCTCCTCCCATGAGATAGAGCAGTAGTAAAATTAATTTATCCAGCATTCTTCAATACTTGACAGATAAGAAGGGCTACTCGCTTCCAGTTCAGTGACAGGTTGATAGTTGTGTTTTGGAAATGTTTGTACAAATACAAGAGCTCAGTCTCAGTGCACTTTATTTACTTGGGAGAATGTTGGCAGGAAGTGATATACCATACCTGGCAGGAGGAATGAGGGTGGGGGACTTTTCTTTCATTTTGGTTGTACTTAGTTCAGTCTAAAGAAAAATGATTACAGAGCACACACAGGTACAGAATCTATGAGGAAAGAAGAGAAAACTGGAATTAAAATTAACTTCACATCTATATCTAAGGTGAAATCACATTATCCTGTGAACCCCAAGGGTATATTCTCCAACTTTCGGTCTACTTTTTGGGTATCATATTTGAACTTTTAAACTTTCTTCTTTGTAGCCACAGATCCATACCTTCTGTCTTAGCTGCTTCTGATTCTGTGAAGCCCACATCCAGGATTCAGGCCCAGAGAGTTCCAGTCATACAACCTTTCTCATTAGAAGTGTTCCCTAGGTATGAGGGTCATAGGGGAGTCTTACCCATATTGGAATCTCTCTCTTTTCTTTAGATGGCCCTCAATTTATCTTCTGTTTAGGGACATTTTCATATCTGGTTTGCATTGGTGATAAAAGCAACTCAGACATTGTTTCTATTCCTTGCTTTGTATTATCTGCTCAACTACAATTGCACCTAATAATACCATGCAATTCTACTACCAAGGACAGATTGGCAGATAGGTGACCTGGCACATGAAAGATGCAGTCTTTCCCAGGTTGAACATTCACAGGCTGAACAGTATATGCCATGGCCTGGTGCAAAGAATCCAACCCAAAAAAGTTTACCTATTAACTGAGCAATTCAATAAGTCTATATTTGAATGCTAGATCTACAGAAAATATGTATAATGTAAGGTCAATATTTCCATATAGGTCATGCATTGAAGTTCTCCCAACTTCTCTTCTAGTACTTTATAGACTAGATAAAAGCTAAAATTGGAAAGGCCTAGTCATTAAAAAACACAAAAATTATTTAATAGTGCATGACTTCAAAGTGCCTTAGGTTCATAGCTACAATATGTAAAGTTTGACTATAATAACAACAAAAGAATAGGAAAAGCAGCAGAATACAACAGACACTAGTATGGCAGTATGTAAAAACGTGGATGTATAACTGATGTGATTCTGCAATCTGTATACGGTGTAAAATTGGGAGTTCATAACCACTTGAATTAAATGTATGAAATATGATATGTCAAGAGCTATGTAATGTTTTGAACAACTAATAATTAAAAAAAAGAAATTAAAAAAAGTAGGTAAAATGGTTCAGAAAAGATCATACATTTTGTAGTTTGGGTAGAGAAATAGGCAAAAACAGCTAAATAATAACATTTTCTTTTTGATATGCAATCCTTCATATTGGTTTCATATTTATACTGGTTCAAAGAATCCTGCTGTGGTTCCTGACATCATGCCTCATATTTACATAGGAACATAATTAGAGGAACAAGGCGGGGGCGGGGAGCATCTCTTTTCTATGTTTCCTCCTTCTGAAAAAGAAACGCTTTCCTAGTCACCTGCAAGTAACCATGTATTGCATTGACTCCAGTTGTGTTCCTGACCCATTTCTTACCCTATCACTGTCAAGGACAAGGGAGTCACCATAGCTGGAACAGAATAACCATCCACTGCAATATGGATATTTAATAAGAGTCTATCAAAAATGTCCACCACAATTCCTTCCTTACATATTATGTTAAAATGCTAATGTTAAAATGAAACATATTCAGTCTTCCTCAATTGGAAACAACTCAAAGCCACATACATGTTCAATTCCAATATTTTGGGTCATGTATAAACTCTAACAGATTCCTGCTTAGTTTTTTTTTTTATATTCTGTATCAGAACTCAGCAAATTACAGACCTCTCACCAAATCTAGTCTACTTGTTCTTATGTTGACCCTTGGGCTAATTATATCTTTATACTTTTAAATATTTACATTTTAAAAGGATACACACACACACACACACACACACACACACACACACACACAGAGTCATCCATTCCTTGGTATTCATAGGAGATTGGTTCCAGTAATCTTCATTAAATCCATTTATGTCCAAGTACTTTAGATAAAATGGGGTAATATCCATATATAATCTATTCATATCCTCCTGTATTCTTTAAGTCATCGGAGGTTCTTAAGATATCTAATACAATGTCCATATCATGTACATTGTTATATTGTTATATGAATTGTTTAGGGATTGATGACCAAAAAAAAAAATATTTGCTCATGTTCAGTAGATTGTAATTTTTTTCATATTATTTCTGTTTGATATTGATTGAATCTGTGGATGCAGAATTACAGATATGGAGGGTAGATATAGATATGTTCTTTATTTTTCCTCTTGCTCTGGAAAGCCTAAAATATTTATTATGTGGTCCTCTGCAGAAAAAATATTTGCCAACATCTTTACCATTTGACTTTGGACTAAAAGACAAAATACCCATGCCAACATAAACAATGTACAGTAAGTAAAAGATCACTTTTTTTTCTTGGTACTAGAGCCCCTTAAACTCAGGGGCTCTTAACCATTGAGTCACAGTCCCAGCCCTTTAAAAAAAATTAATTTTGAGACAAGGTCTTGCTAGATTGCTTAGGGCCTTGTTGCTGAGACTGGATTTAAACTATTTTGGGGGGAGTAGTTACTGGAAATTGAACTCAGGGGCACTGGACCACTAAGCCACATTCCCAGCACTATTTTGTATTTTATTTAGAGACAGCATCTTGCTGAGTTTCTTAGTGCCTCACTTTGGAGGAGACTGGCTTTGAATTCACCTCAACCTCCAGAGCTGCTGGGATTACAAGTGTGCCCCACCTTGCTTGGCTTGGATCTGAACTTTTGATCCATCTGCTTTAGCCTGCTGGGATTGCAAGTGTGATCACTTTTAAATATGGTCTAAAAGGGATTGATCCTGGTTGATAGTAGGGCAGCAGTCTTATGTAGATTTTGCTCCCATATTCGTTTCTGTGAGGTTGTTGATTCAGTAGTTGGAAGAACAAGCAAAGGGATTTTAAATAAAATTACATAAAGTTCCCATGCTGTGTCTTATTATTCATAAAACAAAGTAAATCAATGTGTCTTGAACTTCCTCTTGGTTCTCCATTTTCTCCCTGAAGAAGAGAGAGAAGACCTCTTTGTACAACTCTTTGGATGTCAATGAAGATATTGAAGAGTGGTACATCTGTTTCACGCATTAGGGATCTTCTATCAGGCTTATGAATAAGAACTTCAGCAGTTCCAATAAGTCAGCAAGTATGAATGGGCCTTTTTATGTCAAACATGAATGAACTAGCATTTTCACGGGTGTGGTAGGGAATACTGATACAGTTTTGGAGCAGAAATTGCTAATAGGTTTTCCTATCTGTGCATTGGCTCTGATTTTCTTATTTGGAACAAAACTTGGAAGCCCAAAGTTCAGTTTTGTTTCCTTCTGGATACTCTCCTTATAATGGGGTTGAAGTGGTTATTAACAGCTTATGTGAAATATAAGTGTTTGTGTGTAAATATGTACATTTTATTAAAAATTATCTTTTGACTTAAGAAGTTTTAATGAAGTGATGAGATTGGAGATTTATACAAAGTTCTTAGGCACAAAAAGTTTAGCAGCTGTTTCATTCCTTTAGTGTTGCCAAATTATTTTTACCTAAAAGACTTAGAAAGATCCCTGGAAAATAATCTTCAACACAGAACAAAACACATGGAATTAATGCAAACATATATTTTAAAATTTTCTTCTGTGTATATGGATTTACATGGTTAAAAAGAACAGAATTCAAAATATTTTGATCTGGATTTATATTTCACTAATTAGAAGAGTAAAATTTTCTTCATATTCCCTGAATGAATAAATAGTACCAAAGTTAAAATATAGACTTGGGGATTACTGTTAGGATTTGGATAACATTTCCTGCATTGTTGACATAATAAGCATATTTTTAGGAGAAAGTACAGAACTAATGGAATCCACCAAAGATAAAGTCATATTTAGTTTCTCCTCATGTGTCCACAAAAAGCAAGTAATACTTTTTAATAAAACTAAACTACCAAACTACTAGTGTTTGCTATTGCTAGATTTATGTCATAACAATGAGAAACATTGACTCTAGCTTTTCAGGTGTCCAGGAAAGCTTAGGGGAAAGCCTTTTGTTTGTTTGTTTGATTTTAGTGTTTCCTGCGGCCCCCTGGAGCTTGACTCCTTCCCATGGGCTCTCAGAAGTGCCATTGGAGAAAAACAAAATATGTAATAATCACCACTGGCCTAAAAGCTTCTTAAATGGAAAGAAAGACTTTTTTATAAAAGAAAATAGTATATGTTCACTTTTACGCTTACCTTTCACTATTATTTATGTTATTATCAACATAACTCTGTTGTATATATTTTAAAAGTACTTGGCTTCACTGATTGGAGGCATTCTCCCACCCTCTGCTGTTCCCAGGATGTTGGCACACTTGTTCATGGGATCACAGATATGATCTTTTGATACCAGTGGTCTTTGAGAAAGCATTCTATTTTCCTTTATAGTGATTCAAATCAAATAACATTCAACCTGATGTAAGTTATTTTCATTCCACAATTATACCATGTAAGGCTAGCCAAACATGGTTTCAGTTGAGTATATCTGAACTTCCTTTTGTAATAATTCATATTTTCATTGAATGTCTGCAAATGACAATACTTCTAAACACCTACTGATTAAGCAGGACTAACATTATGAAACCATTCTGAATGTTTGGAAAACAATGAAGAAAAATGTGAAGCCACATTCCCAAAACAAATATATCTGTCACTGTGAACACCATGGGTTTGTATTGAATTTGTTAGCTAAAAAAAAAGTAAATCCCTAAATCACTTCCTGAAACTGAGTTATTATTAGTAGTAAATTATCAGGTCCTCCAGACACATAAAGGCATGACAATTAAGATAAATATTAGGATTTATAGAAAGTATCAATGTTCCATGAAATGTCACTCCCTCGAACAGCTCTAGGAGGTTAGGCACGTAATTCCTTTCACATATGGTGCATTTTTTCCTGTGTTGAATTTTTAGTACAGCAGATACAAATGGAGTTAGCTTGCATTAACATGGCTCCTTAAATATTATTACTCAACATGACTATATGATAAAAACTAATCTCCCTTTTTACTGAGCATATGGGCTTTATTCTATGGAAAGCAGCTGTTGCTAATTCAGTCATATCTAAGAGTAATTCCCACCTGTCAAATGTATTTGGATCCATTTATTCTTCCACAATGAGAACATTCTATTGGTTGTGTTTTTCCCCCTATTTAAAGCAAGGCATAGTTCTTCATTCTTTTATGAAGCCAGGATTATTAAAATTAAACTTTAAAGTGTGATACAGTTTCACATCCTCCAAGTACAAGAGAAGTATTTCAATGAAAATAGTTACTATTTTATAGAGATATAGATACGTGGACATATAAATATGTGACTGTGTGTACAGGAATTTATGTTCCACTTTATAGAATAAAATGCAAATGAGCTCTTTATAAATTACCAACGTTCACCTTAGACCACTACTTAACACATTCAAAAAAATAATAAAACTAAAACCACATTTATTCAAATACTCATATAATGAAAAGTGGTAGAAGGAATATTCATTGCAGAGGAAAACTGCTTTCAGAGAACACTAACTGGATCCTGTACCATTTTTGAGTATCTATTAGCTTCATTTTCTGGCCTCTAATCCATAGGAATGGATAAATATTTTAATTATAATGTGCAGCTTTATTTGAAGTGGTTTTCTTCTCCTACCCAAGATCTTCTTATATCTACTGCAGTATACGACATTTTCTTGTCAACTCTATTTCACTTTAGATGAGTTCATTCTCTGAAATAAAAGTGACAGCAGCTCTTGTGAGGGAGTTTCTGATCCATAATGTCACATGCACATACATCCATGTTAGATCTTTGATTCATAGTTTAATAAAGTATTGCCTCCATTGAACCATGCAGCACAGTGTCAGATAATAATCAGGCAATTCTGAGCAAGATACATGTCTTCTGTCAGACACTTCAGGGATTTGTGAACTTCATGCAAACATACTCACTGCTTATGAGTCATTGTCTCTTTCATGCTATGTGATTAACTCCATGGTTGGAAAGTTTTCAATATACATACATCTAAGACCCTGGAAGAGTAGAGGAGGATTGAAACGTGAATACAAGTACACATCTAAAAAATCCCCCATTGTTTTATTCATACCCCCCTTGAAGCAGTGATTACCCTGTCACAATTTTGTATTTCTTCCTGCTCTCGTGATTTTAGGTAGGAGTGAAGAAGGAACAAGAAAGTGGAAAAATGATCCAGGTTCTATCATCATGGCTGGGTTGGGTGAAAGGATGGATGTCAAAGTGACCACAATAAATGAACAATATAGTAATATTCCATCATATATGCTACGTTTTCTTGATCCATTCATCTGTTGAAGGGCACATAGTTTGGTTCCATAGTTTAGCTATTGTGAGTTGAGCTTCTTATACACATTTATGTAGCTGCAACACTGTAATATACTGATTTTAATCATTTTGAACATAAACCAAGGAGTGGGATAGCTGGGTCAAATGGTGATTCCTTCCAAGTTTTCTGAGGAATCTCCATACCACTTTCCATATGGTTGCATCAATTTGCCTTCCCACCAGCAATGTAGGAGTGTACCTTTTCCCCCACATCCTTACCAAAACTTATCATTGTTTGTATTCTTGATAATTGCCTTGCTGACTATGCTGAGATGAAATCTTAGTTTTGATTTGCGTTTCTCTTATTGCTAAAGATGAATATTTTTTTTCATGTATTTGTTGATTGATTGTATTTTTTCTTCTGTGAAGGATCTGTTCAGTTCCTTAGCTCATTTATTCTTTGGGTTATTTATTTATTATGATTTTTAAAATTTTTTAGCTCTTTATATATCCTGGAGATTAATACTCTATTTGAGGTACCTGTGATAAATATTTTCTCCCATTCTGTAGATTCTCTCTTTACATTATTGTTTTCTTTGCTGAGAAGGGTTTTTTAACGTTTTCCTAATTAGTTATCACATGACAGTAGAATGTGAGAAAGAATCAAAATCATCATACTATAATAATGCAGTCACATCAATGTTTATAGAAGAAGCTTTTTAGTTTAAATCCATTCCATTTATTGATTCTTGATTTTACTTATTGTGCTTTAGGAGTCTTGTAAAGGATATCAGGACGTAAGGCCTCAAGTTCAAAGCAATATCTTTGGAGCATTTTCTAAGGAAAATTAAGCAAGCTTTGAATAAAATGGCTCATTTATTTCATTCCCTTGTCTCTGTGTATTTAAACCTCAATGTGTCTAAACATCATTTAGCGTAGCTTATTAAAATACAGATGCTGATATTTCATTAAGTGAGGCAGCTGTTTCCCAAGTGATTCTGTTATAAGAATTGATGAGAAACCTTGCTGCCTCTTGCTGACCTTCCTTCTTCTTGGGAGGTCACCTCCCCCCTACTTTGCAGTGAAAACTGGAGCCATCAGAGGAAAGTAGTCTGAACTTGCTCTTTAAATACACTTGTATCTGCAGCCTCTCCTTGAAATACTGTCTTCTCTTGGCTTCCTTGGCATTTAAACAAAATTTGACTTTGTACTCTCCGTTTTAGGAGGAGAGTTTCCCATTCTTTCTGGATCTTTTAGACCAACTTGTCTGTCTGTTCCACAATTTGTTCCACAAATATTAAGATGCTGCTCATCTTCTTTAGCTTTCCTCATTTTTTTTTCCTTTAATTCCTATTTTTATGTGGTTTTATGCTTTTGCATACATATGGCTATGGTGTTTTTGCCAATGAGTTTCAAAGGTACATCCATCAGTTTGACTTCTTTTCTTAGATCTGGGCCTAAATATATGTCTAAATGCCTACCTGCCACTCCTAAAAGTGATCTTATAGATATTCCAAACTTGATATGTACAAAACTAGACTCAGTATCACTCCCTTCCTTCTTGTTAATTTTTAATATTTTATTTCTCTAAAAATGATCCTAAGATACTAGATTTTAAGACCATAATTCTTGAGAGCATCATTTACTTCTCTATTCTTACATCGCCTTACATGCAAGTGATAAATACGGTTAACCTACAGAATAAATACCTTCTGTCTCAATCTCTACTCCTACCACCTCCATCTAGTCCAACTTCCTCTGTTGCCAAGACAATTATAGTAATGTTTATATAACTATCTATCAATGAATTTTACATCAATTCTTGTCACCTTTCAAATTATTCTTTCTTCTTTTGGCCCACGATCTTAAAAAAAAAAAAAAAAATTACTTGTGTCACTTTCTTGCTTTGAAGAGAATTTCTGAACCCAAATGCACTAAAACCACCAGAAAGACTACTAAACTGGAGATAAAAATACTCCCTTCTTAAAGGGGTGGTCACCATTCAGCTTGGGCTGTGAGTTCCACATGAGAATATAGGCCATATCCTGGCCAGCCAGTTTTTTTTCCCCAAAAGAATATATATTTCTTCCCTCTTTTCTAAGAATAAAAAAGATGTAATCATTTAAAACCTGAATTTCCCATTGGACTCACAGCACCAGGAAATCTGGGAGGCAACTTTTTCACCACCTGGCACCTACTAGGTTTGGATAAATGAATGTGTTGCTCAAAACAAGAGAACAGAGGAGAAAGTGAACCATGCTGCCCAAGGACAAAGGAGAAAAAAAGAGAAGCCAAAACATTGAGTAACAGCTGAATTTTGAAGAAATTAGTAGGGTTACTCCATTTTCACACTAACAGGAAGCTTAGGGGAAAAGTATGTACAAATACACAATTGTGTGAAGCCATGTGACACATGAAGATAATTATTGGTCTTATTATGGTATGGCTCAGAGGGGTAGTTACAGATAGACACAGGAACACTCCAGAGAGTTCCAGGAAAGAACAAGACCTTGGAGTACATCACACCGTGCATGTGAATTTTACCTGATGAGTTAGCCAGCCAAGAATATGTGTTTTAGAAAAATAATGTAGCAACACTGTGAACAATGTGTTCTAGGGGGAAGGAGCTGGGAGAAGGACATCCAGTTAGGGGACTCTTTCAATAACTCAGATGGATAAAAAAAAAAGGCATAATTTGATGAAATAACATGGAGTAGGCATAGGTGGATTTGAGATTAATTAGGACAATTCTACATGATACCCACCTTGGTCCAACAGCCCACTTGTTATTTGGTATTCCTAAATAAATATTGCAACTTCTTGCCTCTATGGAGTTTCTCAAGTTATTTTGTACCCTGGACCACATTTATCCAATCCAAGAAAAGTGACAAACAGAACTTTATTTGTGTGGCTTCTGAACCAGACCAAAGGAACCTAGGAACTGGAGCATTTCAGACCTAACAAATCAGACTTAGTCAATCAGAATCTGAATGTTAACCTGATCCTCAGAGGATTTCTAAGCACACTAGAGTTTAAAATCCCAGCTTAAACTTTACCTTGTCCAAGAAATCTTTCTGAATTTCCCCAGTCTTTCCACTCCACTGAAATAAAGCTAAATTGTGTGATGTTTACAAATTTACATGTATCAGTTCACTTGTATCATGATTATTCAAACAGGTGCCTTGTACCTCCCTAAACGTCAGCTCCAGGAGGTAAAGACAGATTCCACAGATTCCAATTATCTTGACATTGTCTCTACTTCCCATATAGGACTTGACTCAACCCAGGTTTTTCCCAAGAGACAGAGAAGGAGACTTCTGTTGTTCTCCTTGGAGGCCAAGTTGCATCTACATATCTTATGATAATGCTTCCTGTTGATTTCAGATCTCTCTTTGTCCATCTCTTAAAAATGAGCACTTGGCTCCAGTAAAGCATGAACCATATTCAATTAAGTTTCTCTATCTAAATTTAGCAGTTTTAAAGATGCAATATCTACTCATTTATAAACTGACTTTAAATGACTTGATGGTGGACTTCTTAGCAGTAACATTCACAATAAAATATTTTGCTGAAATCTGTTATAAACAACTTGAATATATTATTCAGAGTTCATCATATTTATGGTATGACTGAAAACAAAAATATTTTTCTATTAAAGGAGCACTGGATTTCCAAGGGTTGGTTTTATGAAAATGTAAAACAATACCCATGTTATTTTGTCTATTTTTTATGTTTATAATTTTAGGAAAGAAGATAGCAATCTAGACTGAACTGTTTGTGTTTAATCCCATGAAAGTTTTCCTTTTTTGGATGCCAAACTGAAATGTTTAAAAAGTGGGTCACTCTGAGCATCCTTCTCTCTTAAGCAGCAGAGTGTACTTGAATGGCTTGGACTAAGTGTTTTAGATAAAGGAAATGGTCTTTCTAAAATAACATGCAGTTAACAGCTGGAAAGAAGTAGTGAAGCGTTTAACTATCCATTATGCTCAAAGAAAAACTTGGCTAAAATTCTTCCTTCCCATTAAAAGCACTGAGTGCACCTTCAGAATGTATGTAACTGTGCTGTTAAACCCATTTATCATTTTTCCTTTATAATCCAGACAAAATAATTAATGTATACCTATTTAGGAACCTCCTCCGTGTTTTTTAATGAGGTAGGCTATTTTTAGTTTTCATGGAAAGTAATAGTCTTGGTATTTTAGAAAGCAAAAGTAATTTTCAGTTTAAAATTATTCTACATTTTTTTAAATAAGTTTTCCAAATTAAAAAAAATCAGGGAGGACATTTAAAGTTCAAGAAAGATTGGATTATAAAAATTTAAAACTGCAAAAAAAAAAAAGTTCAAGAAAGAGATGGGGGTGGGAAATGAGACAATATCCATTTGTACACGTCTGGGTAATCCTGTAAGGTAACCAACCTTTCTACTTGATGACCCATAAGTAACAATAAATGACCCTACACTTACCTGCTTGACATAATGTCGCAATTAATTGATAAAACTTTGCTCTGAATTATAATAATTTACTGAAACTTAAACTCAGGTCTACCAAGAGATTTAAAACTCATCATGAGATTCAAACTTGCTCAAAGTATCCATTTCTCTTGTTCTTTCAATTCTCTGCCATTGTTGCTCTTTGCAGATAACATACATTTTTTTCTATCTTCTCCACCACTGTCCATCCCCATGTCCATCTGGCATCCGGAATTCAGGAAACATCTATTTTTATTCAAATTTTCCATCTGCCACTTCTAATTCGGACACTGCAGTCATATGTATGTTGAACACTTCCAGCACATTACCACATACTGTTTATGCTCTGATTTGTTTCATTTCTTCCCAGTCTTTTCCTGCCTGCATATGCTTCTATTTAGCAATTTTTATAGTGAGATGACTTTTAGTACCAAAGTAATTTATCCTGCCTTCTATTAAAGCCATCCATTGCATTTTTAATTTTAGATATTCTATTTTTGGTTCTTGTATGCCCATAAGAATTTTTTTTTATTGATTCCAAGTTCTGGTCAAAATAATCTATCCTTATATCTATTCTTTCTCCTCGTTTACTAATTTTTCTTGTCCATATTATTTTCACAGTTATTGCCTCCATGTTTTCATGGTCATTAAGTAAAATCTGTTTCATTATTCCAATAACTGTGTCTTCTATTTCTCTAGTCTATAACATTTTTAGTCATGTTTATGTATCTTACTTTACTTAGTAATACTAATATCATGCAAGATAATTGTGGAATCTGGATAATTTTGTCATCTTTCACAAAAGGTTTACCTTAAATTCTGGCAGGCAATTTAACTGGGAACAGGTGTCCTTAATCTAATAAGGGAGAGAGCTGTTTGCAGTCTGGTAAACCTAATTCCAATTGTTTCAACCCTGCTCTAAGAGCCGAGATCCCCAACTGAGATCTGACAGTGTTCATTGAAACCTTTTCCATGGTCAGAACTGAACACCAATTTTGGCTTTTTAGCACGTTAAGATTAACAAATATTCATTTGCATTCCAGTAGCTTTGGTTTAGCTGTTTAATTTCTTATTCTATGTAACCTAACATATTGACAAATATCTTAAAATGATGGACCTCCAAAAATGATGGACTGTTATATCTTTTTCTCTATGTCATTTTGTTTTCACTGTATAGCCTGCTTCATCAATAGATGAAATCCCTGTATACTACATCTCCACAAACATCAGTCAAAATAGTCCTTTTTAATATATGGTGGTCTGCTACTCATTGGTATGCTGTTATGAGGTAATAACAAAAATTTCATTTGACTTTTCTTGGTAAACATGATTATTTTGTAAGACTTAAAAAATTTTTAAACTTTATTGTATTTCAATGTATAATACTATTAGAAGATTCATGATATAATGCCTTGAAATTCTACAGTCTTCATAGACATTATTGTTTATAAAGTATTTATAGGTTGGAACAATTAATGCTAAGGTCCAAAAGTTCAATGACACATAATTTAATACTCAGAGTTTGAAGTAATATGTGCTTAAACCAACGTATCATTCTTAATGAATGATTTTATATTTGTCGATTCAGATGTTATTTCAAATAATGAAAGAGAGTATAGCATAAAAGGAACTAAAATAACATAAACAATGAAATACTCACAATTTTAAGTAATTAAAACCTTTTAAGTGTATGAAGTGCTTTGTGTTTCATTTGGAAATTTTGGATAAGGTTTTATAGCAATACATACCGAGTAAAGTGTTCAGGCCTTGTTTATTTTAATGGCTTCTAAAACAGACTTTAAAAAACTCTTGTGTTGAAAATATGTGGAAAGGAGCATGTAGTGGTTTTATTATACTGCAGCATAGCTCTTGAAATTATATAGCAATTTTACATTTTGAACAGCTTTAAAGAACAAATTTACCAAGCTACATTTATAATGGTAGAAACACATTAGTCAAGGAAAATGCATGTTTATGGATAACTAAATTGATATAAAAATAATAGAATTGGCCTTGCCTTTGTAAATTAAATGAGGTAATTTCAAAGTTTAGAATATAATTCACTTTGATATACTGCAACTATTTTAATTGTAATAAATTATCAGATGTTATTTTTTTCATTTCTTATTTTCTCTTATGCAAAATATATGCAATAAAACATCAAAATTAATTTCTTAAACATTTTACATTCTTAAGTCACCAGAGTTGTGAAATATCTTGTTAGGTTTTGATATATTTATAGGTATTTGCTTTAACTTTAGTTGTTGTTTTGATTTTAAAATATTAAATGAAGCAACTTGCTTTTCCAAGTTCAGCTTTGAGTTTATAGGGCTCATAACTATGACATGAGTAATCCAACAATTTTTCCCCTTATATGTGCTTTTCACTGAAATATCTTTCTTTGAAAGCCATTTAAATCTTCAATTCAAGGGAAAATTGGGTAATTACAGGAGTTTTTCTTTTGTTTATATTAGAGGAACGTGTGTACTAAATGACTACTACTTTTTTGATTGTGTGTCTCTTTTTGTGTCTCTAAATCCAAACTTTTCATGTATTTTTTTTTATTTTAAAGCTTGGTTTAAAATTCATTAAACTTCACATTGTATTCATTGTGTGTGTGTATGAAAGAGAAGGCAGGGGAGGGAGACAGATGATTCCCTAGATCAGAGAAAATTCTAATTTCTGTTGGAATGTTTCATTGGTATTGATTTTACAGTGAAATGTGGATTTTCTAAAGGTTTCCTATGCCTTATTCATAAAAACAATGTTGTGAGGGATCATTTACTTCCAGTACTTATGCTAACACTAAGAGGTATAAAGCTGAAGTGACTTCATTGCATTTATGGAGCAAATGATTGATAGAAATACAAGGGTTAACAGAATTCAAAGAGGAATGCCCTCCATGTGTTGGGTCCCATCTTAGTGCTTTCAAAATATTACCTATTTAATCTCCTAATATTCCTTTAAGACACAGTCTTCCCATTTTACAAATAAGGAAATTTGATCTTAGAGATAATTAAAATAATTATGAGAAATGTATATCATTCCACAGATCTAAAATGTATTATGTATAAAGAAGCTTAAGAATCTGTAGGAAGACAGACAATAAACATTAGCACAAATAATTAATTACCTGCTTCTGATCCACCCACCTTGAAATTACTGTAATTATAGTGACCAAATGCTGTTACTATGGTATATTATTCAAAGAGAACTTTCTAAATTAATACTCAAGGGGCGTTTCATTCATTCCTAAATTCTATATTCCTTTGTTCCTCAAAGATGAGTAGTTCAGAATTGTTTAATGCTTTGCTTTGGAGAGTTCAGTCTTCTGATAGATCCTTCTCTCCCTACTGTGACTGTGGAAATCCCAAAGAAGGCTTCTACATGCTTCATGTCTCTCTGCCCTCTTGGCTGGCTGTCTGGTTTAAATGATCCTTTCTTTTTTCTCTAATTCACTATTTTTGTTAAGAGACAAGTGATCTTGGTTTGATTTGTTTCTTCTACCTGCATTCCTTCCTTCCTGTATTACCGTTTTGTCCAAACTGTGGATAATTACCTTTTGATCTCTCAAAATTAAAGCAGAGATGAGGCTGGAGAATTCAACAAGACTGATACAACAGACAGCAATTGAAATTATTTGCTGAACATGCTGCTGAGTCCATGATCCCAGGTAAGGATACTTTCCCACTGCAACCGGGGGCCCCTCTTTATTTCCAGTTGGATTTTCATATAACAAACAGGATGTAAGTTACCATTTGAAATTCAGAAAAAACAAAATACTGTGGGTTATTATTATTATTATTTGTATAAAAATAGTGAAAATATTGGGATCCATCTATACTCTAACTTGGATGTACTTATACTAAAACACTGGGATAATGTATCAAAAAATTAACATAAATGAAGTTTTTCTGAAAGTAAAATTGCATTGAGCATCCTGTATATTTATTTGCTAAATATGGCTAGTCTGTTTTCACCCCTAGGTTTTCTTAACTCTAGAAGAGCTCTGCAGTCCTGAATGGAATTTGAAATCCTTTCTTCCCCAAACTTCTAATTGCTCTAGTCTCTTCCATTCAACATTAGATCTATCAGTTAACAGCATCAAGAGTTTTTTGTTTAGTTGTTTTGTTTTATTTTTAAAATATGTAACTTGTGCTGGGCATTGTGGTGCACACCTGTTATCCCAGAAATTCTGGAGGCTGAGGCAGGTAGATGGTAAGTTCAAGGCCAGTCTCAGCAACTTAGCAGGACTCTATCTTAAAATAAAAAGAGCTGGAAAGAGCTGAGACTGTATTTCAGTGGTAGAGCACCCATGGGTTCAATCCCCAGTGCCCTCTCTCCAATAAATAAATAAAGAAAGAAAGAAAGAAAGAAAGATAATAATAATAATAATAATAATAATAATAATAATAATAATAATTTTAAAAATGTAACTTGTGTTGTTCTTGAGTAAGCATCATCAACACATCTAGGTTGTGGCTCTTGATTCACTTACAGGCCTTTGGGTAAGAGGATAATCACTGAATTCTTTTTCAACCTTATATTCCATATGAGAATTTAATTTAGGCTGTAAGCCTTGCCTTGTGTGGTGTCTGCAATCATTAGGTAAGATAGAAAAGGGGAGCACATTTATAATATTCCTTGTTGGGATTCTTCAAGTCATCCCTGCTCTACTGTGTTTCTATACTGAACTGTTGACCTAATATTCAATAAACTCTTCAGCGTCCTACTTCATAATCTTAGTTCCTGATCATTTAGATGGCGATTTGGTTGGAGTCTATTCCCAGGTATGCACCTATGAGCTTGCTTTTCAATCTATACTGTTTTCACTTCAGGTAGAATTCAATGGCCCCATTCTCAATGGTATTAAAAGAAGGACACTATTCCCTATCTCTTATGTTTAAAAACAAATCTTTCCAAATAATTTCTCCAGCTTTTTCGTCCTCCAAATATTTTGAGATCTATCTGTCTGACCTATTGGTATCTGAAGCTGGTATCAAATGCCATGTGAAACTCATGAAGGTTGCTCATGGAAAAAAAAAGTTCAAGCTTACAGAGGGTGCTTCATGCCTCTTCTGTGTCCTCTCCATCTCCCTGGTTTCCACGTGGTGTGCCTTTGGATTCCAAGACAGTATTCCAAACCTGTCTATTTACTGGGCCTAGAAATGTGTTTTCTTACAGTGTAGATGTTGCCAAAATAACTTGAGTAAAATATTTGATTGAGTGCTGTTGTGGGAACACACCTCAGAAATATAGCATTTATGTGATTTCCTCCTTGTCTTAGGAAGGCAATGCCTTCCAAGATTTTTTAACTCCCACCTTTCTGTTCCAAGGTAGTTGTCAGGAGGAAAAAACAACAACAACAACAAAAAAAAACATTTTCTGTTTCTAACATGGAATGCTAACAGGGCTCTTCAAATAATTTCACTGTATTCCTTCAAATCTATGAAGATAATTCCTGTTGTTGCTGAAAATACATAAATTTTCAAAATGGATGTGTTCCAGCTTTGGCAGAATTGCCTCCCTGTTGTTGAATGCTTGGCACATGCATTGAGCTATCAAATTCCATCATTCTCCCTTGCTGGAAGAATCAGGCAGACATCAAATAAGATGATTTGGCAGAGTTAGCTGATGTATTCTCTGAAAATAAAATCAATTTCCACAACCAATTATTTGAAAGGTCACTTTAAAAACTATTCTTTCTATTTTTTTATTTTTTAATATAGTTTTTAGTTGTTGATGGACCTTTATTTTATTTATTTGTATGTGGTGCCAAGATTGTTATGTTTTAATTAGCATTTGGAATAATTTCCTTTTTGTTGGGGGAAAGGAAGAAGGACTGCCATACTTAGTAAACTTAAGCAAATAAATAGAGTCTCAGTGCCTATGATTTAGAATCTTTTCTACCCAACTTAGTTTTCCTAATGTAAAATTTGGCTTTAAGGTAACAGAATTTTCACTCTATATATTTTCAATTCCAATTTTAAAAAATAATAATATAACAAATTGTAAATAAATCTTCTTTGCCATCATTAGAAAAAGGAGGGAAGAATTTTGCTAAGTTAAATAGGGGGTGTCCAGTTAAATTTGAATTTCAAGTAAACAAATAACAATTTATTTATCTTTTATAAGTATGTCCAATGTAGCATTTAGGCCATACTTAAAAGAGTCATTGTTAATCTGAAGTTCAAATTTCACTAGGCAGCCTTTATTTATATTATGTGCTAAATCTGGTAACATTAGAAAGGCAATAAAGAAGATTGCATAGAGAAAAAAATGAAGGTATTATCAGTGAAGGTTTGGGGAATGTACTCATATCTTTGAACTCTAATTGTAGCAAGAGCAAAGTGAAGAAGAGATTCATTTCCCGTGTCTTAGAGAAAACCACTGCGTTCCATGGACAGGGCCAAGATTCTGCTTGGATTTTACAGATAAAAAGAGACATGGAGAGATTAAGAAACTTGCCTAAACTAGTAAACAGTGTGGTTAAGACTGTTCTTTTCAATGTTATTCTCAATGTTTCAAAGCCCACCTCCATGCACAGGTCTACATGTTTTACTGTTCAGGAAGGCATGGACAGATACCAGATTGTTGTTCATCTACAAAGTTCTTCATCCATCAAGTAAGCAAGATAAGACCAACCTTGTAATTTATTGCAAAGGCTTTCTAAAACATATTAATATAAAAATATAAATGATTGACCCTGGAAAAAATTTTTATTTTCCCTGTTAATCTTCTAAGTTTCTCTTAGTCACAGAATCATAGCAGGATTTAGGAAAAAAAAGCATATAGGATTAAGAAATGGAAGATGACTTTGAGTCATTTATAAAGCAATACATTGAATAATCAGGTAAAAGAAAAAAAAATGGGAGAAATTCCTCCTCCTACCAGTCTATTATCCACAGCCAAGTAAAACAAATTTTTAAGTGTTATATGGAAGCTTCTAGACAAAGGATCTTGAAATATTTTAGTTAAAATAGAGATATATAATTTATGTTAACAAATCTAAAGTTACTAATTTTAAGTGTGTATATTAATGCCAATATTGATGTTACTTATATTTACTGTGCTTGCTGTCAATATTCTGTTTTATTGGTGCTATAAAATTAGGTGCAGCACTAATTTACTAATCCTCTGTATTAATTATTATGACTCATTTTGTCAGGAAAATGAAAAGATCTTGTCCTACTTTAGTTCATGGAACCTTTCAGTTATCTCTACTGAGGGGTATATTTGTGCATAATTTTTTCTGTTTTATTGAGCTATTATACCTCTAGTCATGTCTTTTTGGGAGGTAGGTGTGGGTGCTGAGATTGAACCTAGGGCTTTGTGGATATTAGGCAGTTAATCTACTGACATGAGCTGTGAGTGATAGAAACATGAGGTTAAGGGCACAATTTTATAAACTGGACCCACTGAACTGATCTCCACATGCTTTCTTTTTTCTTAAAACAATTTACCTGCAACCTGTCTGGCTTCATTCAACAGGATATATTACATTCCTCACCAAACAACCTGTAATCTGCAAGAGAAAAGCAGGCCTGATATGCCAATAAAAAGAATACAAGTTACCCTGAAGGGGGGACTTTTGTGACCCTTACATAAACCAGACACCAGAACTTGGAGAGATAAGGATAATTCCCTCTACCCATAAAATCTGTATGAACGGGTTCCAAACAGAACTGGTCAGTATAAGCCAAAATGATCTAGAGTTACTATGTTCAATAGGGATTTGAGAGTCTATTGTCATCCTGCTGTCAGTCAAAAGTTAAGAGGTGGGCCAGCATGGGACTCACTAAAAGTTTTTTCCTAGACCCTCCATAAAATTGGAGTGCAGGAGAGCCACGTCACCCCTCTCCTCTCTGAGAGGACTCACTCTTTACATTCAGAGTGTCTAATTTTCCCTTTTCTTATCTCTTCTAACGAACTTATGTCTAATACTCTGAGCAACATGTTAAAACAAAAATTGCGACCTAATAGCAAGAAGTGGAGTGAAGACAGGGCCTCTGCAGCTGCCTCAACTTCATGGCGGACCAGGGCCCAGTAACACTATCACTGAACTACATCCCCAGGCTCTTTAATCATACCTTAGATCATTGAATCAGTCAGTTCTTGTATCAAATTGTCAAATCAATTTTGAAAACATTTTACTCTCACCTATACAATCAGGAGAAAGTCTTTTTTTTTTTTCTATGTAATTTCAAAACCTTTGACTTTTCGATTTTAGAATTTATAGGTTTTCCACTTTATTTTTCTGAGTAATTACTTTAATGGCCTTTTTGATTTAAATTTTAATTTGATTTTACTTTGGTGCCTGAGGGAACAGTATTTCTGACTTGCAGTTTCCTGGGTGTTCAGACACAACTTTTATTTGTGTTATTTTTGAAGACCAATTAGCAATATCCTAAATAGATAAATGGAAAGACCAACATTTTTGAGTGACATCATGAAAATACAAATTAGCAAGAGGCTTTTAAACCACATAGGAGCCAGTTAAGTCTTGGCCGTGAGATGCATTAGAGTATTTCTCTTTGGCTGCATAGATTGGCTCCAGTGTGGGAGCTTCATAAGGCTAGTCTTCCAAGGTGGTTGTAAAGGCTTTCTAAAACATATTTATAGCACAATATTAATAGTAGGCACTAGATAAACTGAAGTTATTTTTATTAGTGTGTTTAGAGCCAAATCCATTGAATCCATTTTTCTATTTTCCACAGAGATAAGGAAATGTTTTTTTCTACCTGCTATTGGATCACTTGACAAGATGATGTAAATACACCCACTTAGCTATAGTGGCAGACACTCTGTAGTTTCAAGACAGTAAAGATCTTAGTTGCACCAAGTACTGTTATAGTAGATTTTTCTTTTAAATACTACATATACTTTTTGTTCATTTTCTTTCACTTTTCAATTTAGAGGCAAGTAGTTTAATAACATTTAATTTTTAGCTCCTAATTTGGTCAAAATATCTAACCAAACTCCAGCATTCAACCCATATCAGAGAATTAATATTCTGATCAGGTCACATTTCTCATAATCTGGTCATTTCACATCTGAAAATTCTTGTATTATGTCATCCAAGAGTTTCTTGGGGGATACCTCATATCTAAGCACTGATACACTGGTACAATTGTATTAAATATTCCTGGAAATAATCTATTTTAAAGTATCATGCATAACATTCTAACAGAAAAATATTAAGTTAGATTGTTGCAGAGTGAGACCCACTTGCTGAACCCAGGCAGAGTCAGAATTCTCATCTGGTGGTTCTTGCAAACTTGCAGGGAGAATTTCAGATGGGTCACGCAGAGTAACAGGCAGGAGCTTATTGGAAAGATGTGTAATACAGATGACCAAGAATCTGGACAGACTGAATGGGTAACCCCCGCGAGGTCAACATGGGCCTTATAGATTCTAGGTTTTTTAAAATTCTGAACTTGGAAGTCTCCCCTACCCCTGAAGTTCGAACAAATAGGTTCTGTCCCCAGAAAGTCCTTGTCCCTTTCTTTGACTTGGCAAAGAAAATCCCAGGAGTTGGAAGGAGTTAATACCTGTGAAATTCCTGGAAGTGGAAACCTGTTCAAAATCAGGGAAACTTATCTTTTGTCTCTCTTCCTCCCAGAGCTTCTGGAGATAGAACTTTTGAAACAATGAAGGTCCCCCCACCACCTTCCCCTAAAGTTGGTTTTCAACAAAACCCACTTTTCTATCAATTTGACTTTGAATATCTCTGGAGCAGAGAATGTTAAGGCTTAGTAAGGCTTAGCTTCTGTCCTCCCTGGGTGGGTATTAGCGTTAGCAGCTAACAATTATCTTGGTTCTTATCTGCTTTGACAAAGTTCTGTTGTCCCCAGTCCTGTGACCTATGCCATCTTTTTGAAGCATATATCTGATTTTGTCCCTGTAAGTTAGACTTGTTACTATCCTGCTTCATACCCACCTGTTTATGGCTAGCTAACCTACCTAATAAGAGTATTACCACACAGAAGCTCCCCGCGCATCTCGGCTGTGTTTGCCACCTATGCGAGTAGGCGCTTCGAAATTAGTCTCCTGGGCGAGCAGCGCGCAGAAACCTCGAACTGGTGGAGCCCACTTGTAACGTGGAGCCCAGAAGGCCGCAAAGACAGTACCGTTTTCTCAGCGGCGGGTACTATACCAACTGCCCTCCTAAGAAAGTGCTGAGATAGAGTATTATAATGATAATACAAGAGCTTCTACTGCTGCAGTAAGAATGTCTTTCCCCCCTCATTTGAATCGCCCTCCCAAGGGAATCCCAGCACTCCCACCGGGTATCCCACCCTCACAGTTTCCTGGCTTTCCTCCACCTGTGCCTCCAGGGACCCCAATGATTCCTGTACTAATGAGCATTATGGCTCCTGCTCCAACTGTCTTAGTACCCACTGTGTCCATGGTCAGAAATCATTTGGGAGCAAGGAAGGATCATCCAGGTTTAAAGGTAAAAGAAAATGATGAAAATTGTGGTCCCACTACTACGGTTTTTGTTGGCGACATATCCGAGAAAGCCTCAGACATGCTTATACGACAGCTCCTAGCTAAATGTGGTTTGGTTTTGAGCTGGAAGAGAGTACAAGGTGCTTCTGGAAAACTTCAAGCTTTTGGATTCTGTGAGTATAAGGAGCCAGAATCTACTCTCCGTGCACTCAGATTATTGCATGATCTGCAGATTGGAGAGAAGAAGTTACTTGTTAAAGTTGATGCAAAGACAAAAGCACAAGTGGACGAATGGAAAGCAAAGAAGAAAGCTTCTAATGGGAACGCCAGGCCTGAAACTGTCACTAATGATGATGAAGAAGCCTTAGATGAAGAAACCAAGAGAAGAGATCAGATGATTAAAGGGGCCATTAAAGTTTTAATACGTGAATATTCCAGTGAGCTAAATGCCCCATCACAGGAGTCTGATTCTCACCCAAGGAAGAAGAAGAAGGAAAAGAAGGAGGACATTTTCCGCAGATTTCCAGTGGCCCCACTGATCCCTTATCCACTCATCACCAAGGAGGATATAAATGCCATAGAAATGGAAGAAGACAAAAGAGACCTGATATTGAGAGAGATCAGCAAATTCAGAGTCACACACAAGAGATCATATGGTGATTAATGCAAGATGAAACTCTCAGCTTGGAAAGTAACAAGGAATAGGATAAACTGGAAGAAGAGAAAGGCAAAAAGGAAAAAGAAAGACAGGAAATTGAGAAAGAACGGAGAGAAAGAGAGAGGGAGCGTGAAAGGGAACCAGAAAGGCGAGAACGGGAACGAGAAAGGGAACGAGAACGTGAAGGAGAAAAGGAGAAAGAACGGGAGCGGGAACGAGAACCGGATAGGGACCCTGACCATACAAAGGAGAGAGCCAGATCGGGATCGAGAGAGATCGGGACCGGGATCGGGAAAGGAGCTCAGATCGTAATAAAGATCGGAGTCGATCAAGAGAAAAGAGCAGAGATCGTGAAAGGGAACGAGAGCGGGAAAGAGAGAGCGAGAAAGGGAGCGTGAGAGAGAGCGAGAAAGAGAACGGGAGCGGGAAAGAGAGAAAGACAAAAAACGAGACCGAGAAGAGGATGAGGAAGATGCTTACGAAAAGAAGAAAACTTGAAAGAAAACTGAGAGAGAAAGAAGCTGCTTATCAAGAGAGTCTTAAGAATTGGGAAATCAGAGAATGCAAGAAAACCCGGGAATATGAGAAGGAGACTGAAAGAGAAGAAGAAAGGAGAAGAGAAATGGCTAAAGAGGCTAAACGACTAAAAGAATTCTTAGAAGACTATGATGATGATAGAGATGATCCCAAATATTACAGGGGGAGTGCTCTTCAGAAAAGGTTGCGTGATAGAGAAAAGGAAATGGAAGCAGATGAACGAGATCGGAAGAGAGAAAAGGAAGAACTGGAGGAAATTAGGCAATGCCTTTTAGCAGAAGGGCACCCAGATCCAGATGCAGAGCTTCAGAGGATGGAACAAGAGGCTGAGAGGCGTAGACAACCACAAATAAAGCAAGAGCCAGAATCAGAGGAAAAAGAAGAAGAAAAGCAAGAAAAAGAAGAAAAACAAGGGGAACCCATGGAAGAGGAAGAAGAACCAGAGGAAAAGCCTTGTCTCAAACCAACTCTGAGGCCCATGAACTCAGCGCCATCTGTTTCCTCTGCTAGTGGAATTGCAAGGCCCAACACTCCTAGGGATGAGTCACCCTGTGGTATTAATCTTCCTCACTAAAACTCACCAGATAAACAACAACCTGAGGAACATAGGCCAAAAATAGGACTAAGTCTTAAACTGGGTGCTTCCAATAGTCCTGGTCAGCCTAATTCTGTGAAGAGAAAGAAACTACCTGTAGATTGTGTCTTTAACAAATTTGAGGATGAAGACAGTGATGATGTTCCCCACAAAAGGAAACTTGTTCCCTTGGATTATGGTGAAGATGATAAAAATGCTGCCAAAGGCACTGTAAACACTGAAGAAAAGCGCAAACATATTAAGAGTCTAATTGAGAAAATTCCTACAGCCAAACCTGAGCTCTTTGCTTATCCTTTGGATGGGTCTATTGTGGATTCTATATTGATGGAACGACAAATTAGACCATGGATTAATAAGAAAATCATAGAACACATAGGTGAAGAGGAAGCTACATTAGTTGATTTTGTTTGTTCTAAGGTTATGGCTCATAGTTCACCTCAGAGCATTTTAGATGATGTCGCCATGGTACTTGATGAAGAAGTAGAAGTTTTTATAGTCAAAATGTGGAGATTATTGATATATGAAACAGAAGCCAAGAAAATTGGTCTTGTGAAGTAAAACTCTTTTTACATTTAGAGTTCCATTTCAGATTTCTTCTTTCTCACCCTTCAAAGGACTTTGAATTTTTTTTGTCTTCAAAGGCATTTGTGAGATCTGTAATTCTTTTTAATGTAGAAAATGTGAATTTTTTTTTAGTCCTCTAATTTGTTAATGCCCTGTGTACTCCCTTGGTTGTAAAGTCATCTGAATCCTTGGTTCTCTTTATACTCACCAGGTACAAATTACTGGTATGTTTTATAAGCTGCAGCTACTGTACACAGCCTATCTGATATAATCTTGTTCTGCTGATTTGTTCCTTGTAAATATTAAAATGACTCCCCCCAAAAAAAGAGTATTACCATAGTGAAACATGATTATTAATTCTTTTTTTTTTTTTCAGAATTTCACGCCTTTCCAAATGCCATTAGACCTTAAACCTTTTTATCACATGGGCTGCTGTTTTGGAATTTTCTTTTGGTTTTCCAATGAGACACCCAGAATGTTCTGTTTTCTATATGAATGCAATTTCAGTCATTACTCTTTGATAGATTTGATATTGTTTTCCAGAGTGAAATTATCATTTTAATTGATCTGGGTTATTATTTTTCTATGTTGCTCAGTTCACACAAACTGTTGGCACTATTTTAGTTGTGGTACAGAAGGTTGAGGTCCCATCACCAAAGTCTGTGTTGAGATTGATTTCTTATGCTGACACCAAGCAGACACCAACTCATGTTTGGTTTCCCCATGATCATTAGCTAGGGGAATTACTTACAGGTTGCCAAACACTTCTTACATTTGCGTATCAGCCAACCCCTCATGCTCTCTATCAGTTTAAAAAGCTATGCTTTGGGATACTAGAAATGGCTGAAGTATTTGTTAAGTTTTACTGAATAAACATAATTAACTTTGCCAGTTTAATGAATCCATGAAATTTAAAAACCTGTGGGATTAGTTCTATTTAATACTAATGCATCAGTTTTAGGAGTTCTGTTACCTGTTTGGTCAGAAGAAACCCACAACTTTATTTCATATAATTTATGTTGAAATAATAACATATTAATCTAATTCAAATTCCATTAAAATTGTGATAGTTATGCTGAATTTACACTCAGGATTTATTTCCAGGGCCTGAAAAATTAGCGTTTACCTTTTCCAGACACCTATACAGCCAGGCTTCTGGAAGTGAATTACATCCTCTACTCAGATGTAGGATATTTCCTTATCTCATCACCAGTAGGGTGGTGTTATTGGATAGACTATAAGTACTGCTAGAGGGTAGTCTGATGGTGGCTAAGTAGTTACCCCATAAGGACAGTTCTGATGAACTCTGAGAGTCATTCACCAGATTCTAGAAAGACCTTTCAATGACTTGTAAGCAACAAATTCACCTTATTACTTGTCTTCTTAAAATATATAGGGTATTTTGGTTCTTAGCCCAAATTATTCAAACAAACTTGTTTTTGAACTCACTTTTAAATATTTTTCACAAAACAATTATAAATAGATAGATAGCATTGTTAAATACCTAAAATCTTAGAAAAAGAAAGGTTACTCATTAATATTTATTATGTCAGTGCACTGCTATAATCCAGTTTGTGTTTTGCAATGTAAATCCCAAAATGTGTTATATTATTTCTGTCAACTCAGGTTGCCAACATAAAGCTAACATAAGCTGGTTTTATAGGAGTTTACTTATAATCTTTAACAGCTGGGCTTGAAAATAATTCAGGTTTTAATGTTTGAAACATCGTCTGTTTTAAGAGGTAAGAAAATAAAAATCTGAGAGGAAGGATTAGATGATGTAATTTCTTCTGTTTGATACTAAAATTCCATAAGACTCTATATTCAATAAATATAAAAATATAGCTGAATTGCATTTTTCTGGGCCTTTAAGAAGTGTGGGTGACAAAATGCATTTTATGAACATTTTTTATGCCTTGTAAAAATAGCACTACATATATATGTTCAATTCTGCATAACAATGAGCTTACTTTCTCTCTTCTTTTTTTTATGTTCCGTTATGGTTTACTACTTTAGGCATTAAATCAAGAATCTAATATGTTGAGGGTAAGGGACTATATATCAAAAGCTTCTTTCTTCAAGCAAATATTTGGTGGATTCCCACATGTCTATTGAAATGAAAACTAGGGAATACTATGTATGTGTATCACAATATTCTTTTCAAGAAATTGGCAGGAGATTTATTTAAGTATGTCATTCTATCTTGAAAGCCAACTATGAATTTACGAGGGGCAAGGGGATATATCTATAAATTACTTCTTGCAAAGTTAGGAAGCTTTTGGGTTTAAGTTTAGTATTACTAATTAAAATATTGTGGTTTTCAATGAAAGTAGCATGTTGCACTTGATTTAGTCTGCACTGAAGTGGGAGGAACATCATCTCTCACCTCATCTAATGTTTCCCGAATGGGAGTCAAACATTTAACGTAGAGTCGTTTTTAAGCATATTTATACACAGTTAATTTCATTGACAAGTAACCTGCAAATGCATTGTGCTATGAGCTTGCAAATAAGGGATGGGGTCAGCATAGTCCACAGAAAGGGGTCAGCTTAGCTTTGTGGCTAAACTTATGGACTCTCCAAACCCAATATCTGGATTTAACTCCTGACTCTGTCAAATACTAACTTTTTGATATTGGGAATATCACTGATTTTTTGTTATTGTTGTTTATAACATGAGGATTATCATTGTATCTACCTCATTTGATCAATGTGAGAACCAAAAAGCATGACTAGTGATGTTGAAGCAAAGTCTACCAAAATAAAGGAATTCTCCACTGTTGACTGAATTCAAAAGCAAATAAATAAACAATAGTGCTAATATTTAATATTTAAATAATAGTGCCAAATACCCAAATACAACTTCCTGATACATAATCCTAAAATACAAGATTAGTTTTAAACAATGCACAAAGCAGTATCTTTTAAAAATGATGCTTCTGCTCAAAGTGACTTCCCAGCTCCTAATGGGCAGTGGGTTTGGCTGCTGGGCACAGGTACATCATACACCCTCTTGGTGAGGAAGTATACACACAACACTTATTAGGCATGTGCCTCACCATGTGTGTACCCCTGCCCTCCATATTGGCAATGATTGTTCATTCAGTTTGTTATAGTCAAATATCATAAACTAAGTAACCTAAAACCAATAGGAAAGTATGTCTTAAAGTTTGGGAAGCTAAACATTCCAATATTAGGACACCAACAGATTTAGTATCTGTTTAAAGTGCCCTTTGATTCATAGATGGTGCCTTCTTATTGTGTCCATGGAGGGACAGCAAAGGCAGTTATCTGGGGCCTCTTTTCTAAAGGCATTAATCCCATCCTAAGCCTCCCCCAGGCCTAACCTCCCCATATACCATATTCCTGGTTAGGTTTCAACATATACTATCTGAGAGAACAGAGTTTTTCAGATCATAGTATGGGTTTCCATGTTAAGTTCATAGCTTGGCTAAGGTAGCAAGGATGCTAGAAAAGGGATGTCAGTGGATGGATGTCAGGGATGTCTGGTAACAAGACTATGTGTCATGGACTCTCTCAACAGTGCATATGGTTGGGTAGTTGCCAGTGGGAATTTATAAATGAGGGCTCTTACTTGTTCACTGGGACATGGCTAGTAGGGTTCAAACCTCTTCAATTACTGCATATTTTGAGTTATAATTTCTCCAGTATGAATGGTAACCCATTAGATGTGACACTTTTGTGAAGTAAATAATATAAGTCTTTGTATGTTATATTGCTGATTAGAGCCCCATTACTTACTGAGAAAATTGGTTGTGCTATATAGAGGGTCGGACAAGAGTCCAGGTGTTTTAGGTTAATTGAAGTGGATTTTATTGATTGTCAGTTTATATTCCCACCTTAAATGTATCCATATACACTGATAATAGCTGGTGACAAAGAGAAAATTTCATTATACAAACAATATAGACCATAAACTTGACCTTGGGATATTAGCATCAGTTCTCCATCTCCTTCCCAGAGGTCTTTCTGCTATCAGATTGAGAGACTTCAAAATCTGTTATTTTCTCTTCAAAACTTTTTAAACTTCTCCTATCAGGTTCATTTCACTACAGGCATGACCAAACTACATTTTGTGATCTCTTAGAATGTTTCCATTCTATTATTAAATAGTGAATTCTTTGATGAATGTAAATAAAACCACTAATACCCTTGCTGTCTGTAGGTTTCTGCTCAAATGCCATTTTTTCATTCTTTGTCCACTCTATGGACACTCTATGTCCATTCTTTGTCCACTCTTTGTCCCCTACACATGCCTGTATTTTGTTTTTAAGCAAACCATTGTCATTTTATAACTATTATTTTGCCTTTCATCATGAAAAATGTGAGCTTTTTGAAGACAGATACTTAGACACTTCTTGTTTTCTCCATCTGTGCCACTCCTCTAATCCAGGAAAACACTGCACATGCGTGGGAGTCTTCTGTGCATTCCCAGTACCTCCCAGCTCCTCTGTCTGTACTGTCCGACCTCCTGATGCAAAACAAGCATATTAAGAAGCTTTATCAAGTCCTTTAAACACTTTCAGGATTTATCTTTCTATCATAACACTGTTAGGCATTCCTGTTTTTGGCTCTTGCACATAAAAACTGAGAATTATTAAAGACAGTAGCACAATTCCTGAGTTGGTTAAATAAAATAGTCCCACCCCATCTGAATACTATTGTTCAGAGCCTCTTATGTTTGAGGGTTCATTTTCAGCATAAATCCCAAGTTTTCTCTACTCTCAACAACTTCTCTATACCATGTGAGCCCACTCAATAACTTAAGAGTCTCTGGAAATAAGGTAAGGACCACAGAGGACTGACTTCCTTCACCTCATTGAGAATTTATTGGTAGCATGTATGCCTCAGGGAATCATAACTTTCTTCTATTTATTTTTACTCTTAACCTACCCACTTCTATCTCCATAAATGAGCCTTCTGATCTCCTATGCTCCTTAATTCTCTTCTCTTCACAAATCTTTGCCCAGGAATTCTCTTCTACCTGATTTTCAGCACGTCTCTTCTCTTTCCAAGCATAAGATCGTATTCCATTTCCAGAACATCTTGCTCTTAAAAAAAAATATATGCAGAATGATATTCCTCCTTTGTCCTAGAGAATGAAAAATATTAGTTTTGATTTTTATTGAAAATACAATTTCCAAGCCACTCCCTCGATACATGGACATGGTGAATCTAGGATTAGACCTTGAAGTAGGTATTTTAAACATGTGTTTTCTGGGGAGTCATGCATCATTTTTTCTTCCCAACTAGATTGTGTTTTTCAGCATGTAAACATACTATTTTCTTGATGCTACATCCCCTCCAACTATTTTAATGCTTTTCTATGCCTCAAAAATTTTCTTAACAGAGATGTCTCTTCTTGCTGTATTTAGTTACCTTTTCCCTTTCTTTCCAGCCCACTCCAATCAGACTTTAAATTTTGTATTCATTGAACATCTTCTTCTTAAGGTCAACTGTGATGGAGTGTCAGTACATCTTTTGATCCTGGCCAATCCTTGTCATGTTTGACAGCTCAGGAATGTTTCTTACAGGTCACACACCTCCCTTTGGAATCACTTTCGCTACCTGTCTTTCAGGACACCACAGTCTGTTAGTTTATTTCTTGTTCATTGTTTGCAGTGCTGGGCTTTCTTGTATATTTTTGTCTTTATCTTCCTTGTATACCAGGACTGTCCAACCTTTTCCCGTCTTTATCTACATTTCTTTTGTAACCTCACCAGGTCTGGCAATTTTAAATATCATTCATGCCTTGACGACTGTGAAGTTTATATTTCTAGCACAGTCTACTCTCCTGATCTTTCTTTTGGTTTCCAACTGCCTGGTCAACATCTGTCCTGGATGTTCAAAAGGCACTTCAATCTGTTCAAGGCTTAGCTCTGTTATCTCATGTGAAACTCCCATACTATTTTCCATTTCAATCAATTATTTCTCTGTTCCCCTAGTCACAAACAAAATAAAACAAACAACCATAACAAAACACAAACAAAAATTTAGGAGCACTCTTGTCTTCTACAAGTTGTCTTATCAAATCCATAAGCATTGTTATTCTCTTAGGTTCATCATTAAAATACAACCAGTTCTCAGAACGTCCATTGTTACTGTCCTGGTCCATGTCATTGTTGACTATCTTCTGAATTATTGTGAGAGCCTTTTAATAAGGCTCCCACCTTCCTCCCTTGTTCTTTGGGGTACTTCTTATTGTAAACAGAATAACTGAGTGGTCCTTCTATAACATGTATTAGATCACAGCACTTTTTGGCTCAAAACAGGACTATCATTCTTCCATTCTCACTCAAAGTAAAAACATCATCCTTTACAGTGTCTCTAAGACCCTACGTGAGTCAGTGTCCTTTACCTCTGTCACTCAGTTGAATCTCTCTGCTCCATTCACACTCTATTCACACAGGAAAGTGGTACAGTCCTGGCCACAGGACCTTTGAATTTTCTGATCACCCCTCCCCAGCCCCGCTACTCAGGTATAGTTTCTCTCACCTCCTTAGGAGCTTGACTTAAAAGGCAGTGTTACAATTCGACCTGCCTTCCCCTTTAATTCTGTTTCCATTTTTTGTTATCCAAAGCATTTATTACCTTCCAAACTTCTAACTATGTTACTTAGAGATGTTATTGGTTTTCTGAAATTTACCAAAAGAATCTCATAACCATTATAGAGGGATTTGTTTTTGTTTTTGTTTTTCAATGCTGTAGACATGGTATTTATAACTGTGCCTAGCACATAGTAGATATTCCAGAATATGAACACAGTTGAAAACATTGTTTTTTACTGTTTTTATTGCTACTGACCATGTACATATTTTTTTTCCTTTGAACAACATATTTGTGCCTAAATTTCTAAAATCTCAAATCTCTCTAAACTATATATCTTGTGTAAGTAGGTATGCAATAAGCTTTTATCAAAAGAATAGAATGATTTTAACTGAATGCAAAATAGAATTTAGATGGCATTATTGTTATTATTGATATGTTAGATATCTCTGTATTGAGTAAGTAAAAGTTTGGTAAACATATATAGTTTTAAATGAGCAAGATATTAAATTTTATATTTATGTCACATAGAGTTGGACAAACACTTCAGAAATCATACTGCAAAATAATCCTTTAAAAAGAAGGGAAATTTTATATTCAAATATTGTAAATTTTTCAACATTTAAAATTAAATTAGTATACAAAATACAAATTTAAGTACTATAAAAGAGTACATAAAATAAAAAAAATGGAAAACATACTTGCCACAACTGAAAATTTTATGAATTCATGATTTCTGGTCACATGAAAATTACATAGACATATACACATATACATATATTCACACAAATATTATTTCTGAGCTCATGTTTACATCTCTATCTATATTCAGAAATAAAACCACAGAAGGTAAGCCTTTTTTCCAAAATCCTTGATGGAATTTTTAATCTGCACATAGCTGATCTTGTTATTTAATTTTTCAAGACAAATACTTAATTTAACTAATAGTTTAAGCATATATATGCTAAGAAACAATGCTGTAACAATTCATCTTTGGTTTAACAAGATTGATATTTTGTTTGGCATACTGTACCAGTCCAAATTTTCTCCCTTAAAATATTTTTTCCCCTGACAATGATTATATTTCATATTTTAAGCTGTTCCTGCATGGCTTATTTTTTAGTAAAACATGCTTTGTTTGAGGTGAGGTGCTGAATTTATTCTCTATTTTTTTCTAGTTCTTTTGTATCTATTCACCCAAAAGTTGGCAGAGTGAAATCCTGTTTACTTATCTTTTGTGCAAATCTGGAACTTACATTGGGTGGTCTCATTAAAGTTCAACAGTAGTGGCAAGGTCAGATCATAAGCACATTATCCTTTTGTAAAACAGCAGAGTGTGACAGAGGTATTTCCTAATATTCCAACTGCCATTGTGTTTTATATGTCTATATTAAATAGAAATTTACTGGAAGATGAGGGAGAAGATATGTTAGAAATTCCCTCCATATAAGTTATAAAATTGTCTCAAATTCCTTCCAACGTTTATAAGGATCTCATAAAGTTTGGGTGGTCTTCATTTCATAGAGCGGCCAAGTGATAAATATGAATCATGCAGACATAGATGTGTAGGTCAATCTTCTTCTTGGCATCTCAGCTTAGCATGCTATTTTCTTTCACAGTGTGGAACTCCTTTCAACTTGCTCTTATTTTCTGCATGCATGGACATCATGTGTGATTCAATATGCAAGAAGATAGTGACAGCATGGCCATCGTATTTTTGGAGGGCCCCTCTTAAAGCTCTGTGTATTTTCTACTTGGTATTTTGATTTTTTGCCTCTGTGTTTATGTTTCTTCTTATTCAGGCAAGGGTTGAAGTGGTTAAAAACACAGATTCAGCATCTCAAAACACAGGGTGTGAATCTCAAACAGCTCTTGGGCTTGTAAATCTTGGTAAGTACAGAGTGGAGCAGGTGGAAAAAGCCACCTGAAAGTTCAGCAGTTCATGGCTGTCAGAGTTATGTTCATGGCTGTGAAGGTAGTTCATGACACACCTGCCAAAAGATGTGGCTAGGAGTCAGCTAAGGTGAATGGTGAAGAGGACACTGAACACACATGACTTCTGAGTCCTGCAGGACACGGGTTTGAAGCTGGCTTGAAAAGAATGTCTGGGGATACTGCATTTGCTCATGGGAATCAAAAGAGAAAGGTTTTAAAATGAGATAACTCGCAACAAAAGTATTAAAGCAAAATAGTTCCATTTCTGTGGAAAATCACAAAAGTACATTTAATCCATATTTTAAGTCATTAAAATAACTTTGTCTCATAAGAATTAAGGAAAAAAATCACAAAGCAACTATAATGTTGAAAGTTTTGATGGAAAATGTATCAGTGTTTTTCAATAGCTTCTGTCTTTCTGAAACTCCGAACATGATTTATGTAAAAGATAAAGTAGAAGTGGAGGTAGGTGGATTTGAATTGCACTAGGAATTTCTGCCAAGCAAAGCAGTAAGGAAATTCCATACCTCCTGAGTGTTTTGGAGTCATTCCATTTGAATATATTGAAAAACAGCAGATAGCCTTTACTCTCAGAAGACTGTATTTTGGACTGCCTTGAAATAGGTTGGCAAGCAGTAGATATAATGAGTTAAAATGTTTCTTTTAAATTTCTGTTTAAATTATGCAAATTAGTCAATATGAAAGTGATCACCTTTCTATGAGCTTTCTTATTCTTTTGAATACTGTAAGTTTCCATTCCTACTAACATGTTTTAACTCAGCTATTAGTGATCTCTCTTTATCTTAGAGTTCCTCCACCCTATTGCCTGAAAAGCAGAGTCTGAAACTAGGACTTGAATGCAGGTAGTTTATTTTGGCCTGGGATGGGGAATGAAAGGGGGAGTGAAGCCAGCCAGGAGGCAATCTTGACTTGAGCTGACTTGATGCCACCATGAGCCGTTGGGCCCGGATCCTGCTGGGTACTTTTGAGGTTACTTTTCAGAATATGCCACAGAATTGTGCACTCCAGGAACTGTCTATTTGATTGTTTCCTGGAGGAAGACAGCATTTAACACATTTATCAAAGGTTGTGTTCCTATAAACCCAAACTGCACTAGGGCAAAAGGTGACAGACATGTGTTATACTCTGACACACTGAAGAAGTGTAGCCACGTTACACCTGGGCAAAACGTGTGGCTCTTGCAACCTGGAAGAAAAGTTGATCCAGGAGGATGTGTTGAAGGATGAGAGATGTCTCATGTAGCCCTACACAGCGGGAAAGCAGGACGGGCATGTGGCTTCCTTCTCTAGCCATTTCATGTCAGTCTCAAGCTGAACAAATCTGCTTCCTAAACACAATGAATGAGATGCCCACTGTCTTGTATTTTCCAGAGCCTCTATACTGGAGTGGAAGGTTCACATTAATTGCCTTCTTCAATATATGATGAGTGCTTCATAAATATTGTTTCACACTTTTTAGAAATCAAACAGAAATACTTCAGGGAAAGTTATTGTTTATCTTAAGTGTCCAGACTAAGATTAAATGAATTTAAATTACTTTCCCTAAGTCCTCTGTGATGTAGTCCTTAAGTAGCAGAATGTATTTTCTTCTTTTTCTGTTATTTTCACACCAAACCACCTCCTAAACCACAATGGTTTAGTTGGAGAAGATTATGTTGCAATACCTCCCACAGAAGAAAAATGCCACAGATTATAATAAAAGTATTGTATACTCATGAGTTGATCCATGGGTTTTCATTCCTTTTGTCCTAGACAGCAGTTTCTCATGAACTTTATCTCCACTGATTTGTTTCTATGGTGAAATACCCAAATATCCTAATTTTAAATATTACAAATTTATTTCAATTCATTTAAATGCCTCATCTCTTAAATTATATATATATATATATATATATATATATATATATATATATATATATATATATATATATATATTACTCAATATAATCAGGTATTAAAGTAAGCTTTCTAAAATATTCATTACATAGATTATAATGCATTGTCAAAATTTCAGGGGAAGCTGTTTAAAAATTTACCAAAGCCTCAAAATAAAATATATGAAATAACTTCAGCAAACTGTTTCCTTCTTTATATACATTTATACATCTTCTTATAAAGGATGCACTCTAATTTTTCATGCAGAATATTTTACTTACTTATTATATTAAAAATTATATAAACTTTAGATTATGAAAAAATAATTCTTTATATATTTAAGAAATTGCAGGGTTTTTTTTTTAAATTACTTAATTATCTATGTTTCCTAGTTTTCATGACCCAATTTTTCTCCTTTTTTGTATATTTAGATTACCATAATGATTCATTAGTACTTTAGTCAAAGTAGAAAAGCAAAGCAAGATAAAACCCAAACTAAAAGTGTTAATGAGCCTCAAAACATAGTAGTCTTATAAGAGTACATACTTGGAAACCGACCCATGAGAAGTATTTAATGTTTTGTTTTCAACATGTGCTCTATGATGAGGATGAAGGAAATATTCTCAGCTTGCTTTGATTCAATTCCCACTGCAATATTATAAAATTAGAGCAAAGAAGAATGGCTGTCTTCAACACCCCAATCATTATCATATAATTGGACTAAAATGAGATTACTCTGAGAATGTTATTTCTTGGAGCAAGATATTTTTCCTCATTCTCAGGCTGGTTTCCTCAAAATAAGAGTCTGAAGAGTAAGCTTGTGTGCTAATATTTATTAGGAGCACCATCCCAGGGAGGTGAGTTGAGGGGAGAAATGAGGAAGATCATGAAGGAGAAAGAACCACCAAACTGGTCTCTGACCAGATCAGAGACAACTGATAGCTCAATCTCTCAGAATTAGTTGTTAAGAAACCCCATGAAGTTCCATCTCTCAGGACAGTCTGTGGTGGGACAAGAGATGGGGAAATATATCCCATGAGTTCGGATTCCACATGCATTTGGTCACACTCAGCTTTCACGTGTGATTTTCAAAACCCTCTGGAAGGAGGAGGGGAGAGGTGTGTAGTTCTCCTGGGGTCAGGTGCCCAAGTTTTTGGTGGGTTATTGTTGTGATTTATATATGAGTGTCCCCTCAAAAGCTCATGTGAGACACAATACAAGAATAGTCACAGGTGAAATGATTTGATTAGAGGAAATGTAACCTAATCTGTGACTTCATCCACTGATATAGATTAACTGAGTGGTAACTCTAAGCAGTAGGGTCTGGAAGGAAGAGGTGAGTCCTGGAGGACATGCCTTTGGGATATGAATTTTGTCCCTGTTGAGTGGAATTCTTTCTCTGCTTTTGGATTGCCATGTCCTGAGATGCCTCCTTTCTCTATTCCCTTCTGCCACTGTGATTTTCTGCCTCAGCTGAGGCCCCGAGCTATGGAGTTGGCCATGGATGGACTGAGACCTCTGAAACCCTGAGCTCCAAATAAACTTTTTCCCCTCTACAATTGTTTTGTAAGGTAACTAAAAGTTACTCTTGCAAGAGGTTTCCTTTAAAAGTGGTCTCTACTGACAAGGTCAAAGGAGAATAAATAATTAAAACATAGAGCAGACTGAGTGGGTCTCAGATCCAAGAGGACTCTGATATGGTTAGTATATCAATACATGATTTATCACTGTCTTATCTAAAATAAATAGAGCTCATTTGCTTATTTTTTTTAATTTATTTTTTAGTTCTCAGCGGACACAACATCTTTGTTTGTATGTGGTGCTGAGGATCGAACCCGGGCCGCACGCACGCCAGGCGAGCGCGCTACCGCTTGAGCCACATCCCCAGCCCCTCATTTGCTTATTATGTATAATAATTTTTATTTTGTAAAACAGGAATTAATACATCTCGATTATAAGAGGCTCCAAATCTTTGGCATTAAATTAAAAAAAAAGATGCTGCACCAAATTCAATGCATTGAGAATTTTATATACTTACAGTTTCCTTACATCTGCAGTACGTAAGTCCAATATTCTTACATCTGCAGTACGTAAGTCCAATATTCTTGAAACATGGAATATGGTTTTAAAACAGTTTAGAAACATTTGCAAAGGTGATTAATGATAAAGAGAATAAATGTAATTAAAATAAATGTTTATTAGTAAAATAAGTTACCTAAAATTTAAAGTACCAGACACTTCAACTAAACTAACATTTAAAAAGAAAAATAGAAAGAAAAAAATATTTCCACAGATTTGTGGCACAGACTTTATTATTTACCATATATGAAGGACTCCTTCAATTCAATGGTAAAATAACTTTATGAGGGAAAAAAAGATGAAAGCTATTCTACAATTTTTGGTCATTTAATAAGTTCCCATTGTATTCCAAGTATTGATGAATATTAAGGCTTCTGATCACCTCAACAACTTCATGAAGTAGATACAGTATTTTGTTCTTCACACAAGGCTTTCCCACAAATAAATGTACATGTAAAGAAACAGAAAACAAATTTCTGAAAGTTACAGAATAAGTAAATTGGGTAGCGATTTGAATTTGTGCCATTAGAGTTCATAATCAATTTCTCTCTCCATTTAGTTCTGAATTCTTTTAACTCCATTTCTAGAAAACGCTCCTTTTTACCTGAACACTTGATAGACACCCTCTTATATTTCTCTACTTCTGAAAATATGCCTTAGTCTGCTGTCTTCTTTTTGTATTTCCACAACCGATATTAAACTCAACTCAAGGATGAATACCTTCTTCCAGAAAACAGTTACCCTTTGCCACCAGCCCTGGGTGCATCTCTCTCCTACCTCCTTACATTGTTGAATGTTTTATTATAGACGACACATCTCACTGGACATTGTAAAAATCAGCCCACGTTATCTAACTACCTGTTTTACTTAGTGTTTTCACTGCTGTGACTGAAAGACTGACAAGAAAAGTTTTAGAGGAAATGTTTACTTGGGGCTCACAGTTTCAGAGGTCTCAGTCCACAAATGGCTATAACTCTGGGCCCGAGATGAAGCAGAAAATGGATGCAGAAAGACATGATGGAGGAAGGAAAGCAGCTCAGGTATGGCAATTGGAAGCAGAGAGAGTGAGCTCTTATGCACCAAGGACAAAATGTCAACCCCAAAGGCATGCTTCAATGTCCCACCTCCTCCATCCACACCCTACCTGCCTACAATTACCTCCCAGTTAATTCCTATCAGCAGATTAATGCAATTGTTTCACTTCTGAAATTTCTTGCGTTGTCTCATACATGTGTTTTGGGGGACACAACACATCTAAACCATAATGTTACCTTACCAGGATGTGGCTTCTTGTGAATCTGGTATGCAGTAGGCATTCCACTTGATAACTGAATGAACTAGTAAAACCAGTTAAAGCTTAATGAACAGTTTAAGAGAATTTGAAATCAAGAGCACAAATAAGTGGAAGATGAAACCTTATTTTTTTGAAATCCTACTTTCAGTGGGGGATATCATGAATATAGAAGGGAGTCCAGTAGAGCAGAGGGAGTGGATCAAGGTTGGGAGGATAGAAGGAAAGAAAAGGTACTGGGAATGAAGTCGACCAAATTATATTGTGTGCATGTATGAATATGTAACAGCAAATTCCACTATTATGTATAAATTGATATATCAATGAAGATTTACTGAATATATTTTGTTGTTGTTGTATGTTGTCCCTTAACTGCCTCAATTGGATTGTCAACTGCAAAAATAATTCTATGAATGAGAAAATATTATCTCTATTTCAGGATCATCATTTATATTTTCTCTGAGAAATTTATAGTTAATCCAAAATTGAGTCTGTTCAATATAATTAGAGCATAATGTTAGTAAATTCGAAAAGAGAAATATTCATTTTTCATAGACAGTTTTCTGTATTTATAGTCAATATGTATACTTTCTAAAAAATCATAAGCAAAAAATGCAGCTTTTTAAAAAATTTTTGATTTGTTGTGTATGACAACAGAATACATTATAATTCATATTACACATATAGAGCACAAATTTTCACATCTCTGGTTGTACACAAAGTAGAGTCACATTCTTAAAGTCTTCATACATGTACTTAGGGTAATGATGACCATTGCATGCACCATCTTTCCTACCCCTAGGCCCTCTCTCTTTCCCTCCCTCCCCTATTCCCCTTTGCCCTATCTAGAGTTCATTTAACCCTTCCATCCCCCTTCCCTAGCTCCATCCATTTACCTTCAAACACCATGATTTTATTCTCTTTTAATGATGAATAATATTCCATTGTGTATATGTACCACATTTTCTTTATTGAGTTATCTACTAATGGGCATCTAGGTTGGTTCCACAGTTTAGCTATTGTGAATTGAGCTTCTATAAACATTGATGTGGCTTTGTCCCTATAATATGCTGTTTTTAAGTCCTTTGGATATAGACCCAGGAGTGGGATAGTTGGATCAATTGGTGGTTCCATTCTTAGTTTTCCAGGGATTCTTCATACCACTTTCCATACTGGCTACACCAATTTGCAGTCCCTCCTGCAATGTATTGAGTGTGCCTTTTCCCCGACATCCTCACCAACACTTATTATTGTTTATATTCTTAATAGCTGCATTCTGACTGGAGTGAAATGAAACCTTAGGGTAGTTTTGATTTGCATTTCTCTGGTTGCTAGAGATATTGAACATTTTTTAATATAGTTGTTGATGGAGTGTGTATCTTCTTCTGAGAAGTGTCTGTTCAGTTCCTTGGCCCATTCATTGATTGAGGTATTTGTTTGTTTGGTGTTAAGATTTTTGAGTGTTTTATATATTCTTGAGATTAGTGCTCTATCTGACGTGCACGTGGTAAAAATTTGTTCCCAATCAGTAGTCTCTCTGTTCATCTCACTGATTGTTTCTATTGCTAAGAAGCTTTTTAATTTGAATCCATCCCATTTATTGATTCTTGATAGTAACTCTTGCACTATAGGAGACCTATTAAGGAAGTTGGGGCCTAATCCCACATGATGGAGATTTGGGCTTACTTTTTTTCCCTAATAGACACAGTGTCTCTTGTATAATTCCTAGGTCCTTGATCCACTTTTGAGTTGAGTTTTGTGCATGGTGAGAGATAGGGGTTTAATTTCATTTTGTTGCATGTGGATTTCTGTTTCCCCAGCATCATTTGTTAAAGAGGCTATCTTTTCTCCAATGCATGTTTTGGGCACTTTTGTCTAATATAAGATAACTGTAATTATACGGATTAGACTCTGTGTCCTCTATTCTGTACTATTGGTCTACTTGTCTGTTTTGGTGCCAATACCATGCTGTTTTTGTTATTATTGCTCTGTAGTATTGTTTAAGGTCTGGTATATTGATGCCACCCACTTCACTCTTCTTGATAAGTATAGCTTTAGCTATTCTGGGTCTCTTATTTTTCCAGATGAATTTCATGACTGCATTATCTACTTCTATGAGGAATGTCATTGGGATTTTGATTGGAATTGCATTAAATCTGTAGAGTGCTTTTGGTAGTATGGTCATTTTGACAATATTAATTCTGACTATCCAAGAACAAAGTAGACCTGTCCGTCTTCTAAGGTCTTCTTTAATTTCTTTCTTTAGAATTTTGTAGTTTTAATTTCAGAGGTCTTTCACCTCTTTCGTTTACTTGATTTCCAAGTATTTAATTATATTTTTTAATTCTATTGTAAATAGGGTAGTTTTTCTCATTTTCCTTCAGAGGATTTATCACTAATATACAAAAATGCCTTTGATTTATGGGTATTAATTTTTATATCATGCTACTTTGCTGAATTGATTTACTAGTTCTAGAAGTTTTCTGGTAGAGTTTTTTGGGTCTTCTAGGGATAGAATTATATCATCAGCAACTAGTGCCAATATGAGATCTTCTTTTCCTATGTGTATCCCTTTAATTTCTTTCATCTAATTGCTCTAGCCAGTGTTTCAAGAGCTATGTTAAACAGAAGTCATGAAAGAGGGCATCCCTGTCTTGTTCCAGGTTTTAGAGGGAATGCTTTCAATTTTTCTCCATTTAGAATGATATTGGCCTGGGGCTTAGCATAGATAGCCTTTATGATGTTGAGGTATGTTCCTGTCATCCCTAATTTTTCTAGTGTTTTGAACATGAAGGGGTGCTGTATTTTGTCAAATGCTTTTTCTGCATCTACTTAGATGATTGTATGATTCTTATCTTTATGTCTATCGATATGATGAATCACATTTATTGTTTTCCATTTATTGAACCAACCTTGCATCCCTGGGATGAATCCCACTTGATTATGATGCATGATCTTTTTGATACGTTTTTGTATTCTATTTGCCAGAATTTTAATGAGAATTTTTGTATCTATGTTCATTAGAGATATTGGTCTGAAGTTGTCTTTTTTTTTGATGTGTGTTTGCCTTGTTTTGAAATCAGGGTGATATTGCCCTCACAGAATGAGTTTGGATGTGCTCCCTCTTTTTCTATTTCCTGAAATAAATTTAAGAGTAATGTCATTAGTTCTTTCTTAAAGGTCTATAGAACTTAGCTATGTATTCATCTGGTCCTGGGATTTTCTTGGTTGGTAGGCTTCTGATGGCATTTTCTATTTCATCACTCGAAATTAATTTGTTTCAATTATGTAAATTATCCTGATTCAATTTGGACAAATCATATGACACTAGAAATTTGTTGATGCCTTTGATATTTTCTATTTTATTGGAGTACAAGTTTTCAAAATAACTTCTAGTTATCCTCTGTATTTCTGTAGTGTCTGTTGTGATATTTCCTTTTTAATCATGAATGTTAGTCATTTGAATTTTCTCTTTCCTTTTCTTTATTAGCATGGCTAAGGGTCTGTCAATCTTATTTATTTTTTCAAAGAACCAACTTTTTGTTTTGTCAATTTTTTAAATTATTTCTTTTGTTATAACTTCATTGATTTTAGCTCTGATTATAATTTTTTCCTGTCTTCCACTGTTTTGGGTGTTAATTTATTATTCTTTTTCTAGGGCTTTGAGATGTAATGTTAGGTCATTTATTTGTTGATCTTTTCTTCTTTTAAAGAATGAACTCCATGCAATGAACTTTCCTCTTAGAACTGACTTCATAGTGTCCCAGAGATTTTGATATGTTGTATCTGTACTCTTGTTCACCTCTAATTTTTTTTAATCTCCTCCTTGCTGTTTTCTGAAACCCATTGTTCATTCAGTAGCATGTTATTTAGTCTCCAAGTGTTGAAGTAGCTTTTATTTATTATTTATCATCGATTTCTAATTTAATTCCATTATGATCTTATAGAATGCATCTCTTATAAGATCTTATAGAATTTTATAGAATGTATCTCTACTTTCTTATATTTTCGAAGAGTTGCTTTTTGGCATAATATATGTTCTATTTTAGAGAAGGATTCATGTCCCACTGAGAAGAAAGTGTATTTGCTCATTGAAGAAAAAAAATATTATATATATATATATATATATATATATATATATATATATATATATCAGTTAATTCTAAGTTATTGATTTTATTATTGAGTTCTATAGTTTCTTTGTTCAGCTTTTGTTTGGAAGATCTATCCAGTGGTGAAAAAGGTGTGTTAAAGTCACCCAAAATATTGTTTTGTGGTCTATTTGACTCTTGAACTTGAGTAGAGTTTGTTTGATGACCATAGATGCTCCATTGTTTGTGGCATATATATTTACAATTGTTAAGTCTTGTTGGTGTAGGGTTCCCTTGAGCAGTATGTATTGTCTTTCTTTATCTCTTTGATTAACTTTAGCTTGAAGTCTACTCTATTTGGTATGAAGATGGAAACCTCTGCTTGCTTCTGCAGTCCACGTGAATAGTATGATTTTTCCCACCCCTTCACCTTCAGTCTGTGGATATCTTTTCCTACGAGATGAGTCTCTTGGAGGCAGCATATTGTTGGGTATTTTTTTTTATTCAGTCGACTAGTCTATGTCTTTTTATTGGTGAGTTTAGTCCATTAACATTCAGGGTTATTATTGAGACATTGTTTGTATTCCAGGCAATTTTTATTTATTTGGGGTATTTACCTTGACTTTGTTTCTCCTCGGATTAGTTTTTCCTTTAGTGTAATACCTCCTTCTGCTGATTTGCATCATTGTTTTTTCATTTCCTCTTCATGGAATACTTTGCCAAGGATGTTCTGTAGTATAGGCCTTCTAGTTGTAAATTCTTTTAACTTTTGTTTATCATGGAATATTTTTATTTCATCATCAAATGTAAAGCTTAATTTTGCTGGATATAAGATTCTTAATTGGCATCCATTTTCTTTCAGAGCTTGGTATATATTGTCCCACGATTTCCTGGCTTTGAGCGTCTGGTTTGAAAAATCTGCTGAGACACGAATTGGCCTCTCCCTATATGTGATCTCTTGTGACCTTTAAAAGTCTACCCTCATTCTGTATGCAAAGAATTTTTATTATAATGTGACTTGGTGTAGACCCATTGTAATTTTGTACATTTGGTGTCCTATAAGCCTCTTGTATTTTATTTTACAATTCATTAATCATGCTTGGGAAATTTTCTGATATTATCTCATTGAAGAGATTGTGCATTCCTTTGGCTTGAAACTCTGTGCCTTCCTCTATCCCAATAACTCTTAGATTTAGTCTTTTGATGCTGTCCCATAATTCTTGTATGTTCTGTTCATAGTTTCTTACTATCTTTACTGTGTGGTCAACTTTATTTTCCAAATTGTATATTTTGTCTTCATTATCTGACATTCTTTATTCCAAGTGATCTAGTCTGTTAGTCATGCTTTCTATTGAGTTTTTTATTTGGCTTATTGTATCCTTTATTTCAAGAATTTCTTTTTTTTTTCAGAGTCTCTATCTCTCTCTTGAAGTAATCTTTTGCTACTTGTGTTTGCTCTCTTATCTCATTGTTGGAGTGATTAGTTTTTGCTTGTATTTGCTCACTTAGGTCATTCATTAATTCACAGATCATTTAATTATAAACCTTCTAAACTCCTTCTCTGTCATTTCATCAACTTCGCTGTCCATGGGTTCTGTTATTGTAGTGTTCTGGTTTGTTTGGGGCACTTTCCTCCCTTGTTTTTTCATGTTGTCTATGTGTCTTCCTTTCTTGCAGTGTTGATCTAAGATATTACAGTTTCTACCATATATTCTTGTAGTATCTGTGCAGATTGTATATCTCACTTTGATGTCGGGCTTCCAAACCTTACTGGTGTCCCTCAGTGGATGCTACTGCAACTAATGGTGATGGCAGAAATAGCTGAGTTAACTGGGGATAATAGTGGAGGTGCCCCAAGATGGATACAACTTCTTACAGAGATGGGGCTGAAAGGGTGAGACTTACCCTGCCTTTGGGATGCCTTCTCTGAGATGCACCTGCTTCTAGGCCCTGTCTGTTGTCAAAAGGTAGGGGCTACTGCATGGGAAAGGCTATGGCAATGACTGCAGTGTCCCAAGATGGAAGTGGTTTAGGCTTGGGCTCCCAGGGTATGGGGGTTGGCCAGCTCAGACGTACCTTGGGCCAGAGTCCCATGTATGTTGGCGTACGCAGGTGTGGGCCAGGCCTTTGCTTTGGTGGTGGTCTGTTGGTCAGAAGAGGCAGTTCTGTGCTGGAGCCTGAGCTTCGGCAGGTGTCTGCTGGTGGCAAGATGAACCCAGTCCTGGGTTCCACACAGGTTGGTATGGGCAGATCTCAACATACAGCTTTTCATGAGTGAAAAGAATAATGCATATTTAATACACAGCATTTAGTGTCAGTTAGTTCCTGAGAGTAAGGAATAGTGTTCAATTGTAGTCTCACACCTTTAGGGGATTACTCTTCATTGGAATTATTATTTTTTTCTCATTCTGTTTATTCACTGCCCAAATCAGGTGGTGTGTTTTCTCATCTAACTACTATATAAAGGTTGTCAGTTGTCTTCGTATCTTTGGTAACTTCGGTTGCCATCCCTCCTGTGTATATATCCATACCCAATAGAACTATTGCTTAGACTCAGCATCTCTTTATTTTACATTCTAACCCTTACCAAATCAAAAAAGTCTGAGAGTTTTTTTTCTGTTATCCCTTTTCAATGATGTCAAAGTTCATTTTTGTTTACAATCAGTTCTTAAATTCAAGTTCGAATTTACAGCTGTATCTCTTCCCATTTCCCCTAATTATCCTCACAGTCTCTGGATCATTTCATTTCATCAGTTCTTGTAAGTTTGCTGATGTGCTCTGTCTTTACTTTATTCCTATCATGATTATACTCTGAAAGTCTCCAACATACAATTCAAATTCTATTTTGTCTATGAAATGTTTATATTTCCCACAAATCAAAGTTAATTATTATTTGTGTTTGTATTTCTATTGTTTGAATTTCTGACACAGATTCCTTGTAAATTGTTTGCCTATCTTTCCCAGATCCAAAATAGTAAACTTTACGAAAATAGGCTTTGAATAGTTTTTCTTCATTTTATTTAGGCTTTAAAAAACTAAAGAGTTGTTTGTGTACATATATTTTGAGTGGGTGTATATTTAATGAATAAATATTTACTGGTTAGGTAGAATTCTCTTTGAAGTGCAGAAAGTATCTGGCTATATCCTGTCTTTCTGAAGTAATAAGTCTTAACTGAGACTTACCATAAGACATTTCAGTGTATTAGAAACTATTTTCTTTACGTAGTGCCCATTCCTGGAGATATTTTCCAAATCTTCACTAATGATAAAGACCACCTTTCCTGAATTTTTTTCTCTTATGTTCTTCTAATCTGCTTTGTAAATCAATTTGATCAAATAATGTGGGTAATGTATTCTGGATTCTGATCTAAGGTGATATATCTGGCAGTATTTTTATAAAGGAAGCTCCAAGAAAACAGAAAATGTAATCAGATATTTTTTTTCAACCATTAGTTTCCGCATGTGAAAGAAGTAACTTAAATTAACGAGATTAAAATTGCTCCTACATTTTAAAAATATTTTTCATTCTTATTCCTCAGCCTAGTAGTTCTTCAAGAAAAGCTTGCTAAAGACATAGATACATAAGTGTTTCCAGAAAAAAAAGTGAAAAACATGTTGAAAAATTCTAAAAACAAAGCCAGAAATGAAGCTTGGCCTTATCATTAGTATTCAAGTGTGGGCTTGTATGTTAGTTAGGTTTTTGTCACTGTTACTAAAATACCTGACAAGAACAACTTGGAGGAGGAAAGCTTATTTCAGCTCATGATTTCAGAGCCTTACTGCATGAGAGTACAAATTCATTTCTCAGGAACGAGGTGAAGCAGAGCATTATAGTGGAAGGATGTGAGAGAGGAAAACTGCTATGATGTTTATGATAGCCAGGAATCAGAGAGAGGAGAAGTGGCCACAGGAAAGTGGTCACTTGGGCATGCCCCAGTGACCTCCCTTCTCGAGCATGCCCTTTCTGCCTACCATTCACTCAGTTAGTCCTTCAAACGAGAGTCGTCTAATTAGATTACAACTCTTATAATTAACCAATTCACCCCCTGCCTAAATACAGAAGCTTTTAGGGTACATCTCATGTCTAAACCATAACAGCTGATAACTCTCAAACGAAGATGGGGAAACAGGACAAATCTCCAGAACACAAAGATGTTTCCAGAATGTCTAATCAATATTAAAAGATTGAATTTGTTTGAAATCATTCAAGAACACGAAGACAAAAAATTGGTTAAAAACATGATGTGATCATTTATCTTTAAATCTATATGATGACAAAACTCTGCTTTTCCCAACCAGTATTTATTGAAGAATCATGTTGATTCAACTAGAGGATTTTAGTGATTTTGGGGAAACTCTGAGGAAATAAAACAAATCTTCTGAAAACAATTTGCTATTGATTGAAAAAAAAAAACTGAATGCAAGTTTGGCAGTGTATAAAATTAAGTTGAATATCTAAGCCCAGTGTTTTATCCACATCTTTGCCCAGGTATAATTCCACACATATATATAGAGAGAGTCATAAGTGCAGTTTATTCATTTAAATTTGCTTTATTAGCATAGCAATTGATGCTTCTTTACCATTTAGCAGAATTTTTAGCATCCTACATACTTTGTTTCCAATGTAAAAACATTTAATTCTCTCAGAAAGTAAGAAAATATGGACAGTAAGGCAAATAGCTTGCAGTCTAAGGACTTACTCGGTTGAATTTTGTGTGTGTAAGACTGGATTTAAGGCTGTTTGAAGTAGAGTTCCCCAAAACAGGCTTTAACTGTTTATATGAGTTTCCCCACCATATGAACCGATAAGAGTTGAAGTCAATGTTGTACCTTGTGACCAGAGAATTCTATTGAAGAAAAATACACTATAATCAGCGTTAGCTGGCTAAAAAACTAAATTCTTTTGATTCCTGGAAGTTAGTAATAAAATTTTTCCAATATCATTTGACATATTTAGTTTTGTAAGATTGAAGAGAATCCCTATTGATTAGAGAAATCCCTTCATTGAGATATTTTAAGAAATATTCTATGTAAAAGTATTTGGTACACAGTAAAAATTTAAGTTTTCTAAAAATGACTCTACTCTCAAATAATCTTGTTTTCAAATGTCACATCTCTGGGGTAATGACTAATTTTCTCCTGATGATTACTAGTCACAATTATGTGAAACGGTGGTTCTTGATGACTTTTTCTTTCCCTTTAAATAGAACAACATATTTCAAAATTGGAACCTTGGGACATTCAGTTCTTCTAAGTCATACTTTTTTTTAACAAATGAATATTTATATATAAAGTTATGTAAAGCATATTAAAAGAAGAAGTTGACAAAATGTCAGCAAATTATCATTTTGTTTATTAATGTTTTCTTTAAATGTCAAAATTAATTACAGCTTGAAATATAGTTTTTTCAATAATCTTGGCTATATAAACATTAGAATGTGAACTATGCTTTCATTGAATCATTTGGACATGAGAGTCAAACATCTGGAAATTTGAGTCAATTGTTTTTACTGTTGATTCTGTTTTCATCCAGCTGCATGTTGCAGTAGACATCATGTGTTGAACACATCAAATTTGCCTTCTTATCACATTCTGCACATCTGTTACTGACATGAATTTCAGCCAACTTTGATTCAGGCAGAAATCAGTTTCTTGGATTATTCTGAAATTTGAGGTAGTTTGTGCTTAAAAAAGAAATGCAAAAAGAAACTTACTGGATACAGAAATGACAATAAATGTATAATATATTGCTTTTCTACTATGCTCTCGGCTCTCAATGAGGTGAAGCTGGTTATAGGTTGTGCACATTAAATATCCATAAGATATTTAATACTGGAAAACACTTAATTTGGAGTGGAGATTTATTTCTCAAATCTAATAAAAAGTAAGGGTAACACAGTTCATTTTTTTGTATTGTGGTAAAAAAATAATATTATGAAATCTACCACATGAACAATGTTTTATTTATGTTATAGTGTGCTATGTATGCTACATTAACTACAAGCACAATGTAGTACACTGGATCTCTAGAACTTTCTCATCTTGCATAACTGAAATTTTATACCCATTGAGTAGCAATTCCCCATTTCCCACAGTGCATTTTTAAAGTCTTTTGTACATCTGAATTTCATTTCTGACAAATGCACATGAATGTTTAACCCAACATTATAATCCAATAATATTTACTCAGTGTGTATATCTATATATGATACTGTTCTAAACAAGTTAGGGAACATAATCATTTGGAACTAGATATTTCTTAAATTTCCTACAGCTGATTCTTATTTGAAAAAATGTAGACAAATGTAGAGACAAGGCAGAATGTAGAATAACACCACCAGGAGATGCTATGCAAAAGACCCGCTGCCATGTTCCCAGGACACAATCCACCTCAACCTATAAAACCCAGGTGTCTCGACATTCTGCTCCAAAGCTATATTTTTCTTATAAAGTCGGTATAAGAGTTTATCAATCCACTTTTATTTATTTATGTTAGCATAAACAGCATTACATTAGAATTTTAGAAGACAAATTTTAACAGTAGAATTTCAGGTAGGTAAGAAATTGCACTATGGTAAGATTCTAAGTTTTTGAACAAATCACAATGATGATCTTATGATGAAATCAATGAGCGCATCTTCAAATAACTGTTGTTGTTTTGTCAATAATTAAAGGAAACACCCTCCCTCTTCATCTCATTCTCTCTCTCTCTCTCTCTCTCTCTCTCTCTCTCCCTCTCTCTCTCTCTCTCTCTCTCTCTCTCTCACACACACACACACACACACACACACACATACACACACAGACACACACACAATTAAAGCACAGATGAGCACTCATATTCTACTTCTACAACCTACAACTTTCCTCTACTATCTCAGGATTCCTTAATTTAGCAAAGTGATGTCTTTGAAGCAAGCCAGAGTAGGAAGAACAATTGAAACAGGAAGCAGGATAATACAATGGATAAAACATGTGCCTAAACATCTAGATTTGAGTTCTGACTTGGACATCTCCTAATTATGTGGCCCTTCGGAAGGTCATTTAATCAAGTCAGGCATTGCATCATATGCCTGTAATCCCAGCTACTTAGGAGGCTGAGGCAGGAGGATCTCAAGTTTGAGGTTAGCATGGACAACTTAGCAGAATCATATCTCTGAATAAAATAAAAATGTCTATGGATGGAGCTCAAGGGTATAGTACTTGCCTAGAAATAAAATAAAAAGTTACTTGTCTCTCCATTGCCTCATGATATGGTATATCATGTGTTCTTGCCACAAACCATTTTGACTTAATGGGTCAAGTCCTGACTTTTGGGTTCCCATAGTAATGTGATTGTGTTTAAACACTTTTGTCATAGCACTAAACATAATGTATTATGCTTCATCTGTTTATCAGACTGTCACCCCAAGTAATTTGTGAACTTCTCAAGACTAAGGATTGAGTTATATTTATTCTTGTATTCTCAACAAATATCATGTTTTCCATAAAATAGATCTTCTAAACCTGATGTCATTGTGATGTTTCATCATGAGTCATTAAATCCATTATAATATTCAGTGAATGTGTAGATAGAATAGAATTTCCATATGATTTAAAGTATCAATTGTATGTAGGTAGGGAAGTTGAGTATTTGTTTTATAGAATCACATTTTATTGTTGCTCAGTACAGACGCCATAAATTTTCACTTTATTATCAAAGTCACTCTGCTCAGAAGACACAGAGTTTTTTAATATGATGATCAGCAAAGGTTTGCGAGGCTTTCTGCAAAATTTTGAGAAATCTTTATTCTCTTCTACAAGATGGACAATATACACATTAAAGGCATTGAGTTAAAGGGCAGTCTTTTGGTTTCCTTATACCAGAGTTTTCCACATTTTTTGAATTTAGAGTCTCTTCCAACTTCAAAAACCACCTCTCTTCCTCATAAGAAGTTAGCTTTCTATAAAACACACACCTTTGGAAATGATGGTTCTAAGCCATTAGTCCAAGCCACATTGGCTTCTAAGGTGAAAAGAACACAGCACTAAAGAAACAGGAAGGCAATAGGACTTGGGCACCCAGTAGAAATGAAAACTCAGGAGTCATGGGAATGAGAAGAGGATGAGAATCAAATTAAGGAGTGTGATCAACCTAAACCTTCATGGGGGAAACTACTATTTATAATGGTAGAAATTACTTTCCAGAGATCTGCAGGTGAAAGTTGGTAAGAACTGAATGAGAACTTCAAGACAAAAGTGCATTTCCTGATAACTAGGCCAACTGGGCAGCTCTCTTACTTGTAGTTCCCTGGGACACCAATTGTTCTATATGAAGAACTAGAATATATGGGCACATAAGCACTTATTAGAAATGTATTGCATCCAAAGGACTATAGAAGGCATTTCAAGAAGTGCATCAGCATGTTCTTACAGGCCATTTTTTAAGCAAGAAATACACTTTTGAAAAACTAAAAGAAAATAATTCATAATATTGTATTGAAAGTAACATATTAGTAGAATGAATAGGGGCACTGACAGTTTACAGAAAAGAGGAAGGAATTACAATGGTCCCTGATGATCTGGGAACAATTTTACCAGGGAGGATGAATCTTGTTTGGAATTGAATAATTGTATAAAATTTCAGTAATGGAAGAGGAAAGAGGAGGATATTTCAGGACTGGTGATATGTGAAGATGTAGACCCAAGACTGTGTAACGAGTTTTTGTGAAATTAATAAAAAAGTGTTCTACAGAGTAATACCTAAAGATAAGATGGAGGTAAAGATTGCACTGCTATGAGTGAAACCTTGACTCCACCCTGCAGAAATAGAGACTACTAAATATTTATGAATAATAAATGAATAACAGAACAAACATGGTGGAAGAAGACTAATAACTAGTATTGTAGATCACAGAGAGGCCCTAAATAAAGAGATCTTAAAATCAAGCAGCCTCATCCCAGATTGTCTAAGTCATCTTCGGAAGAAAGATGAGAAGGATACAGCAGAAAACAAATTTATTTGAAAGTAGAATATCAAAGTAATAAAATTCCAGAGAAATATAAAGAAACAAATTTGTGGCTTGATCAGTATTGTCCATTTAGGAATCTGCACACACAAAGTGCATAGAATTGCAGATTAAGGAAAGTTTTGGTCATGGAAAACAGTTGTCTTTGAACACAAATAACTTTCAATTTTCTATATCAAGGCAGTTCTTTTGTTAACATATCAATCTGAGAAAATTATATGTGAATATAAAGTGTGGAAGGGTTGCTTTTAAGGTGGATAGGAAAAATATAATAATGGGTAGACATATTTAAATAATATGTCACATTCTGGTACTATGGGCTTTCATGTGGCACATAGGAAATGTGGTCAAGAAAAGGATAGAGGAAGATAAAGTGTCCCCCTCCCCCTACCTGTATTATAAAATGGCAATTGTACAATTTAGAATAGATAAATATAATCTTGTTTTATACTTCAATACTGTTCCCTTCTGCACAAAGCGACTGGATAAAGGAGATTAAGAAGATAAACTTTGGTTGCTTTTATGATTTAGATATGAGGTATCCCCAAAGCTCATGGGTGAGACAATGTAAGAATAGTAGCAGATGAAAGAATTTGACTATAAGAGGTATAATCTGCTTTGTGAGTTAATCCACTGATACAGATTTACTGGCTGGTAGTTGAGGGCAGGTAAGGCATGACTAGAGAAAGTAGGTCACTGGGGCATGCCTTTGGGATTTATATTTTGTCCCTGGTGATCAGAGCTCTGCCTGCCTCCTGGCTGCCTTGTTCTGAGCTGCTTTCCTCTGTCGGGCCTTTTCTCTATGCTGTTCCGCTTCACCTCTGCCCAGAGTTATGGAGTTGACCAGCCAAGAATGAAACCTTTGAAACGGTGAACCTACATAAAATTTTCTTCCTCTGTTTGTTCTTGTTGGGTCTTTTGTTCACAGCAATACAAAATTGACTAAAACAATTGCAGAATGAAGCAAATTATATCTGGCTGAAACAAAACTGAGAACTTAAAATAGTACTAATTGTACATTGTTGCTTAATGCACTTGTGACTGTTATATTAAAACCGTATCTCGAAAACTTGATAAGTTAATTGATTTAAACAATTTACTATTGTTTCAGTTGGTTTTCTGCATATAAAATAATATTAATGAGGGAAAACAACAGACTATCTTTTCCTTTTCTATTTTTATGTTTTTTTATTTTATTTATGGCACAATCATAAATAAAATAGTAGTTTTGTAAGATTCTGTGTGTACCTGAGTAGAATATATATTTCAAAAGTGTTTATGCAGGTTATCAATAAACCAAATCTTTAAGCACTTTGTTTGTATTGCTTAAGACTCCTCAATATTAAGATTTGTTTGGCTTTAATTCCCAATTATCTGAGAGTTAAGTTACATATTTTTTATTAAGATGTTGTGGATATGTCCTAATAAAATTGGTTTTGGACATGTTTATGTGGTATTAGTTCATAACCTAATGGTTATGCATGGTGAAAACCATTTAAAATTGTTGCTTCATTCTAATTAAATGTTTATTTTTACATAATAGCTTATTTATTTATTATTATTCTAGTTTAAAACCCATTCCTTTTGATATTAATTAAACTTTGTTTTGGTTAACATTTTTATCATATATATTTCCAAAATTTTAATGTCAACTTATAATTTAAATCATAATTATAAAAATTTGTTTTATTTCTTCATTAAATGTGTCTCTCTGGGAATTTCCAAGAAAACTCTAAAACTGAATTTTAAAATTTATAATATTGCTAGGTATTAGTAAAAATGAACTGGCAGGTATGTGGTTTGACATTTTTCTATTTAAATATATATAATTTTAATCCATTATATAAATACACTTATTGTGTGTGTGTGTGTGTGTGTGTGTGTGTGTGTGTGTGTGTGTATGTGCATGTGAGAGAGAGGGAAAAAACACCAAGGTCAGAAGAATAGAACCATATTTTATTAACATAATATAAATCTGAGAGAGATTTTTTTAAGTTAACTAAAAGGGAAAAAATAAAGGTATTTACTCATGGTGTGTAAATTTTCTTCTCCTAAAAATCAAATATGGGTTATAAAGCATCCTTTATCATACTGTTATTAGTTTTCTGTCTTTGTGAGAAAAATACTTGAGATAAGGAACTTATAAGGAGGAGAAGTTTATTTTGGCTCATGGTTTCAGAGGTTTCTTTCCGTAGTAAGATGACCCCATCACTTTTGGACTTAAGGTGAGGTGTAACATCATGGTGGAGAGCTGTGTGGTAAAGCAAAGCTGCTCACCTCATGACATCTGGCAATCAAAAAGGCCTGGGTCCCTATATCCCTATCAATGGCACACCTTCTCTGACCTAACTTCCCTTCACTAGGACTAACCTCCTAAATATTCTACCACTTCTCAATAATGCCACAGTTAGTGACCTATTTTTTAGTATATGGGCCTTTGGGTGACATTTAAAATACAAACCATAATGCATACCTTATGTAATCTTGTATTTATCCATACTGATTCTATATGTAGTAAATTGGAACTTGAATTGTGAGTGAAGCCTAAAGTCAGAAAAATAGTTATCTTTTAATTGACCTGATATAAATCTGAAACTTAAAGCAAAACGTAAAGAAAAAAAAAAAAGAAGGAAAAAGGGTCTTCATGATGTGAAAATCTGTTTTGCTTTAAAAAGCAAATGTAGATTATAAACATCCTTATACTATATTTTCAGCTTTCTATCACTGTGACAAAATACTTGAGATAACTTGAAAGGAGGAAAAGCTCAAAAGAGTGAAAATATTGCAAATATTTAATTAAACCAACAAAAATCCAAAGAATTATCAAGCAAAATGTAACATTGTTAGAAATTTATATAAATGTATGCATTTATAATTGCTTTTTTTTTGGAAAATGCATGCAATGTAGCATGTCAAGCACTATACCAAGTAGAAAGTAAACTGTACATGCAAGTCCACAACTAAATACAACAATATTAGCTAGTGTTTTTACATTTTTATCACTGGCTCTTCTATTCTGCTTATAATTGAATAGAACGTTATGGGCTAACACATATTTATCTCAATACTCTGATGCTACGAGGAATCTCTCACTGACTTATATACAATTCAAACTACTTTGGATTTCCATAGGAAATTGTATCTTGACACTAATAGTCTACTGAACACCATTCAGCAAGCATTTCTAAAACTACCAGATCTTCAATTTTGGTTCTTCAGAGCCTTCTGCTTGACACATATGTGGCCGTCTTTTCCTCACATATTAATGCTGTCTGTCCTCTGTGATTTTACCCTAAATTCTTCTAAGAAGAGGTTCAGTCATGGTGGATCAGGGCCTGCTCCTATGGCCTCACCCTTAAATCCTTTTTTTTTAAAATTGTTCTAATTAGTTATATATGGTAGGAGAATGCTTTTCAATTCATTGTATACAAATGGAGCACAACTTTTCATTTCTCTGGCTGTACATGATGTAGAGTCACACCATATGTGCAGTCATACATGTACCTAGGATAATGATGTCCACCTTATTCCACGATCTTTCGTTAATTACCTCTTTAAAAGACTTATCTCCAAAATGCAGTATTATTCCGAGGAAATGATAGTGAATGTGATTTTTGGGAGAATGCATTCAGCCCATCTATAACTATGGTGTACATAAAAATTAAAACACTTCTGTAGATTTCTGCATAAGTTTGTGAGATTTAAGGCTCAGGAGAAACACAATTAGCACGTGAAAAACAAAGTTGTAAGTTATTAGAAAACATTATGAGAAGCAGAGCTAGCAAAATTTGAGGCGTATTGAATTTGAGTTGACACCAGGGCATGCTATAACTACAGTTTACAAACAATATTCTGTCTCCTAGAATAAGGTTTCCCAAAATGCCTTGGAAACCTATAACAGTCTGTTTGTGACCAATGTTCCATTATTATTATTACTATTGCCTGTTCTTGCCAGGCGCAGTGGAGCATGCCTATAATCCCAGCAACGTGGGAGGCTGTGGCAGGAAGATCACAAGTTTGAGGCTATTCTCAGTAACTAAGCAAGGCCCTAAGAAACTTAGTGAGAACCTATCTCAAAATAAAAAATAAAAAAGACTGGAGATATGGCTTAGTGGTTAAGTATCCCTGGGTTCAATCCCCGGTAACAAAAAAACAAAAAACTAACAAAAAGTAGTACTTATTCCTGCTCTCAGAAATGTTCATGTTTATGTTTATTATATGGTCAACATAATTGGAACCTCCAGTGTATTTTTACCACAAATCTGAGGAAAATAACCATGAATAAACTCCCATATATCTGAAAAATTGCTAATCCCATGGCCATTTATTCAAAAACCAGTTAAAATTGCCTAAAAGTATACCAGTAGCCAGATAATTGTGCCATATAACAGGAGAGCAAAATTTAAAATTCTCACTATTATCATTGAATGGTTATGACAGTATGAGTTAGGTTGGGCTCTGATCTTCTGAGATTTAGAGAAGCTGAATAACTTGACTTAGCCACATAATAAGTAAATAATTGAATGGTTATGACAGTATGAGTTAGGTTGGGCTCTGATCTTCTGAGATTTAGAGAAGCTGAATAACTTGACTTAGCCACATAATAAGTAAATAAATGATTTCAAGTGTTTATCTCCAAATGCTGCACAATGAACCTCTATGTTCTTCTGGTTAATGGGTCAAGAGATAAGTTTATTCTAGCATGGGACCAGTGAGCACCAGCCATATTTTCCTCCCATCTCTTCTACAGAGCAAGGTTGAAAGTAGTCAAGGTGTTTTTTTTTTTTTTAAGGAGATCACATTTTAATTGAAACTCTTCAATTAAAATGTCATTTTATTGACAACTACCTAAAGATGTCACTCTATTATGTATCCTCATAAAAGGACATTTAATTTTGTGATTAGAGTTCAATTTACTAAAACAGCAAAACAATTATTTGAATTGTTGGTTTTCCCCCTATTCTTTGGATGATTTAAGTACAGATCCTGGAATGTGCCCTGATTTTCACAGAGATGTAAATTAAATAAGTTTTGTGTTACAAAGAATTGAAGTAAACCATTGATTAATACAGATTTTCATCACAGTGTTGACTCCATAAAAGTGTCTTATACTACATGTTGTCTTCACTCTTAACTTTTTCAGACAAACAGATACTAAACATGGTGAGTATTTCTAACAAACTCTCTAGTATACTGAAGTCACACAGAAACAACTAATATTCAATCAAGTTTATAACCCGATTGACTTTGGGGCTCATACTGGTAAACTACAGTTTTCTGAGGCATTTACCTTATCCCATTGGAGCAAAAGCACAATTTAATGAGAAACATTTCTCTGTCCTCTGACTTCCATATGCTTTAATTGTACCACAGTGATTTATTTGTATTGTGGGGAATGGGTTGTCATTTTCAATCCTTCACTCTACCTCATATTACTACCTTTGTTATATGCCTTTACACTTCTTCTCACTGGTAGTGAAGTACATCCCTCTGCCCCATTGATGGTGATGTGACTTCTTTTGATCACTGGAAAATGAGCGAAAATGACTGTGACAGTTCCAAATTTAGAGTTTTAGCAGCATGGCCCATTTGTGCTTACCCTTCTTGCATTTCGGCCTTTTGTAATTAGAAGAACATGTCTTGGTGGACCCATTGATCCAAGAAGAATTAGAGACACATGGAATAAAGTATCTATGTGCAGCTTACTTCCAAGCCTGGTCAAGCCCATTTGCTTATTCAGCCTGCTTCCAGATGACCTGCCTGCACAAGAGTATATATAAAATATTAGTATAGTTCTTTCATTTTAGGGCAGTTTTCTACATAGCATTATTGTAGCAATAGGTGGTTTATCCACACATATTCAAAAATGCCTTTAGAAATTCTGCGTCTTAGACACTGTTATGGTTTGCATGTGAGGTGTCCCCCAAAAGCTTACACGTGAGGCAATGCAAGATGATTCAGAATAGAAATGATTGGGTTAGGATAGTCTTGATCCAATCAGTGTATTAATCTCATGATAGGGATTAACTGAGTGGTAACTGAGTGATAGGGTGTGGCTGGAGGAGGTAGGAATTAGGGCATGACTTTGGGATATATATTTGTATCTGGCAAATGGAAACTTATCTCTGCTTCTTGATCACCATGATGTGAGCTGCATCCCTGCATCACTGTGCCATGATGTTCAGCCTTACTTCAAGCCCCACGAAATGGAGCTGGCCTTATGAACTAAGATATCTGAAACCATAAGCCCTCTAGTACACCTTTTCTCCTCTGAACCTTCTTCATTATCTCACATGTGAGCTTTGGGGGGACACCTCACATCCAAAGCATACCAGTTACTGAACTAGGTGGTAAGAGAAGAGAGCAGACACACACACACACACACACACACACACACACACTCACATAAACTGCAATAGGTTGGTGTGTAATTACAATATCCCATGGATAGTGTTTAGATCAGAGAAATGTACCATGGGAGCATAGAAAGCTGTTGTCTCATTTAAAACTCTCCATGGAAATAACTGTGCAAGCAGCAGAAGTTTCTCTTGTACAAAGTGTGTAATGAAATTGTGATGGACACAAGGCCTACTACAAAGCTGATTCAGCTGCAGAAGCCCCTGTTCAGCATAATTCTTGTGATAGCACCACCAGAAAGACTTCAGACATACCAGTCAGAGTAGCAGGCATGAGTTTATTAGGGATAGGAAAAGGGAAAAGAGAACACTGTCAAGGGAGAGAGAAGTTTTTTTTTTTTTTTTTTTCAGAGAGGAGAGGGATGGTGTGCCCTTCCTGCCCTCCACTTTTATTGAAAGTCTTCAGAGAATCTCACCTAGGTCCACCTCTTGGCTTCTGATTGACAGAGCTGCACTGACTAATCAAAGAGAGGATGGTGTGACACAGAGTTGGAGATTAAGGAAATTGAGTCCCCTGGTTTTGCTTAAATTTCTTGCCTCCTTAATCAATTCATTATCCTTTGAATGGCCCTCATTAAGTGTTCTTTGTGGCTGCCAGAGTGATTGGGACTTGTGATAGTTTCAGTGAGAAGGATGATAAGGCCACTTGGTAGGGTGTGAACTAATTTTGAAGCAATCTAAAGAGATGTAATTATGTCTGGGGGTAGGTTTTGAAATATCAGACTCCCATCTTCCAGGTGTTTGGCTATCAGATAAGACTTCCTGTGGTTTTTAGTCTCCCTTCATTTTCCTTTCTCTGCTCACCTATTCAGAGCTGACTAGGCATCACTCAGGCAGAGTTAAAAATGTAAGTGATCGCTGGACATTGAATTCTTAATGAGCTATATGAAGATAATGGAGAGCATGGTGAACATTAGAGAAACTGTGGGCTAGACTTATGATTTATGTGAACTTTAGCTAAGGTCATACTTTTTTAACTGTGTTAATGTGTTTGGACTTGACTCAGAGACAAGAAAGGTGGTGTGAGAAGGAAGGAATGAACTGTAAGTAGCCTTCCTTTAAGCAGTTTATATAAGTTAGTTTCCCCCACCCGACCCCCCTACAGGAAATGAGAATCTTAGTCTGTTTTGTTTTTCTTTAATAGAATATGTGCCACTAGGCAATGCAGAAAAATAGAGGTTCATTTACTGGGAAATTCACACAGCATGGTGCCAGCTCTGGGGAAGACCTCTGGCTGCATCACAACATGGTGGAGAAACAGAGAAGTGAATCAGCTGCATACAGATGGGTTGCTGTGGAAACAGGAAAGCAAGAGCTGGGGAAGGGTTGGGCTTTCCCTTTTATAACATCTCACTGTCAAGAGAATTAATCCAGTTCCAGAACCTAACTCACTCTTGCAAGACAACATTAATCTATTCAAGAAGGTGGAGCCCCTGTGACTGTCTCCCACCAGGTCCTGCTTCTTAAAGTTGTCACCCCCTCAACACTGCCACAGTGGGGACCAAACTTCTAGCACATGAACCTTTGAGGGACAAATCATATCCAAATCAAGGAATGAAGGTCTCTGTGCTCTCAGTGCCTAGGGAAAATCTTTTCCCTTGAGCACGTATTTAATGCACTCAACGTGAATTCTATTTAACACATTGAGTGCATTACAGATTTCTATGTGCTAGTGTCAGTTTCTGGGAGGCAAATGGGGATATGAACAAAACAAGTGGTTAGTCATGTTTAGTACAAGTTTAGGAATATGCGGTTGATCAACTCCTTAAATCACCCTGCATGCCTTTCCTTGCCAATTCAAGACAGATTAAACTCCAGACCAGCCATTTCCCAGTGGTTTGACTAGTCTAATTTTAAAATAATCAGATGAAAAAAACTTCAAGTCCTTGGGGAAATTATTCCCTGCTTTAAAAGATTTTGCTGCTAGGAAATGTTTTTCTGATAGCCCTACCAAATTTTCTTTCCACAATTTTATCCTATTACTTTTTGTTCTGATTTAAAATCACTTGAACAGTCTTTTTTTCCTGTTGAATGGTCACACAGTCACTTAAGGTTAAGATCAGTTTTTGTCTTTTCCAATCCTTTTACTTTCCAGACTGTGATTTTATTTTATTATTTTATTTTTTTACATGCATTGAGATTGAGGTTTGGGTTTTTTTTTTTTTCTCACTCCAGATTTATTAGCTCACATACTTTACATCCACTTCAATCTATTTTTCCTCTGGTCTGTAAGCATTTATATCCTCTTTTTTATTATTGTCTTCCCCAGTGATGTTTGCATCACATCCCTGATGAAGGTAATTAGTGAGCTGTTTGTTCCCCTTTCACAGCCATGAATAAAGATGTTCTATAAAGTGAAGCTTTCACACTGATCTTTACTGGGTCCTCTGGGAGCATTCCTCTCAGCTATGCACTCTGTCATTAGCATGAGTTACTTTTTCCCTTTCTTCCAGCTTTCAAAGTATGCTAACACCAAAACATGCAAATCTACTGAAAAACGTCAAATGTGTGCTTGTGAACTACAGTATTCAAAAAAACATACCAGTTAAAGTGCTTTTTTATTTGGACATTGCAGAGTCTTGTATTCATGATTTATAATTCTCAAAGATCCTTCCAAAAGAGACAACTTCATGACAGTTGCAGCCTCAGCAGAACTATCAAGACTGGTCCTGGAAGCTTTTGTTAATGGTGGAGAAATATTAGCAGAGATCCAACTTTCCCCAGTGCTTGGGGTATTGTGTTAGAGATGAAGCTGAAGATTTTTAGGGAAGTTTTTTTTTGTATATGTCTGGCTACTTTTGATTTTAAGGAAGCTTTTGATTTTTTTTTTCATTCTAGGGAACTAAAACCCTAATATATTAGCAAGTGTGTTAAATACAGTGTCTTCTGATCCAAAGAAGATACAGTCCAGATACAACTAATGGAAGACACATAAAGACCCACACACTTTTAAAGGATGGGTGGATCCATTTTCTAATATCTTGGGACAATCCAGTGAGGGAAGGTCTAGAATCACTCCTAATTCTAATTTCCTAATTCAGGTTATGAAAATGGAGATTAGAGCATTTAATTGACTTTACAAGGATTTCCTAAGAGTGAATACTGTTGCTGAATTTAGACTTAGGACTTTTATATAGCTGCCTTTTTTTTGGGGGGGGGGTGGTACTGGGGATAGAACTTAGAGGCACTAAACCACTGAGCTACATTCCCAGTCCAATTTTGTATTTTTTATCTAGAGACAGGGTCTGACTGAGTTGCTAAGTGCTTTGTTGTTGCTGAGGCTGGCTTTCAACTCATGCTCCTCCTCATTCAGCCTCCCTAGCCAGGGGACAATAGGCATCCACCATGCGGCCCAACACTGACCAGTTTTTACAGCACTATCTACACTATACTTAATTAGGCAATTCTTGCAAAATCTGATGACTGGCATATACACACAGTTCATTACCCACTGGCTTTGATTATGCCTCTGAATAAATGATATGCCTCTTATTTCCAACCAAAGTTCAAGAGTTTTGCAAACAGTAGCTCTTTCCAAAATGCTAAGAGAAAACTCTTTTAGAACATTAGTATGGACATGCAAATGTGAAAAAAATATTTTCTGCACAAATAATTTTATTTTTTTAAAGCTAAACAAAATTTTGAAAAAAAAAAGTTTGCAGTAACTTCGTGGTAAAACTGTTTTGCCATTAATTATCCTGTGACTCTGAAGTAAATTTTTCAGTATCATTGTCTCATTGTAAAAAGGGGGTTGTAATCAATTATATTCCATCTAGGCCATTGAAGGTTGAATGGTGGTCCAGAGAATGGGTATAGGGACATATCAATCCTAAGATCCTAATAAAGTTATTTCTGGAAAAAAAAGGGGGTATGCCAAAGCAACGGAGTTAAAGATTTTGACATGAGATCATTCTCTATTATCTGAATGGACCCTTTGAAGAGACATGTAGAGAAGACACACACACAGGAGGAAGGTGACATGTTGACAGAAGTAGAGCTTGGAGTGCTCTCCAAGTCCAGCAGCGTCAGTGAGCACCAGAAACGGAGAGCAGCTGCCTTGGAGCCTCCAAAACCATCAGGTTTCTGTTGAAACATCATTTTGAGACTTTTGGATTTTACAGAACTGTGAGAGGACAAAATTATATTGTTTTACAACATCTAGTTTCCGGTAATTTGCTCTAATAACCTCAAGAAACTAATAATAAACATTAAAACATGGCATGGTCTAATGTTTTCATTTATTGTATAATTCATTAATATAACCAAAGTTCCTGATTTACCCTCAAATGACACATTGGAATGCATGAGTCTGAAGTTCTTCTTTAATATCTCTACTTAATAAAAGTAGAGAACCATTTACAAATGAGTTCTGGAAATGTATTTTTTTGAAGATAAAAATAAAGATTGAGACTTGGGAATATGAAAAATAACAGCTAGAAATGGGAAGGCACAGAAGAAAGTACATGTGGAAGGAAAGTGAAGCAAACCTGAGACTTGCTATTTTTCAGAAAAAAAAAAGAAAAGGCTCTGTAGGTTGTAGATAATCCATTTTGTACATTTTACTTCAACCACTTAAGTTTAAATTCAAGGTCTCTTTCCGTGGCAAACATTCTTATTGTTCAGGCAGAAAAAACAAACAATAACCAAAAAATAAAAATAAATAAAAACTCTATTTGAGCATATATGTTTTTGAAAGCAAAAAATTTGAGAATTGTTTAAAGAGGCAGTTTTTAAGTTTTAAAATGTAATGCTGATACTGTCATGTCCACATAGAAATAAAATATAAGTAGAGTTTATTTCTACTTTTGGACAAATCTTTCTTTGAACTGGACAGGTTTTTAAAAAGTTAGCAGCGATATTTTATTGGAATATTAAGCAATTTTAACATTTTTCTGATTAAGTATATAGGACTGAACTCATTGACAAGTACTCTATTTAGGGACAATTATACATTCTACTTTACATACAGTTAAAACATTGAATAAAACTTGCTTATACCATTAATTTATATTTATTCTAAAGTGTAAATACAATAGTTTAATTGTTTGATTTCTAATCAATATGTTTTCACAAATATTTTTAATGTATGACTTTAAAGCCAAAAATAACAAATAAAAATAAAATAAAAATCCTCTTAAAAATCCTTCAGATGACTCAAGAAGCCACCAACTAAAGAACTCAATGCACTGGTTCTATTTGCTATGTTCTGTTTCTATCTGGAACAGATGTGAAAATTCTAAGATAAACTTTAACACAGGGGTTATTTAAGAAGGAAATTACTATTAGTGGCCTATCTTAAAAATATACTAGTCAAATGCAAAATGTCATTTGTCACCTTGAGCAAAACATCTGACAACAACAATTTAGAGGAGGAAATTTTTATTTTGTCTCACAGTAGGCCAACACTATAGCTCTGGACACTAGGTGGGCTAGAACATCATGGTGGAAGGCATGCTGGAGGAAAGCAGATCAGAACATGGCCATCAGGAAGCAGAGGGAAAGCTCCACTCACCAGGGACAAAATATACTGTTAAGGTCTGTAAACAAGTCAGACTGGCACCTGTTATTTTGCCAGAGAAATGTTAGAGTCTATAAACAAGTCCGGATGGCACCTGGCAAAATGCCAGAGGGAGTGGTTTGTGAAGTAACAAAAGCGAGCCATTAAGTGTGGAGATTCCTTATTGGTTGACTGCTGTATCTATTTTATGCTAATTAGATAAGCTGTGTAGAATGTATAAATATCATTCAGATCCTACAATAAACGGTTTCCACTCCTGCTGCATCAATCTACACAAGTTGTTCGTCACCCCCCGGTTATTTTGCTGCAGCCGGACTGCGGCAATATACTCCAAAGATATGTCTCCTCTACCCACACCCTACCTGCCACAATTACCACCCAAGTCAATTCATACCAGTGGATTAATGCACTGACTGGTTTAAAATGCTCATAACCCAGTCATTTCACCTCTCAACTTTCTTGCACTGTTTGACATTTGAGCTTTTGAGAGACACCTCATATCAAAACTCTAACACCAAGTATTTAATTTTGGAAAAAATCTTTAAAGACATATTTATCACCTAGGCAAGCAATATTTACTACATTTGGATATTTGAATTCTACAAGTAATGGATATATATATATATATATATATATATATATATATATATATATCAAATCTGTGTACTAGACATATGGAGCCAAATAAATAAAAGTTTTCAAGGAACTTCACTTTCAGTAGATACAGCCACACATAAAGAGATCAGCAAATCATCATGAAGGCTGGCAGATAAAGTGAAAGGAAGTATGGTTGGGTGGCCTTGTGGCAAGAAACACGCATGACACACAGGTCATAGGAAAAGGAGCCAGAGGTCAGATCAGTCTCTGAGCCACTGCCACACAAATTCAGCTGAGTATATTGAGAAACCAGTGACAAGATCCTGAAGCCTAAACACAAACCATCACGGACTACAATCTTATTTTCATGAAATTCTCCTATTTATAATTAGAATTATAATCCTATCCTAATTGTAGTTAATGGAGTGTAGTTAAGTGTAATACCATATGTTGTACCAGAATCAGAGAAAATCAATTATCTTGACAAAAAGAGTTAATGGAGGATGACTTTAGGAAGAAAGAAACTGAAGAGGACCACACCACCAACCTTCATCAGATTGTGTGTCTTGCTCTCATATTCTCTATAGAGCAAATGTCAATCAACTTGATCTTTCAAATATATGTAGTGAAAGCATTGCATTTTCCTCCCCAGACATCTCTTTGCCTTTTGGGGTTTAAATTGCCACATGATACAGAAACTACTAACTCACCTGTCAAGTTCCCTTGATAAACTCTGTAATAGTCCATGTAGATTTTGAAGGACACCACAATGGGATTCAGGGTGCCTTTGCTCCATCAGATCAGTTTCTCTGTTCCCCTTCTTCAGAAGAGATGCTGTTGAGTTGAATTGATCTTCTCCTGAGAGAGTCAACTTATAAAGAAGAGGCATTCAAGGAATCTGTGGAATCTGTTGACACAGAGACTGTGAGTAACTACATGATTTATGGAGTAGGTAGGTGCCTTCTGAGAGGGTTCAACATGCTCCTCACTCCTGGGAGACAGGTAGGTGTCCATGCCATTTGAGAGAGGACTGAATTCAGAGACTCATTTATAATTGATGGAGTGTAGTTAACTGTAATAAGCTTAGGTTAAGGCCAATCATGAATTTGGATCTTGTGAATTAGTCTATCAGACTTTTCCTAGCTCAAATCTAGGTAAATCTGTTCAGCAAGAGGGCAAGCATTCTGCAGGGTACAAGAAAGCTCTATTTTTCAATTTGATGAGCACTACAAAAACTCAAGTACACTCATTACTATATTTCTTATTACTATATATTTAATCATATACACATGCACACATATGCAAACACACACACACACATATGCACAAATGCATGAACTCTCTGGGATGGTTAAAGTACAACATTTTCAGAATATATCTAGAATCCTGTACCACCACTATATATTCTAAGAGGAAGTGGGAAGAAGCAGAAATATACCACCTCCATTTATACAAGGCAACATTAGGTGTGTGATTTGTGAGACTCCAATAGAGGAGTAGAAAGTGGTCTAAGCAGAATAGTAACAAAACAATGATGTATTGTTTTTCTGTTAATAGCATTAGAAAAGTAAGTTAGAGTTGTCCTTAATAATGTGGATGTTTCAAAATGAAAAGTGAAAGCAATATCATTATTACCCTCTGGCAACTAAAAAATTTATTCAACGCTCATGTTGTTTCATGGGAGAAAAGATGTCATACCTTCTTTATCCTGGATCTTCTATGACTCACTATAGCAGGATTTGAAATTATGTAGGGGAAGCTAAATAAATCAACTTCTGGCCTCTTTTTTAATGTTTTATCTGAAGTTGTTTCATATTCTGCAACTTCCCATTTCTAGATGTATTTTCACCAGTATGGGATCTGGCTTTAGGTTTCTGAATGAATAATGTAAAGAAGAAAAAGAAGAATGTCACCATCTGGACCTTTTTATTTTTGGTGATACTGGGGATTGAACCCAGGGATGCTCCCACTGAGTGGAGGTGGTGCTCCACCTTTTAATTTTTTTATTTTGAGTCTTGCTAACTTTCCCTTGAGCTTGTAGTTCTCCTGCCTCAGTCTCTCCATCTCTGCACTCAGAAAAATCAAATTCTTAGTCCTCCTCTGCCTGTCTTCTAACTTCCCATCTTCCTTCCTTCCTTCCCTCTTTTGAGTGTCCAGTCTCACTCCCTTCCTTCCTATTTTCTCTTCCTCTCTGTCTTCTTTCTTTTCTTCCTTTTCAACTATCACCTTTTTCTCTTTTAGTAGAATTGGAGTCATATTCATTTTTTTATTTCTGGATATTTTTCACATTCAGAATGTTGCATATAGTGTATAAAATGTCATTAAGAGGCAATTCAATCCATCTAGCAAGGATAAAAGATTATTCCAGAGGCATGTTTCAGAATGGAAATTCTCAGGGTGGTTAGAATCTAAATGGACACCAAAAGCAAGGGCATGTGCAACTATAACTGATGCTCCAGAGTGGGGCTTGCAGGCACTTACTGAAAGTCAGTTAATACTGCCTGTTGTGGGTATTAAGAAGCTAGTTTCACCAAGTATATGGGTGAAAGCATAAAAGAACTGTTCTTAAGAGAAATCTAGTTAAAGAATTCAGAAATTCAAGAATGTTTGTGGGTCAAGAATATAAATCTAGTAGAGAGACTGAAAATACAAGGTCAACTGTACAACTGATGGAACATTATTATAGGCAGCAAGACATTGTGTGGTAATCTGAGGATTTTGCCATTTATAAAAGGGATACTCTTTTTGTAAAAAAGAATAAAGTGAATGAAGAAAATATAAAGAACCTTAAGGGAGGAGGCAGACTAAGAAATCATATGCCTAGTTGTGGTCATAATTGAGAATTGTTGGTGAGATCATTTGTTCATCTGTTAAAATTTATGCCCCTGGGGAGGTTGGAAACTTTAGGATGTTGAAGTTTTGGATCTGTTGCTATAGGGAATGAGATACAGAATCAACAGTGAAGTTGGAATCACTGGCATTTCTAATGAAATTAGTAAGTTAAAAGACATTTTCCTCCGGGCATGCACTTTTACCCAGAAAGGAGTGAAGAAAACAGCAAGAAGTTTCCAGGGCTTGAATTTGGGAAAAGAAGTGTGAAACCTTCAGGAGGCATTATAGATACACTGGCTAAGCCTTCCCAAACTGTTTTAATAAGAAATTGCAAATTGGGTTGAATGCAGAGTGAAATCAGAGAGGCATGGTGGCTGCTGCAGCATGGGGGTGATGGAGGGCACGAGGTCCCAACAAAGGTGCAGATGAGGTCCTTTTGACTAATGAAGGAACATTTGATGCTCAGGTTGAAGCAGCAGTTAGTATCTAAGGACCTGAAGAAAAGCAGTTTCCAAGGATGATGCAACTAGGCTGTGGATATGCCAACACGTGGGTGGATGGGTGGATATGGAGGCCACAGGAGTTCAACGGCTGAAAGAAATATGAAGGCTTCAATGTGATTATGGTAGCAGGGAATGGAGAGGATGAGGTTGTGATGCAGGAATCAGCCAGTATGGAATAAGTGTTCACCATGGTATATAAGAAAGGGTAGGGGTAGAAATTACCTATTATTTCTATTGAAGTGGAGGCTGAGGAACTGTTAACCCTGCAAAGTGTCCATTTTGATCAATTTAGACATTTGATATGCCTTATGAAAACATAGGATTATGAATTGAAGCATGATACCACCAGTCCAAAGTGGACTGGAGACTTGTGTTCATGTCTTGGAGTCGCAATTTCAGACAGATTCCACATATTGCAAATCCAGACTAGAAAAACCAGAACAGCAGAGAGAACACAAACTTTTATTGTTTTGGCATGTGTGTATGTGTACATATTTGTGTGTGTGTGTGTGTGTGTGTATAAAATTTAAAAGAAAAAGTTCAAATGGAATATACTTTTTCAAATTTTATTTTTCATGTAAAAGAGAAAATTGATTTCATAATTGTAATTCTGGAGGATTACAAATAAGATTAATGAATGGAAGCTATTGAGAAGCAAATTTTTAGTTAATACAA